>NC_141697.1:26511642-27111642 GCF_964263255.1 Lissotriton vulgaris
TGATGTAAAGATATTTCCCACTGGGAGCCTGGTTAGCAGGGACCGGATACACCTCAGTCAAAGTTGCACCAAAAACCAGGCAAAAAGTGTGTGGGGGGAGGGGGGGTGCTGAAACACCAACCCAGCCTCCCCCAAGGTTCCAATGGGCCCTTGAGCGGATCCAGAGCCCGGCTTCAGTCCTGGGCTTTCGGTCGCTTGACCACCACTAAACGTGGCTCCGAAGTCCACCCGGCTGGGAGGGAAATGGGGTGCTTAAGAGGTGGGTGAGCCTGTGGCGGAAGCCTCACAGGGACACCCCTGTATTTGTGTATTCCATGTGCACACTCCTGTCCAGTCACCCAGGCACTACACTCTTTCCATCTCCACTGCTGTTGGTTTGACTCCAGCCCCCCCCCCCCCCTCTCCACCGCGCACCACTACCGGCTGTCAGGCCTCGGTGGTCATCCCATGGAACACGTCCACGCGAGAGGGAGCTCTCCTCCAAAAGGCACAATCAGGGAGGATTTTCCCCAGCGCTCACAGGTGGAGGGTGGTCGCATAGGTGGAGGGTGGTCTCACAGGTGGAAGGCAGTCTCGCAGGTGGAAGGCAGTCTCGCAGGTAGAGGGCGGTCTCACAGGATGAAGGAGGTCTCACAGGTGGATGGTGGTCTCACAGGATGAAGGAGGTCTCACAGGTGGAGGGAGGTCTCACAGGTGGAGGGTGGTCTCACAGGTATAGGGAGGTCTCACAGGATAGAGGGCGGTCTCACAGGATGGAGGGCGGTCTCACAGGATGGAGGGCGGTCTCACAGGTATAGGGAGGTCTCACAGGATAGAGGGCGGTCTCACAGGTGGAAGGCAGCCTCACAGGTGGAGGGCGGTCTCACAGGTGGAGGGCGGTCTCACAGGCGGAGGGCGGTCTCACAGGCGGAGGGCAGCCTCACAGGTGGAGGGCGGTCAGACAGCGGGTACGACCCCCCCAGCCATGCTATGCCAGTCCTTGGCCGAGCACCCCCCGCCGTGCCCTTCACATGAGCCTCGGATGCCAGAAGACACTCTGTGCGCACAGCCAGACATTAGCATTACCCGCACGCGCCTTCTAATGGCGGGTATAAATGTGAGTGACAGAACACCTCAGTAAAAGCCGCCGCAAACAGCAATAAAGCCCTGAACCTGAAAGCTGTTACAGGAGAAGACGAACCACTAAAAGACAGGAAAAAACACAGGAAAGTAGTGAGTGCCGTGGAGCGACAACGCCACCTGCTGCCGGACAGCAGCAAACGCACCAGGCCAAGGCTGCTGTGTCTGGAAGGACTGCAGTCAGGACAGAGAGCTGTGGGCTGGACTCACCCCACTGGGTGCCAGGCTGCTGTGGCATCAGGGGCAGCAGTCAGGGCAGAGAGCTGCCCTCTGTGGACTCACCCCACTGGGTCAAGGCTGCTGTGGCATCAGGGGCAGCAGTCAGGGCAGAGAGCTGCCCTCTGGACTCACCCCACTGGGTGCACAAAAATAACTTTTCCATGTACAATGCAAACTCTGAAAGTCGGACGTGTGTGGCATTCATAAACGTGTCCCATGTCACTCCCCACCCTGAAGAATAGGGAGGATCATGAATCCCGGCGCAGGTCTGCCCAGCTCCCCCCGTGTGCTCCTCTGCAGAGAGCTGAGCACACATCTCTTCAAACGCCTCGTCCCCGGGCGCGTCTGGGGTGCGAAGAGCTGAAGAGCTGCCACCCCTGTACCACCTGCGGCTTCTCCCTGCCCCCCCCCCCTCTCAGGAGAGTCACCCTAGCACACACATCACCTCTGCTCTGTAACATAAGCTCAACCGTGCCCCCCTCACCCCTTCCACACACACCCCAATGTTCATTGTCGTTGGTTTCCATGCAGCTCGGCTCGCAGCGCACAAGCCACGTGCATGGATTTAATCACTTTTAAGTGTGTTTTCCTGGTTGACAAAGAGAAAGGAACACGCTAATGTCTAATGAGGGAGGAGGGAAGGGAACCTCCGCACGAACAAAGACAAAAAGAAACGATTGACGTTTCAGTGCACTGTCGGTTCTACCCCCTCAAGCAGTTTAGCGGTCTCTTGGACAGTCAGTGGTGTGTGTCTCTAGGGACGAGACCCCCTCATGCCAAGGGGACCTTGGGGCTAGCAGGGAAACGCCCCCTTGGACAGCTGTTGGGGCAGTGGAAGGCAGCATTTATCACGGTTCCATGGGTCCCTCGGGACGCTGTGCCTGGTGCCACTGCACCTGCTGCACCAATAGTACCTATGCCCTGGGTGCAGCACTCTCTGCCGCCCCTGAAAGCAAATGGCAGCCCCGCACAAACGCTTCCTTCTATTTGTTCCAGTGTTGAAAAGGAGGGGGGTCTTGTGGGACCCCAGTTTCGTCGGTTATTCTGAGCCGGGTGTGGGCCGCAGCGGACCCGTGAATCCTGCGGGATTTGCCTTGGGGTGCGTTTCCGGCACTCGGACGCCTTTCACTTCATAATCTTTATTTCGGTGCATTAGAACCATGAAAGAGACATAGAAGCATCAATGAATATAATCGCAAAATCCAAGCAGAGGTGCAAGCGAGCAATGTATACAAAGGAAGCACGGATGGGGGGACGGGGGGGGGGGGGTATCCAATCCTTGCACCCTAAAACATTAATTTAAATAGATTAAAAAGGCCTCAAGAAGAAAAAAAGAAGAACATATGATGTTCGAGGTTAGAACCCATAGCCAGTCCTAAACATTCCAATATTATTAAAACGTTACACAATTGGTGTATATACACATAATAATTCATGAAGCAACACAAATAACAAGATCATCTCATTGGGACTGCGAGATTGTTTTGATCAGTTACATCACAATACAAACATTTCACTAGAGTTTCAGGCCCACTTTTGCTCGTACAAAATGAGTTGCTAGCAAAAACCTGCTAATGCCAAAGACAATGACCGGTCTAGTATCCGTTTTTAGGATCCTTTCTGCCTCTTTGTACGATCTCACTCCTACATTTAATCAGAGCGGTTTGATCCATCTTTTCCTAGATACAACATAAGCTGGACAAAAAAAAGATACGAGACTCATCTTCTGCGGCTTTACCTGAGCATAAGGTGCATAAATCATCTGTCTTTTCAATATGATTATTTGACCACCTTGCTACAGTTGTGTTTATGTTCAATACACCGTATCTATATTTCATGTATTATGTTTTAGCAAGTGGGGGATATACCTCATTCAAACACTGCTCAAAGTAAGCTCTATCTTTAAACAGAAGGAACTTACTCGTTAGCGTTCCGCCCACTCGTTCGTTTAACACACTGTGTTCAATATATGCCCAAAATGAAGATTTCAATACCTTTTTTGAATCTTGGGTTAATGTGGATGGATCATCCCAAAACTGCGACAGACCAACCCTTTTCAACCATAGGCAAACATGTCTTATTCTGACCCATTCCGTTACTCTTAAGCTGGGCTTATAGTCTAGCAACTCCGGTGTCGACCAAAGTCTTACCCAAAATCTCAATTGTCTCAGAATCGCATGATGATCAGTGCGTTTCATGTCCAAATCGAGAATATTTGGTATTAATGGTGTACGTACGGGCAATCTTAACAACGCTCTATAAAATTTATTTTCACCAACCTCAAAGACCTTTTTGCACGAGGTTCCCCATAATTCAGCTCCATATAAGGCTGCGGATTGGGCTTTATACTTAAATACCTCTAATGCTGGGGAAATAGCCTTAGTAAGGCTGTTCCCATGTCTATTCATGATTGGTAGCGTGTTTTGTGTTAGATTCATTTTGCTTTCCTCTATTTGGGTTTTCCTTGATAATTTAGTGTCCAATGAAACACTCAAATAACTTAAATTCTGTACGTATTCCAACTTTTGGCCATTTAAGACCAAGTTTTCCCGAAAGGTCTTATGAGGATTTATGGCCATGTATTCGGTCTTGTTAATATTAACCTGAAGGCCTTTATTGTTGCAATATGTTTGGAACTAATTTATTAAACATTGTAGTCCCTTGGGCGTTTGAGATATTAATATGTTATCGTCAGCGAAAAGGAGAGCTGGTATCCTTTGTCCCCTTAATTTTGGTGCATCATTTTTGTTATCCTCCAAAAAAGATGGAATATCGTTGACTAATAATGAAAATAACGTGGGTGCCAATACGCAACCTTGGCGAACCTCCCTCTTTATGGGGATTGGTCCTGTTAGTTCGCGCCTCGGGCCCCACCTAACCTTAGCATAGTTGTTGTCATGCAATCTCATGATCTGTTCCAATAGGTTAACTGGCAGCCTTTGGCAACTCAACGACTCCCATAACAGATCTCGGGGAACGAGATCAAACGCAGCCTTGAGATCTACAAAGGCTACATATAAGTGCCTCTTTCTTATATTTACGTACTTCCAACATAGGCAACAAAATCTGAAGACGTGATCTATAGGACTTAATTTGGGTCTGAACCCTGCCTGAAACTTTGAAAGGACTGTGCTTTCCTCAATCCATATGTTCATACGATTTAAAATGTGCCTTGTATAGATCTTTTGTAAAATGTCAATTAAACTGATTGGGCGATAGTTTACTGGATCGCACCTATTGCCCTTTTTAAAAATTGTAAAGATTTCCGCCCCCCTCTATGTTTCAGGGAATTCTGCACCCGCTGCTTTGGCATTACTTAAATAGTTAATGTAGCGGCCCCAGACACTAATTTCATGCTTACATAAATTTCCCCGGATTTTGTCCAGTCCGGGCGCTTTTCCATTTTTAACTAAATTGATAGCCAATATTGTTTCGTCTAAATCAAAATCTAACTTGTCTTCACTTGGACTTAGTAATACCCCCTCCTTCGATGGAACCCTGCCATTCTCGGGTGCTCCATATAGCTTAGCAAAGTGTTCAACCCAAGTAGCTTCATCAAGATAAACATCTTTTATTTCTTTTCCCATTTTATTTCCTTTGGCTACAAGTCTCCGGAAGCCCATTTGGTCCTGGTTCTTAGCAGCTATGAGCAAGTCTGACCAATTTCCACCATCCCATGATGTTTTGGCCTTCTCTTGTGTTTTCCTATATTTGAGTCTAGCATCTTTTATATTAAGCATGTTGTTATTTTTTATAGCTTGTAGTAATTCAGCCTTAGCTTTGCGACAGTCCTTATTAAGCCAGGGTTTCCCTTCCATCGGGGTTTTTGTATCTCCACCAATCTTTTTCGACATTTTAGTTACTAACGGAACCAGTGCTGCAAGGAACCGCTTCTGTAAATCTAAAAATATATTTTCCTCCAGTGGTATAGTCATGTATCTATCAAAGGTATTGGCAAATATATTATAAATATTAGCCAATACTTCGCCATGCTCCAACATATGTGCCCATTTTAGTGAGCGGCGATTATTACTAACTAAGACATCATCAGAGCTTGCATGGACTATCTCGCTGCTCTTAGTTGCACAAGGGAATAATCGATTATGGAACGACAACTGGAGCGGACGATGATCACTTTCTATTCTAGGCAAGATCTTTAAGTCTACTACATATGACCAAATATCAAGAGATACCAATATATAATCAATTTTGCTCTGGGAATCACCACTGCAGAATGTGTGGGTCTTTGGTGTCTCTGATGGCAAGCGTCCGTTACATGCTCTCAAACCGCACCCAGCTGCTAACCTCATGATTTGGACCGCAAGCATAGTGCACGGAACTGGATTAGTGTTATCCAGTGTAAGGATATTATTGGCGCTGTCTTCATCTGCAAAAATATTTCCAAGCCCTGTAATAGGTTTGTAATTGCAATTTAAGTCACCTCCTATTATTATGCTTGTTTTTGCATCTACTGAATTCAAGATGGAGTCCATTTGTTCTATTGACTCTTTTGAAGCTGGGCCAGGTCTATTATAAACATTATATAGGTGCAACACCCTTCTATCCTTTGTTGTTTTTTTTATCCCAAGTATGTCGCGTGAGCTTATGCACGATTGGGTAATTCTGATGTCAAGGGTCACTTTCACCCATATTACAAGGCCCCCCGAGGGCCTCCCTCTTGCTGATGGGACTGCATCTACATCAAATGTTTGATACCCTACTCTGTGTTGGACCTTTAGTGCCCAAGTCTCCTATAGAAGGCAAATATCACTTGTTTCGATGTATTCGTTCCACTCAGGATCACTAGCATTCCTTCCAAGTCCCGCTATGTTCCATGAAATCAAATTTAATTCCAATGAGTTGTTAACCCTTATGGCTGTCATGAGTTCATCTCTCGGCTTATGATTTATATTGAAAGTCCCCTTTACCAATGGGAGCTCTTCTACCTCCCTCAATATTAGGGGTTGTACCTCCCTAGATATTAGGGGTTGAGTCACCGATACCTTCCCACCCACATCCTGCTCTTTTCTTCTTCCAATTCATCATGGGGCCCAGTAATTGGAGAATTAATTGTCTCCTCCAACTCCCTCTCTATGAATGTTTCGGATATTTCCTCCGCCGGGACATCTATGGATTGTAGTCAATCAACTTCCTCCAAGGATGATCATTCTTGGTAACTATTGAAAGTAAAGGGGAATAAAATATTATCGTGGTTATGATTTGTTTCCGTCCTGCCAGGTCTATAAAAATAACCCAAAGGTAGGGCGTGGATACTAGTACTCTGCATCAATGTTTCCTCATGTGCTCTCAACAAATTACGGACTATATGGGGACGCCTAAAGTTTATGACAATACTATCTCCTTGTATGTCCTTTGGAGAGTCCCCACCCACCCTTCCCTATGAACCATTACGAATTTGTTCATTTTTTGGGGGTTACATTTTTTTGAACTTCGAAAGCCAATCCATAGCTTTATTTCTAAGATTATGCCAGGTTTCATTTTGTTCCCTTCTCAGGGCTGGCACACCAGATAATATTAGTACATAGGGACACGCGGCAGGGGCTAGATTCAGAACATCAGAATTAGGAATTAGATCAGTCCCTTTTGGGCTGTACACCGTCGCCCTGGAGCTGCCCTTCTTGGAATGATCTGTTCTATCTTCAATCCGGATGTCAATATTTCTGTCTGCCTCCCTGTCCCCTACAGCCTCTACGCTCCCTCCCCAATCCCACCATTATCTGCTGTTTCAATTCTCACTTGCCTTGGGATTTGTTCATCACAACTGACTATCTTTCTTTCATTGTGTATGATCCTAGATTCAGCTGGTAGGTTTGCCCCTTCTTCAACAGTTCTTTTTCCATCCCCAATTATGGTGCCTAGCTGGTCTATGGCCAGATTTAGATGGTCAATTTTGCTATCCATAGCCCTCATTTTAGTGCCCATACAATCATTAATTTAAGTCTGCATGGAGTTTAAAGTGGTTTTAAAATGTCCACCACGGTTTGCTCTACTGCCCCAACCACTTTGTTTCCTTGGCCCGCACAGGAAGAGTGGTCTATCTCCGTTTGTGTTCCAATGGTCCTGCATAGAATCTCCTCATGTTCGGACCCTTTTATGTTCCCTTTATGTATTCTCCCTGTTCCCTGTGTTTCCCTTTTTTTTGCCCATTCTTTTCCCCCTCTGTGCATTCCTGGGTTTTTCTTTTGTCACTCCCATCTGTTTTAGTGCTCTGAGCCTTGTTGATATTCCGGGAGTCGTGGTTTCATCCACATTAGGGGACCCCGGGACACTTGGTATAAAGTCTATGGCAGGGTTATTGGGAACAGGAATGGGGGTTACAATGCGACTACTCATGTTTGATTGTGTTACATTGGGTGGCGTTTGAAAGCTAGATTGTCTATAAGTTGGTAACCTTGATGGACCAAGTGACAACCTTCTTTCGGCTAGTTCGATTTCATGAGTTAAAAGCGAATCCGCTCTTATTATAAAAGCATCGAGTGTGCCTGCGGCACCCTCCCGCTTACCCGTGATTGGATATTACTCTTATTATAATGAATGAATATATTCGACCACCCCCACAATGGTAGTACTTGATGGTAACTAGTACAATCGTAAATGCAGTGTGGCAAGCAAACCTTGATCTTTGTCCCTCAATACCACTTCAAACGCAAATGATACAGAACTAGCAGCTTGTTCTGGCAGTCACAACCCCGCCTCCACTTGTTTATCCATCAATTAACTGTTACCTGGTGAAGCCTACTACACACAGGTGTTCAATAACACTAGACTATAATCTGATTTTCTCCACCCTATTATTACTCCCGCCTTGATGTGCCCCCAGGGTCTATTTAATATGAGTAACAAAACAATGTAATCCACAGTCCACAGATCTTTTTGTCTCACTGGTCCAGTTTACAACAAGCTTTTAACAGGAACCAACAAAGAGCAACGCTGGATTTGCAGTATGTCCACAAACATAATTGGACTAAATGATAACATTCCTTGGGCCTCAATATTAAAGTGACCTTGAAATCAATCCAAGATGAACTACAGCTTTAACTACACTGACCAGTCAACCGTATCCATGTCTCCATGGATATGCTTTCCCTAACATGGAGTAACTACTATGTCTGATGTTTGACCCACTGGTCGAACCCCCTTTGGGTTTTTCTCCCCCCCCCCCTACAAACGGTTTGGTTATCTGTGACCGCAACCGTGCCTTAAACCTGTAGCTACCACCCCTTTGGGTCCTACACATGCAGAGTAATCTCTCCCCTGCTTGAGTTTTACACCGTAAATAACCTATTTCTTTATCCCAGAGCATTGTGCACTCAGCCTAGTAATATGCTCCCACTAATCTGGCATCCCCCCGCACTACTTAGGGCAGCAGAGAGAATCCATTCATTTCTCTTTCCAATAATTCCAATACAACCACTCCAATGAAGCCAAACGGGAACTCGTTCCCTGAGTATCGGACCCCATGTAGCGCCCTTACTCCGCGCATGCACTGTGATTGCTTTCCTCGGCAGTACCGAGAAACTTTCTTTTCACTTTCTTCATATTGAGGAACTTTATTAAAGACGCGTGTGCAGTCTTTTAACACAGCCCCTACCCACGTAGCGCTCCTTCTTGGCTGGGAGGTTCTGATAACTTCAGGCCACCGTAATGCTCACAGACCGTGATCACCTTGACAACCCACACGTGACCGCGACTTAGCCACGCTCACCCGGGAAACCAGCTCCGGTCTTAACAGACCTTGGTAGCACCGGCCATTGTAGCGGGACTAGCGGACATGGCAGATAGGTAAACAGCTGTCGCATGCACAGCGGAACTGTAAGTACTACTAATCCTTTCCTTCACAGCTCCGATGCTCTCCACCTCCACCTCAGAGTACGGACTCTGCGCTATCAACCGCACTACCACGCGGTCCCTGACTAAAAGCGCTTAAACCCAACTCTTTCCTCTCACCACCCACAGAATATGTTTTAGCTGAGGAATACCCATCCCCTGCAATCCGATGCCAAAAGACACCCAGTAGGAGTAAGAATGGCCGATTAACCCCTAATGTCTGTTGGTTTGTGGGTCCTGTTCGTATGTTGGTCTTTGTCTGTCCTCTTGAAGTACTGGTAAAATTGCACGTTTTTAATCCCGTCCTCACACATAGGATTGAGAGGATGTACTAGCACGCCACTACAGTTTGGACGCGTGTGTGACTATATTAACGCCACCTTTGACAAACATATTGATCAGTGTGTATGTTGATGGCTTCTTACCCCTATGGGGTTACCAAGCAGCGACACAATAGCACCGCAAAGTTGATATACCTACAAGCAAGCCCCCTGAACCTCCGGCAGGCTGCACACTGGAACATAATGGGGAATGGCATGATGCATGCTGACACGTGAGAATCATCAACGGTACAGGCACGTAATTGAATCTATTTATGATTGCTTTTCCTTTCCTCCAACAGGTCTTTTTTATTATAAGCCCGCCCATTTTGGCAGGAGCTTACACCGATAGCAGACTTTTTTGCTTATCTGGTCACAAGAATCTAGGACTGGGTACACCTTCTAGGGGGTGTGGACCGTCCATTTTCTTTCCCATTGGTCCTGACGAAAACCTGGTAATTTCCACACATAGGTTGAAACATGTAGGCCAGACCACCTCCAGAGATACTCTTGGTCTTAATTACCCTCAAAGTATCTCCACACTTCTTTTTAACATTGTCCAGTTACTTACAAATAAAAAAATGTTATTAAGTTAAACCAGGACAATTTTTAACACACCTTTTTTTGCACTTAACATTCACAACCCAGCTCCACTGCAGTCCAGGTGTCGTAGCACGCCCTGATGGCACTCGGTCATCAGGGTGGACCCCGATGATGAAGCATGTCACCACTAGGCTGGTGAGTGAGGGTTTTTTAACAAAAGGAAGAATTCTTTCCTTTTCCAAAACACATCCCATTAGGAATCCACGATTCTCTCTGGCGATGCTCCTCCTATTGTGAATTGTGTTTCCATCCTTGACACACAACTCCGGTCCTAGATTTCCTGTACTCTGACTCCTATGGAAATGTAACGTCGGAGTAACGCGCGTGCTTTAAACGGGAGGTACTGTCCGGTACGCAGTGCTCTTTATCTGAAAGAGCACCTGCACTTCTCAGCACTGCTGCAATACATAGAATGGGAGAGTGCCAGCACTTTCTGGACAGCAAACAGGTCCTCTGAAGAGTCTTAAGCATCATGCTGCACTGCAATGATTTTTATTGTTGTTTAATCACGTGCACATATGTGATGTCATATTGCAGAGAGTATAATGGTGTCACCCGGTGCGGTCCGCACCCCCTGCACCCCCTAGTGACGCCGAGGGCTTTAATTGGAAGCTTTTTAAATATTATACTTTACCAGTTATAGTTGCAGATTATTTATCTTATGCAACTAATAACCATTGACAAAGCCAATAGTCCTTACTTGTTGTAGGTATGATGTTACTTGCTGTATCACATATCTGGATGCAATGAAAGAAAAAGAAAAATACAAGTCGGGCGGCACACTATGCTAAACACAGATTTTAAGCGTTAAGTGTTTAAAGCCACGCCCCTAATTACACTGGCCACGCCCCTTTGAGAGACCCCCAGTTTATTCATCCCACTTAAAGCCCTGAGGTGGTGTAACAATGTGGCTTGGACTATTTATTGGCATACATCTTACCCACTTGTATTTCGGCGGTGTGGATGCAATAGCCAAGGGAGGAGGCCCTGCCCTGCCTCTTCTGGCCACGGATGGGCCCGCCCTTGGTCCGGGCTTCATCTGGGCGCGGACTGCGTGTGCTTTCCGCGATGCGGGAGTGTGGAGGGCGATTTAACCCCTCCCCTGCTGGTGACGGAACCACTCGGTCATTAGCCGCCGTCGTGAGCACTCACTGAGCACCACTGCCCCTCTCACAAACAGAATCACTCACTGAGCATCACTGCCCCTCCCACAAACATGATCACTCAATGGGCACCACTGCCCCTCTCATGGCTCCCTCCTCGGACACAAGCACTCATTGAGCACCTCTGCTCCACTCACCGCTCCCTCCAACGACGCAAGCACTCACTGAGCGCCACTGCTCCTCTCACAAACATGATCACTCAATGGGCACCACTGCCCCTCTCATGGCTCCCTCCTCGGAGGTGACCGCTCACTGAGCACCTCCGCTCCTCTCATGGCTCACCCCTCGGACACGAGCACTCATTGAGCACCTCTGTACCACTCACCGCTCCCTCCAACGACGCAAGCACTCACTGAGCGCCACTGCTCCTCTCACAGCTCATCACCACTCCTCCCAGCGCACACAGTTGCTGAAAGTGTGCCCTCAAACACACTGCTCTGCACACACAACCATGAACTGGGGCTTTTTAGCCTGGTTATGGTGTCCATTGGTGAATATGTATCCATTCACGAGTCACCAGTACCCCTGGAGTAGGAGTGCGTCCACCTACATGTTACACGTTCCTTTCAGGTTACTTGTCCCTGACATTTGAACACTGCCCACAGTCAGTCAGGAAATCGGAGTGCAATTAGACAAAGGGTGTTAGTCCTGTATGATGTAGGTCTCTCTCACACATACCTTCACCTCTCTGCAGCAGGTGCATAAACCCACTTTGCTATCTTACTGCCATTGTACAGCATGATCTGCAGATTACACGCATCCACTATAGTTACATTAAACTGACAGGACTGGAGCACGCGGCCCTGATGGCTCCACTCCCGTCTCTGCAGCAGGTGCATCAACTCTTTGCACTGTCAGCTATCTTACTTGAATTGGAACCTAATACCTGCATAATGCACACAGATCCACGCGGCAGATGCTGAACACTCTGAGCTATCCTCGTTGGAATGAGACAAGCAACTCCCGGCTAATAATTTATTGAGGCTAACTTGTTTTAGGTTTAAACCTATGATAACTAATAAAACCCCATCGAAAGGGAAATAGCCCTCACCAGAGTAAACATATAAACACTGATAAAGACCTGCACAACCACAAGCTAAATTTCATTCAGAGAAAAGAAAAGGAGAGGAGAGTGAAAGTGTCATTTTTATTTCTTCCTGAAGGGGCCAATACAATGTAACTTTGTTAAACAAGGTAGCAGCAAAACACAGTGCTAGCATTATTCTGCCTGGGTTTTGTTGTTTAGGGATGTCACTAAGATATTGTTTCTTGTTCCTTTTGCTTTTTTTTAGTTTTGTGGTCTTTGGTTTAAAGATGCAGGGTTTGGAATAGGCCTGGGTGCAGCTTGCAGTTTCTCTCTGCGGAGCTACACAAAAACTCTGCTGAATTCCACAGAGTTCCGCCCGCGGGCAGAGTATGGTTGTTCAATCAGTCGGCCACCCCTACTTCTAACAAGTACATTATGAGAGTCATTGCCCCATGGACAACCTCCTGACTGAGAGACCCTTAAGCCACTATATATGCATTATAATTCTATTTCATTAACTTTCATGAAACTTTCATTACATGTGGGACCACTGGGATGATGACGGCGTAATGTTTATCAGACTTGTTTACAATAACTTAGGAGGCTGAGGAGGAGGAGGCAGTGTGAGGCGGAGTCGATTGTACCGAGCCTCACTGCTAAAGGCTTTATTTCAAAAGCTGTCAACATTTCTTCAGAGCTTGATTTCAAATCTTGCTGCTGGGAAGTGTTTTCTGATGCCAGGAGTTCCCTATCGCATCTTGCAAATCCTATTTTTCGGCTGTTTGAAACATTCGATACAGCCAAGTACCGCTAACGTTAAGAACATATTTCACAAACACTGATGAAAGAAGGGGTCAGGGACAGGAAAGGTCACCACTGACAAGAGAGAGAATAGCGTGGACAATTGAGAGAAGGAGATTTGCAAGAAATGAGAGCGAGAACTACATACACGGAGAGACAGAAAGAGAACATAGCCACAGAAGACAAAAGGCGGCAGAGATTGAAAGAGGGAAGCGACAGAGAGAGAGGGTAGAGTGACAGGAGAGTAGACAGTGGCAGGAAAAACTGGCATTGACGCGCAAGTGTGCTAGAATCTGTAACAGCGAAGAAGTAGCAAGGCGAGACATTATGGTGATACAAGTAGGATGCTTTAGAAACATTCTTACTTGCTGGTTGAAACAGCGAGGAAAGTGCCAGAATTCCTACCAGCGCTAATGCTTGAACAGACCCAGAAAATAAGCACTTTCCTATTCAGCAGCATTGTGTAAAATAACGGGTGACTCCACTCATGCGGTAAATCCATTCCTTGACAACAGAGATTAGAGGAAATGTCTCCTCCACAGCCTCGCTAAAGAGTACTGTTGATGTTGAGGGCGAGCCAAAGTAACCATCTATCCGCTACTTACACTGACCCTCCGTGAAATCAGCGTAATGTCTGTCGTCCGTTATTGATTTCTTTTTCTAACGGGCAACATTCATCCATAATATTTACACTTTCGAGTCGCCTGGCACTGGCAGCCAATTTCGGAGCCAAACATATTCTGGGAGTCGGAGAGTACCATGGTGTGTATTGCTACCTAGGATTGGAGCATCGGTGTTGCCTCAGCCAATACCCGTGCACTGCACGTAACTCCCAACTGGTTACTTTATTGGCTGTGGGGTTCCCTTACACTGCAGCTTGATGAAATGAAGATACAATATTGCAAGCCCGGCAAGTTGGTGCCAACGTGAGCAAACATCCCTTGATTTCCAGTATGACATACTATTCTTTTACCTTTAGTATGAATGTTGCTGCTCTTCTGAAGGGGACATTTCTCAATGTGGACCACTGTTTAGGGGTGAGCGGCAACGTGTCGGTAAACTCTGCTTCGCTGGAGGTCGGCAGAGGTTTTCTTGCCGAACTGGGTGCTCAAAGCGGAGTCCAGAGTAGCAAAACTCTGCAAACTAGTTAAGAAGTAGGTTTTAGGTCTTATTTAATTATTTAATAAACTGTAGAGAATCAGGAAATATCAAAATCATATTTGATATATTGGCTACGGTTGATTCTTTCACTGATGGGTAAAATGGCTGTTTTTATAAGAATCTTTCCCAATATGTACTACCACGTTTACCCACAGACAGAGAAGAGGTGAAACCCTTTGATGCATCAGCCCCCTTTCTCTAGTGAGTCAGTATTGACAGGAGGAGAATTGACAAACAACCCAGGCTGCATTCAATGCACAGTGCAGTGACAGGTATATGTGAACAGAATGCTGTCATCAAGCATCTGGGATAGTGGTAAAAACAGGATACCAGACTTTTGGAAAACATGGACTGCAGTGTCACTTGGAATGCTGCAGAAAAAAGTTCTTACAGAGATCACTAAACATTGGAGAGATATTGTTTATATTTGCAGTGATTCAGCAACACATATGAAAAAGTTGTGTGATGACCTGCCAAAATCGATATCTGAGCTGAAGCACTTCCCTGTAAGAGATCCTTGCCACTTATTAGATGGTATGCTGAAACCATCTTTTCAATCTTCATAGTTAATGAAGAATGCTATTGACTGTTTAGCTCATTCTGGTGCATTGTTTTGTTATGCAGAGGAACTAAAACGCAAATATTTCTCATTTTGTGCTTTGTGTAGCTTCAAAGAAAGAGTCATCCCAACTGTTTTATTTATCCGATGGTTCTCAGTCCTAGAGGCCGTGAATTCTATATTATCCGGCGGCGCGACTCGAGGTTTCTGCCTGTGCACGCTTGCACAAACCTCGAGTCCCGCCGCCCGAAGTAGGGAGCCCTGTTGAATCTTTTTGGACAGGGAGTTATTTTAACTATCAACTAATCATCTCAATTGGAAGAGGAACCACCCTATTAGAGGGTCTTGCTCTACCTAAAATCTCCACATCAGGGGGATCCCGCTATCTATCAAGTAATCAAGTATATCCTTCACTTGAATGAATAAGAGGTTCCGGCCGGCGGGACTAGTTTTTAATCATTGTCCCTTACAGCGTGATAATTTCCTGTTTGGAATCCGTCCATCTAGGAAATAAGATACTAATGTCCTATCTTGACTAGACGTCGCCATTGAGCCTTACAAGTTATATCTACACATCATAAAATCCTTGTGGCTACTCCAGAAGAAGGCGCTGGCCGCCGAAACGCGCTTAGAGTACCAATCTGCCACTCCCAGTGTTTTTTAACTTTATATATGTTTTCATTTGCATTGTGATTTATGTCATGTGATTATACATTGCTGTTTTAAGTTTAGTTTGTTCAACTACACTTTTTTAAACGTATATATTAAATTTGTAAATGTGATATTGTTCTTTTTTATCTTCAATAAATTGTTTACTGTATAAACATTTTGTAGCTTAATCCCCTTCCATTTCTGAATATTTCTTTGATTGTCTCTTATGGTTGCCTAGATTGTTAAATATCAAACAGTTGTTTTTCCCTGGTCTAGGAATCTGTATTCTATGAACTCAGGGGGTCCTTGTTAAATATACACCAATGTTTGCTCAACATCAATGAGATAGTGTCAATGTTGGAAGGTGGTAAAGTTTTCTCCACCTTAGGTCCGCGTATCATCAGATCAAATTATCTGATGAATCGAGACATTTTACTGCTTTCATTACCCCCCATGGGTTGTTCAATATACCAGGATGCCATTCAGGTTGGCTTCAGCAGCCTCTGTTTTTCAGAGAGCGAGGTTCCACATTTTCAGAGACAAGGCATTTTAATATTTTATATGAATGAAGAGCATCCAAGTCATTTGACAGAAGTATTGAACAGGCTGGCAAACATGGTCTGACTCTTAAAGGGCAGAAATTCAATATTTGTAATCTGTAGAGTACCTTGGGCACGCCTTATCTGGTGATGGGGTGCTTCTGAAGAAATCTAATGTTGAAGCTTTTGTGAATGTTCCTGCTCCCATCAACAAGGAGCAATTATTGTTGTTTGCTGGAATGTGCAAATATTATAGCAAATTTAAAGAACATTTTGCTACCAAAATGGAACCTCTTGGTAGATTGTTGGGGCAAAATGTCTCTTATGAGTGGTCAGACCATCAACAGATACCATTTGAGAATATAAAACAAGAAATTGTTACGACACCCACCTGGAAGCCATTTTGTATGAAGGAGGAGTATATAATTACTGTGGATACAAGTTTATACAGTATTGGGGGGGGGGTGCTATCACAGAAGAGCAGAAGGAAGAGTGGAATGTCGCTTTTGTGTCTCGGACCCTTAATGAGATGGAACATGTAGGTATGCAATGATTGAGAGGGAATTACTCACTAGAGTGTGGGCTATTGAGCATTACAGGAACTACATATGGGGGAGCAAATTTGTGCCAGAAGAAACCCCAAGCCATTAGTGAATATTTTGTCCCCAGTGGTTGGAACCCAACGGCAAGCATTGCCAGCGTCTAAACTTCAGGAGTACAGTTTTAGGACCTATAAAAGTCCTGGGAAAAAATTTGACTGCTGACTACCTGTCACGTCTCCTGCGTCAGCAGAGTGATTCCAAAATGGTTAATGGATGACAGATGGTTGCCACCATTTAAGATGTCTGGAGAGTTTGGAAGGAATGTGAAAGTCCCGATGACATGTGGCAAGCTACCTGGAAATGTGTATTAGAAGGGGACCAAAAAAAGAGAGGTCAGCCCTGAATTGCTATCAATGTACAAAGTAGCGGAGGAGCTTGAGATGGAAGGTGATTTATGATTCAAAGGAATTAAATATGTTCCTCCTAAAGGGATACCAGAAATGATTCTTAAACTAGACCATAAAGAACATCCAGGTATGTCCACCTTGAAACGGTTGGTGCGGGTTTATTTCTGGTGGCTTGATATGGATAGGGTGACTGATCGGACGATGAGGGATTCTGAAAGTAAGTAACCCACCTTTGAAGAGTGTTGAATGGCCTGAAATGGCGTGGCAAAAAGTTGCTTTTGATATTTCAGGACCATTTAATTTTTTGCTAGTGGATGGTTGGTTTGCTTTGGTAATAGTTGATTATCATTCCAAGGGGCCAGAGGTGAAAATTGTCTCACAAGCCACCAGTGGCGTGGGCATAGAATTCTTGAAGGACGTCTTTGCATGCGAGGGGTATCTGCCCACGTTAGTCAAAGACAATGGTGTACAGCCCACTTCTGTGGAGATGGAAGCATTCCGTAGGCATTGTGGTATAAAACATGTGAATACTACACCGAACGAACCTCGTGAAAATGGGCAGATGGAGAGGTTCAACAGAGTGTTGAAGGGGTGCGTAGTGGAAGCACATACGCCTGGGGGTGACTGGAAGAGAACCCTTAGAGAAAGGTTTTGGCTGTACCTCATAACTCCGCACACTATTACTGAAGTTAGCCCTTTTAAATTGTTCAAGGGAAGGGATCCGGCATCAGTTTGTATCCCTGGTGGTTCAGGGAAAAGTGGAGTAGGGAAGAAGAAGGTGCTCTGAGAATGAAGAGGAAGCAATGTAATCTCAATGATTGGTATGAGACATGAGTTCAAGGTGGAAGACTGGGTGAGAATCCTCAAACAGGGATTTATCAATAAAGCGGCAGCCAAGTTTGGGAAGGCTATGAAAAAACAGAAGCTTTTCACTAAGGGCCCAATTAGGAGTTTAACGGTGCAGCTGCGGGTCTGCTCCGCTGCCACCCCGCCAAACTCGTGGTTGGGCAGCCAGCCAGATTACAAGTTAAACTCGTTTCTGGCTGGCTTTTTTGGGCATTCCCACGGCAGTGCCTTTAAAAACAGGCACCGCAATGGGAATGCCAGAAACAGTTCCTTCACTGCATGTACTCGAAAGTCCATACCATGCAAGTACTGGTGTGCATGCACACAGGTGGGCACCTGTTGTGCACCCATGTGTGCATATACAGGGCGTGAGAGTCCTTATAGGGCCCCCTTTGTTTCCTCTCCACCATGGTTTTCATGGAGGAGGAATCGCCATGAAATCCCTGGCAGAGAGGAAACTCGTAATAAAATATGACATACAGTCAATCAATCAATCAAACCTTTGTAAAGCGCACTATTCACCCGTGAGGGTCTCAAGGCGCTGGGGGAGGGGGGCGCTGCTACAGCTCGAATAGCCAGGTCTTGAGTAGCCTCCTGAAGGTTAGCAGGTCCTGGGTCTGCCGTAGGAGTGTTCTTTTGTTAATCTCTCTTCCCTTGTAAAGCACTCTGATACCCGCAAGGGTCATGTTCGTGCTATAAAAAACCTTCAAAATAAATAAATAAATGCTTGGCAGGACCAAGGCGGTCCTGCCAAGCATATTGTGGCCTCAGGACCGCCACGCCACCTGCAGGGAACAACGGTTTCCTGGCGGCGCCGAGTCCCACTGCCTGAGCCGTGATTGGGCGGTCGGGAATAATGCAACTGCCGCGCCCTACCAGTCTGGCGGTCTGTGGATTGCGAGACTCGCAATTGAGCCCTAATTGTGTAATTACCCAAGATGGCAACGTTTGGAACAGAGGGATAGTAGCCAAATGCCCTGACACGTACAACACAAGCGCTGGAGTGGAGCACACTGAAGGGAATGCCCTGACGCGTACAACACAAGAGCTGGAGTGGAGGACACAGAAGGGAATGCCCATACGCGTACAACACAAGAGCCGGAGTGGAGGACACTGAAGGGAATGCCCTGACGCGTACAACACAAGAGCTGGAGTGGAGGACGCTGAAGGGAATGCCCTGACACGTACAACACAAGCTCTGGAGTGGAGGACACTGAAGGGAATGCCCTGACGCGTACAACACAAGAGCTGGAGTGGAGCACACAGAAGGGAATGCCCTGATGCGTACAACACAAGAGCTGGAGTGGAGCACACTGAAGGGAATGTCCTAGTGAGATTTAACAATAATGTCCAAAGGTCAGATCAAAATGGTGACTATGGTAATTGTCTGAATCACCCGACAATGCTGAAGGCTCGGTGGCTTCCAGAATCAGAGGCACTTCAGGGGACCTCCTGAAGATTTCTTCATTTTGTTAGATAATGTTGCGTAACATGCATTTTACAGTTATCGCTCCATATCCTTTGCTGTGCTCTGTTTGGCGTTGCTTTTGTATAGAGGGTTCCTTTATTTTATTTTCTTTTTTCCTTTTTTTGAGGGAGATGTGTTGTACTCCTTATGAGGTTGTCCATGCATGTTCTGTGTTTACTTTTGTGTAATGTTCTAGGTTCTTTTAGAGTGTTGGTGGTGGAATGCAAGACTTGCTCCGGTTACACCTGGAGCTGTCCTGACTGCGGACGCCCTGCTGTGCCGCAGAAACAAATACTTAAAACTACTGCATGGATTTGGATTACGTTCAACAAAACAGTGGAGAGCACGATGCAGCTTCCAGAGAGGAACATGGGGATGATAAAGAAGGGGGTCCGTCAGATTCGGACTTTTATTTTATTTTAGACAACATTTTGTTGAGTGTGGATGCGAAGGAAGAGTTACTTTGGTGGAAGAACAAAATGAAGGTCTAGAATGGGCGTGCAATTTTTGGATGTGCTCCAAATTTGGAGGTGGAGTTTGGACAAAGGGACAAAGTAAGAGAAGTTATGTCACATAAAATTCTTAGAGTGGGCAGCTGGGTTGTATGCGCTGAAAGGTTTCAGGAGGAGTTTAGAAGGTCAATCTGTGTTGATGAACATGGACAATGTGTTAGCTGTTGTGTATATATATATATATATATATATATATATATATATATATATAGCACAAGCACAACGCACTTTATTGTAGTTTTCGTGAATCGATATTTATAAACTGAGCATTTATGCAGGTATTAAATAAATGGGTGACACCCATTAAATAGTATATTATTCCAACTCCGAACATAATATGCCACTCTGCATTCATGTTTAACTTATGGTGTATTGCAAAGTGACCTACAAGTATTTTCTTTATGTTTATTGTTTGTGTGTCACATGGTGTATACAAATGTGGTTAAAAAGAGGGCATGATGGGAAATATTTTTGATGTGAGCAAGGGCTACCGCCCGAAACGCATCATCTGCTAACGCTGCTGTAACCTTCATGAATTAAAGTACCTTTTGCCAGCATCTTTGGGATTCGTTGGTCTTTTCCTCGTGAAATCTCCGTGACATTGGTGATGTAGGAGTGACCTGTGCTGTTGATAGATATATATATATATATATATATATATATATATATATATATATATATATATATATATATATTCACAGAAAAAACCATAGGTTATAGTGGATATATAGTTAGGAATTTGCATTTACAAAACCTTGAAAATTCAATGAAAAAACCATAGGTTATAGGCCATATATAGTTAGGAATTAGCATTTACAAAACCTTATTTTACTCGCATAAAACCATTGAAATTCCATATATAGTTAGCTAACTATAAGCGCTAACTATATATCGCGCACCCGCAATCCACTGCTGATGATGTCACATATTACATCATTCATGACATGGTCAGTGACATCACTGATGACATCACTGATCAAAACAACCAGTGATTGTATGTGTCTGTAAAGTTTAAATATGTTTCACATATTGAAGAATGAGTGGATGTATAAGTGTCTGGATGAAGAATTTAGTAGGTGCATGACTGACTGTATGAGTGAGTGATTAAATGTGTCTCACTGAGTACATGGGTTAGTGACTAAACTGTCTTAATTCGTGCATCAGTATGTTTGTTGTTGTGTAAGCTGCTGCATGTGTTGATCAGTAGCTATAAGAGTGGCCATATAGGTTATTGATTGGTTGCCCAAATATTTGAATGGGAGGCTGAGTGTGTGTGTGGGTGGCTGGGAGGTGCGTGACTCTGTGCATAGATGTGTAAGCAGTTGATTCACTAGGAGTATGAGTTCAAGAGTGCATGTGGAAACAGCTATATGGGCGGTTGACTGTGCATGGGTGTGTTGGTGAGTGAATGGATTTCTCATTGCTACATGTGCAAGTAAGTACGTATGTAAAACACAATACATGTGAGAGTTGAGATATATAAATAACTGAACATAAGAGCCAGTGAATGTGTGAGTGGCTGTATCGATCACTGTGAGCTTGTATCAGGGATTATATAAGAGAGTAAATATGTGTTATTATATGTTTGAATAAGTAAGATGTGTATAACTGTATAGTTGAGGAAATGGAGGTGTGATTGATTCTTTGCATGACTGACTAGGTGTGTGAGTAACTCCATGGATGAGTGACAGTCTGTGAGTGTCTGTTTATACTGAGTGTATGTAAGGTTATATTAGAGTCTGAAGAGGTTCATTGTATTATCACATGAGTGATGTGATCAGTGATGACAAATGAGATGTCATCAGTGATGTCATTTGAATTGTCATCAGTGATGTCATCAGTGATGTCATTTGAGATGTCATCATTGATATCATTTGAGTTGTCATCAGTGATGTCATTTGAGATGTCATCAGTGATGTCATCAGTGATGTCACTGACCATGTCATGAATGATGTAATATGTGACATCATCAGCAGTGGATTGCGGGTGCGCGATATATAGTTAGCGCTTATAGTTAGCTAACTATATATGGAATTTCAATGGTTTTATGCGAGTAAAATAAGGTTTTGTAAATGCTAATTCCTAACTATATATGGCCTATAACCTATGGTTTTTTCATTGAATTTTCAAGGTTTTGTAAATGCAAATTCCTAACTATATATCCACTATAACCTATGGTTTTTTCTGTGAATTTCATTGGTTTTTTAATAGCAAATATGAAAAGCTTTAAAATGTCAAGTACGTGATAGATAAAAACATTTTCGTATTTATGCACGCTGATGTGCTTTGAACGCTGCCCCCCCCCCTCCCCTCTTTTGCCTTAGTAGTACTCTCTCTTTGCAGATACAGAAGGGTAGTTAACGCAGGCCTTTACCCCCGTTGTAATCCGTCGTACCTCCTTGTCTCTCCATTTGATTGATTGTTGTCCAAGCATTTACTGTTTTAGAATTGGTTCTCTTTGGATCATTCTCTATTTACAAACAAGCACAAAGTCGCAATACTCTGTTTAGTCTTTGCAGATAGTGAAAAATCGTGTAAAAAAATAAAAGTAATCGAGCAAAATCAGTAGGCCACTAATTGGATCTCTTTTTGACCTCGCTAAAATAGAAATATTAGGAACAACCCTTCTTGAGAAATACGAAAATAGTGAGATGAACTGAGCTCCACACCATGAGGGCTGCAAGACAGCTCGGCTCCATCACCCATCCCGCACAAAATAATGACAAACCCTATGCAAATATTAAAAATATAGACAACACACCAGCAAAGAAACAGGGTAAAACATTTTATTAAAAAACTATTTACATAACGTTGGTTTATAAGATGATGTCAGTAGTGGACCGATGTGTGAATAGATCGAAAACAGCACAAGGCTCCAAGATCCGGATAGCAAGCTCCTGGATGTTGGGTGCCATAGTTTAGAGTTCTGAATTTCAGCCTTTTTCAATGCCTGTGCTTTGTTGAATCAAAATGGCGGCTTGACACAAAGCTGACTCAAGCGTTGTTACTGATGCTATGCAGACCAAAACTGGTTTTCAGTTTGTACATTTTTCTAGATTTTTCAATCCAAGTTTGGTTGACTTTGTAGAACGATGGCTTCAGATTTTCAACATACGGTGTGGTGGCGCTGACTGGGAGGGGGCGCTTCGCTCCTGCCCCCTCCCCAAGTAAGATTTTCATACGTGAAAGTACGTTAATGGTTTTGGTCCCTGAGATGCTTCGATGTCACTACCATTCTCAAATAGCATAAGTTCTGGATGTTGGGTGCCATAGTTAAGAGTTCTGAGCAGCGCTTGTAACACTGTCTGAAACTTATTTCCACCTACTGCAGCTTCACTATTCTCAAAGTAAGTGAGTGTCGTTTGTGGACCTGACTGCATTAGAAAACAATGTGATATGTTACCTTCCTAAACAGCTTGACGGAGGCCCCTGAGGGGCGCTGTGATGGCCATGGACTCGGAGAAGACGCTTGGCTCCGACACCCTCCCCAAGTCTTATAGCACTGGTGTAGCCTGAGATCGCCCCCGACATAGGCGGCCGGCTCCCGGGGTCCGGCGGTACTTTTTGCCTTTTGATGACTCTTCAATTCTGGACCTTGTCCCACAATCCGTTTGACCTGAAGACAAGCTGTAGTGAGGCGCCCCTTTATCGTTTTAGTTGCCATTCCGCCCGCTTTTGCTACACTGTGCCTCTTCCGCCATTCAGCTGTTTTCCGCCCGCTCTTGCGACTACAGCGTCTCGCTCACCATGTAGTTGAGATGCGCCCGCTCTTGCGGTGCAGCGATAGGCGGCTGCCACAGGACTCTCAAAATGGCGGCCGGCTCTTCGGTTTTGGGCCTGGTCCACTAAAATGGCCCTGGGACACCTTGGAACTCGGACGCTTGTCTGCTAGGGCTTGGGTCCCATTCTCGAAAAGCGTCCCCTCAGCCGTGAAGATTCTACAAAAGTCTTGGGGGCCTCCGACTCCCGCAGGCTTCTGGTGGGGAGCGGCTGCCATGATTGCTCGTGGAATGGCCACGACGGAGCTACGAGATGGTAGTGGTCTCATGCTGACGCCAGCTTTAGTCTGAAACATCCAGAAACACTGTAGACTACCAATTCGATCAGTTCCGGTAGCGCCCCAACATGACCCGGAAGAGAAGAACTTGCCCTCCCCTCTTTGACTGATGGTTCTTGTTGCCTGTCCCCTCTGTTGTCATTTAACAGAACTTTTTGGACTGCTGAAAGGGGTTGTGTTCTGAACGCTGGTTGGTGGAGACATTTAGACTATATTCTTGACCTACGTTGTCGCGTAATGCGTTTTATGACACGCCGCGTTAGCTCACCCGGAAGTGATCCTGTGAAAAATGAATACAATCTTGGTGAACATTATCTGCGCCATCTTGCCCCCTTTTCGAGCCCATTCGTGCGCGTAAGCGGCAGCCATTTTGAGCATCATGGCCTCCCTGCCCCTCACTAATAGCCAGCGCGTCTCTCTCTCTCTTAACCTCGCAAGCATTCCCCCGCACGCTGACAACCCCCCCGCTCTCTCATGCCTTGGGTCATAAACCCCTCTCCAGCGCAGCTTCACCACGGAACCCCATCCTGTTCCCAGCGCGACACCTCCCTTCATTCCTTTCATGGCCTCAAACCCTTTTGATGCAAACCCCCTTTTCCTGTGTCCCCGTTTGTCTTCCTCGTTCCCAGGCTGCCACCTGACCCTGCGGATACTGTTTATTACCCCGTACAGTAGGAAGCTTCCCCTCCCCATCAAAAGACCCCCGAACCGATCAAAGCCCCCACCCCATGAGATCCGATCAACCCCACGCATTCCGTGAATCGGCGGAATGCCCTGCTGTGCGACCACCATCACCTGTTGTGACCGGGGTGGGGAATCCAACTGTAAATGTATGTGGGAACGGGTCTGGAGGGGAGATTCCGAGGATGTTCTTTCAAGTATTAAAATATTACGAGAATGTGTTATGTGCAATAAAGGTCGTAAACTCTAGTATAAGAGGCCCGGCCTCAGAGATGTGGTTAGAGCACCTCGTGACGATACTTGCTGTCTGAATTGATGTGTTCTCCTCCGGAGAGAATAAAATCCTCGTTTCCCGCCTTCCAGTCTCCAGCGCCTGCTTCTTCATTGATTAATATTGGTGGGTCATAGAGGCGATACTGCCGGGCAACATAAAAGGGTCTTGGTTACCGGTTGTCTTTGGAACCCTTTTTAACAATTGGCGTCCCAAACGTGGGGCCCATCAGCGACTCGTGGATCCAGTGGGAGAGGTCCTGACGACAGAGTGAACGACTGCAACGATCGGAAGGTACCCTGTCCGATAGACCCTCGTCTGACAGCCGATCATCCGAACTTCACTGGTTCCGAACAGACCTCTCTCGAGTGATCTGCGGTCCTGACTGGGAACCATCAGGAGTGCCACGAGAAGTACGAAGAGAAGAGGACGATCGGGCGCTGGATTCGGAAGACGAGAAACTGTCCATGCGGTCCGGGTAAGGTCGTGTAAACACGACGAATTGCGAAAGTGATAGATAATTGAAAGAAATTGATAATTGTTGTGAAAATACTAGTATTACTCTTTGTTAATTTATTGGAGATTCACTGTCTACAAACGGAGAAACAACAGGCTCTCCCTTTATAAACAGCGAAGGATAGGTACGCACCCGTCGGACCTATTTTTCTCCCCCACTGAACAATTGCCCCTTTGCCCCATTGATTAACGGTTATAGATTGTTTTCTGGAGATTCTCTGTCTGAAAACAGGGAAGATTAGGTCCCCTCTTTACAGATAGTGAAAGGGTAGGTGACGCGAACCTTTGCGAGCCTACTTATTCTCCCCATTGACCATATTGATTTTTTATTTTTGACCTAACGTTGATCGATTGCTCAGAATTGGTTCATGAGGTATTCACTACGTGCAAACAACGTAGAATAGAAATATTCTGTCTAGTCTTTGCGCGCAGTGATAAGATAGGTAGTGCTGATTATTATCCCATTGTGATCCGTCATGCCTGTCTTCTCCCCACTGGTCAGTAGCCTGTTTAACCCGGACCGCTTATTAGAGATGAACCATCCGGCTCCGCTGGAAGGCACCCCTAATAAGGACATGTTCATGAAGCATGGATTAATTGCTATAGCCTATAGTGAGCTGTGGCATAAATATACGAAAAAGGATCGAGAAAGACAGTGGCCACTGAGAGGATCCTTTGATCTCGACAAAATAGAAACAGTAGAAATAGCCCTTCGTAGGAATGAAACAACACCTATTATGCTCGATAGTCTCGGTATGTGGCGCAAAGAAGCCACGCAACGAAGGGAAAGCGACGAATTTAGAAAAGGTGAAGGGACACGACGGACAAACCTCCAAACGTCTAGTAGGCAAAGGGAAGGGCCAGCGATGGCACAGCCCCGAGGAGTAGACATGAAAAGCGAATGGTGTAAGGGGATGTGCCGACAAGCCAACCCCGGAACACAACGACCTGAAGGTAATCCCCCGACATTACGCACAGGACGGACAGATTTAAAACAAAACCAATGTGCTTTCTGTAAATGTCTTGGACACTGGAAAGCCCAATGCCCGACTCTGCAAAGCATAGGTAAGAATGAAGGGGTGACAGAAAGGACGGACCGACAGAAAGGAAAAAGACGTGAGATAAAAACCAATCAGACTAGTGCAGGCAGAACAGACAGGACCACCCCGTTTGATTATGCTCGGTGGCACAGATTTCGTCAGGCCAATTTTAACGACACGTTAGAGTTCTGGGACTGATTGCTCTCTGTTGCTCCCCCACTCTGAAAAACAAACACAACTGCAGGTCAGTGTAAACAACCCCCCCCCCCGTTAGAGAAAAGATTCAAGAAAGCCAAGCGTCTATTATATAACTTAGGATTTAATTACGGTAAAACACACAACCAACAGTAAATAGAATAACTAGTAGAACTCTCTAAAAAGCAAACTTGACTAATAGGAAAAATACAAAACATGTTATGCTCACTCCGGAAGTCCTCGAAATGTAACAGTTCGATGGTCCCGCCCATCCGAAACACATAGCACGTGTGGGGCGGGGCCTGCCAGCAACCATGAGCCCAAAAAGAGATTGCTGGCGAGAAGGTACTGGAGACCCCACACAGCGGGCAATGAAATGGTCTTCCCATATTGCCCTTCCAGGGATGGCGTCCCCCGGGCCGCGAGTAGGGAGGGGGCGGATGAAAATGACCCCCTCCCTCATATCTCCTGGTCCGGCCATCACGAATTCCTCCATCGAACGGATGCAGGGTGGGCAGGGAGGAAGAGGCGACGCGGACGAGCCTCTTCCACCTCCACAGGTAGGAGGCTTCCCTGCCCTGGCCCGACGCCGACGTCCTCCAGCCGGGCGACGGCCATATACCTACGCTGCACAGGAAATATAATGTCCGGCTGGTATATTTCCGTAATACAGGACATACAATGCCCGCCTCGTATATTTTCTCAGTACAGGACATACAAGACCCGGCTGGTATACTTCCGTAGCACAGGACATACAATGTCCGGCGGGCACATTTACGGAGCACCGAATGTACAGTGGTCCCCCAAGAGTCGGAATCAGGGGTGTAGGGTGGTCATCATGTGCGCCCCTGATTCCAAGAGACGGCGTAGGATGCACCGGGAGAGGAAGACGGCACGGTGAGCCTCCCTCACCTCCCCAGATGAAGGCTCCACTGCTGCACCCTGGCGCCCCGAACCAAAATGTCCTGCTCCAACCGCATGATGCTCTGTTTTTCGCCATCACAAGAAGTTTTCCTCCGCTCCTGATGGATACGGCAAAGGTTGCTGCAGGGCCTCAAAAATGGCGTCTGGGCCCTTGAAAGGCGGGTCTAGGCCGCTGGAGTAACTTTGTCCGAAATTGCAACTCGGGCGCTTGCCCACCTGGGCGCAAGCCCCCACCATCGACAAAACATCCCCTCGACTTTGAAGATTCTACCAAAGTCCCAAGAGCCCTCGGCCCCTTCAGGCTTCCGGTGAGGAACAGTTGCATTGATCTCAAATGAAATAACCACGGCACAGCAACAAGATGGCGGTGCCCTCGTGTCTGCATCAGCTTCCGTCTGAACCACCCAGGAACATTATGGGCTAACGAACTTGAACAAGTTCCGGCTGAACATCAACATGACCCGGTAAGAGAGACTCTACCCCCTCCCTCTCTTGATTGACGGTCCGCACCACCAGCCCCTCTGTTAGCACAGTTTTCTTTTGAACTGCCGAAAGGGACTCTGGTCCAACCGCCAATTGCCGGGGATATTTTTGCCCCTGATGCTACTTCCGGACTAAACCGACCTCGCTCAAAATGGCGCTGGTACCAATGGAAACTAATGAATGCCTCGTGGTGTTCCTTAACTAATGAAACTTGATGTACTAAGATATACATATATATATATACGAACCATTGCGCACTCGATGTTAAAGGGAGGAGGGTGCACTTGGCAAACATTTAAGAAGAGGTTCTGTAAAAATGTTGATTTCAATGAACAATTTATTTTTGATATTTGTTGTAACTGATACATAACGTCGCTCATGATGCACGCCCGCGGTTTTGCATTTAGGATATGTGATTACGATGAGCTTGACTGTGTTTCCATCTATGAACTGAAATGCCCCTGATTCCTTCGTCACGCAATGAAATGTTTTTGGTTACTTACAAATAATTAATTAGACCTTTTTACATGATCTTGTACTACAAAATAACCCCCTACTGTATGTGCTTCCATCGACGACATGTCAGGCCAAAATATGAATTGCGCTCTCACCTTTTACGTACTGAATAACTCTACAAATAAAAGTCTTAGAAGCTATGGATAGGCTCCGCGTACTTTTGTAAATACGGGTATCGGTGGGAGGGTTTTTCTGTGCGCAACTGTTCTGCTCTCTTTTTAAGGTTATCCGAGAAATGGTTGTTCGGCCCTGGGTTGATGGTCAAAACGAAGGTATGATACGCTGCTTATGAAGAAGGACCTCGACTTCAGAGAATGGGTAAAGTAAAATGGTGTGATTGATAAATTGCTATAAGGATATGGTGGTCGAAGGTACTAAGGTACAGGGTTGAACAAAGAACTGGTATGCCTTAAGAACATCACAGCTTTGGGAATGATTTTGGGACCCCGATGACCGGATACATCTACGAAACCGGGTACCTCGCGCTAGGCACCTCTGATTCCTCTTTTTAGCGTTTTCACTACACACGATCCTTAACGCCATCCTCGAACCTCCCCATGAACCACCTATCACATTGCCTGCCCCCATGACTTTAAGAAACCAGAACCCTAAGGGATTATATCCCGAAGAGACAAGTACGATTATGTGGTAAGTAAAGGATTTTCGTGCCCTTACATTTGATGTGTTCGAATGTTGTCCCCCTACCCCCCCCCTTTTTCTCCCCCTTTTTCCCTCTGCAGGTTACATTAGAATCCCGATTAGAGTATCATAAGGGATCTGGAACCACGTCACGCCCGATGCATGAAGACGGACTAGCGCTACAAAATGGCACAACAAGGACGCTCTCACGACCTTTTTACCAAATCTAACGCTTTTCTGTCCCAAAACCGCATGCTTCCCACCTCCTAACACAGACCCGAAACGTCTAACGTTGGGTAACGCACTGAATAGCCCAAACAATACACGGTCATTCTCTATGTCACACGTGTACTGTTCGGCCTATTGTCCCTCTCTCTCTCTCTCTCTCTCTCTCTCTCTCTCTCTCTCTCTCTTTCTCTCACTCACTCTTCCACCCCTCCACACTTTCCCTCTTCCTAGCAACTGGCACCTAATTGGCGAACCTGGTGCACCTCCTGATTGGCCCCAAATACCACAAGTATTTGTGCAAATCTGTCCTAAATAAAATTGTATTGGTACCACGTTACTACCTCTCCTTTTCTACTAAAATATGGATGAAATTTAAATTGGCCGATAGGAAAGGGACAGGTAAGACGACTAAGGTTCCCTAAATTTGACCCACTCTCAGGGAACTCTTTGTCAGTGGCTCCTATGATAAAAATGTGTCTGTGGCAATGCGACCATCCCCATTGCAAATTGTCTCCGTACCCCAAGCCGTAAGAAATGATCGAGAACACCCCCATCTACCCAAAATGTCCCCAGTTTCGATATCAGCCACCCTGAACGAGAACTTGAAAAACGCCCCCCTGCTCTAATTCACTGTGTCCCTAATTGTTTCCCATAAGATCCCTCCTTCCCCGAGAATAAGTTTAATAATTGTTTCAAACCACCCCTCCCGAGTTTTTGTAGTAACCAGGTTGCGAGGATTTATATAGAAAGTTAGAAGGATGTGTGCAAAGTTGAAAATTAGATTGAAAAACGAAAGAACTTGTTGCAGTAGGCATGGTTGAAAATAAAATGTTTTTATGTAATGCAGATTTGTTTAGCCTATGTTCACCTCTCAGAAGGGTGCCTATCAGACTATGGTGACTAGCACGTTACACTTTTTCGTAAAATACAAAGCTCTGAAGACCAGCCTAGCCTTGCAAGACTCGTACTAGGGAAATAGGTCTCTACCAGAAGAACTGACATCAACTATAATAGACTTATGCAATAAATGAGTACCAGACCTCGTACCTATTACAAATGAACGTAATAACCATCAAAGCGCCAAAGAATTAGCCACAAGAGGAAGTTGTAAGGAATCCAGCAAACCCATCATCAATTGCTTATACGCTAGCCGCAAGAATATCCAATGTAGCGAGTGCTTACCCCAGTTGCTTGGTGTTGGGAGAGAAATAGACTTATGTAATTGCCTTCTTCTGCAATATCTCTAAAAACTGTCTTTTCAACACTCATTTAAGGATATCACTGTCGGAGGAGAAAGAGACCGGATGTGGGAGCACGCGGCCTGACTGCGGATTGTGGAACATCAGCGACGGAGGCCGAGGCGAGACCACAGCAGTAAGGAGACGCCGGACGGGGCAGTGTTAAAGGAAAGGGCCGACCCAAAAGCCCCTGCTATATGATCAACGTGTGCCAAAAGCCCCCGCTCTCTGAACATGGTTACGGACTCGCCTGTCGAAAACTCTCCGCCTCCCCCTGATCTGTTCCCGACTTGGCCTTGCTCCATCCCCTCCTCCTCCGACCTACCATAAGGACTGTTCACACCCGCACCTTTCCATCCGAACTCCCAAGTTCCTTCAAATCCTACTGAGTTACCCAGAGAAGAGTACTCCCTGCGTCAGAAGGGAGGGAGCTCCGATTAAAGTAGACCACGAACTATGTTAAACCCCAGAACGGTGACCTAGAACTCCACCAAGGGTCGCCCCCGAAGAAAAGATAAACAAAGTCTGTGGATCTGCCCGCTACCAAACACCCTGAAGATGATGGAAGCAACAGGAAATGCCCACCACAGAGACTCAAGAAACAAACAGATCTCACAATTCTGGAACTATCGCATTTTTATTTTGCAAATCAATGCTCTGCGTTACAAAAGAAAGTGCACCTGTTCCAAAACCGTAAAACATTGCTCCTATGAGATTTGTCGAAACAAAACAAAATGTACCCCTGCCCGCAGACCTCCGACGACTCAATCCACATGAACATTTCTGTTGATAGGTAATCCAGGTGCTTAACAGTGCCAACAGAAGACGACAAAGACACCGAGAACTCTGATTTCTATTTTTTCTATATCTCATTTCTCTCCCGACCACCATTGGACTAACTATGCTCCCGCCGAATACAAAAAGGACTTACTTATATGATAACTTATCAGCTCCTGTTTTTAAATGACTATAAGTGCCTATGATCTGTACCCTACGCCCTCGCTACGTAATTCTAGTCTGATATTGCATTACGATGATTTTTCCTGCAACCAACTTAACAATGAACCCGCCTACTAAATGATGAAATTTTTCAATGTGATGTTTATAAAATAATGTATATGCACAGTTCCTTTGCCTAAATCCCCTCTCCCTTACTTGTGATTGCTGCATATAGGTGTAGATAGGAAATAGGCCAGCAAGATGTCTTGGAAATGTTAAAGGGAGGACTGTGAAAAATGAATACAATCTTGGTGAACATTATCTGCGCCATCTTGCCCCCTTTTCGAGCCCATTCGTGCGCGTAAGCGGCAGCCATTTTGAGCATCATGGCCTCCCTGCCCCTCACTAATAGCCAGCGCGTCTCTCTCTCTCTTAACCTCGCAAGCATTCCCCCGCACGCTGACAACCCCCCCGCTCTCTCATGCCTTGGGTCATAAACCCCTCTCCAGCGCAGCTTCACCACGGAACCCCATCCTGTTCCCAGCGCGACACCTCCCTTCATTCCTTTCATGGCCTCAAACCCTTTTGATGCAAACCCCCTTTTCCTGTGTCCCCGTTTGTCTTCCTCGTTCCCAGGCTGCCACCTGACCCTGCGGATACTGTTTATTACCCCGTACAGTAGGAAGCTTCCCCTCCCCATCAAAAGACCCCCGAACCGATCAAAGCCCCCACCCCATGAGATCCGATCAACCCCACGCATTCCGTGAATCGGCGGAATGCCCTGCTGTGCGACCACCATCACCTGTTGTGACCGGGGTGGGGAATCCAACTGTAAATGTATGTGGGAACGGGTCTGGAGGGGAGATTCCGAGGATGTTCTTTCAAGTATTAAAATATTACGAGAATGTGTTATGTGCAATAAAGGTCGTAAACTCTAGTATAAGAGGCCCGGCCTCAGAGATGTGGTTAGAGCACCTCGTGACGATACTTGCTGTCTGAATTGATGTGTTCTCCTCCGGAGAGAATAAAATCCTCGTTTCCCGCCTTCCAGTCTCCAGCGCCTGCTTCTTCATTGATTAATATTGGTGGGTCATAGAGGCGATACTGCCGGGCAACATAAAAGGGTCTTGGTTACCGGTTGTCTTTGGAACCCTTTTTAACAATCCGAGGCGCGGCGCGCAGCGCGTAACGTAAGCATAACAGGTCATGTGACTTGTTAATAAAACTTTTCATTGGTTCATTTTACTTTTGTTAATTTAATGATGAAAAGCTTGGTCATATGACCTAAAAATTACGCTTTTTATTATTTTCGAACAATATTTTTTTTTCAAACATATGTTATAATATTCCAGGCTAATGTACTTTCCCGGAAAATTTACAACTGTCTTGCAAGTAAAATATATTCCTTTTTCGAGAAAAAGGGCGTTTCTTCCTTCCATGACGGAGCCGTTGAGTAAAAGAGATTCGGCCTGCTGTCTTAGTCGCCGATACGCCTGATTATCAGATTCTTATCGATCACTTTATGTTGCAGACATGAAAAACACAACTGCCCTTGACCATTTATCTTTACTGCGTTCCTACATATTATACCTTTTATCCGTCATGTAATTGGACTGCTTTATTTCACTTGCCTTTTACTGATTCGAAAACAGTCACTAAAAGTAAAAACTTTACAAATGAAAATACTACTACCGTGTTTTGTTTTAAAAACCTTTATTGTGAAAATGTCAGTATACAAATACGGGCCTATAACCACGTGGACCGGCCACGGAGCAAACTCAAATCGTATATGATGAGGAGACATTTACACTGTAGAAGAACGTAACGAGCGGGCCATTAGGTGACAAGAACAAAGGTGTCTAACAGTTGCGGAATCGGTGGACGTACATTTTGTAATTAAAATACGACAGGGCCACTTACAATAACATTTTCTAGATATACATTTGCGGGCAAAGAGTTACGAGTCCCATTTATACCGGCGCCATTTTGGGCGAGGCCGGGCAGGTCCAAGATATAGTCAAAATGTCTCCACCAACCATCGGCCAGACCAGAACCCCTTTCGGCCCTTTATGTTACAAGATGGTGTCTTCCATTCAGAAAATATTGGTGGCAGCATTTTGAAAGGAAACAGAAACAGCCGTTCTCCTAGTGAGTTTCACATTGTTACATTTAGGAAGAATGTTGAAGAGTAGTATGTGGAAAATCTGAAGCCATTTTTCTACAAACTCTCAATCAGACTTGGATGGAAAAAAAAACCTGAAGAATGTACAAACTGAAAACCAATTTTTGTCTGTATAGCACCAACAGTAACGCTTGAGTCAGCTTTGTGTCAAGCCGCCATTTTCATTCAATCAATAGCGTCCCCCTGCACACATTCAGGGACCTGGTCGTGTCTTCAAATGAAACGCATTGTAGGAAAAGAAGCAGAAAGGAAAAGGAAAAAAGTTCCGCCGGACCTAGTGAAGCTGCAGCAGGTGCAAATAAGCTTCAGACAGTCTTACAAGCACTGCTCAGAACTCTCAACTGAGGCACTCAACATCCAGGACTTGCCATTCGGATCTTGGCGCCTTGTATTTTTGTTTTGTTTTTGATGGAGGGGAAAGAACAAAAAACAGACATTGAAAAAGGCTCAACAGTGCAGGGCGCCTTGTGCTGGTTCCGACCTATTCACACATCGGTCCGCTACTGACATCACCTCATAAACCAACGGGGCACCCCACGCCGACTTTCGGCGCAGCATTGTAGGATGGCCACACCAGTGCGGCAATTTGCTGGACACCACCTCGGTGCCATCCAGATCTCGGCGCGTTCATTCATTCAATAGCGTCCCCCTGCACACATTCAGGGACCTGGTCGTGTCTTCAGAAGAAACGCATTGTAGGAAAAGAAGCAGAAAGGAAAAGGCAACAAGTTCCGCCGGACCTAGTGAAGCTGCAGCAGGTGCAAATAAGCTTCAGACAGTTCTACAAGCACTGCTCAGAAATCTCAACTGAGGCACTCAACATCCAGGACTTGCCATTCGGATCTTGGCGCCTTGTGCTGGTTCCGACCTATTCACACATCAGTCCACTACTGACATCACCTCATAAGCCAACGGGGCACCCCACGCCGACTTCCGGCGCAGCATTGTAGGATGGCCACACCAGTGCAGCCACTTGCTGGACACCACCTCGGTGCCATCCGGATCTCAGCGCGTTCGAGTCACTGTGCCGGAAGAGTGACCGGAACTCAGCTGAACACGCCGTCTTTCGGCGCAGCATTGTAGGATGGCCACACCAGTACGGCAATTTGCTGGACACCACCTCGGCGCCATCCGGATCTCGGCGCGTTCGAGTCACTGTACCGCAACAGTGACCGCAATTCAGCTGGACACGCCGTCTTTCGGCGCAGCATTGTAGGATGGCCACACCAGTGCGGCAATTTGCTGGACACCACCTCGGTGCCATCCGGATCTCGGCGCGTTGTGCTGCCTTCGGCCTATTCGCACATCGGTCCGCTACTGACGCCGCCTCACGTGCCAACGGATTTTCTACGCTTTTTGTAGCCCTATGTCGCATAACAGGTCATGTGACTTGTTTATAAAACTTTTCATTGGTTCATTTTACTTTTGGTTTCCTAAAGATGGAAGGCTTGGTCATATGACCTAAAAATAACACTTTTCATTGGTTTAGAACATTTTTTTTTCCCAAACGATGAAAGCCCCACCTTGTTTCTGGATCATTCAGACTGAAGCTGGCGTCAGCATGAGAGCACCACCATCTCGTGGCTCCGTCGTGGTCATTCCGCGAGCAATCATGGCAGCCGCTCCCCACCGGAAGCCTGCGGGAGTCGGGGGCCCCCAAGACTTTTATACAATCTTCACGGCTGAGGGGACGCTTTTCGAGAATGGAGCCCAAGCCCTAGCAGGCAAGCGTCCGACTTCCAAGGTGTCCCAGGGCCATTTCAGTGGACCAGGCCCAAAACCGAAGAGCCGTCCGCCATTTTGACAGCCATGTGGCAGCCGCCTATCGCTGCACTGCAAGAGTGGGAGCAACTCCACAACATGGTGAGCGAGACGCTGTGGCCGCAAGAGCGAGCGCAACTCAGCTAGATGGCCGCCACCTGGGGAGGCCCGTTCACGCCGCCTCCCCCCCCCCCCCCCCCGGGCCGCCGCACGCCAATTTTCGGAGCAGCATTGTAGGATACCAAAACCAGTGCGGCAGTTTACTGGACATCACCTGGGTGCCTGTCGTACATGTTGTGTCAGCCATGTGACACTGGACACAGACCGCTACTGACGAGGCCTCCCCCCGCACCACCCGGGACGCCCCACGCTGTTTTTCTGTGCTGCATTGTAGGATCCCTAAACCAGTGCGGCACCCAGGCGACATCACCTGGGTGCCGTCCAGAACTCTGCACGTTGTGCTGCCTTGGGACTATTCGCACAACAGACCGCTACTGACGAGGCCTCCCCCCGCCCCACCCGGGACGCCCCACGCCAATTTTCGGAGCAGCATTGTAGGATCCCTAAACCAGTGCGGCACCCAGGCGACATCACCTGGGTGCCGTCCAGAACTCTGCACGTTGTGCTGCCTTGGGACTATTCGCACAAAAGACAGCTTCTAACCATTGTTGCTTTTTGTGTTAATAAATGTTTAAATGTTTTTAGTTTTTGTTCTGTTCATTATCGTTAAAAGTTAATAAAGTTTTATAACCTTAATTTGTTGGAGTGTTATCTATTTTTTGAAAAACGGGTGAATGGGGCCTTGAATCGGGTTATTGTCATGTGTGGGCTTTGGAAGTGTGCTGCTGCAGGATCGGACATTTCAAACTCAAATGCACGTTCTTTTTCTTACCTTTCCGAAGCATGGAGCGCAATAGCAGGCAGAGAAAGGGTGATGCACGTGTTGAACACTACCTGACCTGGCAAGTTGCTGGCAGTGCCCCCCCGCCCGCTCCTGAAAGAGGGCACACACACACCGCCGCCCCGAGTACTTCACAAATCTTTAAAAGACCATGCGCTTGTTCATGAGGCTTAAATGGTTTATCACCTCTTCTAGAACCCCTACATCGACCCTCTGACGTTTCATGGAAAAATTACCATGTAACACAATACCAAGCCATGTCAGCTGAAACCCCCAAGGAATCGTGGGGCATATTATCAAGGGGGTTTATCTCCGCTTTTTTGGCTTTAAAAACCATGAAAGCGGAGATAAAATTATTTCCCTATTATCAAGCTGTCGCTAACACCAGTTAGTGACACCTAAAAGGAGATAGCGACCATCTTGGGCCCGGCTTTGCATGTCAGTGATACTTATCACTAATGACATGCAAAGTGGCGTGCCAAGATGTTAGCGACTGGAAACAGTCCCTAACATCGCTACCTTCTATTACCAACTTTTGGAGATATTCGCGCTAAGCGCGAATATCTCCAAAATCTAACACCTGCCCTGAGCAGTTCTTAGCCATGTTATCCAATGGGAGGTGGATAACATGGCTAAGAGCATTAGGTCGATAATACATGAATATCGCTGACTTTTCTGCGATAATAGCAAGGTTTATCTGCGATAAAAATCGCCGATGTGCGGCGATAATTTTTGTCTCTAAACAAGTTATAGACAAAAATTATCGCTAGTTGTTCGTAATATGCCCCCGGGTTTTTGCTTGCAGAAATCGGGAGGCGGGAGACTAGCACTGAAATCAGTACTCACACGCCTGAATCAGGAGGATTGGCATGTCTGAATTCTCTACAGCTGGGGCCATAAACTACATCCGCAGGGGTAGGTGATAGCCTGGGACCAGCCTGGCATCTAAAATGGCTGCCGTGCACGACAAAATTGTGGCATTCGAAAAAAGGCAAGATGGCGCAGCCGCTGGAAGAGATATATCAACATATATCAGCCTCCTCAGCCACCCTCAGGAAACATAGGGGATTAGGATATGTCTCCCGCACCCCCTTATACCTAGTACTTTAATTAACGAAGCACAAAATGGCGAATTCCCGTTTCGCTACCAGTTTGCGGCCCAGTTCGCGGCCCGTGAAGCGCTTCTACCGTGAAAAATCATTTTTTTTTTATTTTCCCCACGGGACCCTTTAATAACCCCAACAACATTCCTAGGGGGTCAAGAGGGGGATACCTTGCCCCCTTTCATTAAATTCCCCCTTAGTTTTTCACCTTTTCTTCTCTCTCGATCCTACCGAGAGACAAGATGGCGGCCGCTCCGGACTGTCACGCAGCAAAAAAAAAAAAAAAGCTCACGCACAGCCGCTGGAAGAGATGTATCAACATATATCAGCCTCCTCACCCACCCTCAGGAAACATAGGGGATTAGGATACCACTTATAACTAGTAATTTAATTTACGAAGCACAAAATGGCGAATTCCCGTTTCGCTACCAGTTCGCGGCCGCGCTTCTACCGTGAAAAATCATTTTTTTTTTATTTTCCCCACGGGACCCTTTAATAACCCCAACAACATTCCTAGGGGGTCAAGAGGGGGATACCTTGCCCCCTTTCATTAAATTCCCCCTTCGTTTTCCACCTCTTCTTCTCTCTCGATCCTACCGAGAGACAAGATGGCGTCCGCTCCGGACTGTTTAGAATGTTGACAGACACCGGAGAGCCAATCAGCTTTCTGCGCGCAAAGTTCCGATAAGCGAAAAGTAAGCGGACCGGATCGCTGCCCAGAGCGCTGTTACAGATATATATCTTGGTTTGAACGTTAATTTCTCAAAAACTACTGGAGCACATATATTGAGACCTAGCAAAGGCACATCGGGCTAACAGTCCCTACAATTTTGCCAAGTTTCGTGCAAATCCATTCAGCCGTTCGAGCTAAAAGTGAGTCCAACCGCCCTATGGAAAACTCAATGCAAAAAACGCGTTTTGGGACCCCCCTTTTTTCTCAGCCCCCCCTTGACGAAACCCCACCAAATTTTCAGGGGCTGCTCAGAAACAAAATGTGCCATTTTCCTGAAAATTTTCAGCCGATTCCGTCCACAAACGCCAAAGTTATTAGTATTAGTTAGTTAGTTAGTTATTCACTGAAAAAACCATAGGTTATAGACCATATATAGTTAGGAATTAGCATTTACAAAACCTTATTTTACTCACACAAAACCATTGAAATTCGCATATATAGTTAGTTGCACTAAATATATATCGCGCACCCGCAATCCACTGCTGATCATGTCACATAGTACATCATTCATGACATGGTCAGTGACATCACTGATGACATCACTGATGACATCTCAAATGACATCACTGATGACATCACTGATGACATCTCAAATTACATCACTGATGACATCTCAAATTACATCACTGATGACATCTCATTTGACATTACTGATCACATCACTGATGACATCATTCATGTGATAATACGATGAACCTCTTCAGACTCTAATATAACCTTAGATACACTCAGTGTAAACAGACACTCACAGACTGTCAGCCATCCATGGAGTTACTTACACACCTAGTCAGTCATGCAAAGAATCAATCACACCTCCATTTCCTCAACTATACAGTTATACACACCTTACTTATTCAAACATATACTAACACATATTTACTCTCTTATACAATCCCTGATACAAGTTCACAATGATCCATACAGCCACTCACACATTCACTGGCTCTTATGCACAGTTATTTATAAATGTCAACTCTCACATGTACTGTGTTTTACATATGTACTTACTTTGACATGTAGCACTGAGATATCCATTCACTCACCAATACACTCATGCACACAGTCAACCGCCCATACAGCTGTTTCCACATGCACTTTTGAACCCATACATCTAGTGAATCAACTGCTCACACATCTATGCACAGAGTCATACACCTCCCAGCCACCCACACACACACTCAGTCTCCCATACAAATACTTGGGCAACCAATCAATAACCCATATAGTTACTCATATAGCTACTGATCAACACATGCAGCAGTTTACAGAACAACAGACATAATGCACAAATTAAGACAGTTTAGTCACTAACCCATGCACTCAGTGAGACACATTTAATCACTCACTCATACAGTCAGTCATGCACCTACTAAATCCTTCATCCAGACACTTATACATCCACTCATTCTTCAATATGTAAGACATATTTAACTTTACAGAAACATACAGTCACTGGATGTTGTCATCAGTGATGTCATCAGTGATGTCATTTGAGATGTCATCAGTGATGTCATCAGTGATGTCACTGACCATGTCATGAATGATGTAATATGTGACATGATCAGCTGTGGATTGCGGGTGTGCGATATATAGTTAGCGCTTATAACTATATATGGAATTTCAATGGTTTTATGCGAGTAAAATAAGGTTTTGTAAATGCTAATTCCTAACTATATATGGTCTATAACCTATGTTTTTTTCAGTGAATATATATATATATACACACACATACAGATTTGGAGAAGGTAGGGGGAACTAGATCTCCAGGATTGACAGAGTTGGCAAAGGAGTTTTGGCATTTTTGCCTGGAGCACAGGGTGGCAGTAAAGGCAAAGTACCTATCAGGGGTTTAAAACTTGACAGCAGATTGGAATTCAGGACATTTGAGGGATTACAGCATCTGGAAGTTGGATCACAATTGTTTTGCAGGATAGAAGAGATCTGGGGTCCATTGGTGGTGGGTTTGTTTGTGAGTCAACTAGCTTATCAGATAGAGAATTATAATAGCTGGAAGCCGGATCCGATGGGATCAGTGCTAGATGCATTCCAGCGGGTATGGAAGGGGGAAAGAGCCTATGCGCTTCCACCTCTCGCAAGGATTCAGAGAGTTCTCAGACAGGAGTGATGTTAAATAGTTTTGGAGACATTGTTTTGGGTTTCCCAGGTTTGGTTCCCAACGGTGATGGAGTTAGGATGTTCAGGACCCTTTTTGATTCCATGGAAAGGGAAGGTTTACTAAAGAATATAGAAGGATAAGATCATCTTTGCTTCAGAGGAGGGTGCTGGCCCTCCTTGTTTGGAGGGGGTCAGGAGATCTAGCTTTTTCAAGAGACTTTCCGATAGGGCTACAGAGTTGCTTGAGGAGAAGATACAAAGGAATATGGAGAGTTTGGGCATGTTTGTGCATGGAAAGGAGTTTGGGTCCTGTGGAGGCTCGGATAGTGGAGTTGATAAATGTTTTAGTTGAAAATTTTGAGAAAGGTCAAGGATATGGGACTATGAATTGTTACAGGTTAGCCATCCCGGCAGGTCTTGCACAAGTTGCTGGTAGGTCAGGAGGTAGGAATGTTATGGTATGCAGAATTATTAAGAGTGTGGGGTTAAGAAGACTGCCGAGGGCACATTACAATGTGCTGTGGGATGTCAACGTGTTTTCATTGCTTTTAAATTGGCCTGCGAATAAATACTTGGATTTGAAGAGACTTTCCAAGAAATTTGCAACTTTACTATGTTTAGTTTCACTCAGAAGAGTTTCAGATGGGAAAGCATTAGAGGTAGGTAACAAGGTTATCGGTCCGGACGGAGTTTATTTTGAGATCTGAAAGAGAACAAAGGCTACGTCTGAGTCCATTTATTATCCTAGATTTCCAGATGAAAAGAAGTTGTGTGTGGTACATTGTATGACTGGTATGAGAACAGAGTATTTGAATTTTGGAAACCTAGAGAAAGTCTTTTGATATCTTACGTGAAGCCCTGTGGTTTTGTGAGCACAGCAACTATTGCAGACGGCTGAAAGAGATCAAGAAAGAAGGCGGTCCTGGTGTGACCATGTTCAAGTCTCATTCGTTGCGACGAGCTCTGGCGAGTGATTTGTATTTGTCTGCTGGTGGGTTGGGGGAAATTCTTAAAGTGGACAAATGTTGGTACTTTTGCAAAGCATTATTTTAGACCAATAAAGCACGTGTCAAATATGGTGTTGAAGGGCTTTCCTCACACGCATAATGACAGCCTCTGGACTTGAAATGAAATGAAGATTCTCCTAATGTAATGAATGTAGAATCAAGATTTCATTAAAGACACAGAGGCTAACATTATCCCACCCTCTGCAACCCTCAAGAATGTTTTTAAATAATAAAACAGAAGGAAAAATGAAGGAAGAGCGGGGTTCTGGTGGCAGAGCTGGCAACAGGACTGTTCTGATGTTGTTAGAAGCAAAATGTGTATTTTCACATAGATGTTGATGATAGATTTACTGACCCAATGAATATGTAGAAAGTAATATATTGGTGTCGGGTTTGGTATTTTTTTCCCGCAGAATACCCAGGAAGGAAGAGGTTTCCGATGAGGACTTGGTGGATAGCAGGAAGCAGAAGATGCAGAGGAGGAGAGATGAGTTGCTGCATTAAAAGAGGAGGAATGTTTTGAAGGGGATATTTATGGGGTATGTGGTTCTGGTTCTAGGGTTATTTCTTGTTGTAAAGTTCTTTGAAGTTGCTGCAGGAGTGGCATTAAAGGAAGCAATGCATAATGTTAGCCTCTGTGTCTTTAATAAAATCTTGATTCTCCATTTATTACATTGGGAGAATCGCAATTCTCTGAGCATTCGTGTAGAGTTTCTAGGACGATGCAGGCCGCTTGTAGTTGCACCTTACTTCCTTCCTGAGGAGCCTGTTGAGTGAGGCCAGGACAGGGGTGATGTGACTGGATCACATTGCATAAGAGACTGAGCAGGCTGCAGAGTTGATGGCTGCCTTCAGAAGATCTCGGTTGATTAGTGAATAACAGTTAGAAGAGAGTTTATTAGTCAACTTTCAGGAGGACCATGGATTGAACTACTGTTTTGAAGTCATTCACATGAAGTATCTGTTTGATCCCCCTGAGAAGCATGACTTAGGGTTGAGCACCCTTTGTTAGGGCATTAACATGAGCTTCAAGATTAATGTACGTGTCAAGCGTGAAGCACGAGGATTTTTCCTTCCTTGTCTATAAGCAGTGGTTTGCAGTCAAGTAGCTTGGAGGGGGCTAGTCAGCCCCTTGCAGACAGGATGTAGTGAGATGGAGAAAGAAGAAGGAACTCGGGTTTTATGGGTAGTGCGTTGAGGTGGTGGAGCGGCATCCACGACTCAAGATCTGTGACGATTCTAGACAAGTTTGGTAAATCTTTCAGAGTGGAACTTTTAAGTCTGTCTTGGGGTCATCAGCATAGAGATGGAAAGAGGTTTTTGAACTTTCTAGGAGAGAGCAAAGGGGCTCCATGTAAAGATTGAATAACGTTGGCGATTGGGCTCAAACCTGGTGGTACTCCTTGTCGCAGAGGCATGGAGTTGGCGAGAGAGTTCAAAAGCTGGGCTGCTGGGATTGTTTCGATAAGGAGGATTGAACCAATCTAGAACAGTGCCCTTAATTACCATACAATTATCTTGGATTCTTATAACGGATGAGCCGTTGCCTGTCTGGAACGTTGAGGATGGGTCCAAGAGATCAAGACGGGAGTCGCTGTTGTAAGTTATGTGAAGAGCCCCATCTATTATCTGTAGCATCATGGTGTCCGTACTGCAGCCGGATCTGAAGCCAGACTGCTGTACATTGAAAAGGTTGTTTCTTTTTATGAACTTGTTAAGCTGGCGGGACACACAGCCTTTCAGTAGTTTGGCTAGGAATGGGAGGTTGGAAATAGGGCAGCGGGGTTCGCATCTGGTTTCTTTAGCAGAGGGGTGACCGCGCCCAGTTTCTGGCACTCAGTCACTTGCCTTAACTGAGGGAGGAATTAAAAAGTTGGGTGAGGTAGGAGATGAGGGAAGGGGTTATATGTTTTTATCATCTTGGCCAGGATGTGGTCTGCGAAGCTTAATTGCTGAGATCATGTTCTCCAGGGCAGGTTCAGTTCAAAGCAGCAACATTTTTCTTTCGATTGCAATGCAAGTCAGACTCAGGGGTCGGCTCATCCTCTAAGGCGTAGGAGCGTTGACCCACTGCTCTTTGAGCAGGAAAAATAAAATGATGAGAACGTAGTTATCAATTTTTGCCAGTTCGGGCTGGGTTAGGACGGCGCGTGCTGGAGAAACAAGGGGAGGATTGGTTTGCACACTCCAAGTACGCATGATTGCTTGGCCGGCCATCTTGACCTGGCCCAACTGTTACGTGCACTTTGCACCAGGCTGCATTACACAAGCCTGGTGGGGAACAGGCGGGCAACTAGAGACAAATTTCGGGGGGGCTGAAAAAGATTTGAGGGAGGGCTAATTCTTCCAGCCGTAACCAGAGTGCCTGAAAATAGGGATGAAAACACAACACGTACACAGTCTTTTAAAGACCTGTGAAGTACTTGGGTGCGGCCGCAATTAGACGTCGCCAGCCCCCGAAGCTGTCTCAGCCCGGGCTGACAGAAACAACGGGGGGGATGGCTGAAGCCCGGTGTTGCGCGCCTGGTGGGGAACATGCCAAGGACCCTAGTCCCCATCTGAGTGCCGATGCACGGCGCTCAGACCAATCACAACTTTGCATGGCAGCATTATGATCAGGGCACAAGTCCTAAAAAAAGAAGTGGGGGACGCTGTCACCGGATGTGATGTCACGAAAGGAAGTGACGTCACGAATGGTGGCTCCAATCTCGTCCCAGAGAGGCCAAAAAGGTGAAATCCAGCTGTTTGGCAGGGGGATGGGGTCCACCCTGTAAAATAAGTGGGGGGGACGCCGTCTACCCGCGTGGTACCCCAACTCGAACCCTGATTGTGAGTGGCTATAGGGAGTCTGGGTGCTTCCTGGTTCCAGGACTCGAGAAGCAGAGGGGACACGCAGCCGGCAGAACAGGTAAGTGTTATTTTTTAACTTTTTTCATTTTGTCCACCGCCTCTCCACCCTCATTCCCAGCCAGCGGCTACTGGTCAGACTTATTGGCTTTGCCAATCCTTGCTTTTTTATTTTGTTGCGTTGTATTAACTGTATAGACGCTCACACCAAGTTGGATTGGATTGGATTGGATGTGCATTTATAGAGCGGGAATTGCTGCCCCGGGGCGTCCAAGCGCTAGGAATACAGTGGACCTGCACTAAGGCCCATGAGGGGAGAGAAATAAGAGTTACTTAAACTGGGTGAAATAAAAAGGTTTTCAGCTGTTTACGGAAAGCTAAAAGATTAGGGTTGGCTCTGAGATGCAACGGAAGGGCGTTCCAGGCCCTGGCAGCATCGTATGAAAACGTCCTGCCTCCGGATCTAGATCTTTTTATTCTGATAGCCATTGCAAGGAAAGTCTGACTAGAGCGTAGGCTTCTTTTGGGCGTGTAGTGGGTAATTAGGTCCTGAGTAATCCTGGGGCCAGTGTTCCAGAAGGCCTGGTGTGCTATGCACATGGCTTTAAACATAACTCTCTGGCGCACTGGCAGTCAGTGGAGGGTAACCAATCCGGCCCTCACTGACTGTCTGCGGGGGATGTCGAGTAAAATGCGTGCTGCGCAGTTCTGGACTATCTGAAGCCTTCTCAGAGTGGAATCCAGGGCACCAAGGTAAAGTACATTATTAAAATCAAGGCGTGACTGAATTAGACCTTGTACAGCTGCTTGTTTGGCTTCCAAGGGAAGGAGAGGGAGAATTCTCCTCAGCATCCTCATGATGCCAAAGCATGTGGCTGAGAGTTATGTGGCGTGTACGCTAAAGGACAGAGATCTGTCCAGCCAGACTCCGAGGCTCTTGATACTGTTTTTGGGTGTTGGCAGGGAACCCAGACTGGGCGGCCACAGGGAGGCGGGGAGCTGAGGTCTGGGGGGCCTAGGAGCATCAGCTCAGTTTTGTCCCCATTCAGTTTTAGGGACGATAGGGACATCCAGGTCTTCACTTCCTCTAGGCACTCTCTAAGCCCACCGAGTGCCGGTGGATTGGCTTCCTGCGTCAGGGAGACCACCAGCTGCGTGTCGTCCGCATAGGAGATGATCTTAATCCCAAATGGGCGGACGACATCCGCTAGTGGCCTCATGTACAGGTTAAAAAGTGCAGGGCTTAGAGAGGAGCCCTGGGGGACTCCGCATTTCAAAGGTCTGCTGGTGGACACAGACTCACCTTCGAACACACGGAAGGATCTGTCCTCTAAGAAGGACTGGAACCAAGACCAGGCTTTATCCTTAATCCCGACCTGGGACATACGGTGCAGCAGGGTGTCATGGCTGACCGTATCGAAGACCGCGCTGAGATCAAGGAGGATCACTGCCACTGATCCTCCTTGACCCAGGATTTTTCTGGCTTCCTCGGTAACCATGAGGAGGGCGGTCTCAGTCCCGTGTTTCGGTCTAAAGCCCGTCTGGGTGGGGTCCAATAGGTGGTGATCTTCCAGGAAGTTTATTAGATGTTGATTTATATATTTCTCCAGGATCTTACTTACCCATGGGAGCAGGGAAATGGGGCGGTAGTTACTCAGGTCAGTAGAGTCCAAATTAGGCTTTTTTAATAAGGCTCTGATTATGGCTGCTTCCATACTGTCGGGACCGTGCCAAAGAGATGGAGGCATTTAAAACCTCCCTTATGATCGGCAGGGTGGTCTATGAGGTTGCCATTATTATGTCTGGCGGGGCTGGGTCATTAGGGGATCCGGATTTTACTTTCCGTGCTAAGGGTTCAAGGGAAGCGAGATCCAACGGAGGGAAGTGAGTCAGCAAGGGTAGATGTTGGTTGGAGGGGGGGGGGGGCTGTAGGGAGGAGAGGAGGGGCCGAGGGATTTGGTTTTCTCAGGGGAAAGGCAGAGTAGATGGAGCTTATTTTCTTATTTCCAAGTGCTGTGTAAACTCCAACGACGCCCAAAAATGTGAGCAATTCTAACAAATTCACAATTTTACCCAGACCTATTTCACCAGGAAAAACCTTGCATGTTCAAGATAGAATATTTGGAAAAGCGCAAAACGTGTTAATCGAGTGCGAAAAATGTGGTGTGCCGGGAATTACGGTAAAACCAAAACACTGGAGCGCTCAGAACGAGGCCCCATCCTAACGAGCAACAACAATTCCGTCTGTTTTTCGGAAACGCAAAGCTGCAGTTAGGAAACAACCCACACGGGGGCGCTCCAGGCCCGTTTTTAAATCGCTCATATTCAAGCGAAGGTGCACGTTTGCGAAGTCAGAGCTGTTGGTGTCTGGCGGAGGTCTCAACCATTAAGTAGAGGTACTTCTGGCCGGTGACAATCACCCCGAGCTACTAATATTAGTGCTGTACTAGTGAGCAGGTCGGACAAGATCACACTGGTGCCTCCAGGTGAACAATCACCAGCAGGGATCGGCTGGGGGGTCAGGCAGGGGCGCCTCTTGAGGGTGAACCAGGGGTTATCAATCTGGAATGTCTCTACAGGGTGATGGTGACAGCTGTCGCTGCAGCGCCGTCTCATCAAGGTGATCATATTTATAAGTCTCTCCAACGCCTCATGGTTTATCACTCAAATGTCAGATGTAAATCTATGTTGTAAATAGGCCCACTGCTCTCTGGACACAGCTCAGGAGAGCGGAACATATACACATTCCATCTCCAGAGCAGGCTTTTCAACCCTGGGGTACACATGACAATTCAACCAAGGAAAGATGGAGGGCTACTTACAGGGAGCAGGAGGGCTACTTACAGGAAGCAGGGGGGCTACTTACAGGGAGCAGGAGGGCTACTTACAGGGAGCAGGGGGGCTACTTACAGGGAGCAGGAGGACTACTTACAGGGAGCAGGAGGGCTACTTACAGGAAGCAGGGGGGCTAGTTACAGGGAGCAGGAGGGCTACTTACAGGGAGCAGGGGGGCTACTTGCAGGGAGCAGGAGGACTACTTACAGGGAGCAGGGGGGCTACTTACAGGGAGCAGGAGGGCTACTTACAGGGAGCAGGAGTGCTACTTACTGGTGGCAGGAGGGCTACTTACAGGGAGCAAGGGGCTACTTACTGGTGGCAGGAGGGCTACTTACAGGGAGCAGGGGGCTACTTACTGGTGGCAGGAGGGCTACTTACTGGGAGCAGGGGGCTACTTACTGGTGGCAGGAGGGCTACTTACAGGGAGCAGGGGGCTACTTACAGGGAGCAGGAGGGCTACTTACAGGGAGCAGGAGGGCTACTTACAGGGAGCAGGAGGGCTACTTACAGGGAGCAGGGGGGCTACTTACAGGGAGCAGGGGGGCTACTTACAGGGAGCAGGGGGGCTACTTACAGGGAGCAGGGGGCTACTTACAGGGAGCAGGAGGGCTACTTACAGGGAGCAGGAGGGCTACTTACAGGGAGCAGGGGGGCTACTTACAGGGAGCAGGGGGGGCTACTTACAGGGAGCAGGGGGCTACTTACTGGTGGCAGGAGGGCTACTTACAGGGAGCAGGGGGCTACTTACTGGTGGCAGGAGGGCTACTTACAGGGAGCAGGAGGGCTACTTACAGGGAGCAGGAGGGCTACTTACAGGGAGCAGGGGGGCTACTTACAGGGAGCAGGGGGCTACTTACAGGGAGCAGGAGGGCTACTTACAGGGAGCAGGGGGGCTACTTACAGGGAGCAGGGGGCTACTTACTGGTGGCAGGAGGGCTACTTACAGGGACCAGGGGGCTACTTACTGGTGGCAGGAGGGCTACTTACAGGGAGCAGGGGGTTACTTACTGGTGGCAGGAGGGCTACTTACAGGGAGCAGGGGGGCTACTTACAGGGAGCAGGGGGCTACTTACAGGGAGCAGGGGGGCTACTTACAGGGAGCAGGGGGGCTACTTACAGGGAGCAGGGGGGCTACTTACAGGGAGCAGGGGGGCTACTTACAGGGAGCAGGGGGGCTACTTACAGGGAGCAGGGGGGCTACTTACAGGGAGCAGGGGGCTACTTACAGGGAGCAGGGGGCTACTTACAGGGAGCAGGAGGGCTACTTACAGGGAGCAGGGGCTACTTACTGGTGGCAGGAGGGCTACTTACAGGGAGCAGGGGGCTACTTACTGGTGGCAGGAGGGCTTCATACAGGGAGCAGGGGGCTACTTACAGGGAGCAGGAGGGCTACTTACAGGGAGCAGGGGGGCTACTTACAGGGAGCGGGGGGGGGCTACTTACAGGGAGCAGGGGGGGCTACTTACAGGAAGCAGGGGGGGCTACTTACAGGAAGCAGGGGGGCTACTTACAGGGAGCAGGGGGGCTACTTACAGGGAGCAGGGGGGCTACTTACAGGGAGCAGGGGGGCTACTTACAGGGAGCAGGGGGGCTACTTACAGGGAGCAGGAGGGCTACTTACAGGGAGCAGGGGGGCTACTTACAGGGAGCAGGGGGGCTACTTACAGGGAGCAGGTGGCTACTTACTGGTGGCAGGAGGGCTACTTACAGGGAGCAGGGGGCTACTTACTGGTGGCAGGAGGGCTACTTACAGGGAGCAGGGGGCTACTTACTGGTGGCAGGAGGGCTACTTACAGGGAGCAGGAGGGCTACTTACAGGGAGCAGGGGAGCTACTTACATGGAGCTGGAGAGCTACTTACAGGGAGCAGGAGGGCTACTTACTGGGAGCAGGAGGGCTACTTACAGGGAGCAGGAGGGCTACTTACAGGGAGCAGGAGGGCTACTTACAGGGAGCAGGAGGGCTACTTACAGGGAGGTGGAGGGCTACTTACAGGGAGCAGGAGGGCTACTTACAGGGAGCAGGAGGGCTACTTACAGGGAGCAGGGGAGCTACTTACAGGGAGCAGGAGGGCTACTTATCGGGAGCAGGAGGGATACTTACCGGGAGCAGGAGGGCTAATTACAGGCGGCAGGAGGGCTACTTACACGGAGCGGGACGGCTTCTTACAGGGAGCGGGAGGGCTACTTACTGGTGGCAGGAGGGCTACTTACAGGGAGCAGGAGGGCTACTTACAGGGGACAGGAGGGCTACTTACAGGGAGCAGGAGGGCTACTTACAGGGGACAGGAGGGCTACTTACAGGGAGCAGGGGGGTTACTTACTGGTGGCAGGGGGGCTACTTACTGGTGGCAGGGGGGCTACTTACAGGGAGCAGGAGGGCTACTTACAGGGAGCAGGAGGGCTACTTACAGGGAGCAGGAGGGCTACTTACAGGGAGCAGGGGGGTTGCTTACAGGGAGCAGGGGGGCTACTTACAGGGAGCAGGAGGGCTACTTACAGGGAGCAGGAGGGCTACTTACAGGGAGCAGGAGGGCTACTTACAGGGAGCAGGAGGGCTACTTACAGGGAGCAGGGGGGCTACTTACAGGGAGCAGGGGGCCACTTACAGGCAGCAGGAGGGCTACTTACAGGCGGCAGGAGGGCTACTTACAGGGAGCAGGAGGGCTACTTACAGGCGGCAGGAGGGCTACTTACAGGGAGCAGGGGAGCTACTTACAGGGAGCAGGGGGGCTACTTACAGGGAGCAGGGGGGCTACTTACAGGGAGCAGGGGGGCTACTTACAGGGAGCAGGGGGCTACTTACTGGTCGCAGGAGGGCTACTTACAGGGAGCAGGAGGGCTACTTACAGGGAGCAGGGGAGCTACTTACAGGGAGCTGGAGAGCTACTTACAGGGAGCAGGAGGGCTACATACTGGGAGCAGGAGGGCTACTTACAGGGAGCAGGAGGGCTACTTACAGGGAGCAGGGGGGCTACTTACAGGCGGCAGGAGGGCTACTTACAGGGAGCAGGGGGGCTACTTACAGGGAGAAGGAGGGCTACTTACCGGGAGCAGGAGGGCTACTTACCGGGAGCAGGAGGGCTACTTACAGGGAGCAGGAGGGCTACTTACAGGGAGGTGGAGGGCTACTTACATGGAGCAGGAGGGCTACTTACAGGGAGCAGGAGGGCTACTTACAGGGAGCAGGGGAGCTACTTACAGGGAGCAGGAGGGCTACTTACCGGGAGCAGGAGGGCTAATTACAGGCGGCAGGAGGGCTACTTACACAGAGCGGGACGGCTACTTACAGGGAGCGGGAGGGCTACTTACTGGTGGCAGGAGGGCTACTTACAGGGAGCAGGAGGGCTACTTACAGGGGACAGGAGGGCTACTTACAGGGAGCAGGGGGGTTACTTACTGGTGGCAGGGTGGCTACTTACAGGGAGCAGGAGGGCTACTTACTGGTGGCAGGGTGGCTACTTACAGGGAGCAGGAGGGGTAGTTACAGGCAGCAGGAGGGCTACTTACAGGCAGCAGCAGGGCTAATTACAGGCAGCAGGAGGGCTACTTACAGGGAGCAGGGGGGCTACTTACAGGGAGCAGGGGGGGCTACTTACAGGGAGCAGGGGGGGCTACTTACACGGAGCAGGAGGGCTACTTACCGGGAGCAGGAGGGCTAATTACAGGCGGCAGGAGGGCTACTTACAGGGAGCAGGGGGGCTACTTACAGGGAGCAGGGGGGCTACTTACTGGTGGCAGGAGGGCTACTTACAGGGAGCAGGAGGGCTTCTTACTGGTGGCAGGGTGGCTACTTACCGGAGCAGGAGGGCTACTTACTGGGAGCAGGAGGGCTACTTACCGGCAGCAGGAGGGCTACTTACAGGCAGCAGGAGGGCTACTTACACGGAGCAGGAGGGCTACTTACAGGGAGCTGGAGAGCTACTTACAGGGAGCAGGAGGGCTACTTACAGGTTACGGGAGGGCTACTTACAGGTTGCGGGAGGGCTACTTACAGCCAGCAGGAGGGCTACTTACAGGGAGCAGGGGGGCTACTTACAGGGAGCAGGGGGGCTACTTACAGGGAGCAGGGGGGCTACTTACTGGTGACAGGAGGGCTACTTACAGGGAGCAGGAGGGCTTCTTACTGGTGGCAGGGTGGCTACTTACCGGAGCAGGAGGGCTACTTACTGGGAGCAGGAGGGCTACTTACCGGCAGCAGGAGGGCTACTTACCGGCAGCAGGAGGGCTACTTACAGGCAGCAGGAGGGCTACTTACACGGAGCGGGACGGCTACTTACAGGGAGCTGGAGAGCTACTTACAGGGAGCAGGAGGGCTACTTACAGGTTGCGGGAGGGCTACTTACAGGTTGTGGGAGGGCTACTTACAGCCAGCAGGAGGGCTACTTACAGCCAGCAGGAGGGCTACTTACAGGGAGCAGGAAGGCTACTTACAGGGAGCAGGTGGCTACTTACTGGTGGCAGGAGGGCTACTTACAGGGAGCAGGGGGCTACTTACTGGTGGCAGGAGGGCTACTTACAGGGAGCAGGGGGCTACTTACTGGTGGCAGGAGGGCTACTTACAGGGAGCAGGAGGGCTACTTACAGGGAGCAGGGGAGCTACTTACATGGAGCTGGAGAGCTACTTACAGGGAGCAGGAGGGCTACTTACTGGGAGCAGGAGGGCTACTTACAGGGAGCAGGAGGGCTACTTACAGGGAGCAGGAGGGCTACTTACAGGGAGCAGGAGGGCTACTTACAGGGAGGTGGAGGGCTACTTACAGGGAGCAGGAGGGCTACTTACAGGGAGCAGGAGGGCTACTTACAGGGAGCAGGGGAGCTACTTACAGGGAGCAGGAGGGCTACTTATCGGGAGCAGGAGGGATACTTACCGGGAGCAGGAGGGCTAATTACAGGCGGCAGGAGGGCTACTTACACGGAGCGGGACGGCTTCTTACAGGGAGCGGGAGGGCTACTTACTGGTGGCAGGAGGGCTACTTACAGGGAGCAGGAGGGCTACTTACAGGGGACAGGAGGGCTACTTACAGGGAGCAGGAGGGCTACTTACAGGGGACAGGAGGGCTACTTACAGGGAGCAGGGGGGTTACTTACTGGTGGCAGGGGGGCTACTTACTGGTGGCAGGGGGGCTACTTACAGGGAGCAGGAGGGCTACTTACAGGGAGCAGGAGGGCTACTTACAGGGAGCAGGAGGGCTACTTACAGGGAGCAGGGGGGTTGCTTACAGGGAGCAGGGGGGCTACTTACAGGGAGCAGGAGGGCTACTTACAGGGAGCAGGAGGGCTACTTACAGGGAGCAGGAGGGCTACTTACAGGGAGCAGGAGGGCTACTTACTGGTGGCAGGAGGGCTACTTACAGGGAGCAGGAGGGCTACTTACAGGGGACAGGAGGGCTACTTACAGGGAGCAGGAGGGCTACTTACAGGGGACAGGAGGGCTACTTACAGGGAGCAGGGGGGTTACTTACTGGTGGCAGGGGGGCTACTTACTGGTGGCAGGGGGGCTACTTACAGGGAGCAGGAGGGCTACTTACAGGGAGCAGGAGGGCTACTTACAGGGAGCAGGAGGGCTACTTACAGGGAGCAGGGGGGTTGCTTACAGGGAGCAGGGGGGCTACTTACAGGGAGCAGGAGGGCTACTTACAGGGAGCAGGAGGGCTACTTACAGGGAGCAGGAGGGCTACTTACAGGGAGCAGGAGGGCTACTTACAGGGAGCAGGGGGGCTACTTACAGGGAGCAGGGGGCCACTTACAGGCAGCAGGAGGGCTACTTACAGGCGGCAGGAGGGCTACTTACAGGGAGCAGGAGGGCTACTTACAGGCGGCAGGAGGGCTACTTACAGGGAGCAGGGGAGCTACTTACAGGGAGCAGGGGGGCTACTTACAGGGAGCAGGGGGGCTACTTACAGGGAGCAGGAGGGCTACTTACACTGAGAGGGAAGGATACTTACAGGGAGTGGGAGAGCTACTTACAGAGAGCAGGAAGGCTACTTACAGGTTGCGGGAGGGCTACTTACAGGGAGCAGGGGGGCTACTTACAGGGAGCAGGGGGGCTACTTACAGGCGGCAGGAGGGCTACTTACAGGGAGCAGGAGGGCTACTTACAGGGAGCTGGAGAGCTACTTACAGGGAGCTGAAGAGCTACTTACAGGGAGCTGAAGAGCTACTTACAGGGAGCTGGAGGGCTACTTACAGGGAGCTGAAGAGCTACTTACAGGGAGCTGTAGAGCTACTTACAGGGAGCTGAAGAGCTACTTACAGGGAGCTGGAGAGCTACTTTCAGGGAGCAGGAGAGCTACTTACAGGACATACACCCTGTTGGATGGTCTGGTGACACTCTGCAGACAGCAGTGCTGTGGAACAGTATGCAGGGATTGTCTCTCTTCGTTCCGTGCTGTGCACTCTGCAGCACATGACCTAACGTGGAGAGGTTCTGAGTTAAAGGTGCGCTCTTTTATTTTAGCAATCCAAGCAGGTAAAGGCCGCCTCAGCTCTGCTCTGAGCCTGCGCCTCTGTATCACACCCAGGGACACTGGCGTTATGCAGCAGGAGAGGGTCAAACTATGTGGCAGGGTTCAGTAAAAGAAAAGGCAAATTATGTGGCACCTTTTTTAATGGTATTACTTCATTATTTTGTACTTTGTACACATGTTAACACTATCTGGACATTGGGTGCACCTCATTAGTATCGGTTCAATACCCAAATATAGCAATAAGCAACAGAACGGCGACCCGTCCAGCTTTTCAAAAGACCTCGCAGTGCGCCGTAACTCGTGCGGCTGCAGGTTTAAGCATTTTTTAACCGTTTGAGCTAGAAAAAAATGTGTTTGTGTTAAAATCTAAAGTTTATGCAGCAGATGATGAATTATGTGGCAAATGCGAAAGATCTATAATTATGCAAAAATCGTCGCACAATCGCATAATTCCAGTGACCCTGATCATGACACAGCCTCAGGTTGATAACACACAGGAATACAAGTGGGCTAACAGGCACATGGATGTCTGTAACATAGCGAGGGCTGGTGGAAAATACAATTGGGTGGCGGCAGCATGTTTCACCAAAATATGAATCGGTCATGCTTGCATATAATATGTCATCCGTAGCACATGTTGCAACTTCTATTAAAAAGAGTATATTTCTTGCTTAAACGGATCAAATGTTATTAAAGTTGCTGCACAGTGGGAACACACCTGCCATTTTCAAAACTAAACTGCTCACCTTTCAGCTGTACACTGGTGTACTCATGCCCCTAAAGGGAAGAAGAGATTATATTTCGCCAAGAGGAGAAAGAATCACAAATGATTGTGTAATGTATTGCATTACAGTGGTGTTTGTATAGCGCTTCCTTATGCCTCACAAGGTTCAAAGCGCAACTGTTGGGTTACAAGGGTTTCTGTCTGTTCCGCAAGGATGTTTCTTAAAGATGAGAGATGGTTTCAGGGGCCTGAAGAGTGAAAGTACAGTAAACCCACAACGAAAGGCACTTTAAATCATCCCCAGGACATGTTGAACAAACGTGGCACAGCTTTTATGCCACAAAGTGCACACGTATACGTTTATTTTCCCGCAAATGGAACTCTAAGGGCCTCGTTACAATGTCAGTCGGTAAGCCTCCAACCACTACTCGGAGGCTTTTCGACTGACATTGTAGGTTTGAACTCCGACTGCAATATTACAATGACGGCGGTGGGAGTTTAAACCGGCCGGGGGATCTGACTCGGTTACGACGGGCTCAAGGAGACAGTTGACCAGTAGGAAAGGCCTGATAATCCCTTAAAGACGGCGTTTCCACCATCGGGATTATGATGGCACTTTCCAAAAGCAATTCCAGGTTGGCTTTTCTGACATGGAATTGATGTCGGAAAGTGCCTTAGCAGGGCCCCTAGCAGGGCCCTCTTACCCTCCGCTTGTGGCCCTGGGGGGGGGGGGCACCTATGGTGCCCCACGGTGCAGGAATGGTTCACAACTTGCATTTGTGGGAGTTTGTGCTGCGTGCGGTTTCAGCCTGCTGCACAAGCTCCCATTAAAAGATGGAAGTGTGCAACCGCACCATGTGCGCCGACCTGAGGTCGGTCAGTGTTGGACTTGGCCCTCTTGGCAGGGTCATCCCTGAACTTTTTGCCTTCCTCCAATATTCTCTCTGACCTGTTTTTGTTGGTTTAATGACTCTGGGCACTTTACCACTGCTGACCAGTGCTAAAGTGCATATGCTCTCCCTACTGAAAAGTGTATATGTGATTAGTGTCCATGATTGACTTATTTGGTTTACTGTCAGACCCCAGTAAAGTGCACCAGGAGTGCCAGGGCTTGTAAATATAAATGCTGCTGGTGGGCCTGCAGCACTGGTTGTGCCACCCACAGAAGCGGCTTTGTAAAATGTGTCTAGGGTTTGCCATTGCAGAACCTGCGTGCAGTCTGGTACTGTCATACTAACTGCGCAAAAACACCTACTTGCCAGTCCCTAAACCTTCCCTTAACTTCATATTAGTCACCCCTATGGTAGGCCCAAGGGCAGGGTGCATTGTAAGCATAAGGTAGGACAAGCCCTGATGTGTGTGGCATGTCCTAATAGTGAATTACAGCTGTTTTCGTTTTTCACTATTGTAAGGCTACCTACTCTCCATAGGCCAGAACGGGCTGCTGGAATTATTACACTCTATAATCCCAACAGACTCAGAGAGCATGGCAGAAAGTCAAGTTTAGTATGCCTGAACTCAGAATAATAAAATACTTCTTTTAGTAAAGTTTCTTTGTGTTTGCAAATACTACTTTTAGAAAGTTAGTATTTGCTTGCCTAACCATTTCAGCCCACCTCTGCTCTGATGTGTGTCTGCTGTCTGGTTTCTGTGTGTGACAGGGCTGGGGGATTCCAGGAGACAGTCTGGGCTGCCAGGTGGTGAATAGGGAGATTACACCAGGATGGGTGGGGGAGTACCCCTTGACTCTGAATAGAGCTGTGCTCTGCCACCACAATGCCGGCTCCGCCTCCTGGGAAACGACTGATGTCCCTGCCCTGCACACTGAAAGGAGAAGCCAGGGCCTGAAAAACAAAGTGCTCAAACACTGACTGGATTAGGCAAAGGCCCCCTTGGCCTGCGAGAATAAAAGAAATGGTGTATAAAAGTAGGAGCCCTGCTGCCTACTTGGCGGCCAAGACCTGGAACTCACTCCCCACTCACCTCCGCCTTACACAGAACCACATCTCCTTCAGAAAAGAACTTAAAACGTGGCTATTCGATAAATAATAATTCCCCCCCCCCCCCCCCCCAGCGCCTTGAGACCCTCTGGGTGAGTAGTGCGCTATATAAATTCTTGAACTTGAACTTGCTAAGAAATTAGATCCTGTTCACGCCAAGAAGAAAATCTGCCTGAAGAGAAGGACCTGGGAAAGCTGCATGGAGGACTACTGTCTCTGACCTGAGAGACTGGCCTGTGGTGGGTGCCTTGCTGCAAGAAGGAGAGGAGAAAAAGACTGAAAGACTTTTATTTCAACTTGTGCAATCTTTGTGAATAATCTCCAAGGGCTTGCTTGTGAACCTGCCCCCTGAACTGAGCCCCAGGACCATTGGAAAGAGAAGCTGCTGTGAGTGCTGCATTTCCCCGCAGTTCAACCTGGGAGAAGCTGAGCGCGTCGTGGAAATCCACCACGCACTCTGAAAGGCCCTGGGCACCTTGATCCCGCCGAGCAACGCAACTTCTGCCTGTCAAAGCCCCAGTTCTCATCGTAAGGACCAGCCCCGCTGGCCCGAGCACCGTGACTGCCACCTGCATGAGCGGTAGCTCGCACCGTAAGAAGGGACCTCGCCTGTGCCTGCTTCCCCCTTGTGACCTGTCCTGTTGGAAGCGCCTGCCGCTGTTCGTGAGCGGATGAGGCGCGTAGCGCGGCTGGGTACGTCTCGTACCCTTCGACTCGTACTGCCTGGGCCTTTCCAGGAGCAGTGCCTACGTCGCAACGTAGAGCTTCCCCACAACGCACCGTCCCCACCGAGTACAGTGACTATCGAGCTCCCCGAGCCGTAGGAGGAGGACACCGCGTAGGAGGAGGACACCGCGACGTGAGGCATTGGCTCTCCCCCTGCTTGTCCGCACAGAGTCAAAGACCAAAGGTACTGTAGCTGTGAATGGTGCGAGTCACATTGAAGCCTACAGCTCGCACCGCCCTCTTGTGCATCCAAAGCCCCCAGTACGCTCCGCATCGTGCGTCGCGCCCCGGACTGAGGTGTCCGCGAGGCGCGTGCTATTGTGAAGGCCCTGGTTAGAAACGCAGTACGAATCGCACAGAATTGGTATGACTCGTACCCCTCTTGGAAAACAGGCCACGTCGTACGCGTCAAATGCGAGGAGCGTGAGCTTTAGCAAGGCCTTGTTCGTCACACTGCACGAAGCGTACAGTAGCGCTACGAAGCGCACAGGAGCGCTACGAAGCGCTACGAAGCGCACAGCCTTAACAAGTATTGCCAAAAAGAACTAAATCTTGTTCTGAGTATTGTGGAATCTCTTGTTGGTGTAGCTTGAACCATTTTGAAGTATTGGGAAGCTGTTTTGTGAGTGATTGAAATTATTTTAAGTACTGTCCATTATATTCAATAACTGTGGTAACATTTTAAGAGTAACTGGAATCAAGAAGTCTGTAATGCAAGCGTGCTTAAACGTTTTTATATAAAGGATATATTTTTACTAAACAACAGTCTTGTGTCTCTGTGTGGTGGGTTGATAAGTCAGTGTGTATGTTATGACAAATGCTTAACCATATACTCTAGGGATTAGCCTTGCATGCTCGCGCCACGCCACCTAGAGGGTGAGCAGGGGTTATTTCTAGGAGTAGTCCTTTGCCCTGACTAGAGGAGAGGGTCCCTGTGTGTCACAAGTGCATACATGTGCCAACCAGAGACCCCCAATTCTAACAGTCGGTTGCACATCCACAGCTATGTCAGTCGGAGGCAACTCCAACCCACATCGTCATCAGTCCCCGAGTGTTTTACCCAGCCTCTTTATGTAGAAAGACGAAAGGACGCTGTTAATACAAGGATTCTGTGCTTCATGGCAGCACAAAATCATGAGTTTTTGGTGAATTATATGTTGAAGAGATCAGCTGACGGTTTACAATTCTCTTTCTTAGGAAACCCTTATACTTCAGTAGTGCCAGTGTCCTTTTTAGGTCTCGCTAGAGCCAGCGCATGCGCAGTCTCAAGCAAGACATTTAGTAAGCGGTTTTGAAAGTGCTACCCAGAGGCTGCCGGCCACCAGCCTGCTGTCACGCGCACAAGCACGCGCGATTTGCACAGCTGCCTTCACCCCTGCTTTCACTTTTGCCTTCGCGCTCTGCACCCTTACGGCGTGCCTCGCTCTGCCCCTCCCCCACCACAGACCACGTCCCTGCGATCACTTTTGCTTTTGGGGCTGTAAACTGGATTCCACACTAAGGAATCTCCTTCACGCCGATGCACTTTGCTGCCAGCCTTTCTGCATCAGTCCGGTTCTCTTTACTTTGAGGATCCATTTGTACTGTCCCTTTCCCTGACCTCTGCTGCCTTTGTTTATGCCTAAGGTTTCACACACCCTACTCCCACTGGTCTGTGTTTCAGACTCTGCCCTTCTCCTTCGACACCCCTTCGCAGAGATCTTTCACTTTAGCTGCTGTGTGGCCGTGTCACTTTCACGGCCGCACGGCCAATGCTTGTTTGCAGTGTTATACGGCGCAAACTCGACCCATAGGTTTGGGAGCGCTTTGCATGCGCACCAGTTACGTGTTTGAGTGAGAGAAGCAGATACAGGGCGTTTGTATGGTACAGTGAGTGACTGATCGCCGCTGACAAATGCTGCGTTTTAGAGGTCATGGCATCACATCTGGCAAAGCAGTCTCTGACGTCCACTCTTCTTTCTATGATACATTGTGCACTTGTAACAATCTCTTATTTATGGTGCTTAGAAACAGCAGGTGTGGAATTAAGTGCTATGCCGTGCCTATCTGTACATACATGAGAAAAAAATGCTGTGCAAATACCTGCCTATTTGGTGCAAAATACTGTGATTAGTTCCGGGTTCATCTTTCCAAAACTATGAGCTTCTTTCTCTGACCTAACAAAGCACAGGCACAGTACACAAAACAGCGGCGACTAAACGGAAATGAACGCTGCAGAGTTATGATTCTCCTCTGGTGGACACACCGGTGCCAGGGGTTCAAGGCACATCTCTCTTGCCCATCCTCTCAGTGGCATAACGTAAGACCCCACAGCCCCCGCAGTGCAGGGGGGCCCCGAGCTCCCAGTCATGTGGGAGCCCCCTCAGTGTCAGTGGTACTATAGTTTATAACTATAATTTGGGTGGTACAGCCTGTCCTACCCATGGTTTCTAAGGGGCTCCTGCCTTTTGGTCTTATTGTGTTTGTTCATCCGCCACTGGGCCAGTAAATATTAATAAGATATTCATTAATATATAGGTACATGGAGCAGAGTCGACATCAATCTGTAGAAAACCGAGAACGAACTGAAAGCAGGGTTTCTGTTGCCTCAGCGCCTGGGGGTCTCCTTTTGTTGAAGGTGGTGCAGGGAGGGTTGTGTCCTGGTCATGCGCAGTGTAAACTGCATGTGAGGCCATTCTTACGCCGCGCGACTGAGCATGCCCTTACTGTGAGTACGATACCATATTTAGTATGTATTATGCCATATTATCATCTGCTTTTGCTATATTTTCTTCATGGTGGTGCAGGCACAGCCTCCTTTCCCCCTCCCCCTCGTATTGGCTCTTCTCCTGACTCATGCCTTCCCCCAATAGCTGTTTTCCTTTCCTTCGCGTCTGGGCCCCACAGCTGTGACCAGGGGCTGGGGTGGTCGTCAAAATGCTCAAGAGGCCCAGTGTATTTCTTTCTTTAAACATGACTCGCGGAATTTCTTCAATTTAGAACATTAGGTGAAACGATTAAAAGTGTCATATTTAAAGAAATAAATAATACCCTTTTTTTACGTTTTGACAACTGCAGGGTGGTTGGATGCCTCTGGGAAGCGGGCGTGCACCAAACCGCCCTGGGGCCAGTCGCCCGTCAAAATGCAAAAGGAGTATTTTTTGCTTTAAACATGCCATGTGGTATCAGCCAGGATAGCTGGATTCCAGTGGCATGGAGAGCACTGGGCTCACGCCTGAGCATTCTTGTCCCACTCGGGGTGATAAATGCAGAAAACAACAGTTCATGGACGGAATGTTGCACAATGGCAAAACATTCACCCCTAGTCACAGATCTGGGTTTAATCCATCGTTTAATCCTGGCTGATGACGGCTGCTAGCCATAAACCGGTCCTAGGATGTTTGATTCCGGTCCAGGGAAGGCCATGTCTGAACTGGGGTGGTGTGGCGAGTAAAAGAACGATGGATTAAACCCAGATCTGTGACTGGGGGTGAGTGTTTGCCATTGTGCAACATTCTGTCCATCAACTGTTGTTTTTGAAAGCACGATAAAGTGACAATAAACTCCTTACCGGTGTCCATAACGGTATCTCCTCTCCCCTTCAACCAGCTTAAGCCTTCCATGAGAATTCCACTTTGAGATAAATACCCCGGACACCCAAACATCTCAACTTCTCCCAATGCTATCAGAAGATACATTTTTATTTTCACATTTGTTTATAAGACTCATTACAATTAATCTGTTCCTAATAATATTGTAAAATGTACCTGAAACATTACTCTGATTTTAGGCCTGGTGTAAAGCCAGATCTATGGAAATGAATCCACTCTGATACAGCCAATGTTGCTGCTGCTTCTGGAGTCTTCCTGTTCACACTAATGTCTCTAATAGTGACCCTTTGGCTGGAATCTAGCTTTTGAATCAATATTTTTTAGAAGCTGATTGCAACCTCTTATAATTTGCCCAAATTTTCATACTGAATCCATCAAACTATTGGCTCTGATGCCAATTTAAAGCCACGGAAATCAAGAAATGCATCTTTACGTGGAAGCGCTTACCTCGATTTTATCCCAGACCGCCTCGTAGTTCTCCTGGTGCTTGATGTCCTGCACCAGTTCTTGGATGAGGCTGGTTTTGCTGGCTGTTGGCAGTCCCAGACCGGAGGCATCAGGCTTTTTGGGTCCAGGCGATGGCACGAAGAGGTCCTCATCAGAGAAAATGTCGCTGAGAGGCCCCGACTCAATACTGTCGTCCAGAGATGGGGCAATGTCACTGGAAGAGCTGGGTGAGGCGCGGCCCAGCCTGTGCTGTTTCTTGCGGAGAGGGAAAATGGGGTACATCTCGGAGTCCGAGTTCATCTCCGACAGCTCCCAGTCGTCAATGTTCTGGATGGCCTCCCCGCTGGAGGTGGGCGGCACCAGCCTGGCCAAGTTCTCCAGCTTCAGAGCCAGCACCTCGGTCTGCTTGAGGTGCGAGGGCAGGGCTAGGTACTCGTCGGACCCGTACCAGGCACCCACCTGCTTGTCCGTAGTACTCTCGCCGCTCACCGACGAGGAGCCATCTTTGGCCCCGCCATCCTGCGGGGCAGAGGGGGAGCAGTTCCAGGTTCCAGAGTCCCCAGAAGACCAGCTCGCCAGGCTGCTGGGTGGGAGCACTGCTTCCTCTAGCTTGCTGTGGGACTGTGAGGCTGGGAGGTCATGGGTCTGAACTGTCAAGGGCTCAGGGAGGGGCACAATGTCATGGTCATCCACTTGGTGGTCGGTCCATGAGGGTCCAGCAGCTGGCACCAAATCCCTTTCTCTGTGGGCACTCTCCTGCCAGCATGGAGATGAGTCAGACCCATTTGTCCTTGCTTGGCACCTAGCTCCCTCTTTCCCATCAAGCGTCTTCTGCTGCAGCTTTCCATTCGGACGTCCACAGGCCGCATGTTCTCCAGGGTGGGGATGGGTGATTTTGTGGGACTTCTTGGTCTTCTCCTCCAATCTTTGATCTCCTGTTCTGAACAAGCAGTTGTACGACTGGCTAATGCCGGATGAACCATTGCAGTAAGATGCCCTCAGGGGCAGGCAGAGCTTGGACCGGTCTGGGGCATCGAATAGTGAAGGAGAACTCCGGCTCAACTCGGTCTTCGAGGCGAGTAGCGAGCTGGCTGACCGCCCTGAGGTCTTCGTCCTGCTGTCCGAGGCCTCCACATCTTCTAGAAACAAACCCCTCTTGGGCATGGTGGGCTGCGTGGGTGAGTCCTCGTTGTAGTTGAAACAGTCTCTGATTGGTCTCTTGGGAGGAGCACTCTCACAGTGATGAGAGGTCCTGCATCTGGGTTCAGCACTGGCAACAAGAGAGCAAGGTGCATCAGACCCAGCAGCTGGTCCACCTGTGGCATGCGGTGCCTCCTCAAGACCTCGAAAGGACCCCACGGGTAATGATGGAAGAACGCTTGATGTACTAGAGTCTTTGATGCCCTCGTTCCCGCTCAGACCTCCTGCTGAAAGCTTCTCGGGCACCTCCACGTCAACAGAGTTGGTCACAACAGTCAACAAGCCTACATTCTTCACCAGGTCTGGGACATCCTGCTCCATCTCAGTGCAGGCCCACAGATCTGGGGCTTTCTCCAGCCCAGTGGCCACCTCGCCCACACCGCTGTTGAGTAGCTCCTCACTGGGGCTGTAGTCTGAAAGTTCAAAGGCTGTGATGCCGCAGTCTAAGGAGAGGTAGTTCTGGGAGCATCGTATGGTGAGCTGTCCTGAGTCGTCTACTTCAGTGAGTGCGTCGAGGCGGTCCTGAAAGAGAAAGGAACCATGGTGAAGCAGGACACTTGCAATGGGCTTGGAGGTAACATACGCTGCTCTACCCACTCCGGCTGCTGATGGAGGAGCCCTACCCTAGTAGCCACCTCTGGGAACTCTTCATGCAGAGGTAGCCACAGTGGCCTGCTCTGTAAAGTCACACTGTAGTGGAATGCACAATGTGCTGCTCTGTAAACTCACACTGTAGACATAGCTGCATTAACCTGCTCTGTAAACTCTCTATGCAGAGGTATCCACAATAACTGATCTGTAAACACACTCAGCCACATGCATCAAAGGAAATTGCAATCGCAAATGGTGCGAATCGCAAAATTCGGCCGTTTGCGAATGCAATTTCCATTTTTGGGATGCATTAACATTTTAGTAGGTTTCGCAATTTAAGAAATCGCTAAATTGCGATTTCTTAAATTGCGATTGCATTTAAGGAATCTCAAATTGAGATTTCTTAAATGCAATGCATCAAACTTTAAAAATTTGCGAATTCGCAAATAAGGGGAGCAAATTACCAAGAAGTTGACCTTTATGGTAATTTGCAAAACTTTGAAAAATGCACTAAAGTGCATTTTTCAAAGTTCCTTTTTACACACACACACACATGCCCTTGCGGCATGCGAGTGTGCAAAACGTACTCCTAAGCAGATTTCAGGGGTGCAACAGGGTGTCTTTTGGACACCCCTGCAACCTTGAAATTGCATTCTTAATTTGCGAATTTTCAATGGTGAATTGCAAATTAAGAATGTCTTTCCATTCATTCCTATGGGCCTCTAGGCCAATAGGAATGGATGGGGAGGTATTCCTTAATTGCGATTCTCAATTAGAGAATCGCAATTAAGGAATTTTAAGAAATCACTATTTTTATAGCGATTTCTTGATGCATTGCATTTTGCAATTCCTTAATTGCGATTCCTTATTTTTCGCAATTAAGGAATCGCAAAATGCAATATTGATGCATGTGCCTGATAGTGCAGACATAGCTGCATTAACCTACTCTGTAAACTTACACTGCAGTGGGATGCATAATACTCTGCAGTGTAAATACATGCTGCAGACATAGGTGCATTAACCTACTCTGTAAACTCACACTGCAGTGGGATGCATGATAATCTGCTGTGTAAACACATACTGCAGACATAGCTGCATTAACCTACTCTGTAAACTTACACTGCAGTGGGATGCATGATACTCTGTTGTGTAAACACATACTGCAGACATAGGTGCATTAACCTACTCTGTAAACTCACACTGCAGTGGGATGCATGATACTCTGCTGTGTAAATACATAGTGCAGACATAGCTGCATTAACCTACTCTGTAAACTTACACTGCAGTGGGATGCATGATACTCTGCTGTGTAAACACATACTGCAGACATAGCTGCATTAACCTACTCTGTAAACTTACACTGCAGTGGGATGCATGATACTCTGTTGTGTAAACACATACTGCAGACATAGGTGCATTAACCTACTCTGTAAACTCACACTGCAGTGGGATGCATGATACTCTGCTGTGTAAATACATAGTGCAGACATAGCTGCATTAACCTACTCTGTAAACTTACACTGCAGTGGGATGCATGATACTCTGCTGTGTAAACACATACTGCAGACATAGGTGCATTAACCTACTCTGTAAACTCACACTGCAGTGGGATGCATGATACTCGGCTGTGTAAACACATACTGCAGACATAGCTGCATTAACCTACTCTGTAAACTTACACTGCAGTGGGATGCATGATACTCTGCTGTGTAAACACATACTGCAGACATAGGTGCATTAACCTACTCTGTAAACTCACACTGCAGTGGGATGCATGATACTCTGCTGTGTAAATACATAGTGCAGACATAGCTGCATTAACCTGTTCTGTAAACTCTATATGCAGTGGTATCTACAATAACTTGCTCTGTAAACTCACAGTGCAGAGGTATCCACAATACCTGATCTGTAAACACACACTGTAGCGGAATGCACAATACCCTGCTTTGTAAAGTCACAATGCAGCAGTAGCCACAATAACCGCTCTGTAAACTCACACTGAAGTCATAGTTGCAATCACCTACTCTGTAAACTCACACTGTATCAGGATGCATTAAACCCCGATTTATAAACACATACTGCAGACAAAGCTGCATTAACCTACTCTGTAAACGTACACTGCAGTGGGATGCATGATACTCTGCTTTGTAAACACACACTGTAGACATAGCTGCATTCACCTACTCTGTAAACTCACACTGCAGTGGGATGCTTGATACTCTGCTGTGTTAACACATACTGTAGACATAGCTGCATTACCTACTCTGTAAACTCACACTGCAGTGGGATGCATGATACCCTGCTTTGTAAACACACACTGTAGACATAGCTGCATTCACCTACTCTGTAAACTAATACTGCAGTGGGATGCATGATACTCTGCTGTGTAAACACATACTGCAGACATAGCTGCATTAACCTACTCTGTAAACTCACACTGCAGTGGGATGCACAATAACTACTCTGTAAACACATACTGCAGACATAGCTGCATTAACATGCTCTGTAAACTCACAATGTATCAGGATGCATGATTCACACGATTGCATACATGATGCAACACATACTAGTCACAATGTAGTGGTAGCCACAAACTGCTCTATAAACACATACTGTAGACATACCTTCATTAACCTACTCTGTAAACTCACACTGCAGTGGGATGCATGATACTCTGCTGTGTAAACACATACTGTAAACATAGCTGCATTAACCTACTCTGTAAACTTACACTGCATTGGGATGCATGATACTCTGCTGTGTAAACACATACTGCAGACATAGCTGCATTAACCTACTCTGTAAACTTACACTGCAGTGGGATGCATAATATTCTGCAGTGTAAATACATACTGCAGACATAGGTGCATTAACCTACTCTGTAAACTCACACTGCAGTGGGATGCATGATACTCTGCTGTGTAAACACATACTGCAGACATAGCTGCATTAACCTACTCTGTAAACTTACACTGCAGTGGGATGCATGATACTCTGTTGTGTAAACACATACTGCAGACATAGGTGCATTAACCTACTCTGTAAACTCAAACTGCAGTGGGATGCATGATACTCTGCTGTGTAAATACATAGTGCAGACATAGCTGCATTAACCTACTCTGTAAACTTACACTGCAGTGGGATGCATGATACTCTGCTGTGTAAACACATACTGCAGACATAGGTGCATTAACCTACTCTGTAAACTCACACTGCAGTGGGATGCAGGATACTCTGCTGTGTAAACACATACTGTAAACATAGCTGCATTAACCTACTCTGTAAACTTACACTGCAGTGGGATGCATGATACTCTGCTGTGTAAACACATACTGCAGACATAGCTGCATTAACCTACTCTGTAAACTCACACTGTATCAGGATGCACGATTCACACGATTGCATGCATGAAGCAACACATACTAGTCACAATGCAGTGGTAGCCACAACAACTGCTCTATAAACACATACTGTAGACATAGCTGCATTCACCTACTCTGTAAACTCACACTGCAGTGGGATGCATGATACTCTGCTGTGTAAACACATACTGTAGACATAGCTGCATTCACCTACTCTGTAAACTCACACTGCAGTGGGATGCACAATAACTGCTCTGTAAACACATACTGCAGACATAGCTGCATTCACCTACTCTGTAAACTCACACTGCAGTGGGATGCATGATACTCTGCTGTGTAAACACATACTGTAGACATAGCTGCATTCACCTACTCTGTAAACTCACACTGCAGTGGGATGCATGATACTCTGCTGTGTAAACACATACTGTAGACATAGCTGCATTAACCTACTCTGTAAACTCGCACTGCAGTGGGATGCACAATAACTGCTCTGTAAACACATACTGCAGACATAGCTGCATTAACATGCTCTGTAAACTCACACTGTATCAGGATGCATGATTCACACGATTGCATGCATGATGCAACACATACTGGTCACAATGCAGTGGTAGCCACAATAACTGCTCTATAAACACATACTGTAGACATAGCTGCATTAACCTGCTCTGTAAACTTACACTGCAGTGGGATGCATGATACCCTGCTTTGTAAACACACACTGTAGACATAGCTGCATTCACCTACTCTGTAAACTAACACTGCAGTGGGATGCATGATACTCTGCTGTGTAAACACATACTGCAGACATAGCTGCATTAACCTAATCTGTAAACTTACACTGCAGTGGGATGCATGATACTCTGCTGTGTAAACACATACTGTAGACATAGCTGCATTAACCTACTCTGTAAACTCACACTGCAGTGGGATGCACAATAACTACTCTGTAAACACATACTGCAGACATAGCTGCATTAACATGCTCTGTAAACTCACAATGTATCAGGATGCATGATTCACACGATTGCATACATGATGCAACACATACGAGTCACAATGCAGTGGTAGCCACAAACTGCTCTATAAACACATACTGTAGACATAGCTTCATTAACCTACTCTGTAAACTCACACTGCAGTGGGATGCATGATACTCTGCTGTGTAAACACATATTGTAAACATAGCTGCATTAACCTACTCTGTAAACTTACACTGCAGTGGGATGCAGGATACTCTGCTGTGTAAACACATACTGCAGACATAGCTGCATTAACCTACTCTGTAAACTCACACTGTATCAGGATGCATGATTCACACGATTGCATGCATGATGCAACACATACTAGTCACAATGCAGTGGTAGCCACAACAAAAGCTCTATAAACACATACTGTAGACATAGCTGCATTCACCTACTCTGTAAACTCACACTGCAGTGGGATTCATGATACTCTGCTGTGTAAACACATACTGTAGACATAGCTGCATTCACCTACTCTGTAAACTCACACTGCAGTGGGATGCACAATAACTGCTCTGTAAACACATACTGCAGACATAGCTGCATTCACCTACTCTGTAAACTCACACTGCCGTGGGATGCATGATACTCTGCCGTGTAAACACATACTGTAGACATAGCTGCATTCACCTACTCTGTAAACTCACACTGCAGTGGGATGCATGATACTCTGCTGTGTAAACACATACTGTAGACATAGCTGCATTAACCTACTCTGTAAACTCGCACTGCAGTGGGATGCACAATAACTGCTCTGTAAACACATACTGCAGACATAGCTGCATTAACATGCTCTGTAAACTCACACTGTATCAGGATGCATGATTCACACGATTGCATGCATGATGCAACACATACTAGTCACAATGCAGTGGTAGCCACAATAACTGCTCTATAAACACATACTGTAGACATAGCTGCTTTAACCTTCTCTGTAAACTTACACTGCAGTGGGATGCATGATACTCTGCTGTGTAAACACATACTGTAGACATAGCTGCATTAACCTACTCTGTAAACTCACACTGCAGTGGGATGCATGATACCCTGCTGTGTAAACACATAATGAAGACATAGCTGCATTAACCTGCTCTGTAAACTCGCAATGTAGCGGGCTGCACCATACTGTGCTCTGTAAACCCACACTGCAGAAATAGTTGCATTAACCTGCTCTGTAAACTTGCAATGCAGAGGTAGCCATGAAGAGTTGCTCTGTAAACTCATCGGTGTACTTCGTAAACTCGCACTGCAGCTCTAGCTGCATTAACCTGCTCTGTAAACCCAGACTGCGGAGGGATTCATAATACCTTGCTCTGTAAACACACACTGCAGATCTACCAGCTGTAGCTGCATTACCTGCTCTGTAAACTCAGACTGCGGAGGGATTTGTGATACCATGCTCTGTAAACTTACACTGCAGTGGGATGCATGGTACCCTGCACTGTAAACACACACTGCATTCATAGCTGCATTAACCTGCTCTGTAAACTTACAACGCAGAGGTAGCCATGATGACTGGATCTGTAAACCCAGACTGCAGAGGGGTTCATGATACCATGCTCTGTAAACACACACTGTAGATGTACCTGCATTTGCCTGCCCTGTAAACTCACAATGCAATGGTAGCCACAACGGCCTGCTATGGAAACTCACCCTGCGTTATACCGTGATTTGTCCTCTCAATTCTCACTCCGAGTGAAGAGCCCACAACCGGCGTCTTTCTTACTGTAGACGCCGGTTGTGGGCTCTTTACTCAGAGCGAGAATTGAGGGGACACACTCGTGCCTCGCCGAGATTGATCCGGTCCGTTATTGACTGCCATCGTGATTACACGTTGAATTTTCATCATTACCCGCCATTGATCTGGCTTTTTTCGGCCTCTTCTCTGGAACCGGCTGATTATTGGCTGTCATCTATTCATCCTTTCACTTCTATCCAATTGTCTTACTACCCTGCTGGGTTGGAATTATCCCCGGATGTGGGTAGTCCAATTTCGGATGCAGCCATATAGCCCTGAAGAGTTGTAGAATACTCTCTTCTACAACGAAACACGTGTCGGCTGCTGTTTGTAAACTGTACTCGATGCACGAGTAAAAGACACGTTTAAGAACAAAGACTCCTTCCTGGGACGGTCCTATTTTGCTCCTAACAATTATCTATTGGATTATTTATTGCCTAAATGTGTGCGCAGGATTTCTGCTTAACTGTTGTTGTTGTGTGGTTCTCCATACATCGAGGGGTTTTGAGGGTTTCCCCTTCCTGTTAGCACCATTCTGAATTTTGTAAGCTTAGTATACACATTACGTTTACTCTGCCTGAGCGCCACTACTTCCTGGGTACTAAAACCCGTCCCAGCGTATCAATACCTTGTCCTGTAAACTCACACTGAAAACAGAGCCATAATACCCTGCCCTGTAAACGCACACTGCAAACAGAACCATAGTACCCTGCCCTGTAAACGCACACTGCAAACAGAACCATAATACCCTGCCCTGTAAACGCACACTGCAAACAGAACCATAGTACCCTATCCTGTACATTCACACTGCAAACAGAGCCATAATATCCTGTAAACTCACACTGCAAACAGAGCCATAATACCCTGTCCTGTAAACACACACTGCAAACAGAGCTATAATACCCTGTCCTGTAAACACACACTGCAAACAGAGCCATAATATCCTGTAAACTCACACTGCAAACAGACCCATAATACCCTGTCCTGTAAACTCACACTGCAAACAGACCCATAATACCCTGTCCTGTAAACACACACTGCAAACAGAACCATAGTACCCTATCCTGTACATTCACACTGCAAACAGAGCCATAATATCCTGTAAACTCACACTGCAAACAGACCCATAATACCCTGTCCTGTAAACACACACTGCAAACAGAGCTATAATACCCTGTCCTGTAAACACACACTGCAAACAGAGCTATAATACCCTGTCCTGTAAACTCACACTGCAAACAGAGCCATAATACCTGTCCTGTAAACTCACACTGCAAACAGAGCCATAATACCTGTCCTGTAAACTCACACTGCAAACTGAGCCATAATATCCTGTCAACACACACTGCAAACAGAGCCATAATACCCTGTCCTGTAAACACACATTGCAAACAGAGCCATAATATCCTGTAAACTCACACTGCAAACAGAGCCATAATACCCAGTCCTGTAAACTCACACTGCAAACGGAACTATATTCCCTTGTCCTGTAATCTCACACTGCAAACTGAGCCATAGTACCCTGTCCTGTGAACCCACACTGCAAACAGAGCCATAATATACTGTAAACTCACACTGCAAACAGAGCCATAATACCCTGTCCTGTAAATGCACACTGCAAACAGAGCTATAGTACCCTGTCCTGTAAACTCACACTGCAAACAGAGCCATAATACCCTGTCCTGTAGACTCACACTGCAAACAGAGCCATAATACCCTGTCCTGTAAACTCACACTGCAAACAGAGCTATAATACCCTGTCCTGTAAACTCACACTGCAAACAGAGCCATAGTACCCTGTCCTGTAAACTCACACTGCAAACAGACCCATAATACCCTGTCCTGTAAACTTACACTGCAAACAGGGCAATAGTACTCTGTCCTGTAAACTCACACTGCAAACAGAGCCATAATATCCTGTCAACACACACTGCAAACAAAGCCATAATACCCCGGTCCTGTAAACTCACACTGAAAACAGAGCCATAATACCCTGCCCTGTAAACACACACTGCAAACAGAACCATAATACCCTGCCCTGTAAACACACACTGCAAACAGAACCATAGTACCCTATCCTGTACATTCACACTGCAAACAGAGCCATAATATCCTGTAAACTCACACTGCAAACAGAGCCATAATACCCTGTCCTGTAAACACACACTGCAAACAGAGATATAATACCCTGTCCTGTAAACACACACTGCAAACAGAGCCATAGTACCCTGTAAACTCACACTGCAAACAGACCCATAATACCCTGTCCTGTAAACTCACACTGCAAACAGACCCATAATACCCTGTCCTGTAAACACACACTGCAAACAGAACCATAGTACCCTATCCTGTACATTCACACTGCAAACAGAGCCATAATATCCTGTAAACTCACACTGCAAACAGACCCATAATACCCTGTCCTGTAAACACACACTGCAAACAGAGCTATAATACCCTGTCCTGTAAACACACACTGCAAACAGAGCTATAATACCCTGTCCTGTAAACTCACACTGCAAACAGAGCCATAATACCTGTCCTGTAAACTCACACTGCAAACAGAGCCATAATACCTGTCCTGTAAACTCACACTGCAAACTGAGCCATAATACCCTGTCTTGTAAACACACACTGCAAACAGAACCATAATACCCTGCCCTGTAAACACACACTGCAAACAGAGCCATAATACCCTGCCCTGTAAACGCACACTGCAAACAGAACCATAGTACCCTGTCCTGTACATTCACACTGCAAACAGAGCCATAATATCCTGTAAACTCACACTGCAAACAGAGCCATAATACCCTGTCCTGTAAACACACACTGCAAACAGAGCTATAATACCCTGTCCTGTAAACACACACTGCAAACAGAGCCATAATATCCTGTAAACTCACACTGCAAACAGACCCATAATACCCTGTCCTGTAAACTCACACTGCAAACAGACCCATAATACCCTGTCCTGTAAACACACACTGCAAACAGAACCATAGTACCCTATCCTGTACATTCACACTGCAAACAGAGCCATAATATCCTGTAAACTCACACTGCAAACAGACCCATAATACCCTGTCCTGTAAACACACACTGCAAACAGAGCTATAATACCCTGTCCTGTAAACACACACTGCAAACAGAGCTATAATACCCTGTCCTGTAAACTCACACTGCAAACAGAGCCATAATACCTGTCCTGTAAACTCACACTGCAAACAGAGCCATAATACCTGTCCTGTAAACTCACACTGCAAACTGAGCCATAATATCCTGTCAACACACACTGCAAACAGAGCCATAATACCCTGTCCTGTAAACACACATTGCAAACAGAGCCATAATATCCTGTAAACTCACACTGCAAACAGAGCCATAATACCCAGTCCTGTAAACTCACACTGCAAACGGAACTACATTCCCTTGTCCTGTAATCTCACACTGCAAACTGAGCCATAGTACCCTGTCCTGTGAACCCACACTGCAAACAGAGCCATAATATACTGTAAACTCACACTGCAAACAGAGCCATAATACCCTGTCCTGTAAATGCACACTGCAAACAGAGCTATAGTACCCTGTCCTGTAAACTCACACTGCAAACAGAGCCATAATACCCTGTCCTGTAGACTCACACTGCAAACAGAGCCATAATACCCTGTCCTGTAAACTCACACTGCAAACAGAGCTATAATACCCTGTCCTGTAAACTCACACTGCAAACAGAGCCATAGTACCCTGTCCTGTAAACTCACACTGCAAACAGACCCATAATACCCTGTCCTGTAAACTTACACTGCAAACAGGGCAATAGTACTCTGTCCTGTAAACTCACACTGCAAACAGAGCCATAATATCCTGTCAACACACACTGCAAACAAAGCCATAATACCCCGGTCCTGTAAACTCACACTGAAAACAGAGCCATAATACCCTGCCCTGTAAACACACACTGCAAACAGAACCATAATACCCTGCCCTGTAAACACACACTGCAAACAGAACCATAGTACCCTATCCTGTACATTCACACTGCAAACAGAGCCATAATATCCTGTAAACTCACACTGCAAACAGAGCCATAATACCCTGTCCTGTAAACACACACTGCAAACAGAGCTATAATACCCTGTCCTGTAAACACACACTGCAAACAGAGCCATAATATCCTGTAAACTCACACTGCAAACAGACCCATAATACCCTGTCCTGTAAACTCACACTGCAAACAGACCCATAATACCCTGTCCTGTAAACACACACTGCAAACAGAACCATAGTACCCTATCCTGTACATTCACACTGCAAACAGAGCCATAATATCCTGTAAACTCACACTGCAAACAGACCCATAATACCCTGTCCTGTAAACACACACTGCAAACAGAGCTATAATACCCTGTCCTGTAAACACACACTGCAAACAGAGCTATAATACCCTGTCCTGTAAACTCACACTGCAAACAGAGCCATAATACCTGTCCTGTAAACTCACACTGCAAACAGAGCCATAATACCTGTCCTGTAAACTCACACTGCAAACTGAGCCATAATATCCTGTCAACACACACTGCAAACAGAGCCATAATACCCTGTCCTGTAAACACACATTGCAAACAGAGCCATAATATCCTGTAAACTCACACTGCAAACAGAGCCATAATACCCAGTCCTGTAAACTCACACTGCAAACGGAACTATATTCCCTTGTCCTGTAATCTCACACTGCAAACTGAGCCATAGTACCCTGTCCTGTGAACCCACACTGCAAACAGAGCCATAATATACTGTAAACTCACACTGCAAACAGAGCCATAATACCCTGTCCTGTAAATGCACACTGCAAACAGAGCTATAGTACCCTGTCCTGTAAACTCACACTGCAAACAGAGCCATAATACCCTGTCCTGTAGACTCACACTGCAAACAGAGCCATAATACCCTGTCCTGTAAACTCACACTGCAAACAGAGCTATAATACCCTGTCCTGTAAACTCACACTGCAAACAGAGCCATAGTACCCTGTCCTGTAAACTCACACTGCAAACAGACCCATAATACCCTGTCCTGTAAACTTACACTGCAAACAGGGCAATAGTACTCTGTCCTGTAAACTCACACTGCAAACAGAGCCATAATATCCTGTCAACACACACTGCAAACAAAGCCATAATACCCCGGTCCTGTAAACTCACACTGAAAACAGAGCCATAATACCCTGCCCTGTAAACACACACTGCAAACAGAACCATAATACCCTGCCCTGTAAACACACACTGCAAACAGAACCATAGTACCCTATCCTGTACATTCACACTGCAAACAGAGCCATAATATCCTGTAAACTCACACTGCAAACAGAGCCATAATACCCTGTCTTGTAAACACACACTGCAAACAGAACCATAATACCCTGCCCTGTAAACACACACTGCAAACAGAGCCATAATACCCTGCCCTGTAAACGCACACTGCAAACAGAACCATAGTACCCTGTCCTGTACATTCACACTGCAAACAGAGCCATAATATCCTGTAAACTCACACTGCAAACAGAGCCATAATACCCTGTCCTGTAAACACACACTGCAAACAGAGCTATAATACCCTGTCCTGTAAACACACACTGCAAACAGAGCCATAATATCCTGTAAACTCACACTGCAAACAGACCCATAATACCCTGTCCTGTAAACTCACACTGCAAACAGACCCATAATACCCTGTCCTGTAAACACACACTGCAAACAGAACCATAGTACCCTATCCTGTACATTCACACTGCAAACAGAGCCATAATATCCTGTAAACTCACACTGCAAACAGACCCATAATACCCTGTCCTGTAAACACACACTGCAAACAGAGCTATAATACCCTGTCCTGTAAACACACACTGCAAACAGAGCTATAATACCCTGTCCTGTAAACTCACACTGCAAACAGAGCCATAATACCTGTCCTGTAAACTCACACTGCAAACAGAGCCATAATACCTGTCCTGTAAACTCACACTGCAAACTGAGCCATAATATCCTGTCAACACACACTGCAAACAGAGCCATAATACCCTGTCCTGTAAACACACATTGCAAACAGAGCCATAATATCCTGTAAACTCACACTGCAAACAGAGCCATAATACCCAGTCCTGTAAACTCACACTGCAAACGGAACTATATTCCCTTGTCCTGTAATCTCACACTGCAAACTGAGCCATAGTACCCTGTCCTGTGAACCCACACTGCAAACAGAGCCATAATATACTGTAAACTCACACTGCAAACAGAGCCATAATACCCTGTCCTGTAAATGCACACTGCAAACAGAGCTATAGTACCCTGTCCTGTAAACTCACACTGCAAACAGAGCCATAATACCCTGTCCTGTAGACTCACACTGCAAACAGAGCCATAATACCCTGTCCTGTAAACTCACACTGCAAACAGAGCTATAATACCCTGTCCTGTAAACTCACACTGCAAACAGAGCCATAGTACCCTGTCCTGTAAACTCACACTGCAAACAGACCCATAATACCCTGTCCTGTAAACTTACACTGCAAACAGGGCAATAGTACTCTGTCCTGTAAACTCACACTGCAAACAGAGCCATAATATCCTGTCAACACACACTGCAAACAAAGCCATAATACCCCGGTCCTGTAAACTCACACTGAAAACAGAGCCATAATACCCTGCCCTGTAAACACACACTGCAAACAGAACCATAATACCCTGCCCTGTAAACACACACTGCAAACAGAACCATAGTACCCTATCCTGTACATTCACACTGCAAACAGAGCCATAATATCCTGTAAACTCACACTGCAAACAGAGCCATAATACCCTGTCCTGTAAACACACACTGCAAACAGAGCTATAATACCCTGTCCTGTAAACACACACTGCAAACAGAGCCATAATATCCTGTAAACTCACACTGCAAACAGACCCATAATACCCTGTCCTGTAAACTCACACTGCAAACAGACCCATAATACCCTGTCCTGTAAACACACACTGCAAACAGAACCATAGTACCCTATCCTGTACATTCACACTGCAAACAGAGCCATAATATCCTGTAAACTCACACTGCAAACAGACCCATAATACCCTGTCCTGTAAACACACACTGCAAACAGAGCTATAATACCCTGTCCTGTAAACACACACTGCAAACAGAGCTATAATACCCTGTCCTGTAAACTCACACTGCAAACAGAGCCATAATACCTGTCCTGTAAACTCACACTGCAAACAGAGCCATAATACCTGTCCTGTAAACTCACACTGCAAACTGAGCCATAATATCCTGTCAACACACACTGCAAACAGAGCCATAATACCCTGTCCTGTAAACACACATTGCAAACAGAGCCATAATATCCTGTAAACTCACACTGCAAACAGAGCCATAATACCCAGTCCTGTAAACTCACACTGCAAACGGAACTATATTCCCTTGTCCTGTAATCTCACACTGCAAACTGAGCCATAGTACCCTGTCCTGTGAACCCACACTGCAAACAGAGCCATAATATACTGTAAACTCACACTGCAAACAGAGCCATAATACCCTGTCCTGTAAATGCACACTGCAAACAGAGCTATAGTACCCTGTCCTGTAAACTCACACTGCAAACAGAGCCATAATACCCTGTCCTGTAGACTCACACTGCAAACAGAGCCATAATACCCTGTCCTGTAAACTCACACTGCAAACAGAGCTATAATACCCTGTCCTGTAAACTCACACTGCAAACAGAGCCATAGTACCCTGTCCTGTAAACTCACACTGCAAACAGACCCATAATACCCTGTCCTGTAAACTTACACTGCAAACAGGGCAATAGTACTCTGTCCTGTAAACTCACACTGCAAACAGAGCCATAATATCCTGTCAACACACACTGCAAACAAAGCCATAATACCCCGGTCCTGTAAACTCACATTGCAAACAGAGCCATAATATCCTGTAAACTCACACTGCAAACAGAGCCATAATATCCAGTCCTGTAAACTCACACTGCAAACAGAACTATATTCCCTTGTCCTGTAATCTCACACTGCAAACTGAGCCATAGTACCCTGTCCTGTGAACCCACACTGCAAACAGAGCCATAATATGCTGTAAACTCACAATGCAAACAGAGCCATAATACCCTGTCCTGTAAACTCACACTGCAAACAGAGCCATAGTACCCTGTCCTGTAAACTCACACTGCCAACAGAGCCATAATACCCTGTCCTGTAAACACACTGCAAACAGAGCCATAATACCCTGTCCTGTAAACTCACACTGCAAACAGAGCCATAATATCCTGTCAACCCCACACTGCAAACTGAGCCATAATACCCTGTACTGTAAACTCACACTGCAAACAGAGCCATAGTACCCTGTCCTGTAAACTCGCACTGTAAACAGAGCCATAATACCCTGTCCTGTAAACTCACACTGCAAACAGAGCCATAGTACCCTGTCCTGTAAACTCACACTGCAAACAGAGCCATAATACCCTGTCCTGTGAACTCACACTGTAAACAGAGCCATAATACCCTGTCCTGTAAACTCACACTGCAAACAGAGCTATAATACTCTGTCCTGTAAACTCACACTGCAAACAGAGTCATAATATCCTGCAAACTCACACTGCAAACAGAGCCATAATACCCTGTGCTGTAAACACACACTGCAAACAGAGCCATATAACCTTTGTCCTGTAGGTCTTACGTTGGTAGTCAGACTTTTAGTTTGACATTGTGTTTCTTGTTTTGACATGTTTTGTAAAACTTTATTGCTGTGTGAGTTGCTGCACCCTCACCATTATAACAAACATTGGCAAAAACGCAAATATATATTTTTTGGTCTCAAAAAGCACACATTGCCACAGTGGTCCCTGGCGCTGAACAAAACTACTTTGTGAGCAGATGTGTTCCCTGTGAAAGAGCAGAATGCTGTCACTCACAGAGAAGCCCGATGATAGGGAGAAAGAAGGAGAGGGAGAGAGAGAAAGAGAAAGAGGGAGAGAAAGAGGGAGAGAGAGGGAGAGGGAGAGAAAGAGAGAGAAAGAGAAAGAGAGAGGGAGAGAATATGAGAGAAAGAGAACGAGAAAGAGAAAGAAAAAAAGAGAGAAAGAAAGAGAAACAGAAATGTAGAAGTTACATAAAAACAGAAAGGTCTTGGTTAACTCAAGCTGGAATTAGAGGTCCCATGCCTCAGACTCTCTTCCTCTGAGTGGGGTCCATAGCTCAGCTATCCCTGAATTGGTCAGTTCCATCTTCCTGGGTCAGGCTGTTCTTACCTTGCTTGTGTTTGGTGCATGTGTGACTGCGCCCCATCATGTTTGCACGGGTCATCCCTCCGCTCTCACCGATTGGCCATCAGTTCCACTCAATCTCTCACCTCCACTACCCATCCCACCAGTTGCTCCACCCCTACCGCAGTTCTCCACCCTAGTGACCCGGATGCGTACCTCTGTGGGCTCCGCGGAGAAGGCTTGCAGGATATCCGTCTGACGGGTGTAGTTGCCGTTGCTGTCCTGCAGTCCGCGTAGTATGCGCTCGCGCAGCACCAGCACCGACACGCGCAGCTGGTGCCACAGCAGCTGCACGCTGTGGATGTCCACAATGACGCTGACCGAGTAGGACAGAAGCTTCAGCGAGAACTCAGTCTCCAGGAGGGCGTGGATCTGCTCCACATGGTCAGAGATGTCCTCGCAGATGTCCTGCAGAGAGAGAGAGGCCATATAAATACTCCCCTCACACAGAGCATGTCCTTCTCCACAACTTCTACTTGTGTTCAAATGTGAGGCCCATTCCACACCTCGGTGGTACTCAGTTCAGTTCAAATAACTTTATTCAAATCAAATCAAATTATCTTTATTCGGTTTTCCATTGTTTTGAAATACCATAAAAGTTTCATAAAATACATTAATTTCATATTCATATATAAAAATCCATTAAAAGCATAAAAAATTCACAATTTGAGTAACAGATATAAAAAGACTGTATAAAAAGACTGTTTTTTGCCAGTGTTCATCTAGATGTAGAGCAATTTAAACCGCTTGTTACAGATTGGTACGATGTCTGATACAAAACTTAAGAAAGTGCACTATAGATTTTGTCATGAGTTCATTTTCTAGGAACTGTAAAGCCAGATAAGCTGGGCGACACTGACGCAACCTCAGGACCTTCAAAAGTGGTATTATCCAGCGCCTGCGTGGTGAAACGTAAAATTTACAAAAAAAGAGTACATGAATAGTGGATTGTAAGGAAATAAAATCACAGGGACAGGGGGAAAGATTAATGGACCAATCATTTTGGGAAGGAAAGGAAATCATACGGTGAAACACATTAAACCTAAAACGGGTCAACAAAGATTTACCATATTGATTTATATTATATTGCAGATATGTTTGAATTGTGGGAACCAACTGTATTAACAAGCATTGTTGTACTGAGGTTTTCCCTATTTGGTTTAACAAACGCATTTGGGACAAGTGTGACAAACATGCTGTTTTTAAATCTTTTTTTGAAATGTCCAATACCGATGGAGGGTCGTCGAAGAATCTTGCAAGTCCAATATCTGTAAGGAAAGATTTTACATAAACCAACCATCTAATCTTCCCCATGTTGTCAAGTTTCATACAGTCTTGGACAATTGTTCTCGTGAGGTGACATTGTTCCGTTGCCCAGATCCTTCACCACAGCATGAGTGGTTGGATTTTAATGATGTCCGAAATATAGTCCACACCAAGTTCAAGGTGACAACCATATGTTGTGGTACTTTTTGGGACTGCCAGCAAGAACCATAAAAATGAATTTTCAATTTTTTGGAGTTGATCTACGTTCGCCCCACCCCATACCCCTGCTCCATAGATCGCGATGCTAAGACATTTTGCATTATACATTTTGAGCATTTCAGTCGTGGGTCTCTTGCCCAACCGCAGTGCAAAAGCCTTCAGCGTACCAACGGCCCTTAAAAAAGCCAATTTACGGGAATTGACAGCTTCTCTCCATTTGAAATCCTCGTCAATTAAAATCCCTAAATAGGGATATGTTTCAGTTCTTTCAAGAGGGGAGTTGTCCACATAGATTTTCTTGGTGTTTTTACGCTTTATACCAGAATGCATCACATATGTCTTTTTTATTTTTACTCTGAGATTCAAGCTGGCCATAAACGAGCAGTACTTGTTCAAAACCCATTGGAGCTGGACTGGGGTTCTTGCCAGAATCACCGCGTCGTCTGCGTATAATAAAGCTGGTATCTGCCGACGACCGGCTACTGGAAGATCTTCTGCACTCTCAAGGATGATAGCCTCTAGCCCGTTAGTATACAGGGTAAATAAGAAAGGGGCCAGCACACGAATCATAAAAGTTTACATACATACATTAAATAATAAAATAAAAAGTGCTTAGGAAAATTTTGTGCAAAGGGAAAAGAAGCTCCTACTCATTTGTTGAGCCTGGAAAGGATTACAGGCGGAGTCAGCCCTGCCAGGGTCTGAACCTGTGAAACACTGATCTCTGCGGCATGAGCTGAATCGGCTGAGCCACTTAGCAGCCTCTCAGCAGCATTGGGGAATCCTTTTTCCCTGCGCTCTTCTCGGGTTATCCAGCCGCGGCCGCTGCAGGTAAGAGCGGTGGGGCCGGGTGAGGGGGGGTTTCGAGAGACAACCACGAGGGAAAACGTTACCTGCAGCGGCTGGTGTTGTCCTCTGTTCTTTCACCATTTCACACAGACGGCACAAGTGTAGAGATTCAACAGGGTGTTTACATGAGTTCCACTGAGGGAGCTGGTGGCATTGTTCACTGTGGAGCGCACTCTGCGTGTCAGAGAGGGAGGCAGAATCTACAAAAAAATGAATTTACAAGAAGGTGATGTTACGTGGTCTTTGCGTAACACACCCCTTTTCAGTTCCTTTCTGGACCTGGAAGGAATTGTAATTACGCCGGAGTAATTTCAGTAATTACGCATTACTCTTGCGGTGCAAAATTATTGAAACTACGCGATTATGCTATTTTGGGAATTTATGTGTAAACTATGGCAAAAATCCTATCGTAGGAGCACAAGAACGACGAACTAAGAGCGAGCGAGCGGCGGCTGGCGAGTGCGGTTAGTGTCCTGGAGCATTTAGTGCTATTTTCTTAGCTCGAAATGTATGCTCTGGACAATTTTGGTTGCAAAGTTGTAATTTGCACAAAGAAATTAGTTCTATATGCTGGATTACACTTCCTACACAATTGAGCATAATTCAGTTATTCCGCTAGAGAGAATTACGCCATGTATGCCCACCCTTATGAATCCTTTGATTGAATTACGCCATGTATGCCCACCCCTATGAATCCTTTGATTGAATTACGCCATGTATGCCCACCCCTATGAATCCTGTGAGTGAATTACGCCAGATACGCCCACCCCTATGAATCCTGTGAGTGAATTACGCCAGATACGCCCACCCCTATGAATCCTGTGAGTGAATTACGCCAGATACGCCCACCCCTATGAATCCTGTGAGTGAATTACGCCAGACACACCCACCCCTATAATCCTGTGAGTGAATTACGCCAGACACGCCCACCCCTATAATCCTGTGAGTGAATTACGCCAGATACGGCCACCCCTATAATCCTGTGAGTGAATTACGTCATGTACGCCCACCCCTATGAATCCTGTGAGTGAATTACGCCAGATACGCCCACTCCTATGAATCCTGCGAGTGAATTACGCCAGATACGTCCACCCCTATAATCCTGTGAGTGAATTACGCCAGATACGCCCACCCCTATAATCCTGTGAGTGAATGACGCCATATACGGCCACCCCTATAATCCTGTGAGTGAATTACGTCATGTACGCCCACCCCTATGAATCCTTTGGTTGAATTACGTCATGTATGCCCCCCCTATGAAATTACGCCAGATACGCCCACCCCTAAGAATCCTGTGAGTGAATTACGCCAGATACGCCCACCCCTATGAATCCTGTGAGTGAATTACGCCAGATACGGCCACCCCTATAACCTGTGAGTGAATGACGCCAGAAACGGCCACCCCTACAATCCTTTCTGTATTTGAGCTGTTCCGCATCTGCAAATTGTGGTGTTTCCCAATAATGCTCGGTAGGAGGCGAAGGGGTCTGGCCTGTTGATCTGGGGGTGTTTCTAATGCAGATGGGGCTTAGGGGGTCATGTGACCTGTGTTACTTGCGAGTGTGACCTGTAGGTCTGGGGGCGCCCCTAATGCACGAGGCTGCAAGGCCAGGAGAGGACTGGGAATGGGGGGTTCTTGAGACCTTCTGCGTTACTGGTGCGAGTGGGACTTTAGCTCTGGGGGGCTCCCAATGAACGAGGGTCGGGGGGCCTTCTGCCCGTCTGTCTTCTTTGTGTGAGTGTGATTGATAGATTTAGGGGTCCCCCTGAAGGTGAATGCTCCAAACCACAGGCGGAGAGGCGGTCGTGTGACCCTCCACATTACTGTTGTAGGTGAGACTTGTACTTTTTTTTACAGTCCTCGGGGGAGGATTTCATTCGGCTTTTTGGGGGCGGGGGTAACCAGGAGAGAGGTTTCTGCAGGCTCCTCACTCTTGTCCCATCCCTCCTTCAACCTTTCTCCTCTCTTCTTTAAGCGCTGTCGATACCTTCCCGACTCGTTCCTTTCCTTCCCGACTCGTTCCTTTCCTTCCCGACTCGTTCCTTTCCTTCTCAACTTGTTCCGTTCCCTCTTTTGGTTTTGTGAGTGGTTTTTGGCCCCCCACACTCTGTACTTCCCTGCTGTTCCACCCCTGGTTTCCCGCCATTCTGCACCATTTGGGGTCCCAAAAAGAATCCAATTTTTTAAATTTCAAAGCGATTGTTTCTGGAGTTTTTTCAATTTCTCGTTTCATTTCTTTCGCCCATTTGTGCGAGGGCAGGTCCTTCTGCCGTCCCACCTGGGCAGACTGCCCCACCCACTCCCGATGAAAGGTTCCTCTGCCCATGTCACCAAGAAGCCAGGCGCCCTCCCTGCACTGGCTGCCCCGGGCCACCAAAGGTGGCTACCTAAGAGGGCGGCCACCCTTAGTGCCAGAGGATGACACAGACCCAAAAGGAGCGGTCTAGTGTTGGGGGACCAGAAGGTTCCCCAGTGAGGTCACTTCCGGGCGGATAAAGGGGTAGGGGTCCAAGGGTATATGACCAGGGGGGTGAGGGTCAAGCGCCCTCTTTGTTCCTGACCTGCGTGATGAGCGGACCCTCTCCCCCCTGACCCCGATCGGTGTGACTGCCCGGACGCTGTTTGCCCTCCCAACCGCTAACCCTGCTTTCGGGCAGTAAGGGAGGGGTTGCTATCTAATACTACTGTCTTTTGTGTTGCAGGCAGAGTGACAGGGCGATCCAATGCAGGAAGATACAGAAGGGTACCCTCTACAGGAGCACCGGAAGGGTGCAAGGGCAAATTATCCCCAGGGAGATCCACGGTGGGACGGTGAGATATGACAAATGAGCCGGATGACATAGGTCAGAGGCATGCAGCATCATTGGAGGACGTCATACCCCTCCCACAATACACACAGACTCCACTCAAAATAAAGCTAACAGCCAAACAGAGCTATAGGAATAATGTACTGTGCGAGGCTCTCTGTAAAGGTAAACAAGGTTTCACATAAAAAGGAAGTGGGGAGAGGATGTGGCCTAACGGCTAGAGCGGGCGACCTTGAAACTGGGGAGCCGGTTTCGAGTCTTGGCGGGCACACTTAACATCCTGTGATCCTGGGCAAATCACTTAATCTCCCAGTGCCTTACAACAATGAAAGCGTACATCTGTAACGCAACTGGTGCTATGTAAAGCGCTCAGATACCTTCGGGTCGAGGTCGCGCTACATAATATATATATATAAATAAATTAAAATCATCCGGAAATAAATTATTTCACTGCTGAGGTACTCGTTTCCCTTCTTCAAGGAGAAAAAGTTTGTTTGCTTATATATATATATATATATATATATATATATATATATATATATATATCTATATATATATATATATATATTCACTGAAAAACCATAGGTTTCAGGCCTTATATAGTTAGGAATTAGCTTTTAAAAAACCTTTGAAATTCACTCAAAAAACTGTAAGTTTTAGGGGTGTTAGAGTTAGCTGGACATTTCACTCATACAAAACCATTGAAATTGCTCCTATATAGTTAATTGTACTAACTATATTTCGTGCACCCGCAATGCACTGCTGATGATGTCACATATTACATCATTCATGACATGGTCAGTGACATCACTGATGACATCTCAAATGACATTACTGATGACATCACTGATGACATCATCCAGTGAATGTGGTTTGCTTCGTTATTTAAATATGCATTATATATATAGCACTTTGCATTGAAGAATGAGTGGATATATATAAATAAATATTTGGATGGAGGATTTAGTAGCAGTGTAATTGACTGTTTACTTGACCAATTTATAGTGTCTCACTAAATATAGTGGATAGTGACTAAACTGTGTGAATATCTGTATCACTTTGTCGGTTGTTGTTTAAACTGGTTCTCCAGTTGGTTACTAGCTATGTGAAAGTCTATATTAGTTATTGATTAGATAACTGAGTATTTGTATGGGAGAGTGAAAGTGTGTGTGGTTCGGTGGGGGGGGGGGTGTGACTGTCCAAAGATGTGTGAATAGTTGATTCAGTAGATATGTGAAGTTAAAACTACATGTTCTAACAGTTGTTTGGGTGAGTGAATCTCTTTATGGGTGTGGTGATGAGCAAATATATTTCTCAATGGTACATGTCCAACAAACTAGAAAAATTAAAGGCAGTGTATGTGTCAGTTGTTGTATATAAATAAGTATACATAAGACTCAATGATTGTGTGAGTGACTGTATGGATAACTATATACTTGTAATAATGATTTTATAATTCACTAAGTATGACTTACTATCTAAATGAATAGATGAAGTGGTGTTTGTATGTGTTTTTCTAAGTAAATATGTAAGTATGATCCATTGTTTGCATAAGTGAGTAGGATGACTTCATATGTGAATAGGATGTGTGCTGTTGTTTAATGTCGATATAGGTGTATAAGTATTTTTGATAGTGTTCTATTGTGCATTGACAGCATGTATGAGTGAATCTACAGGTAAGTGATTAGATGTGTGCATACATCTAGGAATCACTGAGTGGGTTTTTAGATACTTGTATTGCTGTGACAATGGATTAAAATATCATACTCTGTATTTTACAAAGAGTGATGAAAGATTTTACTAGTGTATGAAAAGGTATATGTGATTGTCACGTGGATGATGTCATCAGTGATGTCATCTGTGATGTCATTTGAGATGTCATCAGTGATGTCACTGACCATGTCATGAATGATGTAATATGTGACATCATCAGCAGTGCATTGCGGGTGCGCGAAATATGCAATTTCAATGGTTTTGTATGAGTGAAATGTCCAGCTAACTATAACACCCCTAAAACTTATAGTTTTTTGAGTGAATTTCAAAAGTTTTCTAAAAGCTAATTCCTAACTATATAAGGCCTGAAACCTATGGTTTTTTCAGTGAATTTCAAATGTTTTTTATATGCGAATTCCTAACTATATAAGGCCTGAAACCTATGGTTTTTTCAGTGAATTTGCAAGGTTTTTTAATGCTAATTCCTAACTATATAAGGCCTGAAACCTATGTTTTTTTCAGTGAATTCGCAAGGTTTTTTAAATGCTAATTCTATTAGCGGATAATGTTTAAATATGTTAATATCCTTGTAGGACCACCTGAGCAGCCCTAGGGGGTCAGGTTGTTTCTACCCTGCCCCCTTTTTGCATTCTACACGTTTGTTTTTCTGCTTCTTTTTTGCCTCGGTCTACCTAGCACATGATGAATGCCAACACTTCCTGGTTATAAGTGTTGACAGCCAATGAGCATGCTGCTTTCCTGCGAAAGGCATGCTGATTGGCTGCCACTGTCTGTCAACACTCCAAACCAGGAAGTGTTGGAAGCCATCTTGTGCCTCTGTAGAACCAAGGCACAAGAAAGCAGTGAAACAAAGGTGCAAAACACGCAAAGGGGGCAGGGTAGAAGCACCCTGACCCACTAGGCCTGCTCAGGGGGTCCCACAAGGACCCCCAGGTCCAAAAATATATATATTTTTTGGTTTTCCCGTGGTACGCCCAGGGTACGCGTACATGGCATCACACCCAGCGCGTACTCCGCGAAATTAAAAAAAAAAAAAAAAGTTTTTTTGACCTTCGTGGTCCTTCCAGGCCCGCCTGATAAAATCTAGGGGGTCAGGGGGTCTCTACCCTGCCCCCTTTTATAGTTTTCCCCTTTTGTTTTTTACCTCGTGTCTCGGTTCTACCGAGACACAAGATGGCGGACTCTCCGGACCGTTTGGAATGTTCACAGACACCCGAGAGCCAATCAGCTTTCCGCTCGAGCACTTCCGTGTCGCGCCGGGTGCGCTCCCCGGTACACGTACCTGTAAGCGCTCGAAGCGCAAATATAGATATATATGTGTTTTTGAAGTTAGTTTTCGTAAAAACCACTGGAGCAATTTTCACCAAATATAGAAAAGGCACTTCTGCGTACCAGTCCCTACAATTTCCCAAGTTTGGTGTAATTCCGTTCAGCCGTTCGGGCTGTAGCCGTGTCTAATCGTCCTATGGAAATTAACATGGGGAAAACACGTTTTGGGACCCCCCTTTTTTCTCGGCCCCCGCATGACGAATCCCCCCAAAACTTCCAGGGAAGGAGCGGAGCGGAGCTGGCCTAAATTTTGGAAAATTACACGCAAATTCCTCAACCGGCGCCAAAGTTATTCCCAATAGAATGTTGCAGATTTCCTATGGTAGCTAGGTCCTAACTATATATACCTACTGGCTATCGCCAGTAGGATATATAGATATATGTGATCAAGCACTCTGTGTAGCGCGAAGCGCGTCATGATGGCTGGGAGCACCAACTTCGAATAAATCACTTTGCACAGAATTTGGGTCCGTGTATTCAAGAAAAGAGAAGCCTGCCTCGTTGCTGCCGGATTATCCTTTGAATATATGAATATATATATATATATATATATATATATATATATATATATATATATATATATATATATATATATAAATAAATTAATAATAAAAACCACCTGAGAGCAATCAAAGCCAGAAGAAAATACAAAGAATGCAGAGCAAATCCCTTCCGAATGCACAATAAATGTAATGTAGGGTAGGGCGAGCTAGAAACAATTGATTTTCTAGAGCACAATCGTAGCCCAAAGGCAGAGGAGAGAGACCCATGCAGGGTCAAAGTTAATAAGGGATAGGGAAGGTCGTGCAACGTTGATAAATTGTGATGCAGTGCTTTTTAAAGCGGCATCTTTGCCTCTTTCGTATATTGGGGCAGTGTTGGGGAAGTCCGGATGAATAGGGGGTTGGGGGGGGGGGTTCTTCCTCAGTGCATAGATTGAAAAGGCACGCAGTCTTGTTTTTTCTTTTTACACCTTCTCATCCTAGTCTGATGGTGTTCTAACCTAAATAATATTCTGAAAAAGCAAGGATGTAACCTATTCATAAAAAGGAAATGGGATGTATTCTGGACTACTACAGTAAATGGAGCACACGCTCAAAAACATGTTGCAGTGCTACAATAACGAGGCTGGAAAGGCCCAGTGCCTCGAGGCAATCTCCTCCAACCCATCCGAACTACATTTGGGCAATACCATCCGAGATCACCTCCTGCCCCCACCAATGCGGCCAGTGCCAGCAACAACACAACTATCACTCATCAAACTACCACAGGTGTGACAATTCAGACTGTTCCAGGCCCCCAAAGCTATAAGAATGGCTCGGGCGGCAGGTAGTAGTCATTTTTAATGTATAGTTTCGGTGATGGGTTTAGATTGATGCACAGGAAGTAATGGCGCTCGTGCAGAACGTCTAAAGGATGTAGCAATGAGAATAAGCTGTATGGTGCCAACAGGTCAGGGGAGAACAAACCCAATTACAAAACAACCCCTGCGTGTGTGTGGCTGTGAACGCACACGTACACTTGCAAAGAAGTCCTGTGCACAGGAATGAAAACTGGGCGGGAAGGAGGTGATTAAGATGGATGTCGGTGATGTGGTGTAAACATCACCTAAGTTACGGAGCAAAAGTAGTCAGGACGGGTCTGTCCTGGTACGAGTTGAAAGGGCTGAGGTCAAGACGTCGGTCTCCTCGCTGGTTCGGTTGGAACTCGCCCAGTTTTCATTCCTTAATTGTGGCACCGTTTGACTACAGCCCTAAAGGGTAAACAACCTTTAAAACGAAACTTTTACAACGCACTACCATTACGACGCTACTTTTACAACACAAACCATTACAAGGCATTGCGCTGGGGGGCGCTCTAGGATAGGGAATAGGTTTAATGTACTATCCAACACCTTCCCTACTATCCACGGGGACTGGAGTTGGAATAGTAAATTAAACTATTCACTATCCAGCGCCCCAAAGCACTATGCGTTGTAAAGGCATGTGTTGTAAAAACCGTGTTGTAAAGGCATGCGTGGTAAAAGCATGCGTTGTAACGTCATACATCCGCCTAAAGAGTCACAATTGTACATGTTGTGACGAAATACGCGTCGGCTGGTAGAATGTACGTTGTACTGATCCGGATTGAATTATAAATCCTTCTGCTGAAACTTCGAGGTCTCATCTCACGTTTTTCGAACTTTTTTCTAAGTTTTATAATAAGTACGGTTTCACTGTAAACCACTCGACTGACTTGTGTGCAGAGGACTTCTTTGCATTTTTAATGTATGTTGAACTAATAAACAACTGTTGTTGTGCTCATCTCCAAATTACACAAGCAGTGTCACCATGTGGCAGACTGTCATAAGTATTGATCTCAATGGGGGTTGAGAAGTGCACTCCTTTATCTGTGGTAATCTTAAAATTTCCAAATTATCCTGGGCTATGTTTGAACTGGTGTGCAAAGAGGGAAGGAGGAGCCACCCTCCACAAACATAAGATAAAGAGATTCACTAGTGACACAAGTCATTAGGCCCTGCTTGCGCTACCTATGGCAAATATCCATCTGCCTCTATAAACACATAATTCTTAAAGCTTAATATACTTCATAAAATTTTAATCTTGAATTAGTCATTCCATCGAAGACAAATTATCTGAGCATATACATTTTACAAAAAACAATCAATGTTGTTTGGTTATGTTCTAAACAATAAATTTACAATCCAAACAAAAAATAATTAAGAAAGCTTTCAGACTAAAGCATGATCAAATCCCAATGCATTTCGGGAGGGTATCCCTTCGTCAGGGGAGGCTGAAAACACAAAATAAGGGAAACTTAAAGCAAATCCTTAGACAACTTGAAATTGTTTAACATTTGTTCACTCAGTTCAGTTTGACCACAATAGAAGTTTTCTCAGAGTTTATTGTCTAGAAAATCCTTGTTACATTGTCATTTTATGTGCATTTTAACATATGTATGTGTTCCTGTAACTCTATGATTCGCTAGAAAAAGTTGATTAATGAAGTATGTTGTGATGTAATACATTTACATTTGTATCGTTAGTGCTGGATGACGTCTTCTAAAAAGAGCTTCACTTATTTTGTGTTTTCAGCCTCCCCTGACGAAGGGATACCCTCCCGAAATGCATTGGGATTTGATCATGCTTTAGTTTGAAAGCTTTCTTAATTCTGTTTTGTTTGGATTGTAAATTTATTGTTTAGAACATAACCAAACAACATTGATTGTTTTTTGTAAAATGTATATGCTCAGATAATTTGTGTTCGACGGAATGACTAATTCAAGATTAAAATCTTATGAAGTATATTAAGCTTTAGAATTATGTGTTTATAGAGGCAGATGGATATTTGCCATAGGTAGTGCAAGCAGGGCCTAATGACTTGTGTCACTAGTGAATCTCTTTATAGACTGTCATAAGTGCCAGTGTTGACAATTAAGTGCCGGTGCTGAACACCGGAAACCACAGGCTCAAATGAAGCACTACTAATCATTATATATGAATCAGTGCGGGGGGGGGGGGGGCTTAGGGCCAGGAGAAACAGAACAGAGTGCGGCTTGTGAGGGTGTACTTAAAACACAGTGTTTGGAAGACAACCATGTTCTAAGACCTTCAAAACAGAGACAAGATTGTGTGTGTGTATTTTTCTCTGTTGAGTATTTACAGGCACCTTAATATACCGAACTGAAAGCTCCTGTACCCAACTATTTATTAAATAGTATATTTGTTGGGGGTGGGTGCAGTAACACCACATACACCCCCTGAAGCTAAGCCCTGCTAAATCGTATTTGTGAATGCGCAATTTGTGGTGTGGCCTATTAATTAGTACATTGATTGTATCGTAAGTGGCCTTTACATCCGCAAACCTCTCCCCGCCCCCGGCCCCCACACACCCCTCTGCAGGGTCTTGTGAGCGCTCATGGGGCAGAATGACTGAGACAACAGTTGTTCCCAGACTGTACCCCGCCCTGCCCCCCCCCCCCCCCCCCCCCCGCCCTAAACAAAGACCCAGCAGCACCGGGACTATTGTTAGAAAACATTCTGGCACAGTCACAGAAGCACTCACAGGCACCCCGACCTGCAATACAAGCACCTCTCTGCATCCTCAGAGAGGACTCACACATCACACACAATGCAACCACCTCTCCTCAGCCCCAGCAAGACACCTACAGCTTAACCTGTGATTATAAAACAACTCTCCCAGGCCCCAAAAGAAAATGCATACCGCCGTGGACGAGAAAAAAAACAGCTCTCCACAGCCCCAGTAGACCACACACCCTCGCAGCGGATCAGACCATCTCCTCACAGCTCCAGCAGAACATACACATGTGGTTTACATGCATGGATGGTGTGCACACGTGCTACTGTTTACAAATGCGGTTTACATGCATTGTGTGCACACATGCTGCTGTTTACAAATGCGGTTTACATGCATTGTGTGCACACATGCTGCTGTTTACAAATGCGGTTTACCACACATGCTGCTGATTACAAATGCAGTTTACATCTGTTGCGTGCACACATGCTGCTGTTTACAAATGTTGTTTACATGTGTTGCCTGCACACATGCTGTTGTTTACAAATGCGGTTTACATCTGTTGTGTGCGCACATGCTGCTGTTTACGAATTCGGTTTACATCTGTTGCCTGCACAGATGCTGCTGTTTACAAATATGGTTTACATGTGTTGCGTGCAGACATGCTGCTGTTTACATCTGTTGCCTGCACACATGCTGCTGTTTACAAATGCGGTTTTCATCTGTTGCCTGCACACATGCTGCCGTTTACAAATGCGGTTTACATGTGTTGCGTGCACACATGCTGCAGTTTACAAATGTGGTTTACATCTGTTGCCTGCACACATGCTGCTGTTTACAAATGTTGTTTACATGTGTTGCCTGCACACATGCTCTGTTTACCAATGCGGTTTACATGTGTTGCCTGCACACATGCTGCTGTTTACAAATGCGGATTACATCTGTTGCCTGCACACACGCTGCTGTTTACAAATGTTGTTTACATGTGTTGCCTGCACACATGCTCTGTTTACCAATGCGGTTTACATGTGTTGCCTGCACACATGCTGCTGTTTACAAATGCGGTTTACATCTGTTGCGTGCTGCTGTTTACAAATGTTTACATCTGTTGCCTGCACAAATGCTGCTGTTAACAAATGCGGATTACATCTGTTGTATGCACACATGCTGCTGTTTACAAATGTTGTTTACATGTGTTGCCTGCACACAGGCTCTGTTTACCAATGCGGTTTACATGTGTTGCCTGCACACATGCTCGGTTTACCAATGCGGTTTACATGTGTTGCCTGCACACATACTGCTGTTCACAAATGTTGAATACATGTGTTGCCTGCACACATGCTGCTGTTTACAAATGTTCTTTACATCTGTTGCCTGCCCACATGCTGCTGTTTACCAATGCGGTTTACATTTGTTGCGTGCACACATGCTGCGGTTTACAAATGCGGATTACATCTGTTGCGTGCACACATGCTGCTGTTTACATGTGTTGTCTGCACACATGCTGCAGTTTACAAATGCGGATTACATCTGTTGCGTGCACACATGCTGCTGTTTAAATCTGTTGTGTGCACACATGCTGCTGTTTACAAATGTGGTTTACATCGGTTGCCTGCACACATGCTGCTGTTTACACATGTTGTTTACATGTGTTGCCTGCACACAAGCTGCTGTTTACCAATGCGGTTTACATGTGTTGCCTGCACACATGCTGCGGTTTACAAATGCGGATTACATCTGTTGCGTGCACACATGCTGCTGTTTACATGTGTTGTCTGCACACATGCTGCAGTTTACATCTGTTGCGTGCACACATGCTGCTGTTTACATCTGTTGTGTGCACACATGCTGCTGTTTACAAATGCGGTTTACATCGGTTGCCTGCACACATGCTGCTGTTTACACATGTTGTTTACATGTGTTGCCTGCACACATGCTGCTGTTTACCAATGCAGATTACATCTGTTGCCTGCAAACATGCTGCTGTTTAATAATGCGGTTTACATGTGTTGCCTGCACACATGCTACGGTTTACAAATGCGGATTGCATCTGTTGCCTGCACAGATGCTGCTGTTTACATGTGTAGCGTGCACACATGCTGCTGTTTACATGTGTTGTGTGCACACATGCTGCGGTTTACATGTGTTGTGTGCACACATGCTGCTTGTCACGTGAAATCCCGCCTATTACCCCGTCCAATAAAGGACACACATAGAACAAAGGATTGCTTTCAGTACTGACTGCATTATATATCGCGACAAAGAGGTGCATGTGACAGTGTGACGACAGCGTGTACTTTCTGATGTAAAATAGTCCCCCATGCATTGCAATGGAGGCCCTTCCTGAATGGCGGAATGATACAGCAATCGATCACTAGAAGGAGGTGCGCCTCTGTGCGAAGCCTCAGCCACTCTATGTCAGGTTCAAAACATTGATAACGATGCCTCATAGGCAGCCACCTGTCAGGCCAGACCTAATAATAGCCCACTCATGAGGTCAGCATCCTCCCAGCTCAACCATACCCCCCCCCCCCTCCCTAAAGAAGGGCTTCATGTTTTGAGAACGTGTTCCTGGGATTCCACTACCCTGGCTGTTCATGCAGGTGTTACATGGACAATAAACTGCGCCCATGCACGTGCGTCCGAGAGGGTCTGGCAGTGGCGGCCCGTGCAGGTAAGAGTGGTGAGCCCGGTGGGGGGGATATCGACGGACGATGAGAAGGGAAAATAAAAGAAATGGTTCAATTTCCCTCGATGTCTGTGGCAATACCACACGGGCCTACCACGCTCTCCTGCACGGGCCGCGTCTGGGGTCTGGCTGCACTCTCACGGTCCATACTAGAGGGGGGCCCGGCTCCTGGTCTCGGATATCCTTCATATGCCCTGTCCAGTCTGTGCCCGGTGCCCTTCTCGGGTGCCCACTCGACCCTGGCCTCTACATTACCAAGCAGTGAGGCCCATGCTTTCTAAAGCCGCTCCTGGATTAGGCTGGGCATGTCCGGGGAGGGCAGACATGCGACACCCAGCAGCTGCCTTGGCAAGGACTGGGCAGTGTGAGAAAGACTCGACAGTCCGCCCTCTGCCAGCAGTGGGAGGCGGCAGACATCAGAATGCCAGCTGCCGCCAGCACTGGGCAGGGAGGCGGCATAGCAGGCGTGTGGCTGCCTTATTATCTCCCCAGCCTGGATCAGGGCAGGAATGGACAGTGTGAGGGACAGTGTAAGGGACAGTGTGAAGGACAGTGTGAAGGACAGAGGGAAGCTCTGTCCCACCTCCTCGTCCAGGTGCAGGGCAGGAATGGACAGTGTGAGGGACAGTGTGAGGAACAGTGCCCTTCAGAGGGAAGCGGTGTCCCACCTCCTCGTCCAGGTGCAGGGCAGGAATGGACAGTGTGAGGGACAGTGCCCTTCAGAGGGAAGCTTTGTCCCACCTCCTCGTCCAGGTGCAGGGCAGGAATGGACCAGACATCACCCGCCTTCGGGCTGCTCTTGGCGATACACGGCGTTTCCCAGACAGTGCAGCCTGGGGGTGGTTCAGGTCCATTAAGAACATGTTGGGGCAAATTGATCTCTCACATTTTATGGAACCACCCTAACCTGATCGTGTGTGATAGTGCTTCAGACGTGGGTCCCGTGCACACTGTGATGATGATAGCTGATGAGCCAGAAACCGGTCCCAGGATGCTCGTTTCCGGTCCAGGGAAGACATGGCTTGGCAGTTCGGGCTGGACTGTTCCCATGAGGCACAGGGTCAGACCGATTTGCATATGGCCATGTCTGAACTGGGGTGGTGGAGTGAGCTAAAGAATGATGATGGATTAAACCCAGATCAGTTGACTGGGGGTGAGTGTTTGATTTGCTCAAACGCTCAGTCCATCATCCCCTTTGGTATCGCTTTGTTCGCCCTAAATTGGCAGGGTATGCCCAGACGTGGGTCCCTTGCTCACTCTGCCACTGGATTCAAGATAGCCTGGCTGATGAGGATTATGTGTCCGAAACCGGTCCCAGGATGCTTGTTTCCGGTCCATGGAAGACATGGCTTGGCAGTTAGGGCTGGATTGTTCCCATTGGAGCAGGGTCAAGACTAATTTGCATATAGCTAGGTTCAAACTGAGATGGCATGGTGTGCAAAATAATGATAGATTGTGATGCGACCCTGAGTGACTACCAGTGGTTGAGATTAATTCAAGCCTTGCATCCATCACTGTTTGTGTACTTCAGGATTAAAGTCAGCATTAAGTATGGGTGAATTTTGCGAATCAGCGGTTCGCGAATTCGCCAAAAAATCTGCAAATTCGCAGATTTCCCAGCGAAATCGCTGAATTTTTTTGCGATTTTTCACCACCGCTAGTGTGTGTGAGGGGGGTTAAACGGGGGGGGCTTCTATACAAGTTCACATGCCTTTTGTGTGTATAAAAGGACAGGTACTGATCAGAGCAGCAGATGAGGAGAAAGAAGCTCGCGGTCACAGGAACTGCACGGGGATAGAGCTCGTGAACGTCAAGGATGCAAAGGCCTCCATCAAGCATCATAGCTAATTTTCGACGGTAGATAAGGGGAGAACACACACCTGCCCAGCCTTGACAAAGCGCACATTTTTTTGGGGCTGATTAACTTTGCCATCGCGCTGAAGGGCGCCAGGGTCCCCCGAGTGAGCTGTCCATCATAGTAGCTAAAGGGCGGGAAGACGGTGCACACCGCTAGTGTGTGCGGGGGGGGGGTCAAACGAGGGGGGGGGGCTTCTATGCGAGTTCACATGCCTCTTGTGTGTATAAAAGGACAGGCACCGATCAGAGCAGCAGATGGGGACCAAGAAGCTTGTGGTCACAGGAACTGCACGGGGATAGAGCTTGTGAAAGTCAAGGATGCAAAGGCCTCCATCAAGCATCATAGCTAATTTTCGACTGTAGATATGGGGAGAACACACACCTGCCCAGCCTCGACAAAACGCACATTTTTTTGGGCTGATTAAGGAGTTACTGAATTTGACCTTCAACCCAGGCACCTGCTTTATCTATATCTGTAAGTGCTTCCTGCAGGAGCCTCGTTGTCTACTTGTAACTATTCTCTGACCCTGCTTCGAGGGTCAGAGCAGGGTCAGAGAATAGTTGCAAGTAGGCAAGGAGGCGCCGCTTAGGAAGCACTTACAGGGTTACAGCAGTTGCCCGCTCGTAAATTCACGGATTTTGGCGCGATTTCGCGTGATTCGCGGATCGCGAAATCGTGGAAAATCCGCAAATTTGCGAGCGGAACAAATTTTCCGCCCATACTTAGTCAGCATACGAACTGTGGTCCAGGTCAAGACACCTGTCTAATGTACAACATGGCAGCACAACGTAGGCTTTTTTACTACAAAACACATGCATTAAATTTTAGCCTTTCTTAAACCACAAAACTCGAGTTTTACCCAAAACTCTGCAGTTTAAATTCAGGGCAGGCACTCTGCCACTGAACCATTTTATTTCTAAATGCCCCACCCGCTTCTTCTCAGTTCCCTTCTGTAATTTGCTTCTGAAAACGAAGCACACTTTTCATTGTTCTGACCCCATGGCGTAAACAGCTGTTGCCCCGACTAAGAGCCACAGTTATCTGAAATTTAGTCATTGTTCTGGAGACACTGAAATTTCACACACATACTGAGATGGAGGCTGCCATGGCCAGTTACCTCATCACTGCCTGCCATACCAGGCAGCATTTGTTTGGCTCATGATAACTATTACTGTTTAGAGAATTAGAAGTGAAGCACAAGGCTCCTCAGCATTGAATTTCCAGGTCTTCTAGCTGTTACGCCTACTTCAATAGAACCCAGTATTTCCCGTCAATTGTACAACTGAATCATTCAGAGTTCCGAATTAAAATGGAAAAAAAACCCTTGCTGCAATAAGTACCTCAAGATGGATAATCAATCACCCATATCAACCATTTAAATATGGAATTACTTCGACTTAGATCCACCTTTTGTGATCCCTTATCCAGAGATAGTATAAATTGCATTGTGGTTTCTGTTTCTCTTCACCAACCAAATCCCCACATTGGCACAACTCATCACAACCTGTACTGTTTTGTCTTCCTGCTTTGTTACGGTCTCACTTCATTACCTATGTCCCACCATTGTTCCTGTGTACAATATTTCTAATGAATATGCTTTTTACTGCTTACAAGTAAAACCTAAAATGAGACTAGACTATACCAATAGGCCACAAACAGTGTGACCAAAGATGTACAGTGGCATGATGCTGATTGTACTTCTATTTGATGGCCTGCAGACAAATATAATATGGAAACCAATAAGCCATCCCAACTGTAGTTAATGTTCCTTCTATATTAGGCCTGTGGGGTATTGCCTGTGTACCTAGACTGAACTGTTACAATATAAAAGGTCAACACATATACACATCAAATTATCTACTTTGCTGATTATTACTAATGGATCAAGCCATTCTAAAACTTCAGTTTCCTCTATTATTCTTGTTCTGCAAAATATTTCCAACTCATATTCCACCTGATCCCTTAGGTTTAGCAGAATATTTCTCACTTTCTTTTGACTCCGACTATTGAAGCAACTGAGCTCTAATGTAGATCTTGTGTGCTGAGGTTTCTCTCAGAGTGCCCCTGTGTGAGGTGCCATGCTGCTGGTTGAAAGCAGCTTTATAAACATCTCATTTTAATTTCCAGAAAGTTGGAAAATTATGGTTTCAGTGCCCTGCCAGTTTCAGAAGTTCAGATGCCTCTGAAAGATTGCTTTATTTTTCCATAGCTAAATGATGAACAGACAAAGTGACTTCAGTCTGTGAAATGAGTTTCCAGCTCTATATTCCATTACAGATTCCATTTTAACATAAACCTCATATTGTTATGTTATGTTATGTTATATTGATTTATTATGCGCACAGATACCCCAGCCAAGGGGCGTCCCGGCGCAGAGACAAGGTAGAACATAACACAACAAGAAACTAAAAACATGAAAGCAGCTAAAACAGGAAAGTTTTTAAAGCCCTCCGGAAAGTCAAGAGGTCCTCCATCAGACGAATGTCAACAGGAAGGGAGTTCCATGCTGACGCGGCCTTTACACTAAACGAGCGGCCACCCATGCGACTAAGCCTAAATCTGGGGACCACCGCAAGGGCCAAACCCTGGGAACGGAGGGTGCGGGTGGGAACATAAAAGGAAAGACAGCTGGATAGGATTTCCGGGCCAATACCTCTCAGAATCTTAAAAGCGAGACACAAGACCTTAAAAAGGATGCGCTTCCTGACAGGGAGCCAATGTAGGGTACGAAGGACAGTTGCCACCGAGCTGAATCTGGGCAGGCCGACAATCGCCCTCGCCGCAGCATTCTGAACCCGCTGCAGACGGGTTAACTCGGCCTGGTTAGCCCCAGCCAGAAGAGAGCTGGCATAATCCAGGCGGGAGATGATAGTTGCCTGGATCACCAGCTGCCTGGTCGGGGCGTCAAAGAACTTGAGAACAGGTCTCAAGCCCCTTAGGAGACCAAAACAACAGGCCGCAGTTTTTTTAGTATGCCCTACAAAGGAGAGGCCCGCATCCAGCCAGACCCCCAGGTTTTTCACCTCAGATACCGGGGTCGGAGTGGGTCCCAGCTCAGAGGGCCACCATTGGTCACCCCACAGCTCCACTCCCTTACCGACAACCATCACCTCCGTTTTTGTGGCATTTAGCTGAAGGCAGTTGCCTGTCAACCAGCTAGCCACCGCCTTCAGTCCAGACTGAAACCTGGGGGCCTCAGTCTCCGCATCCCCGCTGAGAGTAACCGCCAGCTGTGTGTCGTCGGCATATGAGACCAAAGTTAGGCCCCACTGCCTAGCGACATCAGCCAGCGGTCTCACGTAAAGATTGAACAACGTGGGACTCAGCGAGGACCCTTGCGGAACCCCCATGGCCAGCGGTTGGAAATTGGACTTGAAGGGAGGGATGGCAACACAGAAGGAGCGGTTATCTAGAAAGGAGTGGAACCATTGCAACACCTGACCGCCAATGCCGGTCTCCTCAAGCCGATGCAGGAGGATGCTGTGGTCTACCGTGTCAAAGGCGGCGCTAAGGTCTAACAATATAAGCGCCGCCGTTTGACCAGCATCCAACCTTGCACGGAGATGTTCCACCATCACAAGTAACGCGGTTTCCGTGCTGTGGCCGGCACGGAATCCGTTTTGTGTGGGGTCGAGGGCATTGGTCCGTACAAGATGTTCAGACAGGGCCAAGTTGACATGGGCCTCAGTGATCTTGGCTGGCCAAGGTAGCAACGAAATGGGGCGATAGCTTTCAGGCTTGGCCGGGTCCAGGGAGGGCTTTTTGATAATTGGGGACACCACAGCTTGCTTCCACTTGGCTGGAACTACTCCCGTTTCCAAGGAAAGGTTGACGAGGGAACATACAGCTGCACGTCCCATAAAAGCCTGATCTCGAAAGAGAGCAGGCCTTACTGGATCGGATGGAGATCCAGATTTGACTTGCAACGCAAGTTTATCAAACCCGTCCAAGGTAAGGGGGGGGAAGACAAGCAGAGTAGACTGATGGTGGGTCCCATTGATACTTTCCCGACCGGACCCTATGCTAGGGAATGTCCGATAAATAGCTTGGACTTTCCCCAGAAAATAGGAAGCAAGGGATTCACAGTGGGAAAGAGAGCTTACGGTCGTAGAGGTAGTCCGCTTTGACATAAGATCTTTTACGGCCTTAAAGATGGCTTTCGACGGATTAGTACTGTTCCGGAATTCCGCGGCATAAAAAGCTGCTCGAGCTCGACAGATAGCCCGATGGTAGAGCTTGACGGACCTGGCGTATGCAGCTTTTAGATCAGCTCCATAGGTTTTCCTCCAGGCCCTCTCAGCCCGTCTACAGGCACTTCAGATTTCAACTAATTTGGGTTGGTTACTGTCAGCTCATCCAGAAATGAGTCCTGGATTTAGTAAATTCAGTTTGTATTTTATGTTTTATTAAGCATATTTTCCCTCTGGTTGGTCTGAATGTTGTGCACACTTTGTAGAAAGAAAACTGAAACCTGTAATATAGTGTGAAAAGTGTACTTTAAATGTAATCAAGCCAGAAACATCAAAGTTAAATCACTGCATGCAAGCACATACTGGATTATTTATTAACTATATATGTGGCTGTATACATCCTTGTAACTTCCTATGGAGGTTTGCTCTATTGTCAGGCGCGGTGCGTCCATTGGGGCGTGGGGGGGCGTAGCCCCTCCGCTCGTCAGCAGCCGCCCGCAGTTCCCCCTCGGCGTTAAGTAAACTGAATCAGTTTAGTTTACTTAAGTTCAAAGTAAAGACGCCAAGGCAGGCGGGACTCCAGAAAACTGACATTCCAATCATCATGTCAGTTAGCATGACATTATATCGCCCACCCCCATCAGAGTCTGAAGGGGGTGGTCGGGGTGGCGTCATGTTGACTGACATGATGATGTCATGTCACCAAAGAAAGCAACACAAGTGCGTATAAGTGGGGACGGAGGGTAAATTTTTTACCTTTGCCCACTCATGCGCACTTGCGTTTGCACTTTTTTGCGCATGCCTATTAGGAGCCCTTTGGGCCCCTAATGGGCGTGCTCCGGGCGAAGAGAAACCTGTGCCCCAAGCGCCTGGATTGGCTGCAAGGGGATGCCAGTCCCCATTTGTGCGTGGCGTAAGGTGCCAAGGGGTCGGTGAGCAGAGGTGGCGCGGACCCGGACCGGCGGTGACTTAGGTAAGTTTTTTAAAAAAATATTTAATATTTAATGCCCCCCCGCGCGACATCACCCAGTCTCCCCCTCAGCCGCGACTGATTATCGTTTGGTTTTATGCTTAAAAAAAGTGCAGAATTACGAAGAAAGCACCCTGAATACCATATTGGATACACAAAGTATGCTCGGTGCGCGCAGCCAGCAGCAGGTACCACACTACCAGAGTGAAGTTGGAGCCTAGCCAGAGAGAGATGCAGAGGTCCTGCTGCCTGTCGCTTCCCCTTTCAGTGGTGCACTGGCGGGTGTAGGGTGCAATGTGCGTGTTGGGATATGAGAGCTTTCCGTGTTGAGTGAGAAGTGTGCACGGCCCGTGTGTGCCATGGTCCATGTCTGGCGTGTGCCTGCGCACACTGAGGGAACTGGCCCCATTTTAATTCCTCTAGGCAGTACTTCTGTAGTGTGCCGATACCTCATCTCTACCCACCCCTACCCAGGGCTCTGCTGTTTGCATAGGTTTACTGGCGGCACTGTTCATTTAAGCATAGATTAATACTGTGGCTTAATTCTTTAAACAACAGCTCATAGATCTAATTACATTTGGTTTTGCATTGCCATCTGCCAGCTTAATATGATGCGAAACGCCAGTTATGTAAACTATTAGCAGGTACATATAATCTGTTCTTTGTAAGCATTAAACTCATTCAAATAGTAAGGTAAATAGTATACAAATAAAAACCATCATGTAACAAAGTGAAAGACTGGTCAGGCCTCAGCGTGCAGTAATTGTCTCATCGTTAATGTTCACTCACCCCTCAGGAGGCATGGGCATATCTATGCATGGTGGTGATGTTTACTTTACCTGTCATTTTACACAGTTAATATTTTGGAGATTAATGAAGGTTGGAGCAAGAAAAGCACTCGTTTTGTGGCTGTATTTCTATTTCTAGTTCATTTTGGGCTCTCCTTGCAGCTTTCACCGATTATCAATGAGGTTTAAATACAAGGGTATGGATGTGATACAGGGTATGGTATGCTGTGGTTGAAATGTGCTTGAAAATGCACCCTTTTCACACTCTTTTTACAACCCCCTTAGGTTGTTTAAGCTCGCTCGCTACACTCGCTCGCTACACTCGCTCGCTACAGTGCAGTATGACAATCATTTTACGCCCCACCAGTTAAAAAAGTCACCAGCCACCACTGTGCCACGTTAGGTTTGTTTGCGAGCAAAGCATTCACTGCTACTATCAATGTTCTAGACAGAGAGGGAGAGAATGAGAAAAAGTGTGTGTGATAATGCAGGCCACTACCGCGGTGTGTGCGAGGGTATGTGGCCTTCTTCCTTTGGGCCGATGCACATTTTGTTGCCTGTCCTGCATTGCATATTTTAACAATTGCAATAGGTTCAGGTAGTAGAATGCCATGGCATGGAGAAGCCCAGGTATGGGTGGGGGTAACACACAAAAAAGCGTGGGCACGGGAATCCCCCTCGGCTCGTACTTTTTCTAAATGTGGCAAGAGGCACAGGGGTGGCAAAATCACAGCGGTGTAAAACACTAGCACCTAGAGTGCATTGGTGTTTATCCCATGATGAAGTATATGCAATACACGTGTGAGTGAAAAACAAAACTTTGTACTGCTGCATCCTGTACGGGCCTGTCCTGTGTTTAAGAGAGGCTTGCACCTCTGCTGCTAGTGCTGAACCTGTCCTGTGTTTGAGGGATGCTTGCACCTCTGCTGCTATTGCTGAGCCTGTCCTGTGTTTGAGGGAAGCTTGCACCTCTGCTGCTAGTGCTGAACCTGTCCTGTGTTTGAGGGAAGCTTGCACCTCTGCTGCTAGTGTTGTACCTGTCCTGTGTTTGAGGGAAGCTTGCACCTCTGCTGCTAGTGCTGAACCTGTCCTGTGTTTCAGGAAGCTTGCACCTCTGCTGCTAGTGCTGAACCTGTCCTGTGTTTGAGGGATGCTTGCACATCTGCTGCTAGTGCTGAGCCTGTCCTGTGTTTGAGGGAAGCTTGCACCTCTGCTGCTGGTGCTGAACCTGTCCTGTGTTTGAGGGAAGCTTGCACCTCTGCTGCTAGTGCTGAACCGGTCCTGTGTTTGAGGGAAGCTTGTACCTCTGCTGCTAGTGCTGAGCCTGTCCTGTGTTTGAGGGAAGCTTGCACCTCTGCTGCTAGTGCTGAACCTGTCCTGTGTTTTAGGGAAGCTTGCACCTCTGCTGCTAGTGCTGAACCGGTCCTGTGTTTGAGGGAAGCTTGCACCTCTGCTGCTAGTGCTGTACATGTCCTGTGTTTGAGGGAAGCTTGCACCTCTGCTGCTAGTGCTGAGCCTGTCCTGTGTTTCAGGGAAGCTTGCACCTCTGCAGCTAGTGTTGTACCGGTCCTGTGTTTGAGGGAAGCTTGCACTGCTGCTGCTAGTACTGAGCCTGTCATGTGTTTGAGGGAAGCTTGCACCTCTGCTGCTAGTGCTGAACCTGTCCTGTGTTTGAGGGAAGCTTGTACTTCTGCTGCTAGTGCTGAACCTGTCCTGTGTTTCAGGGAAGCTTGCACCTTTGCTGCCAGTGCTGAACCTGTCCTGTGTTCAGGGAAGCTTGCACCTCTGCTGCTAATGCTGAACCTGTCCTGTGTTTGAGGGAAGCTTGCACCTCTGCTGCTAATGCTGAACCTGTCCTGTGTTTGAGGGAAGCTTGCACCTCTGCTGCTAGTGCTGTACATATCCTGTGTTTGAGGGAAGCTTGCACCTCTGGTGCCAGTGCTGAGGCTGTCCTGTGTTTCAGGGAAGCTTTCACCTCTGCTGCCAGTGCTGTACCTGTACTGTGTTTGAGGGAAGCTCACACTTCTGCTGCTAGTGCTGAACCTGTCCTGTGTTTGAGGGAAGCTTGCACCTCTGCTGCTAGTGCTGAACCTGTCCTGTGTTTCAGGGAAGCTTGCACCTCTGCTGCTAGTGCTGTACCTGTCCTGTGTTTGAGGGAAGCTTGTACTACTGCATCTAGTATTGAGCCTGTCCTGTGTTTCAGGGAAGCTTGCACCTCTGCTGCCAGTGCTGTACCTGTACTGTGTTTGAGGGAAGCTCACACTTCTGCTGCTAGTGCTGAACCTGTCCTGTGTTTGAGGGAAGCTTGCACCTCTGCTGCTAGTGCTGAACCTGTCCTGTGTTTGAAGGACGCTAGAACCTCTGCTGCTACTGCTGAACCTGTCCTGTATTTCAGGGAAGCTTGCACCTCTGCTGCTAGTGCTAAGCCTGTCCTGTGTTTAAGGGAAACTTGTACCTCTGCTGCCAATGCTGAACCGGTCCTGTGTTTGAGGGAAGCTTGCACCTCTGCTGCTAGTGATGTACCTGTCCTGTGTTTGAGGGATGCTTGCATATCTGCTGCTAGTGCTGAGCCTGTCCTGTGTTTGAGGGAAGCTTGCACCTCTGCTGCTGGTGCTGAACCTGTCCTGTGTTTGAGGGAAGCTTGCACCTCTGCTGCTAGTGCTGAACCTGTCCTGTGTTTTAGGGAAGCTTGCACCTCTGATGCTAGTGCTGAACCGGTCCTGTGTTTGAGGGAAGCTTGCACCTCTGCTGCTAGTGCTGTACCTGTCCTGTGTTTGAGGGAAGCTTGCACCTCTGCTGCTAGTGCTGAGCCTGTCCTGTGTTTCAGGGAAGCTTGCACATCTGCAGCTAGTGTTGTACCGGTCCTGTGTTTGAGGGAAGCTTGCACTGCTGCTGCTAGTACTGAGCCTGTCCTGTGTTTGAGGGAAGCTTGCACTGCTGCTGCTAGTACTGAGCCTGTCCTGTGTTTGAGGGAAGCTTGTACTTCTGCTGCTAGTGCTGAGCCTGTCCTGTGTTTGAGGGAAGCTTGCACCTCTGGTGCCAGTGCTGAGGCTGTCCTGTGTTTCATGGAAGCTTTCACCTCTGCTGCCAGTGCTGTACCTGTACTGTGTTTGAGGGAAGCTCACGCTTCTGCTGCTAGTGCTGAACCTGTCCTGTGTTTCAGGGAAGCTTGCACCTCTGCTGCTAGTGCTGTACCTGTCCTGTGTTTGAGGGAAGCTTGTACTTCTGCTTCTAGTGCTGAACCTGTCTTGTGTTTGAAGGACGCTAGAACCTCTGCTGCTACTGCTGAACCTGTCCTGTGTTTCAGGGAAGCTTGCACCTCTGCTGCTAGTGCTAAGCCTGTCCTGTGTTTAAGGGAAACTTGCACCTCTGCTGCCAATGCTGAACCGGTCCTGTGTTTGAGGGAAGCTTGCACCTCTGCTGCTAGTGATGTACCTGTCCTGTGTTTGAGGGAAGCTTGCACCTCAGCTGCTAGTGCTAAACCGGTCCTGTGTTTGAGGGAAGCTTGCACCTCTGCTGCTAGTGCTGAGCCTTTCCTGTGTTTCAGGGAAGCTTGCACCTCTGCTGCTAGTGCTGAACCTGTCCTGTGTTTGAGGGAAGCTTGCACCTCTGCTGCTAGTGCTGAGCCTGTCATGTGTTTCAGGGAAGCTTGCACCTCTGCTGCTAGTGCTGAACCTGTCCTGTGTTTGAGGGAAGCTTGCACCTCTGCTGCTATTGCTGAACCGGTCCTGTGTTTGAGGGAAGCTTGCACCTCTGCTGCTAGTGCTGAACCGGTCCTGTGTTTGAGGGAAGCTTGCACCTCTGCTGCTAGTGCTGTACCTGTCCTGTGTTTAAGGGAAGCTTGCACCTCTGCTGCTAGTGCTGAAGCGTTCCTGTGTTTGAGGGAAGCTTGCACCTCTGCTGCTAGTGCTGTACCTGTCCTGTGTTTGAGGGAAGCTTGCACCTCTGCTGCTAGTGCTGAACCGGTCCTGTGTTTCAGGGAAACTTGCACCTCTGCTGCTAGTACTGAGCCTGTCCTGTGTTTGAGGGAAGCTTTCACCACTGCTACTATTGCTGAGCCTGTCCTGTGTTTGAGGGAAGCTTGCACCTCTGCTGCTATTGCTGAGCCTGTCCTGTGTTTGAGGGAAGCTTGCACCTCTGCTGCTAGTGCTGTACCGGTCCTGTGTTTAAGGGAAGCTTGCACCTCTGCTGCTAGTGCTGTACCTGTCCTGTGTTTGAGGGAAGCTTGCACCTCTGCTGCTAGTGCTGAAGCGGTCCTGTGTTTCAGGGAAGCTTGCACCTCTGCTGCTAGTGCTAAGCCTGTCCTGTGTTTAAGGGAAACTTGCACCTCTGCTGCCAATGCTGAACCGGTCCTGTGTTTGAGGGAAGCTTGCACCTCTGCTGCTAGTGATGTACCTGTCCTGTGTTTGAGGGAAGCTTGCACCTCAGCTGCTAGTGCTAAACCGGTCCTGTGTTTGAGGGAAGCTTGCACCTCTGCTGCTAGTGCTGAGCCTTTCCTGTGTTTCAGGGAAGCTTGCACCTCTGCTGCTAGTGCTGAACCTGTCCTGTGTTTGAGGGAAGCTTGCACCTCTGCTGCTAGTGCTGAGCCTGTCATGTGTTTCAGGGAAGCTTGCACCTCTGCTGCTAGTGCTGAACCTGTCCTGTGTTTGAGGGAAGCTTGCACCTCTGCTGCTATTGCTGAACCGGTCCTGTGTTTGAGGGAAGCTTGCACCTCTGCTGCTAGTGCTGAACCGGTCCTGTGTTTGAGGGAAGCTTGCACCTCTGCTGCTAGTGCTGTACCTGTCCTGTGTTTGAGGGAAGCTTGCACCTCTGCTGCTAGTGCTGAAGCGTTCCTGTGTTTGAGGGAAGCTTGCACCTCTGCTGCTAGTACTGAGCCTGTCCTGTGTTTGAGGGAAGCTTTCACCACTGCTACTATTGCTGAGCCTGTCCTGTGTTTGAGGGAAGCTTGCACCTCTGCTGCTATTGCTGAGCCTGTCCTGTGTTTGAGGGAAGCTTGCACCTCTGCTGCTAGTGCTGTACCGGTCCTGTGTTTAAGGGAAGCTTGCACCTCTGCTGCTAGTGCTGTACCTGTCCTGTGTTTGGGGGAAGCTTGCACCTCTGCTGCTAGTGCTGAAGCGGTCCTGTGTTTGAGGGAAGCCTGCACCTCTGCTGCTAGTGCTGTACCTGTCCTTTGTTTGAGGGAAGCTTGCACCTCTGCTGCTAGTGCTGAACCGGTCCTGTGTTTCAGGGAAGCTTGCACTGCTGCTGCTAGTACTGAGCCTGTCCTGTGTTTGAGGGAAGCTTGCACCGCTGCTACTATTGCTGAGCCTGTCCTGTGTTTGAGGGAAGCTTGCACCTCTGCTGCTATTGCTGAGCCTGTCCTGTGTTTGAGGGAAGCTTGCACCTCTGCTGCTAGTGCTGTACCTGTCCTGTGTTTGAGGGAAGCTTCCACCTCTGCTGCTAGTGCTGAACCTGTCCTGTGTTTTAGGGAAGCTTGCACCTCTGCTGCTAGTGCTGAACCTGTCCTGTGTTTCAGGGAAGCTTGCACCTCTGCTGCTAGTGCTGAGCCTGTCCTGTTTTGAGGGAAGCTTGCACCTCTGCTGATAATGCTGAGCCTGTCCTGTGTTTCAGGGAAGCTAGCACCTCTGCTGCTAGTGCTGAGCCCGTCCTGTGTTTCAGGGAAGCTAGCACCTCTGCTGCTAGTGCTGAACCTGTACTGTGTTTCAGGGAAGCTAGCACCTCTGCTGCTAGTGCTGAACCTGTCCTGTGTTTGAGGGAAGGTTGCACCTCTGCTGCCAGTGCTGAACCGGTCCTGTGTTTGAGGGAAGCTTGCACCTCTGCTGCTAGTGCTGTACCTGTCCTGTGTTTGAGGGAAGCTTGTACTTCTGCTGCTAGTGCTGAACCGGTCCTGTGTTTGAAAGAAGCTTGCACCTCTGCTGCTAGTGCTGAACCTATCCTGTGTTTCAGGAAGCTTGCACCTCTGCTGCTAGTGCTGAACCTGTCCTCTGTTTGAGGGGCGCTTGCACCTCTGCTGCTAGTGCTGAGCCTGTCCTGTGATTGAGGGAAGCTTGCACCTCTGCTGCTGGTGCTGAACCTGTCCTGTGTTTGAGGGAAGCTTGCACCTCTGCTGCCAGTGCTGAACCGGTCCTGTGTTTGAGGGAAGCTTGCACCTCTGCTGCTAGTGCTGTACCTGTCCTGTGTTTGAGGGAAGCTTGCACCTCTGCCGCTAGTGCTGAGCCTATCCTGTGTTTGAGGGAAGCTTGCACCTCTGCTGCTAGTGCTGAACCTGTCCTGTGTTTGAGGGAAGCTTGCACCTCTGCTGCTAGTGCTGAACCGGTCCTGTGTTTGAGGGAAGCTTGCACCTCTGCTGCTAGTGCTGTACCTGTCCTGTGTTTGAGGGAAGCTTGCACCTCTGCTGCTAGTGCTGAGCCTGTCCTGTGTTTCAGGGAAGCTTGCACCTCTGCAGCTAGTGCTGTACCGGTCCTGTGTTTGAGGGAAGCTTGCACTGCTGCTGCTAGTACTGAGCCTGTCCTGTGTTTGAGGGAAGCTTGCACTGCTGCTGCTATTGCTGAGCCTGTCCTGTGTTTCAGGGAAGCTTGCACCTCTGCTGCTAGTGCTGTACCTGTCCTGTGTTTGAGGGAAGCTTGTACATCTGCTGCTAGTGCTGAGCCTTTCCTGTGTTTCAGGGAAGCTTGCACCTCTGGTGCCAGTGCTGAGGCTGTCCTGTGTTTCAGGGAAGATTGCACCTCTGCTGCTAGTGCTGTACCTGTACTGTGTTTGAGGGAAGCTCACACTTCTGCTGCTAGTGCTGAACCTGTCCTGTGTTTGAGGGAAGCTTGCACCTCTGCTGCTAGTGCTGAACCTATCCTGTGTTTCAGGGAAGCTTGCACCTCTGCTGCTATTGCTGTACCTGTCCTGTGTTTGAGGGAAGCGTGTACTTCTGCTGCTAGTGCTGAGCCTGTCCTGTGTTTCAGGGAAGCTTGCACCGCTGCTACTATTGCTGAGCCTGTCCTGTGTTTGAGGGAAGCTTGCACCTCTGCTGCTATTGCTGAGCCTGTCCTGTGTTTGAGGGAAGCTTGCACCTCTGCTGCTAGTGCTGTACCGGTCCTGTGTTTAAGGGAAGCTTGCACCTCTGCTGCTACTGCTGTACCTGTCCTGTGTTTGAGGGAAGCTTGCACCTCTGCTGCTAGTGCTGAAGCGGTCCTGTGTTTGAGGGAAGCTTGCACCTCTGCTGCTAGTGCTGTACCTGTCCTGTGTTTGAGGGAAGCTTGCACCTCTGCTGCTAGTGCTGAACCGGTCCTGTGTTTCAGGGAAGCTTGCACTGCTACTGCTAGTACTGAGCCTGTCCTGTGTTTGAGGGAAGCTTGCACCGCTGCTACTATTGCTGAGCCTGTCCTGTGTTTGAGGGAAGCTTGCACCTCTGCTGCTATTGCTGAGGCTGTCCCATGTTTGAGGGAAGCTTGCACCTCTGCTGCTAGTGCTGTACCTGTCCTGTGTTTGAGGGAAGCTTGCACCTCTGCTGCTAGTGCTGAACCTGTCCTGTGTTTCTGGGAAGCTTGCACCTCTGCTGCTAGTGCGGAACCTGTCCTGTGTTTCTGGGAAGCTTGCACCTCTGCTGCTAGTGCTGAGCCTGTCCTGTTTTGAGGGAAGCTTGCACCTCTGCTGATAATGCTGAGCCTGTCCTGTGTTTCAGGGAAGCTAGCCCCTCTGCTGCTAGTGCTGAGCCTGTCCTGTGTTTCAGGGAAGCTAGCACCTCTGCTGCTAGTGCTGAACCTGTCCTGTGTTTCAGGGAAGCTAGCACCTCTGCTGCTAGTGCTGAACCTGTCCTGTGTTTCAGGGAAGGTTGCACCTCTGCTGCCAGTGCTGAACTGGTCCTGTGTTTGAGGGAAGCTTGCACCTCTGCTGCTAGTACTGAGCCTGTCCTGTTTTGAGGGAAGCTTGCACCTCTGCTGATAATGCTGTACCTGTCCTGTGTTTGAGGGAAGCTTGCACGTCTGCTGCTAGTGCTGAGCCTGTCCTGTGTTTCAGGGAAGCTTGCACCTCTGCTGCTAGTGTTTTAACCGTCCTGTGTTTCAGGGACGCTTGCACCTCTGCTGCTAGTGCTGAGCCTGTCCTGTGTTTCAGGGAAGCTTGCACCTCTGGTGCCAGTGCTGAACCTGTCCTGTGTTTCAGGGAAGCTTGCACCTCTGCTGCTAGTGCTGAACCTGTCCTGTGTTAGAGGGAAGCTTGCACCTCTGCTGCTAGTGTTTTACCCGTCCTGTGTTTGAGGGACGCTTGCACCTCTGCTGCTAGTGCTGAGCCTGTCCTGTGTTTCAGGGAAGCTTGCACCGCTGCTACTAAATATTTTGTCCACCCTAAGCGTGGAAGGGTATACTCAGATTTGAGTCCCTTGCTCATTGCACCATCAGGATTCAAGCAAGCCGGGCCGACGACGGTGGAAATGCCAGAAACCGGTCCCCGGAAGCTTGTTTCCTTCCCAGTGTAAGAATTGGCTTGGTATTTTGGTTTGCCCTGTTCCCATCATGCACTGGGACAGGAACAGACTAATTTGCATATAGCCAGGTTCTGAGCTGGGATGGTGCAGTGAGCTAAAAAACGGTGGTGGATCTAGCCCTGATCTCTTGACTGGGTGAGAGTATTCTGCTTAATTCAGAGACTCTGTCCATCACCACCCCTTGTTATTAAATATTTTGTCCACCCTAAGCGTGGAAGGATATACTCAGATGTGAGTCCCTTGCTCATTGCACCATCAGGATTCAAGCAAGCCGGGCCGACGACGGCTGAAATGCCAGAAACCGGTCCCCGGAAGCTTGTTTCCTTCCCAGTGTAAGAATTGGCTTGGTAGTTTGGTTTGCCCTGTTCCCATCATGCACTGGGACAGGAACAGACTAATTTGCATATAGCCAGGTTCTGAGCTGGGATGGTGCAGTGAGCTAAAAAACGGTGATGGATCTAGCCCTGATCTCTTGACTGGGTGAGAGTATTCTGCTTAATTCAGAGACTCTGTCCATCACCACCCCTTGTTGTTAAATATTTTGTCCACCCTAAGCGTGGAAGGGTATACTCAGATGTGAGTCCCTTGCTCATTGCACCATCAGGATTCAAGCAAGCCGGGCCGACAACGGCTGAAATGCCAGAAGACGGTCCCCGGAAGCTTGTTTCCTTCCCAGTGTAAGAATTGGCTTGGTAGTTTGGTTTGCCCTGTTCCCATCATGCACTGGGACAGGAACAGACTAATTTGCATACAGCCAGGTTCTGAGCTGGGATGGTGCAGTGAGCTAAAAAACGGTGGTGGATCTAGCCCTGATCTCTAGACTGGGTGAGAGTATTCTGCTTAATTCAGAGACTCTGTCCATCACCACCCCTTGTTGTTAAATATTTTGTCCACCCTAAGCGTGGAAGGGTATACTCAGATGTGAGTCCCTTGCTCATTGCACCATCAGGATTCAAGCAAGCCGGGCCGACGACGGCTGAAATGCCAGAAACTGGTCCCCGGAAGCTTGTTTCCTTCCCCGTGTAAGAATTGGCTTGGTAGTTTGGTTTGCCCTGTTCCCATCATGCACTGGGACAGGAACAGACTAATTTGCATACAGCCAGGTTCTGAGCTGGGATGGTGCAGTGAGCTAAAAAACAGTGGTGGATCTAGCCCTGATCTCTAGACTGGGTGAGAGTATTCTGCTTAATTCAGAGACTCTGTCCATCACCACCCCTTGTTGTTAAATATTTTGTCCACCCTAAGCGTGGAAGGGTATACTCAGATGTGAGTCCCTTGCTCATTGCACCATCAGGATTCAAGCAAGCCGGGCCGACGACGGCTGAAATGCCAGAAACCGGTCCCCGGAAGCTTGTTTCCTTCCCAGTGTAAGAATTGGCTTGGTAGTTTGGTTTGCCCTGTTCCCATCATGCACTGGGACAGGAACAGACTAATTTGCATATAGCCAGGTTCTGAGCTGGGATGGTGCAGTGAGCTAAAAAACGGTGGTGGATCTAGCCCTGATCTCTTGACTGGGTGAGAGTATTCTGCTTAATTCAGAGACTCTGTCCATCACCACCCCTTGTTGTTAAATATTTTGTCCACCCTAAGCGTGGAAGGGTATACTCAGATGTGAGTCCCTTGCTCATTGCACCATCAGGATTCAAGCAAGCCGGGCCGATGACGGCTGAAATGCCAGAAACCGGTCCCCGGAAGCTTGTTTCCTTACCAGTGTAAGAATTGGCTTGGTAGTTTGGTTTGCCCTGTTCCCATCATGCACTGGGACAGGAACAGACTAATTTGCATATAGCCAGGTTCTGAGCTGGGGTGGTGCAGTGAGCTAAAAAACGGTGGTGGATCTAGCCCTGATCTCTTGACTGGGTGAGAGTATTCTGCTTAATTCAGAGACTCTGTCCATCACCACCCCTTGTTGTTAAATATTTTGTCCACCCTAAGCGTGGAAGGGTATACTCAGATGTGAGTCCCTTGCTCATTGCACCATCAGGATTCAAGTAAGCCGGGCCGACGACGGCTGAAATGCCAGAAACCGGTCCCCGGAAGCTTGTTTTCTTCCCAGTGTAAGAATAGGCTTGGTAGTTTGGTTTGCCCTGTTCCCATCATGCACTGGGACAGGAACAGACTAATTTGCATATAGCCAGGTTCTGAGCTGGGATGGTGCAGTGAGCTAAAAAACGGTGGTGGATCTAGCCCTGATCTCTTGACTGGGTGAGAGTATTCTGCTTAATTCAGAGACTCTGTCCCTCACCACCCCTTGTTGTTAAATAGCTAGTGCTGAGCCTGTCCTGTGTTTCAGGAAGCTTGCACCTCTGCTGCCAGTGCTGAACCTGTCCTGTGTTTCAGGAAGCTTGCACCTCTGCTGCCAGTGCTGAACCTGTCCTGTGTTTGAATGTAAATGTATAGGCATTTATATAGCGCACTACTTACCCGGAGGGTCCCAAGGCGCTTCGACCGCTGCGAAACCCTTCCTGGCTTCCCTGAGAGATGGTCTCTTAATGGGTATCTCCAGGGTGAGACCAGGCATCCCCGGCGGTCTGGTGGGGCCGTTGGTGAAGATGAGGCAAGCTAATGCCCAGAGTTGCCGAGTGTGATCGCTGATCAGAGTGGGCACCGAGGCGAGAGAATTATCGAGTCCGCTGACCCTGGTCCAGAAACCTGCCGCGCCGGGATTCGAACCCTGGTCCCGGGCCGTCCTCTGCTCTCGGGTCTGCCGCCTCTAACCAGTGAGCCACACTACTTCTGCTAGTGCTGAACCTGTCCTGTGTTCAGGGAAGCTTGCACCTCTGCTGCTAGTGCTGAACCTGTCCTGTTTGGAGGGAAGCTTGCACCTCTGCTGATAATGCTGAGCCTGTCCTGTGTTTCAGGGAAGCTAGCACCTCTGCTGATAATGCTGAGCCTGTCCTGTGTTTCAGGGAAGCTAGCACCTCTGCTGCTAGTGCTGAGCCTGTCCTGCGTTTAAGTGAAGCTAGCACCTCTGCTGCTAGTGCTGTACCTGTCCTGTGTTTCAGGGAAGCTAGCACCTCTGCTGCTAGTGCTTAACCTGTCCTGTGTTTGAGGGAAGCTTGCACCTCTGCTGCTAGTGCTGAACCTGTCCTGTTTTGAGGAAAGCTTGCACCTCTGCTGATAATGCTGTACCTGTCCTGTGTTTGAGGGAAGCTTGCACCTCTGGTGCCAGTGCTGAACCTGTCCTGTGTTTGAGGGAAGCTTGCACCTCTGCTGCTAGTGCTGAGCCTGTCCTGTTTTGAAGGAAACTTGCACCTCTGCTGCTAGTGTTTTACCCGTCCTGTGTTTGAGGGACGCTTGCACCTCTGCTGCTAGTGTGAGCCTGTCCTGTGTTTCAGGGAAACTTGCACCTCTGGTGCCAGTGCTTAACCTGTCCTGTGTTTGAGGGAAGCTTGCACCTCTGCTGCTAGTTCTGAACCTGTCCTGTGTTTGAGGGAAGCTTGCACCTCTGCTGCTAGTGCTGAACCTGTCCTGTGTTTGAGGGAAGCTTGCACCCCTGCTGCTAGTGTTGAGCCTGTCCTGTGTTTGAGGGAAGCTTGCACCTCTGCTGCTAGTGTTTTACCCGTCCTGTGTTTGAGGTACGCTTGCACCTCTGCTGCTAGTGCTGAGCCTGTCCTGTATTTTTGGGAAGCTTGCACCTCTGGTGCCAGTGCTGAACCTGTCCTGTGTTTCAGGAAGCTTGCACCTCTGCTGCCAGTGCTGAACCAGTCATGCGTTTGAGGGAAGTTTGCACCTCTGCTGCTAGTGCTGAACCTGTCCTGTGTTTGAGGGAAGCTTGCACCTTTGCTGCCAGTGCTGAACCTGTCCTGTGTTCAGGGAAGCTTGCACCTCTGCTGCTAGTGCTGTACCTGGCCTGTGTTTGAGGGAAGCTTGCACCTCTGCTGCCAGTGCTGAACCAGTCATGCGTTTGAGGGAAGCTTGCACCTCTGCTGCTAGTACTGAACCTGTCCTATGTTTGAGGGATGCTTGCACCTCTGCTGCTAGTGCTGAGCCTACCCTGTGTTTCAGGCAAGCTTGCACGTCTGCTGCCAGTGCTGAACCTGTCCTGTGTTCAGGGAAGCTTGCACCTCTGCTGCTAGTGCTGTACCTGTCCTGTGATTGAGGGAAGCTTGCACCTCTGCTGCTAGTTCTGAACCTGTCCTATGTTTGAGGGACGCTTGCACCTCTGCTGCTAGTGTTTTACCCATCCTGTGTTTGAGGTACGCTTGCACCTCTGCTGCTAGTGCTGAGCCTGTCCTGTATTTTAGGGAAGCTTGCACCTTTGCTGCCAGTGCTGTACCGGTCCTGTGTTCAGGGAAGCTTGCACCTCTGCTGCTAGTGCTGTACCCGTCCTGTGTTTGAGGGACGCTTGCACCTCTGCTGCTAGTGCTGTGCCTGTCCTATATTTTAGGGAAGCTTGCACCTTTGCTGCCAGTGCTGAACCTGTCCTGTGTTCAGGGAAGCTTGCACCTCTGCTGCCAGTGCTGTACCTGTCCTGTGTTTGAGGGACGCTTGCACCTCTGCTGCTAGTGCTGAGCCTGTCCTGTGTTTCAGGGAAGCTTGCACCTTTGCTGCCAGTGCTGAACCTGTCCTGTGTTCAGGGAAGCTTGCACCTCTGCTGCTAGTGCTGAACCTGTCCTGTGTTCAGGGAAGCTTGCACCTCTGCTGCCAGTGCTGAACTGGTCCTGTGTTCAGGGAAGCTTGCACCTCTGCTGCTAGTGCTGAACTGGTCCTGTGTTCAGGGAAGCTTGCACCTCTGCTGCTAGTGCTGAACCTGTCCTGTGTTCAGGGAAGCTTGCACCTCTGCTGCCAGTGCTGAACCGGTCCTGTGTTCAGGGAAGCTTGCACCTCTGCTGCTAGTGCTGAGCCTGTCCTGTGTTTCAAGGAAGCTTGCACCTCTGCTGCTAGTGCTGAACCGGTCCTGTGTTCAGGGAAGCTTGTACCTCTGCTGCCAGTGCTGAACCTGTCCTGTGTTTGAGTGAAGCTTGCACCTCTGCTGCTAGTGCTGAACCTGTCCTGTGTTTGAGTGAAGCTTGCTCCTCCGCTGCAGTGCTGTACCTGTCCTGTGTTTAAGGGAAGCTTGCACCTCTGCTGCTAGTGCTGTACCTGGCCTTTGTTCAGGGAAGCTTGCACCTCTGCTGCTAGTGCTAAGCCTGTCCTGTGTTTGAGGGAAGCTTGCACCTCTGCTGCTAGTGCTGAGCCTGTCCTGTGTTTGAGGGAAGCTTGCACCTCTGCCGCTAGTGCTAAGCCTGTCCTGTGTTTGAGGGAAGCTTGCACCTCTGCTGCTAGTGCTGAAGCGGTCCTGTGTTTGAGGGAAGCTTGCACCTCTGCTGCTAGTGCTGTGCCTGTCCTGTATTTTAGGGAAGCTTGCACCTTTGCTGCCAGTGCTGAACCTGTCCTGTGTTCAGGGAAGCTTGCACCTCTGCTGCTAGTGCTGTACCTGTCCTGTGTTTGAGGGACGCTTGCACCTCTGCTGCTAGTGCTGAGCCTGTCCTGTGTTTCAGGGAAGTTTGCACCTCTGCTGCTAGTGCTGAACCTGTCCTGTGTTCAGGGAAGCTTGCACCTCTGCTGCTAGTGCTGAACCTGTCCTGTGTTCGGGGAAGCTTGCACCTCTGCTGCCAGTGCTGACCCGGTCCTGTGTTCAGGGAAGCTTGCACCTCTGCTGCCAGTGCTGAACTGGTCCTGTGTTCAGGGAAGCTTGCACCTCTGCTGCTAGTGCTGAACCGGCCCTGTGTTCAGGGAAGCTTGCACCTCTGCTGCTAGTGCTGAACCTGTCCTGTGTTCAGGGAAGCTTGCACCTCTGCTGCCAGTGCTGAACCGGTCCTGTGTTCAGGGAAGCTTGCACCTCTGCTGCCAGTGCTGAACTGGTCCTGTGTTCAGGGAAGCTTGCACCTCTGCTGCTAGTGCTGAACCGGTCCTGTGTTCAGGGAAGCTTGTACCTCTGCTGCTAGTGCTGAGCCTGTCCTGTGTTTGAGGGAAGCTTGCACCTCTGCTGCTAGTGCTGAACCTGTCCTGTGTTTTAGGGAAGCTTGCACCTCTGCTGCTAGTGCTGAACCGGTCCTGTGTTTGAGGGAAGCTTGCGCCTCTGCTGCTAGTGCTGAACCGGTCCTGTGTTCAGGGAAGCTTGCACCTCTGCTGCCAGTGCTGAACCGGTCCTGTGTTCAGGGAAGCTTGCACCTCTGCTGCTAGTGCTGAGCCTGCCCTGTGTTTCAGGGAAGCTTGCACCTCTGCTGCCAGTGCTGAACCTGTCCTGTGTTCAGGGAAGCTTGCACCTCTGCTGCTAGTGCTGTACCTGTCCTGTGTTTGAGGGAAGCTTGCACCTCTGCTGCTAGTTCTGAACCTGTCCTGTGTTTGAGGGAAGCTTGCACCTCTGCTGCTAGTGTTTTACCCGTCCTGTGTTTGAGGTACGCTTGCACCTCTACTGCTAGTGCTGAGCCTGTCCTGTATTTTAGGGAAGCTTGCACCTTTGCTGCCAGTGCTGAACCTGTCCTGTGTTCAGGGAAGCTTGCACCTCTGCTGCTAGTGCTGTACCTGTCCTGTGTTTGAGGGACGCTTGCACCTCTGCTGCTAGTGCTGAGCCTGTCCTGTGTTTCAGGGAAGCTTGCACCTCTGCTGCTAGTGCTGAACCTGTCCTGTGTTCAGGGAAGCTTGCACCTCTGCTGCTAGTGCTGAACCTGTCCTGTGTTCAGGGAAGCTTGCACCTCTGCTGCCAGTGCTGAACCGGTCCTGTGTTCAGGGAAGCTTGCACCTCTGCTGCCAGTGCTGAACCGGTCCTGTGTTCAGGGAAGCTTGCACCTCTGCTGCTAGTGCTGAACCTGTCCTGTGTTCAGGGAAGCTTGCACCTCTGCTGCTAGTGCTGAGCCTGTCCTGTGTTTGAGGGAAGCTTGCACCTCTGCTGCTAGTGCTGAACCTGTCCTGTGTTTGAGGGACGCTAGAACCTCTGCTGCTAGTGCTGAGCCTGTCCTGTGTTTGAGGGAAGCTTGCACCTCTGCTGCTAGTGCTGAACCTGTCCTGTGTTTGAAGGACGCTAGAACCTCTGCTGCTAGTGCTGAACCTGTCCTGTGTTTCAGGGAAGCTTGCACCTCTGCTGCTAGTGCTAAGCATGTCCTGTGTTTGAGGGAAGCTTGCACCTCTGCTGCTAGTGCTGCACCTTTCCTGGGTTTGAGGGAAGCTTGCACCTTTGCTGCCAGTGCTGAACCTGTCCTGTGTTTGAGGGAAGCTTGCACCTCTGCTGCCAGTGCTGAACCGGTCCTGTGTTCAGGGAAGCTTGCACCTCTGCTGCCAGTGCTGAACTGGTCCTGTGTTAAGGGAAGCTTGCACCTCTGCTGCTAGTGCTGAACCGGTCCTGTGTTCAGGGAAGCTTGCACCTCTGCTGCTAGTGCTGAACCTGTCCTGTGTTCAGGGAAGCTTGCACCTCTGCTGCCAGTGTTGAACCGGTCCTGTGTTCAGGGAAGCTTGCACCTCTGCTGCTAGTGCTGAGCCTGTCCTGTGTTTCAGGGAAGCTTGCACCTCTCCTTCTAGTGCTGAACCGGTCCTGTGTTCAGGGAAGCTTGTACCTCTGCTGCCAGTGCTGAACCTGTCCTGTGTTTGAGTGAAGCTTGCACCTCTGCTGCTAATGCTGAACCTGTCCTGTGTTTGAGTGAAGCTTGCTCCTCCTCTGCAGTGCTGTACCTGTCCTGTGTTTAAGGGAAGCTTGCACCTCTGCTGCTAGTGCTGTACCTGGCCTGTGTTCAGGGAAGCTTGCACCTCTGCTGCTAGTGCTAAGCCTGTCCTGTGCTTGAGGGAAGCTTGCACCTCTGCTGCTAGTGCTGAGCCTGTCCTGTGTTTGAGGGAAGCGTGCACCTCTGCTGCTAGTGCTGAACCTGTCCTGTGTTTGAGGGAGGCTTGCACCTCTGCTGCTAGTGCTGAGCCTATCCTGTGTTTGAGGGAGGCTTGCACCTCTGCTGCTAGTGCTGAACCTGTCCTGTGTTTTAGGGAAGCTTGCACCTCTGCTGCTAGTGCTGAACCTGTCCTGTGTTTTAGGGAAGCTTGCACCTCTGCTGCTAGTGCTGAACCTGTCCTGTGTTTTAGGGAAGCTTGCACCTCTGCTGCCAGTGCTGAACCGGTCCTGTGTTCAGGGAAGCTTGCACCTCTGCTGCTAGTGCTGAACCTGTCCTGTGTTCAGGGAAGCTTGCACCTCTGCTGCTAGTGCTGAGCCTGTCCTGTGTTTGAGGGAAGCTTGCACCTCTGCTGCTAGTGCTGAACCTGTCCTGTGTTTGAAGGACGCTAGAACCTCTGCTGCTAGTGCTGAACCTGTCCTGTGTTTCAGGGAAGCTTGCACCTCTGCTGCTAGTGCTAAGCCTGTACTGTGTTTGAGGGAAGCTTGCACCTCTGCTGCTAGTGCTGCACCTGTCCTGGGTTTGAGGGAAGCTTGCACCTCTGCTGCTAGTGCTGCACCTGTCCTGGGTTTGAGGGAACCTTGCACCTTTGCTGCCAGTGCTGAACCTGTCCTGTGTTTGAGGGAAGCTTGCACCTCTGCTGCCAGTGCTGAACCGGTCCTGTGTTCAGGGAAGCTTGCACCTCTGCTGCCAGTGCTGAACTGGTCCTGTGTTCAGGGAAGCTTGCACCTCTGCTGCTAGTGCTGAACCGGTCCTGTGTTCAGGGAAGCTTGCACCTCTGCTGCTAGTGCTGAACCTGTCCTGTGTTCAGGGAAGCTTGCACCTCTGCTGCCAGTGCTGAACCGGTCCTGTGTTCATGGAAGCTTGCACCTCTGCTGCTAGTGCTGAGCCTGTCCTGTGTTTCAGGGAAGCTTGCACCTCTGCTGCTAGTGCTGAACCGGTCCTGTGTTCAGGGAAGCTTGCACCTCTGCTGCTAGTGCTGAACCTGTCCTGTGTTTGAGTGAAGCTTGCTCCTCCGCTGCAGTGCTGTACCTGTCCTGTGTTTAAGGGAAGCTTGCACCTCTGCTGCTAGTGCTGTACCTGGCCTGTGTTCAGGGAAGCTTGCACCTCTGCTGCTAGTGCTAAGCCTGTCCTGTGTTTGAGGGAAGCTTGCACCTCTGCTGCTAGTGCTGAGCCTGTCCTGTGTTTGAGGGAAGCTTGCACCTCTGCTGCTAGTGCTAAGCCTGTCCTGTGTTTGAGGGAAGCTTGCACCTCTGCTGCTAGTGCTGAAGCGGTCCTGTGTTTGAGGGAAGCTTGCACCTCTGCTGCTAGTGCTGAACCGGTCCTGTGTTTGAGGGAAGCTTGCACCTCTGCTGCTAGTGCTGAACCGGTCCTGTGTTCAGGGAAGCTTGCACCTCTGCTGCCAGTGCTGAACCGGTCCTGTGTTCAGGGAAGCTTGCACCTCTGCTGCTAGTGCTGAGCCTGCCCTGTGTTTCAGGGAAGCTTGCACCTCTGCTGCCAGTGCTGAACCTGTCCTGTGTTCAGGGAAGCTTGCACCTCTGCTGCTAGTGCTGTACCTGTCCTGTGTTTGAGGGAAGCTTGCACCTCTGCTGCTAGTTCTGAACCTGTCCTGTGTTTGAGGGAAGCTTGCACCTCTGCTGCTAGTGCTGAACCAGTCCTGTGTTCAGGGAAGCTTGCACCTCTGCTGCCAGTGCTGAACCTGTCCTGTGTTTCAGGGAAGCTTGCACCTCTGCTGCAAGTGCTGAACCTGTCCTGTGTTCAGGGAAGCTTGCACCTCTGCTGCTAGTGCTAAGCCTGTCCTGTGTTTGAGGGAAGCTTGCACCTCTGCTGCTAGTGCTGAACCAGTCCTGTGTTCAGGGAAGCTTGCACCTCTGCTGCCAGTGCTGAACCTGTCCTGTGTTTCAGGGAAGCTTGCACCTCTGCTGCTAGTGCTGAACCCGTCCAGTGTTCAGGGAAGCTTGCACCTCTGCTGCTAGTGCTGAGCCTGCCCTGTGTTTCAGGGAAGCTTGCACCTCTGCTGCTAGTGCTGAACCTGTCCTGTGTTCAGGGAAGCTTGCACCTCTGTTGCTAGTGCTAAGCCTGTCCTGTGTTTGAGGGACGCTTGCACCTCTGCTGCTAGTGCTGAACCTGTCCTGTGTTCAGGGAAGCTTGCACCTCTGCTGCTAGTTCTGTACCTGTCCTCTGTTTGAGAGAAGCTTGCACCTCTGCTGCCAGTGCTAAGCCTGTCCTGTGTTTGAGGGAAGCTTGCACCTTTGCTGCCAGTGCTGAACCTGTCCTGTGTTCAGGGAAGCTGCACCTCTGCTGCTAGTGCTGATGAGGTACCATTTTACTCTAAACTGCTAAATAAAATGCAAAGGATAAGGAGGTTTGAAGAAGCTGATGCCAAAAGGGTCGGTGCAATAAAAAAGTTCACAACTGTTTGGAGGTTTTTTGATAACTGGGAATCAATGAGAGAAACCTAACACTTTAGCACATTGCACTTTATGTTTTTGTATCTAGACACAATTACACTTTAATGGCGCTGATTTTAGCCTGGCAATAAGGTTTTCACCATTCGTTTAGAGAGCTATTTGGCGGTTTGACCTCTAAGCACTCGATAATCAAGGGTAGAAGCGAACCAGGTTTCTAGTTCGTGGTGACCTTGAGTTAATGTAATACTGCAAAGAATGTTTTGTAACCTTTTTTTTCAGTTAACTTTTTGCACTTTTTTTGCACTCTAGCACTTTAGATACAATCTAAGTAGTAAGACTATGTGGTATTTTTAAGTCATTGCGTGGTCCAGCCAGGTCCCAGTGTCCCTTTCAAGCATTTTGACGAATAGCTATGCTTTTTATCTATATAGGTTCCATCCGACAAATGAATTAAGAAAGTGTTGTATTGTAAATTGATGATTTTTTTTGTATTCCTGACGTTCAATTACAATATAATGTTTGTATTGTTTTCCTGCTCTGCTGAGCAAAAAGATACATTAAAAAAATAAAAGATTGCAGATAGGCTAATTAAATGTTCCCAATGCTGAAATAAAAATTAGATGATTCCTCCGTACCTATCTCCTTTGTACAGGTTCAGCCCACCAGGCATGGACCTGGGATTCTGCGGGCACTCACTTGGAACAGCTACAGGGGCACTGGGGGGGGGGGGGGGGGGGGACTTTAAACCCAGACCTCTGTGCCCCAATATATGGAAAACACCTCCTACTACCGAGAAACCTGTGAGAAGCGCACAACCTCACAGGCATCCAGCCGTGCACACAGTGAACCGGCAGAGCACGCACAGGAGAGGGGGCGGCTGGCAGTCACTGCTGAGAGGGGCCAAGTGTGGGACGGATTCAGCCAGCCCTGGGTTTAGATACTGGGACTTCTGGTCTGACTTTCATCATTGCAAGTATGACAACAAAACTAACACAACCAAAGTGTCATTGGCCTATGAGCCCGGAGTGGGCGAGGCTGTCACACTGCCAGGGGCGGCTCCTCCATGTGGGCGAAGGAGCGTCGCCCCACTGCTTTCTCGCAGTGCAAGAAGCAGAAACATAAAATGGTATTTTACACACCATTTGATGTTTCTGCTTCACAAACCAAAGAACATGAATCTACTTTCACTAGTGCTTGTGGTACGGATGCTGGGAGTAGGGGGAACGCACCGGAACCGGGCTCCAGCAGCTATTTCTGACCGGATCCCCGGGCAAACCGGGTGTATTTGCCCTGGTTTCATTTTCAGACACCGGGACATAATTCAGCCGCGCCTGCGCATTTCCTGCCTTCTTTTCAGAGCAGCAGCCTGCAGAAGCGAGGAGGCTTTCTTATTTTTACTTCCAACCGGGACCAAAACAAAAGCCTGATTTAAAGGGTCAACAGCCCTTTTGTTCAACTATCATCTTGGCTGGGAGCCAACTGGATCATAAAACATGAATGCCAAAGAAACAAAGGCACTCAGCTTATCGCTTCACAAGCACTTTAGAAACTGTGACTTGAGGGCAGGTTTTAGACTTTGTTCAAACCCCTACCTAAGAGATGTGTATTCACCGTAAGAATGCAAGATGTATCTCTCTGTATGGGGAGTAACACAAATAAGACCTAAAAGGCATCTGTTCTTTCAATGTATTATTTTATAGCGCTACTCATCCCAGGGCAGGGTGTCAGAGCACTTTACATTACACACAAAGGAACAATAAACCATACAAGTGTGTAAAAAAGTGTCCAGGAAATGTAAAATAAGACAATGGGGGTTATAAGGTGTAGGAAGCACATATCGGCCATACTTATAGACATTATATGTTAAGAGAGAATGGTAGAGAGAAACAAAGTCAGGATATAAAAGCGAGCGCAGTGATGTGGTTGTTGGTACTAATAACACTTTATTACCCCTAAAGAATCCTCCTTAGTAATCCTAGAGCAACAACATCTTGAAGGGTCTAAAGCCAAGACATACAGTTTACCCGCAGCTCCTTGAGGCAGGAAATCGATCCCTGCGCTATATTGGAAGGATTACAAGTTATGAACTGGAGGTAACACGAGGATCTCGGCGTCAACAGCAGTAATCCGTTCACCCCTCTTTAGAAATTACCAAGCTGTGTGTTACACAGTGTGCTCTGCAGCAGGCACATTAACCCTCTGTGCTACTTTAGGAGTCAAAACTGTGACTGAACAAAGACACAATGACCTCTCCAAGAGCTGCCTTGACCACTGGAGGTATCTCACCGCTATGATCACCCCCTCAGATGTGCCGGGCACACAAGGCTCTCTGCTGCTCTGCAGCAGGTGCATCAACCCTGTAGGACATGTTCAAATGCAGCCGCTCTGTGACCCATCAAGTTAGCTAGAATGGATGCCCTGTCGCACCTCCATTACTTTGCACCTGATTTTTTTCTCAATAAATGCTTAAGTTGACCGTCTGACTCTGCTTCTCAAGCGCTGCCCCTTGTAACTCCGCCCCTTTCCTCTGCCACACCTTCACCCCCAATGTAGGGGCTGCCGGGGTACATTTCTTCCCCTTCCTGCGCTGGCACCCCACCTCCATTCACTTAGTTACCATATTGCTTGACAGGCACATATGTGCCCCTATGCTTGACCCTGTGCCCTGAACTTTGACCCTTTGTCCTGAATAGTCACAGCTCTTCCCCCCAGCCCCGTCTCTGTGGCCAGTGCTGACGCCCCCCCCCCTCCCCCTCCCCTTAACTGCACACGCGGCTCCATTAGTAGGGGAGAGAGAGGCGGCAATTTTTTTATTGTAGGCACTTTATCACAAATAGTGGTGTCTCGGCGCTACAGACGGTTGAGGGTAGGACAGAGGGGTGCTGGGGAGTTACTGGATGGAATCTGAATTTCTGAATTTTTATTAACTGTACAATTAATAACAATCTTTACAGTAAAAGGAGAGAGTACAGAAAACAGTAATTATAACCTTCTTTGCTTGGTAAAAGGCGTACTACTGTGCTAATTAAAAAGGCGAATTAAAAACAGAATAGGGTGAGGGGGTACGACGCCCCTGTCTAAGTCCCATATGAATGGCCTTATTGGATGAATAACCACGTTTTCAGCTGTTTACGGAAGGCCAGGAGGGAGGGGTGGTCTTGATGTGAAGGGGGGGGGGGGGTGTTCCAAAGTCTGGAGGTGGCGACGGTGAGCAATCAACATGAGGTCATGTTACAGGTGCAGCTAACATCTGCGCACCCTTCCTTGGTAGCGCGGACTTTGCCCCAGCCCCACTGACAGTTCCGGTACATCCACCTGCAGATGATGTCTCGACTGCCCGAAGGGTCGCTCTCAATCTAGGAGTTGAAAGAGAGCCTCAGAGGGAGGGGGCGTCCTTAGCTCCGCCCATGTTAGTCCTTGTCTGCGGAGTCATTCCCAGCGCCTAGAGGCCCCGGGAGGTTCTTTCCCCGCTATGATAACCACGATAAACAATTCTATAAAACGGGCTTACCTCGGCCGTGGCTCGGGCCCCCGGAGGTTGGGAGAGTTGTCTAAACTCGGCTCATCCCTGTGTATGCCGCCTGTGCCCGCCTGTGCCCTCTGCGAGGGGTCCGCAGCGCTCCGGGGTCTGCACGGAGGCATGTCGGCGCTATGCAGCACTCCCCACGCAGCCCTCGGCGCCTCACTGTCCTGCAGCCCATGCTGGGTGCCCTGCCCTGCCCAGCCCAGACAGCGCCAGTGTTTGTTGCCATCCACGCGAGCGCCTCAACTGCCCACGTCACTCAGACCCTCGACAGCTGGGGCCCACCCCACCTGCTGGGGCCTATCTTGGGTCCTGGCAGCCTCCTGCTACCCAGGCTGCTCAAAATAACCCACAGACACATTCAGCTGTCTCATGGCAGGGAAGGGGAGGTCATCCGGCCACGTTTTCACTTTGCATTCTGGGACATGTGGTCCTGAATAAATAATAGTGCAAGTAGAACTCATCTGGGCAAGGTTTTCACTTTGCATTCTGGGACATGCGGTCCTGAATATATAATGGACCAAGTAGAACTCATCGGTCAGGTTTTCGCTTTGCATTATGGTACATGTGGTCATGAATATATAATGGAGCAAGTAGAACTCATCGGTCATGTTTTCACTTTGCATCCTGGGACATGTGGTCCTGAATATATAATAGGGCAAGTAGAACTCATCCAGGCCAGGTTTTCACTTTGCATTATGGGACATGTGGTCCTGAATATATAATGGACCAAGTAGAACTCATCGGTCAGGTTTTACCTTTGCATTATGGGACATGTTGTCCTGAATATATTATGGAGTAAGTAGAACTCATCTGGGCCAGGTTTTCACTTTGCATCCTGGGACATGTGGTCCTGAATATATAATGGAGCAAGTAGAACTCATCCAGGCCAGGTTTTCACTTTACATCCTGGGACATGTGGTCCTGAATATATAATGGAGCAAGTAGAACTCATCCAGGCTGGGTTTTCACTTTGCATCCTGGGACATGTGGTCCTGAATATATAATGGAGCAAGTAAAACTCATCGGCCAGGTTTTCACTTTGCATTATTGGACATGTGGTGCTGAATATATTATGAAGTAAGTAGAACTCATCCAGGCCAGGTTTTCACTTTGCATCCTGGGACATGTGGTCCTGAATATATAATGGACCAAGTAGAACTCATCGGGCAGGTTTTCACTTTGCATTATGGGACATGTGGTGCTGAATATATTATGTAGTAAGTAGAACTCATCCAGGCCAGGTTTTCACTTTGCATCCTGGGACATGTGGTCCTGAATATATAATGGACCAAGTAGAACTCATCGGGCAGGTTTTCACTTTGCATTATGGGACATGTGGTGCTGAATATATCATGGAGTAAGTAGAACTCATCGGGCCGGGTTTTTACTTTGCATCCTGGGACATGTGGTCCTGAATATATAATGGAGCAAGTAGAACTCATCGGCCAGGTTTTCACTTTGCATTATGGGACACGTGGTCCTGAATATATAATGGACCAAGTAGAACTCATCGGCCAGGTTTTCACTTTGCATTATGGGACACGTGGTCCTGAATATATAATGGAGCAAGTAGAACTCATCCGGGCCAGTTTTTCACTTTGCATCCTGGGACATGTGGTCCTGAATATATAATGAAGCAAGTATAACTCATCAGCCAGGTTTACACTGCATTATGGGACATGTGGTGCTAAATATATAATGGAGCAAGTAGAACTCATCCGGGCCAGTTTTTCACTTTGCATCCTGGGACATGTGGTCCTGAATATATAATGAAGCAAGTAGAACTCATCGGCCAGGTTTAAACTGCATTATGGGACATGTGGTGCTGAATATATAATGCAGCAAGTAGAACTACAATCAGAATAAAGCAAATTACAAAATAAGCACTGGTAAAGGCAATTGGTCTGAGCTTTAATGGGTTAACCTGTGCAGTGTTAGCGCATCAGTGCGAGCCATATGACAGGGAGCCAGCAGAATTGGCAAGGAGGGCTATCATTGTAAACTAGTCTCCAATGCAGTTGAGTGCAGGCACTTGAGCCGAGGTGGAAGGATACACCCAAGGGGTGAGAGGGATCCCTATACTGGGCGGAGGCAGGACGTGATTGACAAAGTCTGAAGCCAATGGCAGAAAGCCTCTGGCTGAATGCAGCCAACAGTTGACCCGGCTCCTCCCAATATATATAGCTTGCTATCAGTAGGTCTGGTTGAAAGATGTGCATCCAAAACCAAGCGAAACAAGCATTGTCAAAGCAAATAGGTCTGTCCTTGGCGAGTGTGCAATGGTTTTAAGTCTTTATTTTTGGCAAACCTATACAAAATCGCAAAGATATAAAAATGTAAAAGCAGCAGAGTGGCCCCGGTGCACCAGACCCGGCTCTGAACTGCTGTCCTTTGTAGACGGATGTGCCAATCCAATCTGGAAAAGGCCATCACTCATAGCATAGCGCAAGACCGCCGGCGGAAGAAGAGGGCAGCGATACTGTCCCAATCGGTGGGCTGTGGTAGGCCGAAGCAGCTTGTGAATACAGGGGAACAGACAAGTGGATGGAAAGCTGACCGAGAGGATATGTATTCAAGTATATACGTTTCTATTTCATCATGTTTGGTTGTTGTACACATGAAACTAAAGACAAGGCTGAAGCTGCGTCTTGGCCAGACCTAACGAGGGTAAATGGACCATCAGCTCAAAATCAGACATAGGGCCGAGTGTACAAACCCCTTTTGCTGCTGCAAACACTCCTTTTCAGAGTTTGCAGCCGCAAAAAGGATTGGCCCACGCCTCAAACCCAGGGTCGGACTCTCTAAAGTCTTACTGACTCCTGACTCCGGAGCACCACGTGCACGGGGTCTGTTGTCGACTTCCTTCCAAACTACGATTTGGTCCCAGATGTATCACTGATTTGTCACCAGAAGTCTGGTTGAAACCTTTATAAAGTTACAGGCTCCCAAGCTGCGGTGGCAGCTCATTTGCACAAAGGAAGAGGGTCCTCTTGGGGCGCCGTCCACAGGGTGACTTGGGATTGAGTGCCATCATTGGGGTTAGGAGTGGGGATAGATTGGGCCTGAGGAGTCGGCTCGTTTTTGCTTCCGGTCAAGAGGTTAGGAGGGGGTGTTGTGGGTCTTGGGTCCAAGGGAGGGGAGGAAGTCTGTGTCCAGGGGATTGGCAGTGTGATTAGAAGTGGGGCGGTTAGGGCAAGTGGCGGTGGGTCGGGGGAGTGAGCAGTGGCTAGAAGGAGGTCCGTGTTCGAGGGATTATCGGTGACGTTGGGTATGGAGATGGTTTGGGCCAGCGGAGTCGGGACAGTAGTGGAGTTGGGGATAATTTGCACGGGTAGAGTCGGGTCTCCTGAAGTCAAAGGTGGGGTGCCTATAGTGGGTTCTGTCACGGAAAGAATGTCGTTTGAGTCCGATCCGACTAGCTCAGGATCAGCCTTGGGCTGTTTATTAACTGTGCGTTTGCTGGACCTGGTGGTATCGGTTGCAGCCATTGTGGAGGGTGTGTGATGGCGGAGTGAGCCGATAGGGGCAGTGAGATTATAATTAGTGGTGGTGGATGTCCATGAGTTGTAGAGATGGGCTGGGGGCATGAACGGATTGTCACTGGAAATGTTTTCAGCTCACTGCTCTTCCATACATTGTCTTCTCCTACGTGTGATTCACTTTGCATAATTGTGAGCCAGTACTTCAACTCCCAGAACGCATTGTTTTGGTAAACATAAGCTAATGACTGGACACATGGCGTAATGACAAAGGTCCAGGGCTTTCTCAAACAGCCGTGGCACCCTGAATGTGTGCAACAAACTCCCCTGGTATTTCCAAGTTTACAATACCCTGGTGTCTCAGAGTCCTGGACTTTCATGTGACTACCTAAAGATTCCTTGGAGTTGTAGTTTTCTTTCACTTCTACTGAACCAAATTAGACACACGCCTGATCATTTGAAACACAAAAATCAGGAACTGCACATATAGTGTCCTACACACATGGGATTATTCCCAAAGGTAAATGTGTATGTGTGTAAATCTAGTCCTGCATCTATATGGACATCTGCCCCTTCTTGCTATTCACCATTTCTGAGTGTAGAATTACACTTTCATGTAGACCTGCATGTCTCCACTAGGGCTGGGCGGTAAACTCCACACCATCAGCGGAGTTTGCCGAGTTTTGCCACTCTACACTCCGCTTGGTGCACGAAGTTCGGCAAAAAACTCTGCCCATTACTGCGTGGCAGAGTTTACCGCCCACCCCTATTGACGTTGCAGGTGCTTGTTTGGGTTGTCTGTAGTAACTGACGGGGACTGATTAGACACAAATCAATCTTGTCCCTTCTCTACAAGAGACGGTTGAAATCGAACTTCCAGGAGAGATGTCTCCCCAGTCAAGAGCACAAGCCCCCCAATGCTGGTTTCAACTAAGCATGGGCGGAAAATCCGTTTCGCTCGCGGATTTTGCGGATTTTCGGTAAATTCGCAATCCGCGAGATTCGCGAATCTCCCGCAAAATCCGCAAATCCGCGAGCAGCGGATTTTGCTCGCACTGCTCGCACTGTTCGCGTGAGTTCGCGGCTTTCCAGTACAACTTCGCGCCCCGCGAATAAGTGCAAAATTGCAGAAATACGATCTTAGCAAAACTGAAACTACTTACCAGGTTCAAAAGTTCAGGCTCATCATTAGTAGCCATTTCCTGTAGTGCTTCCTGAGGGGCCCCTCCAGAGTTCAGTTGCCAGTTGCAACTATTATGTGACCCTGCTCTGAACCTCAGAATAGTTACACATATGCCACAAAGGTCCTGAATTACAGCTAAGGGAGACAAGCAGGAGCCAGGCTGGAAGTTAAAATCCATTAATCAGCCCCTAATTCATTATTGTCAGTTGGGGCAGGGCAGGTGTTGTAACTAATTTTGCAACAATGAAAGCACTTAGCAAGTGCGAAAGATCACTAATCAGGAAGCACTAAGGAAGCAGGTGCCAGCTAAAAAAATATTCTGTGACACATTAATCAGCCCCAAATTAATTCAGGTCACTTGAGGCAGGGAAGGTGTGCTTGCGTTGCCACAATAATGTACACTGACTGGACAACCAGAGGGTGCTGTGATGAAACAGAGGGTGGCACGGGTGGGCCAGAGGGTGGCATGAGTAGTCAGAGAGTGGCAGTGGTGACAGAGAGTGGCAGTGATGAAGAAGAGTGTCCCAAACAGGCTGGACACGTAGAAACAACAAGTTCGCGAAACTTGCGACCCGACAGGTAAGTTCGCAATTTGCGAAAGTGTACAAAACCCTCGCGAACTGGCAGAAACCCGCGCAAACACAAAAAAAAATCCGCAAATTTGCGAGAATTCGCGGATTTTGCAGATTGCGAGTTCGCAAATCCGCAAAATTCGCAAACGCGAGATTCGCAAAATTCGCCCATGCTTAGTTTCAACTTGGCAGGTCTGATCATGATGTACTGCTCCGGTCCAGGTTTTTTCCTTAGCCTTCTGGAACTTGTAGTTCTGTTTACAATGACAATGGCACGACTACAAGTTCCATGATTCAAAGAAAATGTTGGACTGCAGCAGCACATCCCGCATGGACCCGGGAAACTTGACAGGTCTACGGAGAGGTAATGAAACCGAGGGAGTCTCGGCTCACCTTTGCCAACAGCAGCACCCTGTGTCCTTGGACAGTAAACAGAACAAGAATGTCATCTGTAATGGGGCAGTGGGGGCTGGGTTATGGGACAGTTCTAAACCCCTGTGTTCATTCCTGCCTACTTGATCCATGTCATGAGAGTGACTTCCAGCCAACATCGCTCAGCATGCTGGGACTTGTAGTTTCCCTTTCCCTTTTCTGCTATAACTACGGGCAAAAGTGTGAAGAGTGGCCCACACTGCTCTGATGAACCATCTTTGGAGAGCCAAGTGTGCAAAGGAAGTAACTTTGTTATCCAGCTGTAGTGCAATAGTGCAAAACCTTCAGACGCTAGTGGTGAACAACGGATCCAACGCAGGGCACTGCCCATCATCCACTAACTGCCACAGGGCACTGCCCACCATCCACTGACTGTCACAGGGCACTGCACATCATCGACTGACTGCCAGGGCACTGCCCACCATCCACTGACTGCCACAGGGCACTGCCCATCATCGACTGACTGCCTCAGGGCACTGCCCATCATCGACTGACTGCCCCAGGGCACTGCGCATCATCCATTGACTTCCCCAGGGCACTGTCGACCATCCACTGACTGCCTCGGGGCACTGTCCACCATCCACTGACTGCCCCAGGGCACTGCCCATCATCCACTGACTGCCCCAGGGCACTGCCCACCATCCACTGACTGCCAGGGCACTGCCCATCATCCACTGACTTCCCCAGGGCACTGTCCACCATCCACTGACTGCCTCTGGGCACTGCCCGTCATCGACTGACTGCCCCAGGGCACTGGTCATCATCCACTGACTGCCCCAGAGCACTGCCCACCATCCACTGACTGCCCAGGGCACTGCCCACCATCCACTGACTGCCTCAGGGCACTGTCCACCATCCACTGACTGCCTCAGGGCACTGCCCATCATCCACTGACTGCCCCAGGGCACTGCCCACCATCCACTGACTGCCCCAGGGCACTGCCCACCACCCACTGACTGCCTCAGGGCACGGCCCATCATTCACTGACCGGCCCAGGGCACTGCCCATCATCCACTGACTGCCATGGCACTGCCCATCATCCACTGGCTGCTACAGGGCACTGCCCATCATCCACTGACTGCCAGGGCACTACCCACCATCCACTGACTGCCTCAGGGCACTGCCCATCATCCACTGACTGCCTCAGGGCACTGCCCGTCATCCACTGACTGCCTCAGGGCACTGCCCACCTTCTACTGACAGCCCCAGGGCACTGCCCGTTATCCACTGACTGCCTCACGGCACAGTCCACCATCCACTGACTGCCTCAGGGCATTGCCCATCATCCACTGACTGCCCCAGGGCACCGCCCACCATCCACTGACTGGCTGAGGGCACTGCCCACCATCCACTGACTGCCAGGGCACTGCCCACCATCCACTGACTGCCAGGGCACTGCCCATCATTCACTGACTGCCTCAGGGCACTGCCTGTCATCCACTGACTGCCTCCGGGCACTGCCCGTCGTCCACTGACTGCGTCAGGGCACTGCCCACCTTCCACTGACTGCCCCAGGGCACTGCCCGTTATCCACTGACTGCCCCAGGGCACTGCGCATCATCCATTGACTTCCCCAGGGCACTGTCGACCATCCACTGACTGCCTCGGGGCACTGTCCACCATCCACTGACTGCCCCAGGGCACTGCCCATCATCCACTGACTGCCCCAGGGCACTGCCCACCATCCACTGACTGCCAGGGCACTGCCCATCATCCACTGACTTCCCCAGGGCACTGTCCACCATCCACTGACTGCCTCTGGGCACTGCCCATCATCGACTGACTGCCCCAGGGCACTGGTCATCATCCACTGACTGCCCCAGAGCACTGCCCACCATCCACTGACTGCCCAGGGCACTGCCCACCATCCACTGACTGCCTCAGGGCACTGTCCACCATCCACTGACTGCCTCAGGGCACTGCCCATCATCCACTGACTGCCCCAGGGCACTGCCCACCATCCACTGACTGCCCCAGGGCACAGCCCACCACCCACTGACTGCCTCAGGGCACGGCCCATCATTCACTGACCGGCCCAGGGCACTGCCCATCATCCACTGACTGCCATGGCACTGCCCATCATCCACTGGCTGCTACAGGGCACTGCCCATCATCCACTGACTGCCAGGGCACTACCCACCATCCACTGACTGCCTCAGGGCACTGCCCATCATCCACTGACTGCCTCAGGGCACTGCCCGTCATCCACTGACTGCCTCAGGGCACTGCCCACCTTCTACTGACAGCCCCAGGGCACTGCCCGTTATCCACTGACTGCCTCACGGCACAGTCCACCATCCACTGACTGCCTCAGGGCATTGCCCATCATCCACTGACTGCCCCAGGGCACCGCCCACCATCCACTGACTGGCTGAGGGCACTGCCCACCATCCACTGACTGCCAGGACACTGCCCACCATCCACTGACTGCCAGGGCACTGCCCATCATTCACTGACTGCCTCAGGGCACTGCCTGTCATCCACTGACTGCCTCCGGGCACTGCCCGTCGTCCACTGACTGCGTCAGGGCACTGCCCACCTTCCACTGACTGCCCCAGGGCACTGCCCGTTATCCACTGACTGCCCCAGGGCACTGCGCATCATCCATTGACTTCCCCAGGGCACTGTCGACCATCCACTGACTGCCTCGGGGCACTGTCCACCATCCACTGACTGCCCCAGGGCACTGCCCATCATCCACTGACTGCCCCAGGGCACTGCCCACCATCCACTGACTGCCAGGGCACTGCCCATCATCCACTGACTTCCCCAGGGCACTGTCCACCATCCACTAACTGCCTCTGGGCACTGCCCGTCATCGACTGACTGCCCCAGGGCACTGGTCATCATCCACTGACTGCCCCAGAGCACTGCCCACCATCCACTGACTGCCCAGGGCACTGCCCACCATCCACTGACTGCCTCAGGGCACTGTCCACCATCCACTGACTGCCTCAGGGCACTGCCCATCATCCACTGACTGCCCCAGGGCACTGCCCACCATCCACTGACTGCCCCAGGGCACTGCCCACCACCCACTGACTGCCTCAGGGCACGGCCCATCATTCACTGACCGGCCCAGGGCACTGCCCATCATCCACTGACTGCCATGGCACTGCCCATCATCCACTGGCTGCTACAGGGCACTGCCCATCATCCACTGACTGCCAGGGCACTACCCACCATCCACTGACTGCCTCAGGGCACTGCCCATCATCCACTGACTGCCACAGGGCACTGCCCGTCATCCACTGACTGCCTCAGGGCACTGCCCACCTTCTACTGACAGCCCCAGGGCACTGCCCGTTATCCACTGACTGCCTCACGGCACAGTCCACCATCCACTGACTGCCTCAGGGCATTGCCCATCATCCACTGACTGCCCCAGGGCACCGCCCACCATCCACTGACTGGCTGAGGGCACTGCCCACCATCCACTGACTGCCAGGGCACTGCCCACCATCCACTGACTGCCAGGGCACTGCCCATCATTCACTGACTGCCTCAGGGCACTGCCTGTCATCCACTGACTGCCTCCGGGCACTGCCCGTCGTCCACTGACTGCGTCAGGGCACTGCCCACCTTCCACTGACTGCCCCAGGGCACTGCCCGTTATCCACTGACTGCCCCAGGGCACTGCGCATCATCCATTGACTTCCCCAGGGCACTGTCGACCATCCACTGACTGCCTCGGGGCACTGTCCACCATCCACTGACTGCCCCAGGGCACTGCCCATCATCCACTGACTGCCCCAGGGCACTGCCCACCATCCACTGACTGCCAGGGCACTGCCCATCATCCACTGACTTCCCCAGGGCACTGTCCACCATCCACTGACTGCCTCTGGGCACTGCCCGTCATCGACTGACTGCCCCAGGGCACTGGTCATCATCCACTGACTGCCCCAGAGCACTGCCCACCATCCACTGACTGCCCAGGGCACTGCCCACCATCCACTGACTGCCTCAGGGCACTGTCCACCATCCACTGACTGCCTCAGGGCACTGCCCATCATCCACTGACTGCCCCAGGGCACTGCCCACCATCCACTGACTGCCCCAGGGCACTGCCCACCACCCACTGACTGCCTCAGGGCACGGCCCATCATTCACTGACCGGCCCAGGGCACTGCCCATCATCCACTGACTGCCATGGCACTGCCCATCATCCACTGGCTACTACAGGGCACTGCCCATCATCCACTGACTGCCAGGGCACTACCCACCATCCACTGACTGCCTCAGGGCACTGCCCATCATCCACTGACTGCCTCAGGGCACTGCCCGTCATCCACTGACTGCCTCAGGGCACTGCCCACCTTCTACTGACAGCCCCAGGGCACTGCCCGTTATCCACTGACTGCCTCACGGCACAGTCCACCATCCACTGACTGCCTCAGGGCATTGCCCATCATCCACTGACTGCCCCAGGGCACCGCCCACCATCCACTGACTGGCTGAGGGCACTGCCCACCATCCACTGACTGCCAGGGCACTGCCCACCATCCACTGACTGCCAGGGCACTGCCCATCATTCACTGACTGCCTCAGGGCACTGCCTGTCATCCACTGACTGCCTCCGGGCACTGCCCGTCGTCCACTGACTGCGTCAGGGCACTGCCCACCTTCCACTGACTGCCCCAGGGCACTGCCCGTTATCCACTGACTGCCCCAGGGCACTGCGCATCATCCATTGACTTCCCCAGGGCACTGTCGACCATCCACTGACTGCCTCGGGGCACTGTCCACCATCCACTGACTGCCCCAGGGCACTGCCCATCATCCACTGACTGCCCCAGGGCACTGCCCACCATCCACTGACTGCCAGGGCACTGCCCATCATCCACTGACTTCCCCAGGGCACTGTCCACCATCCACTGACTGCCTCTGGGCACTGCCCATCATCGACTGACTGCCCCAGGGCACTGGTCATCATCCACTGACTGCCCCAGAGCACTGCCCACCATCCACTGACTGCCCAGGGCACTGCCCACCATCCACTGACTGCCTCAGGGCACTGTCCACCATCCACTGACTGCCTCAGGGCACTGCCCATCATCCACTGACTGCCCCAGGGCACTGCCCACCATCCACTGACTGCCCCAGGGCACAGCCCACCACCCACTGACTGCCTCAGGGCACGGCCCATCATTCACTGACCGGCCCAGGGCACTGCCCATCATCCACTGACTGCCATGGCACTGCCCATCATCCACTGGCTGCTACAGGGCACTGCCCATCATCCACTGACTGCCAGGGCACTACCCACCATCCACTGACTGCCTCAGGGCACTGCCCATCATCCACTGACTGCCTCAGGGCACTGCCCGTCATCCACTGACTGCCTCAGGGCACTGCCCACCTTCTACTGACAGCCCCAGGGCACTGCCCGTTATCCACTGACTGCCTCACGGCACAGTCCACCATCCACTGACTGCCTCAGGGCATTGCCCATCATCCACTGACTGCCCCAGGGCACCGCCCACCATCCACTGACTGGCTGAGGGCACTGCCCACCATCCACTGACTGCCAGGACACTGCCCACCATCCACTGACTGCCAGGGCACTGCCCATCATTCACTGACTGCCTCAGGGCACTGCCTGTCATCCACTGACTGCCTCCGGGCACTGCCCGTCGTCCACTGACTGCGTCAGGGCACTGCCCACCTTCCACTGACTGCCCCAGGGCACTGCCCGTTATCCACTGACTGCCCCAGGGCACTGCGCATCATCCATTGACTTCCCCAGGGCACTGTCGACCATCCACTGACTGCCTCGGGGCACTGTCCACCATCCACTGACTGCCCCAGGGCACTGCCCATCATCCACTGACTGCCCCAGGGCACTGCCCACCATCCACTGACTGCCAGGGCACTGCCCATCATCCACTGACTTCCCCAGGGCACTGTCCACCATCCACTAACTGCCTCTGGGCACTGCCCGTCATCGACTGACTGCCCCAGGGCACTGGTCATCATCCACTGACTGCCCCAGAGCACTGCCCACCATCCACTGACTGCCCAGGGCACTGCCCACCATCCACTGACTGCCTCAGGGCACTGTCCACCATCCACTGACTGCCTCAGGGCACTGCCCATCATCCACTGACTGCCCCAGGGCACTGCCCACCATCCACTGACTGCCCCAGGGCACTGCCCACCACCCACTGACTGCCTCAGGGCACGGCCCATCATTCACTGACCGGCCCAGGGCACTGCCCATCATCCACTGACTGCCATGGCACTGCCCATCATCCACTGGCTGCTACAGGGCACTGCCCATCATCCACTGACTGCCAGGGCACTACCCACCATCCACTGACTGCCTCAGGGCACTGCCCATCATCCACTGACTGCCACAGGGCACTGCCCGTCATCCACTGACTGCCTCAGGGCACTGCCCACCTTCTACTGACAGCCCCAGGGCACTGCCCGTTATCCACTGACTGCCTCACGGCACAGTCCACCATCCACTGACTGCCTCAGGGCATTGCCCATCATCCACTGACTGCCCCAGGGCACCGCCCACCATCCACTGACTGGCTGAGGGCACTGCCCACCATCCACTGACTGCCAGGGCACTGCCCACCATCCACTGACTGCCAGGGCACTGCCCATCATTCACTGACTGCCTCAGGGCACTGCCTGTCATCCACTGACTGCCTCCGGGCACTGCCCGTCGTCCACTGACTGCGTCAGGGCACTGCCCACCTTCCACTGACTGCCCCAGGGCACTGCCCGTTATCCACTGACTGCCCCAGGGCACTGCGCATCATCCATTGACTTCCCCAGGGCACTGTCGACCATCCACTGACTGCCTCGGGGCACTGTCCACCATCCACTGACTGCCCCAGGGCACTGCCCATCATCCACTGACTGCCCCAGGGCACTGCCCACCATCCACTGACTGCCAGGGCACTGCCCATCATCCACTGACTTCCCCAGGGCACTGTCCACCATCCACTGACTGCCTCTGGGCACTGCCCGTCATCGACTGACTGCCCCAGGGCACTGGTCATCATCCACTGACTGCCCCAGAGCACTGCCCACCATCCACTGACTGCCCAGGGCACTGCCCACCATCCACTGACTGCCTCAGGGCACTGTCCACCATCCACTGACTGCCTCAGGGCACTGCCCATCATCCACTGACTGCCCCAGGGCACTGCCCACCATCCACTGACTGCCCCAGGGCACTGCCCACCACCCACTGACTGCCTCAGGGCACGGCCCATCATTCACTGACCGGCCCAGGGCACTGCCCATCATCCACTGACTGCCATGGCACTGCCCATCATCCACTGGCTACTACAGGGCACTGCCCATCATCCACTGACTGCCAGGGCACTACCCACCATCCACTGACTGCCTCAGGGCACTGCCCATCATCCACTGACTGCCTCAGGGCACTGCCCGTCATCCACTGACTGCCTCAGGGCACTGCCCACCTTCTACTGACAGCCCCAGGGCACTGCCCGTTATCCACTGACTGCCTCACGGCACAGTCCACCATCCACTGACTGCCTCAGGGCATTGCCCATCATCCACTGACTGCCCCAGGGCACCGCCCACCATCCACTGACTGGCTGAGGGCACTGCCCACCATCCACTGACTGCCAGGGCACTGCCCACCATCCACTGACTGCCAGGGCACTGCCCATCATTCACTGACTGCCTCAGGGCACTGCCTGTCATCCACTGACTGCCTCCGGGCACTGCCCGTCGTCCACTGACTGCGTCAGGGCACTGCCCACCTTCCACTGACTGCCCCAGGGCACTGCCCGTTATCCACTGACTGCCTCACGGCACTGCCCACCTTCCACTGACTGGCCCAGGGCACTGCCCGTTAACCACTGACTGCCTCACGGCACAGTCCACCATCCACTGACTGGCCCAGGGCACTGCCCGTTAACCACTGACTGCCTCACGGCACTGCCCACCTTCCACTGACTGCCCCAGGGCACTGCCCGTTATCCACTGACTGCCTCACGGCACTGCCCACCTTCCACTGACTGGCCCAGGGCACTGCCCGTTAACCACTGACTGCCTCAGGGCACTGCCCGCCATCCACTGAATGCCTCAGGGCACTGCCCGCCATCCACTGACTGCCCCAGGGCACTGCCCACCATCCACTGACTGCCTCAGGGCACTGCCCACCATCCACTGACTGCCTCCGGGCACTGCCCGTCATCCACTGACTGCCTCAGGGCACTGCCCACCTTCCACTGACTGCCCCAGGGCACTGCCCGTCATCCACTGACTGCCTCAGGGCACTGCCCACCATCCACTGACTGCCTCAGGGCACTGCCCACCATCCACTGACTGCCAGGGCACTGCCCATCATCCACTGACTGCCTCAGGGCACTGCCCGCCATCCACTGAATGCCTCAGGGCACTGCCCACCATCCACTGACTGCCTCAGGGCACTGCCCGCCATCCACTGAATGCCTCAGGGCACTGCCACCATCCACTGACTGCTTCAGGGCACTGCCCACCATCCACTGACTGCCCCAGGGCACTGCCCACCATCCACTGACTGCTTTCTTCTTGTTCCATGCAGTGTCTGAGATGCCCTTGGCTTGATTGAGCCTTCAGTGTGTTGCGTCACAACCAGGGCTTTAAGTGGTCTCAAGGGGTCTGAGCACCAAAAGTTTTTTTCAGGGGGCCTCCAAACGGGTCTCTATCGGGCTCTGTGTTTTTTCCGGACTGCAGTTTATTTATTTATTTATGCATTTTTGTATAGCACGGACTTTACCCGAAGGTGTCAGAGCGCTTCACAACAGGAACAGTAATGATACATGAGGAGAAAATTACAAGTGCACAAATTGCAAAAGTAAACGTTAAGTTACATGAGGTAAAAATGACAATTGTGAGCAAACAAAATACAAGATGTAGCAAACGGTGCGTTACAGGAGGAAAAAGTGACATGTGCTGGTTACAAAAGCGTACAAAATACAAGTAGAGGTATTATACTGCAGTAAATGGCAGACACTCCAGCACAAGAACAAACGTTACATAGGCAATGGTGGCACTTGTGCAAGTATCTAAAGCAACAAAATGTAAGAGGTAGCAAACACTGTGTTACAAGAGAAAAGTGACGTGTGAATGTTACAAATGAGTACCAAACACAGGTAGAAGGATAATACTGCAAAAACTGACAGAACACACTGGGAAGGCACTTCCATACTCATGGAGAAAAGGATTCTCTATAATGGAGAGTCTTCCTTCAGATAATAGAGAGGGTGTGAATTACATTTGGAAGTGTCTTTGAAGGAGGAGAACTTTGAGGTCAGTTTTGAAGGCCTGGGAGGAGGCGGTGGCCCGGAGCTGAGGCGGACGTGAGTTCCAGATTCTCACCGCGTTGCCGGAAAAGGATTGGGCCATCGACCTTTCCTTCTTGAAAGTGGGAGGTTCAAGCAGTAGATTTTCCGCATTTCGTGATGGTCTAGATTAGAACCTCCAGAGAGTTTCAGTTTATTTGCCAGGTAGCGAGGAGAGGAGGAGTGCAAGGCTTTGTGGGTGATACAAGCGGTCTTGTAGATAGCTCTAGCCTCGATGGGAAGCCAGCGGAGGGTGGATAACATGGGTGTGATGTGGTCGCTTCTTTTGGCCCCATAAATGAAACGAGCTGCTGAATGGAGAATAGATTTAAGGGGGGACAGGTGGGATTTGGGGAGGCCAGTAAGAAGAGAATTGCAGTAGTCCAGTCTGGAGAGGACCAGCGATTGGACCAGTGTTTTAAGGTCTCGCTCCGAGAAGAAGCGACGGATTCCCCAAAGAAGGCGCAGTTGGTATCGAGCAGATTTTGCAATGGAATTGATGTGGGGAATTAGATTGAGTTTTTTGTCTAGTATGACACCAAGGGATTTTGCACTGTCAACAATGATGGGTTTATTGTTAAGTAGATTCATCTGATCCATCCATGATTGAACCGGGGGAGGAGAGAGTGAGGAGGAGAGGAGGAGGAATTCAGTTTGAGGGATCAGTTGATGAGTTGACATCCAGGTTTGAATGGAGTCGAGAGTAGAGCTTAGGACGGAGAGATCATGAGTGGAGGCAACCTTGAGGTAGATCTGAGTGTCATCCGCATAGAGATGATAGTGAATCCCGGATTTGCTTAGGAGGTTTCTCAGTGGTTCTAAATAGAGATTGAACAGTGTGGGTGCAAGTATAGAGCCTTGAGGAACACCTTGACCCACCGCCAATGGAGGCGAAAGACTGTCCGCTATTTTGATCATCTGGGATCTATCAGAGAGGAAGGAAGCAAACCTTTTAAGCACAGTCCCCTCCATGCCCATTCTCTGTTGAAGAGTGTTGAGGAGGGTGTTGTGATTGACAGTGTCAAAGGCTGCAGAAAGGTCGAGGAGAATTAGAAGACAGGACCCCCCCAAATCGAGTATCCGCAGCGCGTCATCAATCACTTGCAGCAGGGCTGTTTCAGTGCTGCAGTGACAGAAGTTTGCTGTCACTGCAGTCCGGAAAAAAGTGCCAGGGCGCAAAACGGCCTGATAGAGACCCTGTTTCGAGACCGCAGGCACGTCGATGTGCACTGCCCACACTGCTCAGTTCTCATTAGTGGAGAAGTTATTGCATGACGTCATGCCGGGTGAAGGGAAATCCTTTAAGAGTCATTTTCTTTCTGGATTTCCCTTCTCTTTCTGAAACGCAAGAGCAGCAACATTATGGTAGGGTCACCAGGGCTTTAAGTGGAAGCTTTTTCAATATTATATGTAACAAGCCATAGTTGCAGCTTATTTATCTTATGCAACTAATAACCATTGACGAAACCAATAGTCCTGACTGGTTGTAGGTACGATGTTACTTGTTCTATCACATATCTGGATGCAAGGACAGAAACAGCAAAATACAAGTCGGGCGGCACACTATGCTAAACACAGATTTTTAGCGTAAGTGTTTTAAAGCCACGCCCTATAAGTACACTGGCCACCCCCCTTTAAGAGACCCCCCCAGTTTTTTCATCCCACTTAAAGCCCTGGTCCCAACTCTCTTCATTCACTCCTGAATGAGGCCTGGGGGTTTGGCCCAGATACAATGTAAACAATGATCATCATTAATAAACATGATTGTCCGGCCGGGGGTGATTCTTTGGAGAGGGACAGTGAGTGTCGAGAGCAAGGATGAACTAGATCTGTTCACTCAGTGCACAGTGGCGAATCCCCGACGTTCCTAGCGCCTACTCCTTAGGAGCTATAAGGATGCACACGCCCCTGGGTCACTCTGAAGGTGAAACAGCAGCACATGACGTCAGTTCAGGGGGGGGGGGGGTTGAGAGCTCGCTTGCAAAGCCTCAGGTTACTGCAGCGTGTCCATGTTTAGGTCAGAGCCAATGAGTGAAGGTCAGAGGTCAGAGGTGCAGCCCTAGCCTACGGAATCAGCAGGGCAGCTCAGCGGGTTGGGCCTCCCACTGCTGATGACTACCAGTTACATCACCCTACTGGTGCAGACAGGAACGGTGGGAGAACGACGGCCTTTTAACGGGTGGGCACCCATTCTTTCAAGGGCCCCTCAGTGGCGTGCGTCCACTGTTGGCTCACGGACACACTTCTGAAGGTCACAGATGAACTTGAGACTTGCTGGGTAGGACTGACTTGATCTGGTACTGGACCTTCTGAGGTGATCAGGTGGACCACATGCGGTGCACCTCACAGCACAGGAAGATTAGATCTAGGGCACAGACTCTCTAATCACACAGGTGCACACAGGACAACACCGAACCACCCTGACCACAGGTGCGCACAGGACAACACCGAACCAACCTGACCACAGGTGCACACAGGACAACACCCAGCCACCCTGACCACAGGTGCACACAGGACAACACCGAACCAACCTGACCACAGGTGCACACAGGACAACACCCAGCCACCCTGACCACAGGTGCACACAGGACAACACCGAACAAACCTGACCACAGGTGCACACAGGACAACACCGAACCAACCTGACCACAGGTGCACACAGGACAACACCGAACCAACCTGACCACAGGTGCGCACAGGACAACACCCAGCCACCCTGACCACAGGTGCACACAGGACAACACCGAACCAACCTGACCACAGGTGCACACAGGACAACACCGAACCAACCTGACCACAGGTGCACACAGGACAACACCCAGCCACCCTGACCACAGGTGCACACAGGACAACACCCAGCCACCCTGACCACAGGTGCCCACAGGACAACACCGAACCAACCTGACCACAGGTGCACACAGGACAACACCCAGCCACCCTGACCACAGGTGCACACAGGACAACACCGAACCAACCTGACCACAGGTGCACACAGGACAACACCCAGCCACCCTGACCACAGGTGCACACAGGACAACACCGAACCAACCTGACCACAGGTGCACACAGGACAACACCCAGCCACCCTGACCACAGGTGCACACAGGACAACACCGAACCAACCTGACCACAGGTGCACACAGGACAACACCCAGCCACCCTGACCACAGGTGCACACAGGACAACGCCCAGCCACCCTGACCACAGGTGCACACAGGACAAGACCGAACCAACCTGACCACAGGTGCACACAGGACAACACCCAGTCACCCTAACCACAGGTGCACACAGGACAACACCGAACCAACCTGACCACAGGTGCACACAGGACAACACCCAGCCACCCTGACCACAGGTGCACACAGGACAAAGCCCAGCCACCCTGACCACAGGTGCACACAGGACAACACCGAACCAACCTGACCACAGGTGCACACAGGACAACACCCAGCCACCCTGACCACAGGTGCACACAGGACAACGCCCAGCCACCCTGACCACAGGTGCACACAGGACAAGACCGAACCAACCTGACCACAGGTGCACATAGGACAACACCCAGTCACCCTAACCACAGGTGCACACAGGACAGCACCCAGCCACCCTGACCACATGTGCACACAGGACAACACCCAGCCACCCTGACCACAGGTGCACACAGGACAACGCCCAGCCACCCTGACCACAGGTGCACACAGGACAAGACCGAACCAACCTGACCACAGGTGCAAACAGGACAACACCCAGTCACCCTGACCACAGGTGCACACAGGACAGCACCCAGCCACCCTGACCACAGGTGCACACAGGACAACACCCAGCCACCCTGACCACAGGTGCACACAGGACAACACCCAGCCACCCTGACCGTGCACACAGGACAACACCCAGCCATCCTGACCACAGGTGCACTACCAGTTACAAGACCGAACCAACCTGACCACAGGTGCACACAGGACAACACCCAGCCACCCTGACCACAGGTGCACACAGGACAAGACCGAAGCAACCTGACCACAGGTGCACACAGGACAACACCCAGTCACCCTGACCACAAGTGCACACAGGACAGCACCCAGCCACCCTGACCACAGGTGCACACAGGACAACACCCAGCCACCCTGACCACAGGTGCACACAGGACAACACCCAGCCCCCCTGACCGTGCACACAGGACAACACCCAGCCATCCTGACCACAGGTGCACACAGGACAAGACCGAACCAACCTGACCACAGGTGCACACAGGACAAGACCGAACCAACCTGACCACAGGTGCACACAGGACAAGACCGAAGCAACCTGACCACAAGTGCACACAGGACAACACCCAGCCACCCTGACCACAGGTGCACACAGGACAAGACCGAACCAACCTGACCACAGGTGCACACAGGACAACACCCAGCCACCATGACCACAGGTGCACACAGGACAACACCCAGCCACCCTGACCACAGGTGCACACAGGACAACACCCAGCCACCCTGACCACAGGTGCACACAGGACAAGACCGAACCAACCTCACCACAGGTGCACACAGGACGACACCCAGCCACCCTGACCACAGGTGCACACAGGACGACACCCAGCCACCTTGACCACAAGTGCACACAGGACAACACCGAACCAACCTGACCACAGGTGCACACAGGACAACACCCAGCCACCCTGACCACAGGTGCACACAGGACAACACCCAGCCACCCTGACCACAGGTGCACACAGGACAACACCCAGCCACCCTGGCCACAGGTGCACACAGGGCAACACCCAACCAACCTGACCACAGGTGCACACAGGACATCACCTAGCCACCCTGACCACAGGTGCACACAGGACAACACCCAGCCACCCTGACCACAGGTGCACACAGGAAAACACCCATCCACCCTAACCACAGGTGCACACAGGACAACACCCAGCCACCCTGACCACAGGTGCACAGAGGACAATACCCAGCCACCCTGACCACAGGTGCCCACAGGTCGACACCAAGCCACCCTGACCACAGGTGCACACAGGACAACACCCGGCCACCCAGACCACAGGTGCACACAGGTCAACACCCAGCCACCGTGACCACAGGTGCACACAAGACAACACCCGGCCACCCAGACCACAGGTGCACACAGGTCAACACCCAGCCACCCTGACCACAGGTGCACACAGGACAACACCCATCCACCCTAACCACAGGTGCACACAGGACAACACCCAGCCACCCTGACCACAGGTGCACACAGAACAACACCCAGCCACCCTGACCACAGGTGCACACAGGACAACACCCAGCCACCCTGACCACAGGTGCACACAGGACAAGACCGAACCAACCTCACCACAGGTGCACACAGGACGACACCCAGCCACCCTGACCACAGGTGCACACAGGACGACACCCAGCCACCTTGACCACAGGTGCACACAGGACAACACCGAACCAACCTGACCACAGGTGCACACAGGACAACACCCAGCCACCCTGACCACAGGTGCACACAGGACAACACCCAGCCACCCTGACCACAGGTGCACACAGGACAACACCCAGCCACCCTGGCCACAGGTGCACACAGGACAACACCCAGCAGCCCTGGCCACAGGTGCACACAGGACAACACCCAACCAACCTGACCACAGGTGCACACAGGACATCACCTAGCCACCCTGACCACAGGTGCACACAGGACAACACCCAGCCACCCTGACCACAGGTGCACACAGGAAAACACCCATCCACCCTAACCACAGGTGCACACAGGACAACACCCAGCCACCCTGACCACAGGAGCACAGAGGACAACACCCAGCCACCCTGACCACAGGTGCACACAGGTCAACACCAAGCCACCCTGACCACAGGTGCACACAGGACAACACCTGGCCACCCAGACCACAGGTGCACACAGGTCAACACCCAGCCACCCTGACCACAGGTGCACACAAGTCAACACCCGGCCACCAAGACCACAGGTGCACACAGGTCAACACCCAGCCACCCTGACCACAGGTGCACACAGGACAACACCCATCCACCCTAACCACAGGTGCACACAGGACAACACCCAGCCACCCTGACCACAGGTGCACACAGGACAACACCCAGCCACCCTGACCCTTGCTGTCCCCTGATTTACAACCTGTCCATGTGACCACTAATCTCCCTCCCAAATCACAGAAGGACTCCCCCACATCTCACCCCGTTTGTCTACATGAGCCCTAGTCAGCCTTCCTCACCACCCACGTGAACCCCCTGTTCGATGAGGAACCCAAGACCCCGAATCAACAGCCCCCGCCTTCAAGGGAGGGCTTCCATCACAGATGTCGCTAGAGGTTCCAGGGTTATCCGCTGTGACTTCCGGTTTGCTCTCTCATTTGGATTGCTCTTCCCTTCTCGATTCTTTTCTTTGCCTGGCTCTGCCCTTCTCGGTTCTTTAGCTTGCCTGGCTCTGCCCTTCTCAGTTCTTTGCTTTGCCTGGCTCCGCCCTTCTCGGTTCTTTGCTTTGCCTGGCTCCGCCCTTCTCAGTTCGTTGGCTTGCCTGGCTCCGCCCTTCACAGTTCGTTGGCTTGCCTGGCTCCGCCCTTCTCAGTTCTTTGGCTTGCCTGGCTCTGCCCTTCTCAGTTCTTTGCTTTGCCTGGCTCCGCCCTTCTCAGTTCTTTGGCTTGCCTGGCTCCGCCCTTTTCAGTTCTTTGGCTTGCCTGGCCCCGCCCTTCTCAGTTCTTTGCTTTGCCTGGCTCCACCCTTCTCAGTTCTTTGGCTTGCCTGGCTCCGCCCTTCTCAGTTCTTTGGCTTGCCTGGCTCCGCCCTTCTCAGTTCTTTAGCTTTGCCGGGCTCCGCCCTTCTCAGTTCTTTAGCTTTGCCTGGCTCTGCCCTTCTCAGTTCTTTGGCTTGCCTGGCTCTGCCCTTCTCAGTTCTTTGCTTTGCCTGGCTCCGCCCTTCTCAGTTCTTTGGCTTGCCTGGCTCCGCCCTTCTCAGTTCTTTGGCTTGCCTGGCTCCGCCCTTCTCAGTTCTTTGGCTTGCCTGGCTCTGCCCTTCTCAGTTCTTTAGCTTTGCCTGGCTCCGCCCTTCTCAGTTCTTTAGCTTTGCCTGGCTCCGCCCTTCTCAGTTCTTTGGCTTGCCTGGCTCCGCCCTTCTCAGTTCTTTGCTTTGCCTGGCTCTGCCCTTCTCAGTTCTTTAGCTTGCCTGGCTCTTCCCTTCTCAGTTCTTTGGCTTGCCTGGCTCCGCCCTTCTCAGTTCTTTAGCTTTGCCTGGCTCCGCCCTTCTCAGTTCTTTAGCTTTGCCTGGCTCCGCCCTTCTCAGTTCTTTAGCTTGCCTGGCTCTTCCCTTCTCAGTTCTCTGGTTTGCCTGGCTCCGCCCTTCTCAGTTCTTTAGCTTTGCCTGGCTCCGCCCTTCTCAGTTCTTTGGCTTGCCTGGCTCCGCCCTTCTCAGTTCTTTAGCTTTACCTGGCTCCGCCCTTCTCAGTTCTTTAGCTTTGCCTGGCTCCGCCCTTCTCAGTTCTTTGGCTTGCCTGGCTCCGCCCTTCTCAGTTCTTTGCTTTGCCTGGCTCCGCCCTTCTCAGTTCTTTGGCTTGCCTGGCTCTTCCCTTCTCAGTTCTTTGGCTTGCCTGGCTCCGCCCTTCTCAGTTCTTTGCTTTGCCTGGCTCCGCCCTTCTCAGTTCTTTGGCTTGCCTGGCTCCGCCCTTCTCAGTTCTTTGGCTTGCCTGGCTCTGCTCTTCTCGGTTCTTTGCTTTGCCTGGTTCTGCCCTTCTCGGTTCTTTGCTTTGCCTGGCTCAGCCCTTCTCAGTTCTTTAGCTTTGCCTGGCTCCGCCCTTCTCAGTTCTTTAGCTTTGCCTGGCTCCGCCCTTCTCAGTTCTTTGGCTTGCCTGGCTCCGCCCTTCTCAGTTCTTTGCTTTGCCTGGTTCCGCCCTTCTCAGTTCTTTGGCTTGCCTGGCTCCGCCCTTCTCAGTTCTTTGCTTTGCCTGGCTCCGCCCTTCTCAGTTCTTTGGCTTGCCTGGCTCTGCCCTTCTCGGTTCTCTGGTTTGCCTGGCTCCGCCCTTCTCAGTTCTTTGGCTTGCCTGGCTCCGCCCTTCTCAGTTCTTTGCTTTGCCTGGCTCCGCCCTTCTCAGTTCTTTGGCTTGCCTGGCTCCGCCCTTCTCAGTTCTTTGCTTTGCCTGGCTCCGCCCTTCTCAGTTCTTTGGCTTGCCTGGCTCTGCCCTTCTCGGTTCTCTGGTTTGCCTGGCTCCGCCCTTCTCAGTTCTTTGGCTTGCCTGGCTCTTCCCTTCTCAGTTCTTTGGCTTGCCTGGCTCCGCCCTTCTCAGTTCTTTGCTTTGCCTGGCTCCGCCCTTCTCAGTTCTTTGGCTTGCCTGGCTCTGCTCTTCTCGGTTCTTTGCTTTGCCTGGTTCTGCCCTTCTCGGTTCTTTGCTTTGCCTGGCTCTACCCTTCTCAGTTCTTTTCTTTGCCTGGCTCTGCTCTTCTCGGTTCTTTGCTTTGCCTGGCTCCGCCCTTCTCAGTTCTTTAGCTTTGCCTGGCTCCGCCCTTCTCAGTTCTTTGGCTTGCCTGGCTCCGCCCTTCTCAGTTCTTTGCTTTGCCTGGCTCCGCCCTTCTCAGTTCTTTGGCTTGCCTGGCTCCGCCCTTCTCGGTTCTTTGCTTTGCCTGGCTCTGCCCTTCTCGGTTCTTTGCTTTGCCTGGCTCTGCTCTTCTCGGTTCTTTAGCTTGCCTGGCTCTTCCCTTCTCAGTTCTTTGGCTTGCCTGGCTCTGCTCTTCTCGGTTCTTTGCTTTGCCTGGCTCTGCCCTTCTCGGTTCTCTGGTTTGCCTGGTTCTGCCCTTCTCGGTTCTCTGGTTTGCCTGGTTCTGCCCTTCTCGGTTCTTTGCTTTGCCTGGCTCAGCCCTTCTCAGTTCTTTAGCTTGCCTGGCTCTGCCCTTCTCGGTTCTTTGCTTTGCCTGGCTCTGCCCTTCTCGGTTCTTTAGATTTGCCTGTCCCTGCCCTCCTCGGTTCTCTGGCTTGCCTGGCTCTGCTCTTCTCGGTTCTCTGGCTTGCCTGGCTCTGCTCTTCTCGGTTCTCTGGTTTGCCTGGTTCTGCCCTTCTCGGTTCTCTGGTTTGCCTGGTTCTGGCCTTCTCGGTTCTTTGCTTTGCCTGGTTCTGCCCTCCTCGGTTCTTTGCTTTGCCTGGCTCAGCCCTTCTCAGTTCTTTAGCTTGCCTGGCTCTGTCCTTCTCGGTTCTTTGCTTTGCCTGGCTCTGCCCTTCTCAGTTCTCTGGCTTGCCTGGCTCTGCTCTTCTCGGTTCTCTGGCTTGCCTGGCTCTGCTCTTCTCGGTTCTCTGGCTTGCCTGGCTCTGCTCTTCTCGGTTCTCTGGTTTGCCTGGCTCTTCCCTTGCCCCCTGAGCTCTCAGGCACCACGAAGGCAGCAAAAGGACCAGCATGTTGACTTTCTGGGGTTTCCAATCCTCACCCTTTCGCTGGTCCTGGAGCATCAAACAGGAGGCTGATGGGGGGCTAAGATGGGGACAGAGGATACATCCTGTGATATCATCAGTGATGTCACTTCCAGTACCCTAACATTTTGGCAACAGAACGTGCAGGCACTGAGTTAAAATTAAATGAAAGCGTAGAGTGGCAGCTAGGAAGAGGTATTTGTTGGCAGAAACAGTGGTCTTAAATCGTTTGGTTTTACTCTGTTGCCTTATCTCTGCTCAGCCAGGGTTAAGCAGTCCACTGAGATGTTTCAGTCTTTTTCTAATAAACATGCCTTCATCAGAACTTACTCATTACAAGGAATGCAACAGAGTAAACACACACAGTGCAGTATTACATGCAAGCAGAGATCTGTATTGTCAAGTATTCTAGTTTGACTCACAGACCCTAGTTGTTCCTACAGTTATCCAGAGATTTATACAGGAAACGTGTTTTATAGACAGTTACTTTTTAGGTCGAGCCTTGGCAGCGTATGCGCTGCTCTGTGAGGCGAGCTGTTATTCAGTATGGAGTTGAACCTCCGCCCACTCTCTGCCCATATTTTTCATTGGCTTGTGTCACTGTCCTTTGTAAATGTTGGCTTCTGATTCGTACCGCTCTTCATCAGGAATAAAATCACCAAACACATTCAACAAAGGACGCTCCGCTCTAAAGGAGCACCTCGCCTCAAAATCCCACCATACATGAAAAAAAACATGGGTGGCACATACTTCTCTTTTCAAGCAGCCAAACTATGGAACTCTTTACCCCCCAACATAAGGTCCACCGACAACCACCTTATCTTCAGAAAACTACTCATATAAGCACCATACGCAAACAGAAATTTACAGCCTATCCCTCTGCATACAAGCATTTGTTTTCACTATAGATATGTACCTATCTTTGTGTATTACTTTGTATAAACATGTAAAATAAATATGTTGTTGAGAGAAAAAACTATAATAATAAATACATAAAAATCATCTTTGGTCTACATGTACATACTTCCATCATGCATCTATGTACCTTCCATGTACTTGGATCTGTGTGTCTGTTACTTTTCTCCTGGAAAAGAATATCCAATGCACTACCCTATTTCTCATCCTGTGCCTCTATCAATATCTTTAATCTACATGTGCTTACCTCCTTTATGTATCTACATACTTTCAATGTAATTATGGATCTATATATTTATCACTTTCTTCTAATTTAGCATCTCCAATGCACTACCCTATTTCTCAGTCTATACTTCCTCTCAATATATATTCTAGCCCAACCTTCTGACTCATCTCAAACTTCTTTCTACTACTCCTTCCAATGCACTACCCTATCTCTCATCCTATACATCTATCAATATATCCTCTACATCCACTCGCTCATTCATCCCAAAACCCATACCCCTACTATGATTGCCAAAATAACCCTTTCTAGACTCTCTACTACTCTACCCCTCCTTGCATTATCCTTCACCTCTTTTACTATACCGACCCCCTAAAACAAACCTTTCTAAACTCTTTCCTCCGAGTCTTCCCCTCCCAAACTCCTTTTTACTCATCCAAAAGCCTCCTCCTATTGCTAAGACCTTAAAAAAAAAAATTCACTCTTTTATCCCTCCACTATCCTTTTCAATCGGAATTAACAGACTAACACGTTCACTTCTCAAATTCCATATTAAACTATACTAATATACTGCCCAAAAACCTGACTAACCTATCCACCACTTAAAATGTACTTGCATGTTTCCCTATACTAATTCAACACTTATCCTCTATGGGTCCCGGAGTAGCATGCTACTCGCCGAAAAAGCGCTTTGACGCCTCATCAAGGGTAGTAAGCGCTATATAAATGCAATTACAATACAATTACAATACAATTTGTAACCTCCCATGAGGACTGGCCCTTTTGTTGTTACATGGTACGTCCTAAGCACTATTTTCCTTAATGCGTTTCTCGTACTGCAGGTGCGACATGCTTTCCTGCACCATTCAGCGCACCATGCACGCTTTCACTTTCTGAGCAGCGCGGGGCAATGGCGGACGCTTCTTTGAAATGATAGGTCTCATATTTACAAGAGTTTCATTATCATTTATGTGTTAATTATCAAAACAGATAAATAAAAGACATTGTCATTTACAATACCAAGAGCTTAAACTCTCGCAAATGCTGTTTTACAGTGTGTTGGAAGTTAAGAGCCGAAAGTTTTCAGATGCTCACAGCGCGCAGAGGAAATTTTATACAACCCTTAGCAGGGGACACCTCGTCTCAGGTTCTTTTTAACAGTGGGGCAGTTATTTTTTTTACTTTAACCCCTTGCGTGCGCGGCGGGCGTGCGCAGAGGACGGCCCCCGGCTGTCCGAACCCCGCCCACTCATTATTTCCCCAGCACCACGGCGGAATTTGTGCCGCGGTCAAGGGGTTAAGGTGTTGTGGAAGCTGTTAGATTAGGATCTGCCCCCTCCTCACACCCTAACTGTAGGCCAGGAATTGGCCCTCAGGGGCCCTCACCAACTGCTGGTAACTCAATTGAAAGGTCTCACCAAACATGGATTTTTCGTCTCAAGGGCAGGAGGGAACTCTTGGAATAAATGATGTTTCCGATACCTAGGGCTGGGCACTGCCAGCCTCACCCAGAGGCACATATGACCTTATAGCCAGGGATTTGCCTCAAACCGCGCCAGGATACCCATCAGCACCAGAAAGCCCCCCAGGGCGAGTTGTGCGCTATACAAATACACATAACATAACACAGTCAGCCACCCAGGCCAAGTTCTTTGTTCTTCTTTCCATCTGCTCGCCTCGTAGCGCTATGCGTCCAATTCTATGGTGCTGCATAATCCCGTCCACGCACCTTCACACTCACAAGCACAGAACCTGCTTAGAACGCAGCCTCAGTCTCTCCAAGTGAACCGCGGTACCAATGAGTGAGTTCTCATTTCTCAGAGTGACCTCTGGTGCCTCAGAGTGAGCTGGGATCCCTCAGGAGGACGCCATCTTCACCAGACTGGGTCCGGGTTCCTCGGAGTGAGCCCAGGTCCCTTAGAGTGAATCTTCGTCCCGCGGAGTGAGACAATGTTCCCCAGTAGGGGCCAGTGCCTCAGCCCAGGTCCCATAGAGTGAGACAATGTTCCCCAGTAGGGGCCAGTGCCTCAGCCCAGGTCCCTTAGAGTGAATCTTCATCCTCGGAGTGAGACAATGTTCCCCAGTAGGGGCCAGTGCCTCAGCCCAGGTCCCTTAGAGTGAATCTTTGTCCCGCGGAGTGAGACAATGTTCCCCAGTAGGGGCCAGTGCCTCAGCCCAGGTCCCTTGGAGTGAGTCTTCGTCCCTCGGAGTGAGACAATGTTCCCCTGTAGGGGCCAGTTCCTCTGCCCAGGTCCCCTAGAGTGAGTCTTCATCCAGCGGAGTGAGACAATGTTCCCCAGTAGGGGCCAGTTCCTCAGCCCAGGTCCCCTAGAGTGAGTCTTCGTCCAGCGGAGTGAGACAATGTTCCCCAGTAGGGGCCAGTTCCTCAGCCCAGGTCCCATAGAGTGAGACAATGTTCCCCAGTAGGGGCCAGTGCCTCAGCCCAGGTCCCTTAGAGTGAGTCTTCGTCCCTTGGAGTGAGACAATGTTCCCCAGTAGGGGCCAGTGCCTCAGCCCAGGTCCCTTAGACTGAGTCTTCGTCCCTTGGAGTGAGACAATGTTCCCCAGTAGGGGCCAGCGACTCAGCCCAGGTCCCTTAGAGTGAATCTTTGTCCCGCGGAGTGAGACAATGTTCCCCAGTAGGGGCCAGTGCCTCAGCCCAGGTCCCTTGGAGTGAGTCTTCGTCCCTTGGAGTGAGACAATGTTCCCCAGTAGGGGCCAGCGACTCAGTCCAGGTCCCTTAGAGTGAGTCTTCGTCCCTCGGAGTGAGACAATGTTCCCCAGTAGGGGCCAGCGTCTCAGCCCAGGTCCCTTAGAATGAATCTTTGTCCCGCGGAGTGAGACAATGTTCCCCAGTAGGGGCCAGTGCCTCAGCCCAGGTCCCATAGAGTGAGACAATGTTCCCCAGTAGGGGCCAGTTCCTCAGCCCAGGTCCCATAGAGTGAGACAATGTTCCCCAGTAGGGGCCAGTGCCTCAGCCCAGGTCCCTTAGAGTGAGTCTTCGTCCCTCGGAGTGAGACAATGTTCCCCAGTAGGGGCCAGCGTCTCAGCCCAGGTCCCTTAGAGTGAATCTTTGTCCCGCGGAGTGAGACAATGTTCCCCAGTAGGGGCCAGTGCCTCAGCCCAGGTCCCTTGGAGTGAGTCTTCGTCCCTCGGAGTGAGACAATGTTCCCCAGTAGGGGCCGGTGCCTCAGCCCAGGTCCCATAGAGTGAGACAATGTTCCCCAGTAGGGAGCAGTGCCTCAGCCCAGGTCCCATAGAGTGAGACAATGTTCCCCAGTAGGGGCCAGCGCCTCAGCCCAGGTCCCTTGGAGTGAGACTTCGTCCCTCGGAGTGAGACAAAGTTCCCCAGTAGGGGCCGGTGCCTCAGCCCAGGTCCCATAGAGTGAGACAATGTTCCCCAGTAGGGGCCAGCATCTCAGCCCAGGTCCCTTAGAGTGAATCTTTGTCCCGGGGAGTGAGACAATGTTCCCCAGTAGGGGCCAGTGCCTCAGCCCAGGTCCCATAGAGTGAGACAATGTTCCCCAGTAGGGGCCAGCGTCTCAGCCCAGGTCCCTTAGAGTGAATCTTTGTCCCGCGGAGTGAAACAATGTTCCTCAGTAGGGGCCAGTGCCTCAGCCCAGGTCCCTTAGAATGAATCTTCGTCCCCTGGAGTGAGACAATGTTCCCCAGTAGGGGCCAGTTCCTCTGCCCAGGTTCCTTAGAGTGAATCTTCGTCCAGCGGAGTGAGACAATGTTCCCCAGTAGGGGCCATTGCCTCAGCCCAGGTCCCTTAGAATGAATCTTCGTCCCCTGGAGTGAGACAATGTTCCCCAGTAGGGGCCAGTTCCTCTGCCCAGGTCCCTTAGAGTGAATCTTCGTCCCGCGGAGTGAGACAATGTTCCCCAGTAGGGGCCAGTGCCTCAGCCCAGGTCCCTTAGAATGAATCTTCGTCCCCTGGAGTGAGATAATGTTCCCCAGTAGGGGCCAGTTCCTCTGCCCAGGTCCCTTAGAGTGAATCTTCGTCCCGCGGAGTGAGACAATGTTCCCCAGTAGGGGCCAGTGCCTCAGCCCAGGTCCCTTAGAGTGAATCTTCGTCCCTGGGAGTGAGACAATGTTTCCCAGTAGGGGCCAGTGCCTCAGCCCAGGTCCCTTAGAGTGAATCTTCGTCCGTCGAAGTGAGAGGATGTTCCTCAGTAGGGGCCAGTGCCTCAGCCCAGTTTCCTTAGAGTAAATCTTCGTCCCGCGGAGTGAGACAATGTTCCCCAGTAGGGGCCAGTTCCTCTGCCCAGGTCCCTTAGAGTGAATCTTCGTCCCGCGGAGTGAGACAATGTTTCCCAGTAGGGGCCAGTGCCTCAGCCCAGGTCACTTAGAGTGAATATTTGTCCCATAGAGTGAGAAAATGTTCCCCAGTAGGGGTTAGTGCCTCTGCCCAGGTACCCTAGAGTGAGTCTTCGTCCAGCGGAGTGAGACAATGTTCCCCAGTAGGTGCCAGTTCCTCAGCCCAGGTCCCCTAGAGTGAGTCTTCATCCAGCGGAGTGAGACAATGTTCCCCAGTAGGGGCCAGTGCCTCTGCCCAGGTCCCATAGAGTGAGACTTCATCCTCGGAGTGAGAAAATGTTCCCCAGTGGAGGCCAGTTCCTCTGCCCAGGTCCCCTAGAGTGAGTCTTCGTCCCTCGGAGTGAGACAATGTTCCCCAGTAGGGGCCAGTTCCTCTGCCCAGGTCCCCTAGAGTGAGTCTTCGTCCCTCGGAGTGAGACAGTGTTCCCCAGTAGGGGCCAGTGCCTCTACCCAGGTCCCATAGAGTGAGACTTCATCCTCGGAGTGAGACAACGTTCCCCAGTGGAGGCCAGTTCCTCTGCCCAGGTCCCCTAGAGTGAGTCTTCGTCCCCCGGAGTGAGACAATGTTCCCCAGTAGGGCCCGTTCCTCTGCCCAGGTCCCTTGGAGTGAGTCTTCGTCCCTCGGAGTGAGACAATGTTCCCCAGTAGGGGTCAGTGCCTCTACCCAGGCCCCATAGAGTGAGACTTCATCCGCGGAGTGAGACAATGTTCCCCAGTGGAGGCCAGTGCCTCTGCCCAGGTCCCCTAGAGTGAGTCTTCGTCCAGCGGAGTGAGACAATGTTCCCCAGTAGGGGCCAGTGCCTCAGCCCAGGTCTCTTTGAGTGAATATTCGTCCCTGGGAGTGAGACAATGTTCCCCAGTAGGGGCCAGTTCCTCTGCCCAGGTCCCCTAGAGTGAGTCTTCATCTAGCGGAATGAGACAATGTTCCCCAGTAGGGGCCAGTGCCTCAGCCCAGGTCCCATAGAGTGAGACAATGTTCCCCAGTAGGGGCCAGTTCCTCTGCCCAGGTCCCCTAGAGTGAGTCTTCGTCCAGCGGAGTGAGACAATGTTCCCCAGTAGGGGCAAGTTCCTCTGCCCAGGTCCCCTAGAGTGAGTCTTCGTCCAGCGGAGTGAGACAATGTTCCCCAGTAGGGGCCAGTGCCTCAGCCCAGGTCCCTTTGGGTGAATATTCGTCCCTGGGAGTGAGACAATGTTCCCCAGTAGGGGCCAGTTCCTCAGCCCAGGTCCCCTAGAGTGAGTCTTCGTCCAGCGGAATGAGACAATGTTCCCCAGTAGGGGCCAGTGCCTCTGCCCAGGTCCCCTAGAGTGAGTCTTCGTCCAGCGGAATGAGACAATGTTCCCCAGTAGGGGCCAGTGCCTCAGCCCAGGTCCCTTAGAGTGAATCTTTGTCCCTCAGAGTGAGACAATGTTCCCCAGTAGGGGATAGCTCCTCAGCCCAGGTCCCATAGAGTGAATCTTCCTCCCTCGGAGTGAGACAATGTTCCCCAGTAGGGGCCAGTTCCTCTGCCCAGGTCCCCTAGAGTGAGTCTTCGTCCAGCGGAATGAGACAATATTCCCCAGTAGGGGCCAGTGCCTCTGCCCAGTTCCCCTAGAGTGAGTCTTCGTCCAGCGGAATGAGACAATGTTCCCCAGTAGGGGCCAGTGCCTCAGCCCAGGTCCCTTAGAGTGAATCTTTGTCCCTCAGAGTGAGACAATGTTCCCCAGTAGGGGCTAGCTCCTCAGCCCAGGTCCCATAGAGTGAATCTTCCTCCCTCGGAGTGAGACAATGTTTCCCAGCAGCGGTCAGTGCCTCAGCCCAGGTCCCATAGAGTGAGACAATGTTCCCCATTAGGGGTCAGCGCCCCAGCCCAGGTCCCTTGGAGTGAGTCTTTGTCCCTCGGAGTGAGACAATGTTCCCCAGTAGGGGCCAGTTCCTCTGCCCAGGTCCCCTAGAGTGAGTCTTCGTCCAGCGGAGTGAGACAATGTTCCCCAGGAGGGGCCAGTTCCTCTGCCCAGGTCCCCTGGAGTGAGTCTTCGTCCAGCGGAGTGAGACAATGTCCCCCAGTAGGGGCCAGTGCCTCAGCCCAGGTCCCTTGGAGTGAGTCTTCATCCCTCGGAGTGAGACAATGTTCCCCAGTAGGGGCCGGTGCCTCAGCCCAGGTCCCATAGAGTGAGACAATGTTCCCCAGTAGGGGCCAGTGCCTCAGCCCAGGTCCCTTAGAGTGAATCTTTGTCCCGCGGAGTGAGACAATGTTCCCCAGTAGGGGCCAGTGCCTCAGCCCAGGTCCCTTGGAGTGAGTCTTCGTCCCTCGGAGTGAGACAATGTTCCCCAGTAGGGGTCAGCGTCTCAGCCCAGGTCCCTTAGAGTGAATCTTTGTCCTGCGGAGTGAGACAATGTTCCCCAGTAGGGGTCTGCGTCTCAGCCCAGGTCCCTTAGAGTGAATCTTTGTCCCGCGGAGTGAAACAATGTTCCCCAGCAGGGGCCAGTGCCTCAGCCCAGGTCCCTTGGAGTGAGTCTTCGTCCCTCGGAGTGAGACAATGTTCCCCAGTAGGGGCCAGTTCCTCTGCCCAGGTCCCCTAGAGTGAGTCTTCGTCCAGCGGAGTGAGACAATGTTCCCCAGTAGGGGCCAGTTCCTCTGCCCAGGTCCCTTTGAATGAATCTTCGTCCCTCGGAGTGAGACAATGTTCCCCTGTAGGGGAAAGTTCCTCTGCCCAGGTCCCCTAGAGTGAGTCTTCGTCCAGCGGAGTGAGACAATGTTCTCCAGTAGGGGCCAGTTCCTCTGCCCAGGTCCCCTAGAGTGAGTCTTCGTCCAGCGGAGTGAGACAATGTTCCCCAGTAGGGGCCAGTGCCTCAGCCCAGGTCCCTTGCAGTGAGTCTTCGTCCCTCGGAGTGAGATAATGTTCCCCAGTAGGGGCCGGTGCCTCAGCCCAGGTCCCATAGAGTGAGACAATGTTCCCTAGTAGGGGCCAGTGCCTCAGCCCAGGTCCCTTGGAGTGAGTCTTCGTCCCTCGGAGTGAGACAATGTTCCCCAGTAGGGGTCAGTGCCTCAGCCCAGGTCCCTTTGGGTGAATATTCGTCCCTGGGAGTGAGACAATGTTCCCCAGTAGGGGCCAGTTCCTCAGCCCAGGTCCCCTAGAGTGAGTCTTCGTCCAGCGGAATGAGACAATGTTCCCCAGTAGGGGCCAGTGCCTCTGCCCAGGTCCCCTAGAGTGAGTCTTCGTCCAGCGGAATGAGACAATGTTCCCCAGTAGGGGCCAGTGCCTCAGCCCAGGTCCCTTAGAGTGAATCTTTGTCCCTCAGAGTGAGACAATGTTCCCCAGTAGGGGATAGCTCCTCAGCCCAGGTCCCATAGAGTGAATCTTCCTCCCTCGGAGTGAGACAATGTTCCCCAGTAGGGGCCAGTTCCTCTGCCCAGGTCCCCTAGAGTGAGTCTTCGTCCAGCGGAATGAGACAATATTCCCCAGTAGAGGCCAGTGCCTCTGCCCAGTTCCCCTAGAGTGAGTCTTCGTCCAGCGGAATGAGACAATGTTCCCCAGTAGGGGCCAGTGCCTCAGCCCAGGTCCCTTAGAGTGAATCTTTGTCCCTCAGAGTGAGACAATGTTCCCCAGTAGGGGCTAGCTCCTCAGCCCAGGTCCCATAGAGTGAATCTTCCTCCCTCGGAGTGAGCCAATGTTTCCCAGCAGCGGTCAGTGCCTCAGCCCAGGTCCCATAGAGTGAGACAATGTTCCCCATTAGGGGTCAGCGCCCCAGCCCAGGTCCCTTGGAGTGAGTCTTTGTCCCTCGGAGTGAGACAATGTTCCCCAGTAGGGGCCAGTGCCTCAGCCCAGGTCCCCTAGAGTGAGACAATGTTCCCCAGTAGGGGTCAGCGCCCCAGCCCAGGTCCCTTGGAGTGAGTCTTTGTCCCTCGGAGTGAGACAATGTTCCCCAGTAGGGGCCAGTGCCTCAGCCCAGGTCCCTTAGAGTGAATCTTCATCCTCGGAGTGAGACAATGTTCCCCAGCAGGGGCCAGTGCCTCAGCCCAGGTCCCTTAGAGTGAATCTTCATCCTCGGAGTGAGACAATGTTCCCCAGTAGGGGCCAGTGCCTCAGCCCAGGTCCCTTAGAGTGAATCTTCATCCTCGGAGTGAGACAATGTTCCCCAGTAGGGGCCAGTGCCTCTGCCCAGGTCCCCTAGAGTGAGTCTTCGTCCAGCGGAGTGAGACAATGTTCCCCAGTAGGGGCCAGTTCCTCAGCCCAGGTCCCCTAGAGTGAGACAATGTTCCCCAGTAGGGGTCAGCGCCCAAGCCCAGGTCCCTTGGAGTGAGTCTTTGTCCCTCGGAGTGAGACAATGTTCCCCAGTAGGGGCCAGTGCCTCAGCCCAGGTCCCTTAGAGTGAATCTTCATCCTCGGAGTGAGACAATGTTCCCCAGTAGGGGCCAGTGCCTCAGCCCAGGTCCCTTAGAGTGAATCTTCATCCTCGGAGTGAGACAATGTTCCCCAGTAGGGGCCAGTTCCTCTGCCCTTGTCCCCTAGAGTGAGTCTTCGTCCAGCGGAGTGAGACAATGTTCCCCAGTAGGGACCAGTGCCTCAGCCCAGGTCCCTTTGAGTGAATCTTCGTCCCTCGGAGTGAGACAATGTTCCCCAGTAGGGGCCAGTTCCTCTGCCCAGGTCCCCTAGAGTGAGTCTTCGTCCAGCGGAGTGAGACAATGTTCCCCAGGAGGGGCCAGTTCCTCTGCCCAGGTCCCCTGGAGTGAGTCTTCGTCCAGCGGAGTGAGACAATGTCCCCCAGTACGGGCCAGTGCCTCAGCCCAGGTCCCTTGGAGTGAGTCTTCATCCCTCGGAGTGAGACAATGTTCCCCAGTAGGGGCCGGTGCCTCAGCCCAGGTCCCATAGAGTGAGACAATGTTCCCCAGTAGGGGCCAGTGCCTCAGCCCAGGTCCCTTAGAGTGAATCTTCATCCTCGGAGTGAGACAATGTTCCCCAGCAGGGGCCAGTGCCTCAGCCCAGGTCCCTTAGAGTGAATCTTCATCCTCGGAGTGAGACAATGTTCCCCAGTAGGGGCCAGTGCCTCAGCCCAGGTCCCTTAGAGTGAATCTTCATCCTCGGAGTGAGACAATGTTCCCCAGTAGGGGCCAGTGCCTCTGCCCAGGTCCCCTAGAGTGAGTCTTCGTCCAGCGGAGTGAGACAATGTTCCCCAGTAGGGGCCAGTTCCTCAGCCCAGGTCCCCTAGAGTGAGACAATGTTCCCCAGTAGGGGTCAGCGCCCAAGCCCAGGTCCCTTGGAGTGAGTCTTTGTCCCTCGGAGTGAGACAATGTTCCCCAGTAGGGGCCAGTGCCTCAGCCCAGGTCCCTTAGAGTGAATCTTCATCCTCGGAGTGAGACAATGTTCCCCAGTAGGGGCCAGTGCCTCAGCCCAGGTCCCTTAGAGTGAATCTTCATCCTCGGAGTGAGACAATGTTCCCCAGTAGGGGCCAGTTCCTCTGCCCTTGTCCCCTAGAGTGAGTCTTCGTCCAGTGGAGTGAGACAATGTTCCCCAGTAGGGACCAGTGCCTCAGCCCAGGTCCCTTTGAGTGAATCTTCGTCCCTCGGAGTGAGACAATGTTCCCCAGTAGGGGCCAGTTCCTCTGCCCAGGTCCCCTAGAGTGAGTCTTCGTCCAGCGGAGTGAGACAATGTTCCCCAGGAGGGGCCAGTTCCTCTGCCCAGGTCCCCTGGAGTGAGTCTTCGTCCAGCGGAGTGAGACAATGTCCCCCAGTACGGGCCAGTGCCTCAGCCCAGGTCCCTTGGAGTGAGTCTTCATCCCTCGGAGTGAGACAATGTTCCCCAGTAGGGGCCGGTGCCTCAGCCCAGGTCCCATAGAGTGAGACAATGTTCCCCAGTAGGGGCCAGTGCCTCAGCCCAGGTCCCTTAGAGTGAATCTTTGTCCCGCGGAGTGAGACAATGTTCCCCAGTAGGGGCCAGTGCCTCAGCCCAGGTCCCTTGGAGTGAGTCTTCGTCCCTCGGAGTGAGACAATGTTCCCCAGTAGGGGTCAGCGTCTCAGCCCAGGTCCCTTAGAGTGAATCTTTGTCCTGCGGAGTGAGACAATGTTCCCCAGTAGGGGTCTGCGTCTCAGCCCAGGTCCCTTAGAGTGAATCTTTGTCCCGCGGAGTGAGACAATGTTTCCCAGCAGGGGCCAGTGCCTCAGCCCAGGTCCCTTGGAGTGAGTCTTCGTCCCTCGGAGTGAGACAATGTTCCCCAGTAGGGGCCAGTTCCTCTGCCCAGGTCCCCTAGAGTGAGTCTTCGTCCAGCGGAGTGAGACAATGTTCCCCAGTAGGGGCCAGTTCCTCTGCCCAGGTCCCTTTGAATGAATCTTCGTCCCTCGGAGTGAGACAATGTTCCCCTGTAGGGGAAAGTTCCTCTGCCCAGGTCCCCTAGAGTGAGTCTTCGTCCAGCGGAGTGAGACAATGTTCTCCAGTAGGGGCCAGTTCCTCTGCCCAGGTCCCCTAGAGTGAGTCTTCGTCCAGCGGAGTGAGACAATGTTCCCCAGTAGGGGCCAGTGCCTCAGCCCAGGTCCCTTGCAGTGAGTCTTCGTCCCTCGGAGTGAGATAATGTTCCCCAGTAGGGGCCGGTGCCTCAGCCCAGGTCCCATAGAGTGAGACAATGTTCCCCAGTAGGGGCCAGTGCCTCAGCCCAGGTTCCTTGGAGTGAGTCTTCGTCCCTCGGAGTGAGACAATGTTCCCCAGTAGGGGTCAGCGTCTCAGCCCAGGTCCCTTAGAGTGAATCTTTGTCCCGCGGAGTGAGACAATGTTCCCCAGTAAGGGTCAGCGTCTCAGCCCAGGTCCCTTAGAGTGAATCTTTGTCCCGCGGAGTGAGACAATGTTCCCCAGTAGGGGCCAGTGCCTCAGCCCAGGTCCCTTGGAGTGAGTCTTCGTCCCTCGGAGTGAGACAATGTTCCCCAGTAGGGGCCAGTTCCTCTGCCCAGGTCCCCTAGAGTGAGTCTTCGTCCAGCGGAGTGAGACAATGTTCCCCAGTAGGGGCCAGTTCCTCTGCCCAGGTCCCTTTGAGTGAATCTTCGTCCCTCGGAGTGAGACAATGTTCCCCTGTAGGGGCCAGTTCCTCTGCCCAGGTCCCCTAGAGTGAGTCTTCGTCCAGCGGAGTGAGACAATGTTCCCCAGTAGGGGCCGGTGCCTCAGCCCAGGTCCCATAGAGTGAGACAATGTTCCCCAGTAGGGAGCAGTGCCTCAGCCCAGGTCCCATAGAGTGAGACAATGTTCCCCAGTAGGGGCCAGCGTCTCAGCCCAGGTCCCTTAGAGTGAATCTTTGTCCCGCGGAGTGAGACAATGTTCCCCAGTAGGGGCCAGCGTCTCAGCCCAGGTCCCTTAGAGTGAGTCTTCGTCCCTCGGAGTGAGACAATGTTCCCCAGTAGGGGCCAGTTCCTCTGCCCAGGTCCCCTAGAGTGAGTCTTCGTCCAGCGGAGTGAGACAATGTTCCCCAGTAGGGACCAGTGCCTCAGCCCAGGTCCCTTTGAGTGAATCTTCGTCCCTCGGAGTGAGACAATGTTCCCCAGTAGGGGCCAGTTAATAAGCCCAGGTCCCATGGAGTGAGACAATGTTCCCGAGTAGGGGCCAGTGCTCCAGCCCAGGTCCCTTGGAGTGAGACTTCATCCTCGGAGGGAGACAATATTCCCCAGTAGGGGCCAGTTCCTCTGCCCAGGTCCCTTTGAGTGAATCTTCGTCCCTCGGAGTGAGACAATGTTCCCCAGTAGGGGCCAGTGCCTCAGCCCAGGTCCCTTAGAAGGAATCTTCGTCCCTCAGAGTGAGACAATGTTCCCCAGTAGGGGCCAGTTCCTCTGCCCAGATCCCCTAGAGTGAGTCTTCGTCCAGCGGAGTGAGACAATGTTCCCCGGTAGGGCCCAGTTCCTTTGCCCAGGTCCCCTAGAGTGAGTCTTCGTCCAGCGGAGTGAGACAATGTTCCCCAGTAGGGGCCAGCTCCTCTGCCCAGGTCCCTTAGAATGAATCTTCGTCCCTCAGAGTGAGACAATGTTCCCCAGTAGGGGTCAGTTCTTCGAACACGAGCCCATGATTCTCAGTGTGAGTCCAGGCCTCTGGTTTGAGTCCACCCTGACCAGGGTGAGTTGAGGTGCCACAGATGGAGCCAATGTCCCTCAGACTGAGGTCACGTCTCCTGCTGAGGACCCCGGTCACCTGGAGGGACTGAGCACCCAATCCACGGTGACCTCCACTCCTGAAGCGAGCCTTGGGGGTCAGTCAGAGGATTAGTAGTCAGAGCAGCTCTCACTGCCCTCTTCCGGTTCCGCCTGACACTTATTCATCCAACAGATGCCGCATTCCAGGGGATGCAGTAATGACCCAAGACAGCCATGCTGAGCCCAGCCCCGCCGCCCAACCAGCCCACCTCCTGTCCAGCCCCACCAGCCCACCTCGTGTCCAGCCCCACCAGCCCACCTCTTGTCCAGCCCCACCAGCCCACCTCGTGTCCAGCCCCACCAGCCTACCTCGTGTCCAGCCCCACCAGCCCACCTCGTGTCCAGCCCCACTAGCCCACCTCGTGTCCAGCCCCACCAGCCCACCTCGTGTCCAGCCCCACCAGCCCACCTCGTGTCCAGCCCCACCAGCCCACCTCGTGTCCAGCCCCACCAGCCCACCTCGAGTCCAGCCCCACAGCCCACCTCCTGTCCAGTCCCACCAGCCCACCTCGTGTCCAGCCCCACCAGCCCACCTCGTGTCCAGCCCCACCAGCCCACCTCCTGTCCAGCCCCACCAGCCCACCTCGTGTCCAGCCCCACAGCCCACCTCCTGTCCAGCCCCACCAGCCCACCTCGTGTCCAGCCCCACAGACTCACCAGCCCACCTCTTGTCCAGCCCCACAGCCCACCTCTTGTCCAGCCCCACAGCCCACCTCTTGTCCAGCCCCACCAGCCCACCTCGTGTCCAGCCCCACCAGCCCACCTCTTGTCCAGCCCCACCAGCCCACCTCGTGTCCAGCCCCACCAGCCTACCTCGTGTCCAGCCCCACCAGCCCACCTCGTGTCCAGCCCCACTAGCCCACCTCGTGTCCAGCCCCACCAGCCCACCTCGTGTCCAGCCCCACCAGCCCACCTCGTGTCCAGCCCCACCAGCCCACCTCGTGTCCAGCCCCACCAGCCCACCTCGAGTCCAGCCCCACAGCCCACCTCCTGTCCAGTCCCACCAGCCCACCTCGTGTCCAGCCCCACCAGCCCACCTCGTGTCCAGCCCCACCAGCCCACCTCCTGTCCAGCCCCACCAGCCCACCTCGTGTCCAGCCCCACAGCCCACCTCCTGTCCAGCCCCACCAGCCCACCTCGTGTCCAGCCCCACAGACTCACCAGCCCACCTCTTGTCCAGCCCCACAGCCCACCTCTTGTCCAGCCCCACAGCCCACCTCTTGTCCAGCCCCACCAGCCCACCTCGTGTCCAGTCTCACCAGCCCACTTCTTGTCCAGCCCCACAGTCCACCTCTTGTCCAGCCCCACAGTCCACCTCTTATCCAGCCCCACAGCCCACCTCCTGTGCAGCCGTGCAGCCACACAGCCCCCCTTGTAAAGCTCCACCAAGGGACTCACCTTCCTTAGCCCAGCCCTGGAGCTCCATCAAAGGACGTCATCTTCTTGGGTCCGGCTCCTGGAGGCCCGGCAGGAATCCTTGCCTTCCTAGGGTCGGCCCATGCAGGTCCACCCAGGGTCATTACCGTGCTGAGCCCGCTCCACCAGGGGTGCTCTGCCCAGGCGCTGCTGTGGCCCAACCAAGGTGATCCAAGCTGCTGGAGCTGGAAATGCCCGCTTACCCTACATGTTCTAAGGTGGTAGTGACCCAGGCGGTAAACCCAACATGTTCCACACTGGTGCCGGCGCGAGCGGTGTCAGACCATCCTACAGGTTCCACGCCGATGCTGATGCAGCCAGTGTCGGCTATCCTACAGGTTCCACGCCGGTGCTGGTGCAGTCAGTGTCGGCTATCCTACAGGTTCCATGCTGGTGCTGATGCAAGCTGTGTCGGCTATCCTACAGGTTCCACGCCGGTGCTGGTGCAGTCAGTGTCGGCTATCCTACAGGTTCCATGCCGGTGATGGTGCAACCAGTGTCAGGCCATCCCACAGGCTCCACGCCGGTGCTGATGCAACCAGTGAAGGCTATCCTTTAGGTTCCACGCCGGTGCTGATGCAACCAGTGTCGGCTATCCTACAGGTTCCACGCTATTGCTGATGCAAGCGGTGTCGGCTATCCTACAGGTTCCGCGCCGGTGCTGGTGCAACCAGTGTCGGCTATCCTACAGGTTCCACGCCGGTGCTGGTGCAACCAGTGTGGTAACCAGTGTCGGCTATCCTACAGTTTCCACGCTGGTGCTGATGCAACCAGTGTCGGATATCCTACAGGTTCTACGCCGGTGCTGGGGCAACCAGTGTCAGCTATCCTACAGGTTCCACGCCGGTGCTGGTGCAGTCAGTGTCGGCTATCCTACAGGTTCCACGCAGGTGCTGATGCAACCAGTGTCAGCTATCCTACAGGTTCCATGCCGGTGCTGGTGCAGTCAGTGTCGGCTATCCTACAGGTTCCATGCCGGTGATGGTGCAACCAGTGTCAGGCCATCCCACAGCTTCCACGCCGGTGCTGATGCAACCAGTGAAGGCTATCCTTTAGGTTCCACGCCGGAGCTGAAGCAACCAGTGTCGGCTATCCTACAGGTTCCACGCTATTGCTGATGCAAGCGGTGTCGGCTATCCTACAGGTTCCGCGCCGGTGCTGGTGCAACCAGTGTCGGCTATCCTACAGGTTCCGCGCCGGTGCTGGTGCAACCAGTGTCGGCTATCCTATAGGTTCCACGCTGGTGCTGGTGCAAGCGGTGTCAGCTATCCTACAGGTTCCAAGACGAGTTCCAAGCAGGTGTAGGAGGTGTGGACCCCCCTACACGCTCAGGACCGGTTCTGGTGCAGGCGGTGGGCGCCCACAGTCTGCGCTCTGAGCTGCTCCTGTAGGCACGCTCGGAGCTGGCACTGCCACCCCCAGTGGGGGCAGCGGCCGGTGTCCCAGGCTGCACTCTGCAGAGCGTCCCTGCACACTCGAGCAGTCACGGGCAGATCTATTCTCAGCAGTGACCGAGGGGTCGAGGAATGCAGGCTGAAGCTCTGGCGGCGGGGGTCCAGAGGGCGAGTGTGCCTCGTGCATTAAAGCACATGATTCACAAAGAGGCGCCTGTGGGGTGATCTTAGTAGCAGGTGTTACTTTGTCTTGTCTTTACTCCTGAATGTGAAAGTATGTCTGGGCCTTGCACCATTCCAAACAGAAGAAGGAAGCATGAGGGGGCGGGGGAGGAGCACTGAAGCAACACAACCTTCCAAGAACTAGAAGAGCACTGAGGCAACGGAACATTCCAAGCACCATTGGCGCACTGACGCGGCACAACATTCCAAGCACTAGAGGAGCACTGAAGAAACGCAACATTCCAAGCACTAGAGGAGCACTGAAGAAACGCAACATTCCAAGCAACGCAACATTCCAAGCACTAGAGGAGCACTGAAGAAACGCAACATTCCAAGCACTAGAGGAACACTGAAGAAACGCAACATTCCAAGCACTAGAGGAGCGTAGAACTTCAAAACAAAAGAACTTGCAAGTACCAGAGCTTAAAAGCCAACATTCCAAACACCAGAGCATTGACGCAACAACATAGTCGAGCATCAAATATGTAAAAAGCACAACTTTCTAGGTACCAGCAGCGCAACATTCCAAACCACTGTACTGTGATGGAAGATATCATTCTAAGAGCACTCAGGGAGCACAACATTCCAAGCATCGGACCATGGAACCAACACAACCTTCTAAGACCCAAAACACCACAGTGTCGAAGCAAAGCAGGATTTCAATCACCGGGCATCGAAGCAACACAACATTCAAAAACACAGAATTACAAGCATCAGAGTGTCAATGAATCTCAGCATTCCACAGCCCAGAGTGTTCAAGCGACACAACTCTGCAAGCATCACAAAGCAAAAGCAACACACATTCTAAGCACCACAACATCACAGCAACACAAGATTTCAAGCACCAGAGCGTCAAAGCAGGAAAACACTTTACACACCAGCCTAGTCTCACTCATCACATGCGAGTCTCACACCCTGAAAGACACTCTCGCGCGTCACCAGAGACCAGGAGCAATCAAACCTTCTGAGCGCCAGAGCAGTGAGGCAACACACCATTCCAAGCACCACAGCAGTGAGGCAACCAAACATTCCAAGCACCACAGCAGTGAGGCAACCAAACATTCCAAGCACCACAGCACTGAGGCAACACACCATTTCAAGCACCACAGCAGTGAGGCAACCAAACATTCCAAGCACCACAGCAGTGAGGCAACCAAACATTCCAAGCACCACAGCACTGAGGCAACACACCATTTCAAGCACAACAGCACTGAGGCAACTGAACATTCCAAGCACCACAGCACTGAGGCAACACACCATTTGAAGCACCACAGCACTGAGGCAACACACCATTCCAAGCACCACAGCAGCGAGGCAACCAAACATTCCAAGCACCACAGCACTGAGGCAATACACCATTTCAAGCACCACAGCACTGAGGCAACTGAACATTCCAAGCACCACAGCACTGAGGCAACACACCATTTCAAGCACAACAGCACTGAGGCAACTGAACATTCCAAGCACCACAGCACTGAGGCAACACACCATTTGAAGCACCACAGCACTGAGGCAACACACCATTCCAAGCACCACAGCAGCGAGGCAACCAAACATTGCAAGCACCACAGCACTGAGGCAATACACCATTTCAAGCACCACAGCACTGAGGCAACTGAACATTCCAAGCACCACAGCACTAAGGCAACAGAGCATTCCAAGCACCAGAGCACTGTGGCAACTGAACATTCCAAGCACCACAGCACTGAGGCAACACACCATTCCAAGCACCACAGCACTGAGGCAACAGAGCATTCCAAGCACCAGAGCACTGTGGCAACTGAACATTCCAAGCACCACAGCACTGAGGCAACACACCATTCCAAGCACCACAGCACTGAGGCAACACACCATTCCAAGCACCAGAGCAGTGAGGCAACCAAACATTCCAAGCACCACAGCAGTGAGGCAACCAAACATTCCAAGCACCACAGCACTGAGGCAACACACCATTCCAAGCACCACAGCACTGAGGCAACACACCATTCCAAGCACCAGAGCAATGAGGCAACAGAGCATTCCAAATATCAAAGCAACACAAGACTCTCAGGACCAGATCACTGAAGCAACACAACATCCCCAGCCTAGAAGCTTGAAAGAGACACAACATTCTAAGCGTCAGAGATCAAAGCATTACAAGATTCCAAACACCACATTGTTGAAACAGCACAACATTCCAAGCACCAGAGCACCGAGGCAACAGAACATTCCAAATATCAAAGCAAAACAACACTCTCAGGACCAGATTACTGAATCAACAAAACATTCCAAGTTGTGAAGCATGGAAGCAACATAACATTCCAAGCACCAGAGCACTCAAGCAACACAATATTACAAGTATCAACGATCAAAGCAGTTCAACATTCCTAGCACCAAAGCACTGCGGCAACATACATTTCATGTAGCAAAGATCAAAGCAATTCAACATTCCTAGCACGAAAGCACTGCAGCGACACAATATTCAAAGTACCAAAGATCAAAGCAAGACAGTGCTCCCAGAATCGGAGAACTGGAGCAACATAACATTCCAGGCACCAAAGCACCGCAGCAATACAGTATTACAAGTACCAAAGATCAAAGCAATCCAATATTCCTAGCTCCGGAGTACTGAAGCAGCAGAACATTCCAACAAGTACCAAATATCAAAGCAATACAGCACTCCTAGTGCCAGAGCACCGGGCAACACAACATTCCAAGCTGTGAGGCAGGGGAGCAACATAGAATTTCAAGCACTGCAGCAATACAGTATTACAAGTACCAAAGCTCAAAGCAATCCAACATTCCCAACACCACAGCATCGAAGCAACACAATACGTAATGAACCAGCCCAGTCTCACTCATCATATGCGAGTCTCACACACTGAAAGTCTTGCTTGTCACCAGAGGCTAGGAGCAATCAAACCTAGTGAGCACCAGAGCACTGAGGCACAGAACATTCCACGCACCAGAGCAGTGAGACACACAAGAGGATGGACGGAATGTTGCACAATGGCAAAACATTCACCCCCAGTCACAGATCTGGGTTTAATCCATCGTTATTTTGCTCACCAAGCCACTCCAGTTCAGACATGGCCATATGCAAATCAGTCTTGGCCCTGTGCCTCATGGGAACACTCCAGCCCGAACTGCCAAGTCATGTCTTCCTTGGACCGGAATCAAGCATCCTAGGACCGGTTTCTGGCTATCAGCCGTCATCAGCCAGGATAGCTTGACTCCAGTGGCGTAGTGAGCACGGGACCCACGTCTGGGCATACCCTTCCCACATAGGGTGAACAGCAAAACAAACAAGATGATGGACAAAATGTTGCACAATGGCAAAACATTCACCCCCAGTCACAGATCTGTGTTTAATCCATCGTTATTTTGCTCACCAAGCCACCCCAGTTAAGACATGGCCATTTGCAAATCAATTCAATTTATGAAGCTTTATTCGGCACATGTAAATGACCATAAAAGCACAAGGATAAAATACAGTGAATAATACATACAATAAATTTCAGAATAAAAAGATAACCAGAGAGTTAGCAGACATAACTCTTAAAAACACATGCTTTTCCTGGCATTGATAGACTGGTTTAGAAACGTGGCAGTATAAAAACAAATATCGGCGGATTGCAGATTAAAAATTAAACTCATAGCCTGATTAACTGTACATACACCATATTTAACAAACATGGGTTTCAGATAGGCAGTACGAAAATTCATGTACAGTTTGCAAAACAGTAAAAAGTGCAAGGTGCTCTGCTTGGATATACCATCACAAGGTGTGAAAAATAAATACAAACTTGGTGAACATTATCGGCGCCATCTTGCCCCTTTCCAGGCCCATTCGTGCGCGTAAGCGGCAGCCATTTTGAGCACCATGGCCTCCCTGCCCCTCACTAATAGCCAGCGCGTCTCTCTCTCTCTTAACCTCGCAAGCATTCCCCCGCACGCTGACAACCCCCCCGCTCTCTCATGCCTTGGGTCATAAACCCCTCTCCAGCGCAGCTTCACCACGGAACCCCATCCTGTTCCCAGCGCGACACCTCCCTTCATTCCTTTCATGGCCTCAAACCCTTTTGATGCAAACCCCCTTTCCCTGTGTCCCCGTTTGTCTTCCTCGTTCCCAGGCTGCCACCTGACCCTGCGGATACTGTTTATTACCCCGTACAGTAGGAAGCTTCCCCTCCCCATCAAAAGACCCCCGAACCGATCAAAGCCCCCACCCCATGAGATCCGATCAACCCCACGCATTCCGTGAATCGGCGGAATGCCCTGCTGTGCGACCACCATCACCTGTTGTGACCGGGGTGGGGAATCCAACTGTAAATGTATGTGGGAACGGGTCTGGAGGGGAGATTCCGAGGATGTTCTTTCAAGTATTAAAATATTACGAGAATGTGTTATGTGCAATAAAGGTCGTAAACTCTAGTATAAGAGGCCCGGCCTCAGAGATGTGGTTAGAGCACCTCGTGACGATACTTGCTGTCTGAATTGATGTGTTCTCCTCCGGAGAGAATAAAATCCTCGTTTCCCGCCTTCCAGTCTCCAGCGCCTGCTTCTTCATTGATTAATATTGGTGGGTCATAGAGGCGATACCGCCGGGCAACATAAAAGGGTCTTTGGTTACCGGTTGTCTTTGGAACCCTTTTTAACAATTGGCGTCCCAAACGTGGGGCCCATCAGCGACTCGTGGATCCAGTGGGAGAGGTCCTGACGACAGAGTGAACGACTGCAACGATCGGAAGGTACCCTGTCCGATAGACCCTCGTCTGACAGCCGATCATCCGAACTTCACTGGTTCCGAACAGACCTCTCTCGAGTGATCTGCGGTCCTGACTGGGAACCATCAGGAGTGCCACGAGAAGTACGAAGAGAAGAGGACGATCGGGCGCTGGATTCGGAAGACGAGAAACTGTCCATGCGGTCCGGGTAAGGTCGTGTAAACACGACGAATTGCGAAAGTAATAGATAATTGAAAGAAATTGATAATTGTTGTGAAAATACTAGTATTACTCTTTGTTAATTTATTGGAGATTCACTGTCTACAAACGGAGAAACAACAGGCTCTCCCTTTATAAACAGCGAAGGATAGGTACGCACCCGTCGGACCTATTTTTCTCCCCCACTGAACAATTGCCCCTTCGCCCCATTGATTAACTGTTATAGATTGTTTTCTGGAGATTCTCTGTCTGAAAACAGGGAAGATTAGGTCCCCTCTTTACAGATAGTGAAAGGGTAGGTGACGCGAACCTTTGCGAGCCTACTTATTCTCCCCATTGACCATATTGATTTTTTATTTTTGACCTAACGTTGATCGATTGCTCAGAATTGGTTCATGAGGTATTCACTACGTGCAAACAACGTAGAATAGAAATATTCTGTCTAGTCTTTGCGCGCAGTGATAAGATAGGTAGTGCTGATTATTATCCCATTGTGATCCGTCATGCCTGTCTTCTCCCCACTGGTCAGTAGCCTGTTTAACCCGGACCGCTTATTAGAGATGAACCATCCGGCTCCGCTGGAAGGCACCCCTAATAAGGACATGTTCATGAAGCATGGATTAATTGCTATAGCCTATAGTGAGCTGTGGCATAAATATACGAAAAAGGATCGAGAAAGACAGTGGCCACTGAGAGGATCCTTTGATCTCGACTGTTAGACGGACCGGGAGGGTCGGCCGAGATTACGGGGAGAGGTCTCCAGGGAGAGCCGTCTCCAACGACTGTACAGATAAGTAACTTCCCCCCCACAGACGGACACCACACAAGATTGAAGGTTAACGAGACTTTATATGCAATTCTTAGGTTACGTCGATATGATACAAGGAGGTCTGGACTCAGGGGTCCCCTCGGTTCTGATCTCTGGTTGAGGAAAAAGGGTAGCGGGACAGTCTTAGTTACCAATGAGTTAAATAGCTCTCAATCCTCGAGCTCGGCGTGGTTGCTGATCGGGCCGTGGAGGAGCCAAGCAGGTCCCGAGATGGATGAAGGATGGTCGACGGGCCGTGGAGAAGCCAAGCAGGTCCCGATGAAGATGACGGTTACAACGGTCCGCGGCCTCGCCAGCAGATCCGGACGACGGTGAAGGATGAAGGTTACGACGGCTGTGGCAGCGCCAACAGGCAGGACGATGGTGCACAGGACAGAGCTACGGCAGCGCCAGTAGTCCGTCCAGGATGAGTTCCTCTTACGTCTCTCGACTCCAAGATACAACTGACTTCCTGCTCTGGAGCTGCCCCAGTTATAGGGCTGGCGTGCTTTGATGTCCGGACCCTCGCACTTGGAGGTCGGGAGGTCCGGGATGAGGGAGTCCAGACACCCAGCAGGGGGGTGGAGCCAGCGCCCGGGGAGGCGATGGGCGAGCGGCACTGGGCGGGGGGAGAGCCATCGGCACCTCTTTCTCCCATTGACTTGCCAAGTAGCCCGCTCACCTCCTGGGTGGAGGGTGGTGCCGGATTGTCTGAGGCTGGGCTAGGCCCAGGGTTGAGGTCGATCGGGGGCCAGGCGGCCTCGTGGCGAGGTGTCCAAGATGGCGGCCCGGGCTGGGTGCATGGGCCGGCAGTGGATCGGACCCACGAGGTTATCATGTTCGAGGGCAGGGGTCCCTGAGGGGACGTAGGGCGTGCAATGGTGGCGTGTGGTGCTTGCGTGACGGGGCTCGGGCCTGGTCGAGCCGGGGGAGAGCGGCCCGTCATGTGGCCTGTCCAACATGCGTCCCCCCCAGCTGAAGGCGGGGAGAGTTACCCATCCTCTTGGGGACTCTCTTCGTCGAGGCGGAAAAACCGGGACAGGCCATCGGCGTTGGCGTGGTCGGACCCAGGCCGGTGTTCGACTGTGAAGTCCATACCTTGTAAGGAGATGGACCAGCGTAGCAATTTTGGGTTTTCCCCCCGCATATGCATCAACCACTGCAGGGGTCGGTGGTCAGTCTGCACCCGAAAGTGGGTGCCAAAAAGGTAGGGCCGGAGCTTCTTGAGGGCCCATACCACAGCGAAGGCTTCCCTCTCTATGGTGCTCCAGCGTTGTTCCCGGGGTAGGAGTCTCCGGCTGATGAAGGCCACCGGTTGATCGAGGCCTTCGGTGTTCACTTGGGACAGGACCGCCCCAATGCCCTGGTCGGAGGCGTCCGTCTGGACGACGAACTCCCGGCTGTAGTCTGGGGCCTGGAGCACAGGAGCGGAACACATGGCGGCCTTTAACTGTTCGAATGCCGCTTGACACTCTGGGGTCCAGTTCACCTTCTTGGGCTGATTTTTTGACGTGAGTTCGGTGAGAGGCCCCACGATGGTACCATAGTCTTTCACGAACCTTCGGTAGTAGCCCGTGAGGCCCAGGAAGGCTCGCACCTCAGTTTGAGTGATAGGGGGTTGCCAGTTCTGGATGGCGGCAATTTTCAGCTGTAGGGGGGCCACTAGGCCGCTTCCCACCTGGTGTCCGAGGTAGGTCACCGACCCTTGTCCAATTTGGCATTTGCTGGCCTTGATCGTGAGGCCAGCTCGCTGAAGGGCTTGCAGCACTGCTTGGAGGTGGTGGAGGTGCTCGGTCCAATGGTGGCTGTACACAGCGATGTCGTCCAGGTAGGCGGCGCTGAACTCTTCGAGCCCCGCCAGGACCTGATTGACGAGCCGTTGGAACGTCGCTGGGGCATTCTTCATGCCGAAGGGCATGACCGTAAAGTGATAGTGGCCATCGGGGGTGGAGAAGGCAGAGCGTTCTTGTGCTCGGGGTGTGAGGCCGATCTGCCAATAACCTGCCGTCAGGTCGAAGATGCTGAGGTAGCGGGCAGCGCCCATTCGGTCGACCAGTTCATCTGCCCGGGGGATGGGGTGTGCGTCCGTTCTGGTGACTTCATTCAGGCCCCGGTAGTCGACACAGAACCGGAGTTCTGGTGTGGTTCCGGGGGCGGCTGCTTTGGGGACCAGTACGACCGGGCTGGCCCATGGACTGTCTGAGGGCTCGATGACCCCGAGCGTGAGCATCTTAGCTACTTCCGCCTGGATGCAGGCCCGTACCCGATCAGGTACGCGGTAGGCCCGGTGGCGGATAGGAGGGCTGTCTCCGGTGTCCACATCGTGCACACACCAGGAAGTGACACCTGGGGTGAGGGAGAACAGACTGGCGAACCGTGATAGGAGGGCTTGGCACTCTTGCCGTTGTTCTCTGGTGAGGGTCTCCGAGAGTCGGACCCCATCCACGGAGCCGTCTTGCTCCTGGGTCCGCAAGAGGTCAGGGAGAGGCTCGGAGTCGTCTTCAACCCCATTGTCTGTGGCCATCAAGAGGCTGAGTTCTGTTCGTGCAAAGTGGGGTTTCAGTCTGTTGGTGTGGAGGACTCGGAGCGGATTCCGGGCGGACTCCATATCGATCAGATAGGTGGCAGGACCCTTGCGCTCGATTACCTTGAAGGGTCCCGTCCATTTGTCTTGGAGAGCGCACGGTTCTGTGGGGGACATTACCCAGACCTGTTGCCCCGGCTCGAATTCAATGGATGAGGCGTTCTGGTCATACCATTTCTTCATGTCCTCTTGACTGGCCTCTAGGTTGGCTTTTGCTAGGTCTCTGAACCGCCGGGACTGGTTGCGGAGGGTGAGGAGGTACCGGAAGACATCTGGAGGACTCTTGGCCGGAGGCATCTCCCAGCCTTCTCTGATCAGGCTGAGTGGCCCCCGTACTGGGTGCCCATAGAGCAGCTCGAAGGGGCTGAAGCCTAGGGACTTCTGTGGGACCTCCCGGTAGGCGAAGAGGAGGCACGGCAGCAGCACGTCCCACTGGCGACGGAGGGGCTCTTCCAATCCCCCGATCATCCCTTTTAGCGTGCGATTGAACCGCTCAACAAGTCCGTTTCCTTGGGGGTGATAGGGGGTCGTGAAGCGGTAGGTGACCCCACACTGTTGCCAGAGGGACTTCATATATTTAGAAATAAAGTTCGTGCCTCTGTCACTGACGACTTCTCGGGGGAACCCCACACGGGAGAAGATCCCCATCAGGGCCCGGCCGACCACTGGGGCTGTCACGGTCCGGAGAGGAATAGCCTCAGGGTAGCGGGTGGCGTGGTCCACTAGTACCAGGATGAAGCGATGGCCTTGTCTTGTACGCGGGTCCAGGGGTCCCACAATGTCTATCCCGACCCTCTCAAATGGGGTCGTGACTACTGGAAAGGGTTGCAGGGGAGCCTTTAATTTGCGGCCGCTCTTCCCACTGGCTTGGCACGTGGGGCAAGATCGGCAATGCTGGTGCACATCGTTTCTCATTTTGGGCCAGAAGAAGTGGGTCACTAGGCGGCTGTAGGTTTTATCCTGTCCCAGGTGCCCTGCCAGGGGGACATCGTGGGCCAGGTTTAGCAGGAAGTCTCTAAAGCGGAGGGGCACCACTAGTACTCGGTTGGCCCCCAGCTCGGCGATTCGTTGCTCGCTGTACAATAGATCATTGTCCCAGTAGACCCAATGAGTTCCGGAGGTATCCCCGGCGCTTTGGGCGAGCGCTTGTTGTCGGAGTCCCTCAAGGGAGGGACAGGTCTTCTGTTCCTGACGAAATTGTTCTTGTGTGGGTCCCCCTTCTTGAGCCCACTGATCAAGATTAGCGAGGTCGGAAGGTTGAGCAAGTTCGAGGGGGATGCCATGGTCGGGGGTCTCGGCGGGGGCGACCGGAGGCGGTGGCGCCGGCCATTCTGGTTCTTCCGGGTGATGGTTGGCACGGGCGGCCATGGACCGGGTGGTGACGCACGCCCAGTCTGGGACGCCCAACATCCCCAAGTGTTCTTTTCGCTCCACGGCTGCCCACGGGGAGCTTTCCAGGTCATTTCCGAGGAGGCATTCCACGGGGGCGTCGTCTCGGACCGTTACCTTCAACATGCCGGAGACCCCTCCCCACTCAAAGGGGACGCAGGCCATCCGACACAGACTTTCCGAGTTGTCGGCTGATCGCACAGGGCAGAGAACGTTCGGTAGATATTGTTCTGGGGTCACCAGATGACAGCGGACGGCTGTCACACTGGCCCCGGTGTCTCGAAGGGCTTCGGCCCGTTGTCCATTGATGCTCACCCATTGGCTGTACTTCTGGGTGTTAGCGGGTAGGGGGACCCGCGGGACCATGTCTCTTCCCCCTAAGCACGCGAGAGTCATGGCGGCTGGCTCCCACTCTTGATACTCTTGCTCGCCTGTTTCTTGTTCCTCGGGGATCTGTTCTTCCCCTAGTGCCGCGGCGGCCACCTGGCGGGGTCTTGGACTCTGATACTGCGGGCAGCTTGGGTCGTTTGCATAGTGGCCGACTCGTTGGCATCGGTGACATGTAACATTGGCTCTGTATCCCGGTCGCGCCGGGGTGCTGCCCCGGTTGGCCGGGGGGGTGGTGCTGGTAGCGGGGGCGGCCGGAGTATTGTCTCTTCCTCGTCCCTGGCCCCCTCCTCCTCCTCTGGGTCGGTAGTGACCATTGTTGTTCCTGTTCTGCTCGTAGGACCCATTCCGGCCCACTCTGGTGATCTCCCACCGGTCAGCTTCGGCTGCGAGCTGCCGGGGATCGGTTAACTTGCTGTCGAGGAGGTGTTGGCGTAGTTCAATGAAGCAATTGTTGGACAGATGCTCCCATACCATCAGATTGAACAGCTGCTCGTAGGTCGTGACGTTGTTCCCTCTGATCCAGCCTTCGAAGGCTCGGCTAAAGTACGTTACATAGTCCACCCAAGTTGTACCTGGAATGCGTGTGCAGTCTCGGAACCTCTGACGGTACATCTCGGGCGTGAGGCCATAGCGGGTGAGGAGGGCCGCTTTCATATGGTCGTAGGAGGTCATCTGGTGGTCTGGGAGCTGTAACAGAGTATCGCGGCCCTCATTGAGGAATTTGCCCCATAGGCCGGCTCCCCAGTCGGCTCTATCGATCCGGTGCGCAGTCATCGCGATTTCATAGGCCTTAAACCATTGCTGGATGTCGTCTTCTCGAAAATATTCTCGGACCACATCCTTGGGGATGTGCACTTTTTTCTCCGCGGTCCCTGGGGTGGATGGTCTGTCGGGCACCCCTAACTCTTTATTCTGTTTGCGCAGGTTGATCTCGGCTAGGTTCCGTTCGTGCTCGTACGTTAGTCTTTTTTCCTCGAGCTCCCTTTGCCTCTGTTTCTCCTCTCTTTCTTCTCGGAGGCGAAGGTGCTCTAAGTTTATTTTTTGCTCGGCCAATTTGAGTTCTATGTCCATCTTGAGTCGGGCCATTTCGAGTTCGTGTAGTCGGGCTTTTTCTCTTTCTTGGATCTCGTCTTGCGAGAGACTGGTTCTTTGCCCCTCAGGGGCCGTGTTGGTATTTTTCGCGGTGCTTTGCTCAGGGGTTTCGACATCCCCGGTCTCTGCCCAAGATTCTAGGGCATGCTTAAAATCGTCCTTGGTACTTAGTCCGGTGGTAGCGATACCTAGTTCGATGCAGAACTGCTTTAGTTCACGATGGCTGTATTCCTCTAGTTTTTCCATTTGGAACTTCTCAGTTGATCCGCTCTCTTTAGTCGACATTGTTGTTCGTTGTGGGGTGAGCTACTCTCTGTACGTTATGCGGTGATTCGGATCGCGCCGCTGGCCACCAATGTTAGACGGACCGGGAGGGTCGGCCGAGATTACGGGGAGAGGTCTCCAGGGAGAGCCGTCTCCAACGACTGTACAGATAAGTAACTTCCCCCCCACAGACGGACACCACACAAGATTGAAGGTTAACGAGACTTTATATGCAATTCTTAGGTTACGTCGATATGATACAAGGAGGTCTGGACTCAGGGGTCCCCTCGGTTCTGATCTCTGGTTGAGGAAAAAGGGTAGCGGGACAGTCTTAGTTACCAATGAGTTAAATAGCTCTCAATCCTCGAGCTCGGCGTGGTTGCTGATCGGGCCGTGGAGGAGCCAAGCAGGTCCCGAGATGGATGAAGGATGGTCGACGGGCCGTGGAGAAGCCAAGCAGGTCCCGATGAAGATGACGGTTACAACGGTCCGCGGCCTCGCCAGCAGATCCGGACGACGGTGAAGGATGAAGGTTACGACGGCTGTGGCAGCGCCAACAGGCAGGACGATGGTGCACAGGACAGAGCTACGGCAGCGCCAGTAGTCCGTCCAGGATGAGTTCCTCTTACGTCTCTCGACTCCAAGATACAACTGACTTCCTGCTCTGGAGCTGCCCCAGTTATAGGGCTGGCGTGCTTTGATGTCCGGACCCTCGCACTTGGAGGTCGGGAGGTCCGGGATGAGGGAGTCCAGACACCCAGCAGGGGGGTGGAGCCAGCGCCCGGGGAGGCGATGGGCGAGCGGCACTGGGCGGGGGGAGAGCCATCGGCACCTCTTTCTCCCATTGACTTGCCAAGTAGCCCGCTCACCTCCTGGGTGGAGGGTGGTGCCGGATTGTCTGAGGCTGGGCTAGGCCCAGGGTTGAGGTCGATCGGGGGCCAGGCGGCCTCGTGGCGAGGTGTCCAAGATGGCGGCCCGGGCTGGGTGCATGGGCCGGCAGTGGATCGGACCCACGAGGTTATCATGTTCGAGGGCAGGGGTCCCTGAGGGGACGTAGGGCGTGCAATGGTGGCGTGTGGTGCTTGCGTGACGGGGCTCGGGCCTGGTCGAGCCGGGGGAGAGCGGCCCGTCATGTGGCCTGTCCAACATCGACAAAATAGAAACAGTAGAAATAGCCCTTCGTAGGAATGAAACAACACCTATTATGCTCGATAGTCTCGGTATGTGGCGCAAAGAAGCCACGCAACGAAGGGAGAGCGACGAATTTAGAAAAGGTGAAGGGACACGACGGACAAACCTCCAAACGTCTAGTAGGCAAAGGGAAGGGCCAGCGATGGCACAGCCCCGAGGAGTAGACATGAAAAGCGAATGGTGTAAGGGGATGTGCCGACAAGCCAACCCCGGAACACAACGACCTGAAGGTAATCCCCCGACATTACGCACAGGACGGACAGATTTAAAACAAAACCAATGTGCTTTCTGTAAATATCTTGGACACTGGAAAGCCCAATGCCCGACTCTGCAAAGCATAGGTAAGAATGAAGGGGTGACAGAAAGGACGGACCGACAGAAAGGAAAAAGACGTGAGATAAAAACCAATCAGACTAGTGCAGACAGAACAGACAGGACCACCCCGTTCGATTATGCTCGGTGGCACAGATTTCGTCAGACAAATTTTAACGACATGTTGGAATTCTGGGACTGATTGCTCTCTGTTGCTCCCCCACTCTGAAAAACAAACACAACTGCAGATCAGTGTAAACAACCCCCCGTTAGAGAAAAGATTCAAGAAAGCCAAGCGTCTATTATATAACTTAGGATTTAATTACGGTAAAACACACAACCAACAGTAAATAGAATAACTAGTAGAACTCTCTAAAAAGCAAACTTGACTAATAGGAAAAAAATACAAAACATGTTATGCTCACTCCGGAAGTCCTCGAAATGTAACAGTTCGATGGTCCCGCCCATCCGAAACACATAGCACGTGTGGGGCGGGGCCTGCCAGCAACCATGAGCCCAAAAAGAGATTGCTGGCGAGAAGGTACTGGAGACCCCACACAGCGGGCAATGAAATGGTCTTCCCATATTGCCCTTCCAGGGATGGCGTCCCCCGGACCGCGAGTAGGGAGGGGGCGGATGAAAATGACCCCCTCCCTCATATCTCCTGGTCCGGCCATCACGAATTCCTCCATCGAACGGATGCAGGGTGGGCAGGGAGGAAGAGGCGACGCGGACGAGCCTCTTCCACCTCCACAGGTAGGAGGCTTCCCTGCCCTGGCCCGACGCCGATGTCCTCCAGCCGGGCGACGGCCATATACCTACGCTGCACAGGAAATATAATGTCCGGCTGGTATATTTCCGCAACACAGGACACACAATGCCCGACTCGTATATTTTCTCAGTACAGGATATACAAGACCCGGCTGGTATACTTGCGTGGTACAGGACACACAATGTCCGATGGGCATATTTCCGGAGTACCGGATGTACAGTGGTCCCCCAAGAGTCGGAATCAGGGGTGTAGGGTGGTCATCATGTGCGCCCCTGATTCCAAGAGACGGCGTAGGATGCACCGGGAGAGGAAGACGGCACGGTGAGCCTCCCTCACCTCCCCAGATGAAGGCTCCACTGCTGCACCCTGGCGCCCCGAACCAAAATGTCCTGCTCCAACCGCATGAGGCTCTGTTTTTCGCCATCACAAGCAGTTTTCCTCCACTCCTGATGGGTACGGCAAAGGTTGCTGCAGGGCCTCAAAATGGCGTCTGGGCCCTTGAAAGGCGGGTCTAGGCCGCTGGAGTAACTTTGTCCGAAATTGCAACTCGGGCGCTTGCCCACCTGGGCGCAAGCCCCCACCATCGACAAAACATCCCCTCGACTTTGAAGATTCTACCAAAGTCCCAAGAGCCCTCGGCCCCTTCAGGCTTCCGGTGAGGAAAAGCTGCATTAATCTCAAATGAAATAACCACGGCACAGCAACAAGATGGCGGTGCTCTCGTGTCTGCATCAGCTTCCGTCTGAACCACCCAGGAACATTATGGGCTAACGAACTCGAGCAAGTTCCGGCTGAACATCAACATGACCCGGTAAGAGAGACTTTACCCCCTCCCTCTCTTGATTGACGGTCCACACCACCAGCCCCTTTGTTAGCACAGTTTTCTTTTTGGACTGCCGAAAGGGACTCTGGTCCAACCGCCAATTGTCGGGGATATTTTGCCCCTGATGCTACTTCCGGACTAAACCGGCCTCGCCCAAAATGGCGCTGGTATCAATGGAACTTACGGGTGCCTCATGGTGTTCCTTAGCTAATGAAACTTGATGTACTAAGATATATATGTATATATATGAACCATTGCGCACTCAATGTTAAAGGGAGGAGGGTGCACTTGGCAAACATTTAAGAAGAGGTTCTGTAAAAATGTTGATTTCAATGAACAATTTATTTTTGATATTTGTTGTAACTGATACATAACGTCGCTCATGATGCACGCCCGCGGTTTGCATTTAGGAAATATGATTACGATGAGCTTGACTGTGTTTCCATCTATGAACTGAAATGCCCCTGATTCCTTCGTCACGCAATGAAATGTTTTTGGTTACTTACAAATAATTAATTAAGACCTTTTTACATGTTCTTGTACTACAAAATAACCCCCTACTGTATGTGCTTCCATCGACGACATGTCAGGCCAAAATATGAATTGCGCTCTCACCTTTTACGTACTGAATAACTCTACAAATAAAAGTCTTAGAAGCTATGGATAGGCTCCGCGTACTTTTGTAAATACGGGTATCGGTGGGAGGGTTTTTCTGTGCGCAACTGTTCTGCTCTCTTTTTAAGGTTATCCGAGAAATGGTTGTTCGGCCCTGGGTTGATGGTCAAAACGAAGGTATGATACACTGCTTATGAAGAAGGACCTCGACTTCAGAGAATGGGTAAAGTAAAATGGTGTGATTGATAAATTGCTATAAGGATATGGTGGTCGAAGGTACTAAGGTACAGGGTTGAACAAAGAACTGGTATGCCTTAAAAACATCACAGCTTTGGGAATGATTTTGGGACCCCGATGACCGGATACATCTACGAAACCGGGTACCTCGCGCTAGGTACCTCTGATTCCTCTTTTTAGCGTTTTTCACTACACACGATCCTTAACGCCATCCTCGAACCTCCCCATGAACCACCTATCACATTGCCTGCCCCCATGACTTTAAGAAACCAGAACCCTAAGGGATTATATCCCGAAGAGACAAGTACGAGTATGTGGTAAGTAAAGGATTTTCGTGCCCTTACATTTGATGTGTTCGAATGTTGTCCCCCTACCTCCCCTTTTTCTCCCCCTTTTTCCCTCTGCAGGTTACCTTAGAATCCCGATTAGAGTATCATAAGGGATCTGGAACCACGTCACGCCCGATGCATGAAGACGGACTAGCGCTACAAAATGGCACAACAAGGACGCTCTCACGACCTTTTTACCAAATCTAACGCTTTTCTGTCCCAAAACTGCATGCTTCCCACCTCCTAACACAGACCCGAAACGTCTAACGTTGGGTAACGCACTGAATAGCCCAAACAATACACGGTCATTCTCTATATCACACGTGTACTGTTCGGCCTATTTGTCTCTCTCTCTCTCTCTCTCTCTCTCTCTCTCTCTCTCTTTCTCTCACTCACTCTTCCACCCCTCCACACTTTCCCTCTTCCTAGCAACTGGCACCTAATTGGCGAACCTGGTGCACCTCCTGATTGGCCCCAAATACCACAAGTATTTGTGCAAATCTGTCCTAAATAAAATTGTATTGGTACCACGTTACTACCTCTCCTTTTCTACTAAAATATGGATGAAATTTAAATTGGCCGATAGGAAAGGGACAGGTAAGACGACTAAGGTTCCCTAAATTTGACCCACTCTCAGGGAACTCTTTGTCAGTGGCTCCTATGATAAAAATGTGTCTGTGGTGATGCGACCATCCCCATTGAAAATTGTCTCCGTACCCCAAGCTGTAAGAAATGATCGAGACACCCCCATCTACCCAAAAAGCCCCCAGTTTGGTATCCATCAGATCCCTCCTTCCCCGAGGATAAGTTTAATAATTATTGCAAACCACCCCTCCCGAGTTTTTGTAGTAACCAGGTTGCGAGGATTTATATAGAAAGTTAGAAGGATGTGTGCAAAGTTGAAAATTAGATTGAAAAACGAAAGAACTTGTTGCAGTAGGCATGGTTGAAAATAAGATGTTTTTATGTAATGCAGACTCGTTTAGCCTATGTTCATCCCTCAGAAGGATGCTTATCAGACTATGGTGAATAGCACGTTGCACTTTTTGTAAAATACAAGGCCCTGAAAACTAGCCTAGCCATGCAAGACTCGTACTAGAGAAATGGGTCTCTGCCAGAAGAACTGACATCTACTATAATAGACATATGACAAATGAACGTAATAATCATCAAAGCGTCAAAGAATTAGCCAATAAAAGGAAGTTGCAAGGAATCCAGCAAACCCATCATCAATTATTTATACGTAAGCCGCAAAAATCTCAAATGTAGCGAGTGCTTACGCTAGTCGCTTGGTGTTGGGAAAGAAAATAGATTCATGTAATTACCTTTTTCTGCAAAATCTCTAAAGACTGTCTTTTCAACACTCATTTAAGGATATCACTGTCGGAGGAGAAAGAGACCGGATGTGGGAGCACGCGGCCTGACTGCGGATTGTGGAACGTCAGCAACGGAGGCCAAGGCGAGACCACGGCAGTAAGGAGTCGCAGGACGGGGCACTGTTTCAAACAAAGCTAAGGAAAGGGCTGACCTGAAGCCCCTGCTCTATGATCAACGTGTGCCAAAAAGCCCCCGCTCTCTGAACATGGTCTCGGACTCGCCTGACGCAAAACTCTCCGACCCCCCCCCCTGATCTGTTCCCGACTTGGCCTTGCTCCATCCCCTCTTCCTCCGACCTACCATAAGGACTGTTCACACCCGCACCTTTCCACCCGAACTCCCAAGTTCCTCCAAATCCTACTGAGCTACCCAGAGAAGAGTACTCCCTACGTCAAAAGGGAGGGAGCTCCGACTAAGTAGACCACGAACTGTGTTAAATCCCAGAACGGCGACCTAGAACTCCACCAAGGGTCGCCCCCGAAGAAAAGATAAACAAAGTCTGTGGTTCTGCCCGCTACCAAGCACCTTGGAGATGATGGAAGCAACAGGAAATGCCCACCACAGAGACTCAAGAAACGAACTGATCTTACAATTACCCCCAACGACTCGATCCACATGAACATTTCTGTTGATAGGTAATCCAGGTGTTCAACAGTGCCGACAGAAGACGACAAAAGGACAACGAAGAACTCTGATATTTTTACTGTATCTCCTTTCTCTCCCAATCACCATTGGACTGACTATGCACCCACCGTATACAAAAAGGACTTATTTATATGATAATTTACCAGTTCTTATTCTATGATCTGTACCCAACGCCCTCGCTACGTGATTCTAGTCTGATATTGCATTACGATGACTTTTTTTCCTGCAACCAACTTAACAATGAACCCGCCTACTGACTGATGAGATTTTTTATATGATGTTTATAATGTGATGTTTACGTACAGTTCTTTCACCCAAGTCCCCTCTCCCTTACTTATGATCACTGCATATAGGGGTAGATAGGAAATAGGCCAGCAAGATGTCTTGGAAATGTTAAAGGGAGGACTGTGAAAAATAAATACAAACTTGGTGAACATTATCGGCGCCATCTTGCCCCTTTCCAGGCCCATTCGTGCGCGTAAGCGGCAGCCATTTTGAGCACCATGGCCTCCCTGCCCCTCACTAATAGCCAGCGCGTCTCTCTCTCTCTTAACCTCGCAAGCATTCCCCCGCACGCTGACAACCCCCCCGCTCTCTCATGCCTTGGGTCATAAACCCCTCTCCAGCGCAGCTTCACCACGGAACCCCATCCTGTTCCCAGCGCGACACCTCCCTTCATTCCTTTCATGGCCTCAAACCCTTTTGATGCAAACCCCCTTTCCCTGTGTCCCCGTTTGTCTTCCTCGTTCCCAGGCTGCCACCTGACCCTGCGGATACTGTTTATTACCCCGTACAGTAGGAAGCTTCCCCTCCCCATCAAAAGACCCCCGAACCGATCAAAGCCCCCACCCCATGAGATCCGATCAACCCCACGCATTCCGTGAATCGGCGGAATGCCCTGCTGTGCGACCACCATCACCTGTTGTGACCGGGGTGGGGAATCCAACTGTAAATGTATGTGGGAACGGGTCTGGAGGGGAGATTCCGAGGATGTTCTTTCAAGTATTAAAATATTACGAGAATGTGTTATGTGCAATAAAGGTCGTAAACTCTAGTATAAGAGGCCCGGCCTCAGAGATGTGGTTAGAGCACCTCGTGACGATACTTGCTGTCTGAATTGATGTGTTCTCCTCCGGAGAGAATAAAATCCTCGTTTCCCGCCTTCCAGTCTCCAGCGCCTGCTTCTTCATTGATTAATATTGGTGGGTCATAGAGGCGATACCGCCGGGCAACATAAAAGGGTCTTTGGTTACCGGTTGTCTTTGGAACCCTTTTTAACAAAGGCCCAGTAGGGTGCTTCTTAAGAATCGGAAGCGCCACCAAGTGGCGTGCCACACCAAACCTTAATCTGGTCACTACGAATTTATGCAATGGCCTTGTCACCATGGCTAAGTAATTCGGAAATCCCTCGCCAACCTTATAAGTGCTGTAGAACAAGACCGTGGATAAAGATCCATTTACTAGTGCCCGCTTCCGCGCTCTGAAAGTCAGAAAATTGTTTTTCAGTTCTGCTTTAGAGATCAGGGATGCTGCACTAGGGTCACTCAATACATTAAAATTAAATATCTCAGAAAAACAGACAACCACGTATTTTAACCAGGGAATATTAAGATGTTTATCGAGAGAGAGACAATCCTCAATTATAGATCTATTAAAAGACTTTTCTTCTTGTAGCCAAATGGAGAGCCCAATGGATTAGCTCGGTTGGGGCGGACGCAGCTAGAGCCAGTAGTTTTTAAAAAAAACGGTTTTCTTCCTGCTGCAGATTATGGTCACCCGCCCCATAAAGTGCAATAGTGACACATCTTGCTTGATAAATAGTGAGCATGTCCCTGGTGCGATCCCCGACCTTCGCCGCAAACCTAAAAACCCCGTGGGCGTTTTTGGCCATCTTGTTACGGATGTTATTAAATTGATTTAGTCATTTTCTGTCTTTGGAGAAGGTTATACCAAGGTAACAAAATGTGTTTACATGTTGCACCTTGTCACCGTCAATAAAAAAGGCGTTTAAAAACTAGCTTTTGGCCCCACAGGTCATGGTATGTGTTTTCCCTTTATTAATAATTCGTTTTCTTTCTTTTATAAAGATGGAGAATCTATCGATCAAGCGCTGCAGTCCCAAAGGGGTTCTTGAGAGCAATACAGCGTCATCGGTGTAGAGTAACACCGGCACAGGGACACCTTTGATCTTAGGGGCATCTGCATTTACATTTTTTAAAATAGCATCAATTCCATTAATAAATAATATAAAAAGGAGGGGGGGGGGACAATACACAGCCCTGTCTTATCCCTCTCTTAACTCTAAATTTTGGAGTGCATTCCCCATTGGGGCCAAAACGTACACACGTTTGTAATTTCCCATATAGCCTGGCTAAGAAGAAAATTATACCCTCTGGCGCACCTAGCTGTAACAGTGTTGTCCATAAAAGAGTATGATCGACCAAATCAAAGGCACTACTTAGGTCTGCAAAGCAGAGATAAAGAGAGCCTTGTTTGGCTTCGGTATATTTCCCGATCAGTAGGTCAAGATTAATACACTGATCTAGGGTACCCCTGCCCTTTCTAAATCCATATTGGCTGTCAGCCAGTATACCCTCTTGCTCGGCCCATTCCTCTAACCTGACCAGCATAACTCTGCTCATAATCTTGACTGAAGAGTCAAGAAGGGAAATGGGGTGATAATTTTTCACATCCGGCCTACTGCCCTTTTTATATATCGGAATAATAATCGATTACCCCCAGGTATCGGGGCCTTAGAACAAACTGCAGCATTAAAAACGATATCCAGAAGGGGGCTCCACATCTCAGGGGCCGCTTTATAAACATCGATAGGCACCTTGTCAGGGCCCTGGGCTTTTCCCCCTTTGCTGGTGTGTATGTCAAGCTCCACCTCGCCCACAGAGATGTCCAGCGGCAGAGCAGTCCAACTATTAAGGTTGGTAAGTTCGCCACTATTAGAATCAAAAATGTTAGAAAAGTGTGTTACCCATCCATCACTAGGGACATTAGATGTTAGCTCCAAGGTATTTTCATCCTTAAGGAAAGGGGAGTTAACCGTAGCCCAAAACAGGGTACTATTAGATAGCTCAGCGGCTTGGTTGAGGGAATCCCAGGCCTGTTGCTGTAGCTCAGACTTCCTCTTTTTCAGGGTATTCTTATATTCTATTCTTAATTTAATAATAAGACCAGTGTCCCTAGGCTTTTGGGCAATAGCACTTTTTTAATTTGGTTAATGAAGTAGTACACGTGTGATCAAACCAACCCGGTCCATATCTACGTTGGGCATTGCTCGGTCGCGTGAACCTGGCATCGATTCATTGATTAATCCCTTTAAAAGCGGATAAAACCTGTTCATGATCAGTAACATTATCAAGGATCAGATTAATATCTACCAAACAATCCCTGACAATAGAGACGATCCATACATGGGCCTTGTCCCCTGCCCATTTAAGTCTGACACCCTTTTGTCTGTGGGGTTCTATGCAAATCAGTCTGACCCTGTGCCTCATGGGAGCAGTCCAGACCGAACTGCCACGCCAGGTCCTCCCTGGACCGGACACAAGCATCCTGGGACCGGTTTCTGGCATTCCAGCCGTCTTCAGCCAGGATAGCTTGACTCCAGTGGCGTAGTGAGCAAGGGACTCACGTCTGAGCATACCCATCCCACTCGGGGTGAACAGCAAAACACACAAGATGAGCAGTGAGGCAACAGAACATTCCAAGCTCCAGAGTACTGAGGCAACAGAACATTCCAAGCAGCAAAGCAGTGAGGCAACAGAGCATTCCAAGCACCAGAGCACAGAGGCAACAGAACAATCCAAGCACCAGAGCACAGAGGCAACAGAAAATGTCAAGCACCAGAGCAGTGAGGCACTAGAACATTCCAGGCCCCAGAGCACTGTGGCAATGTGGCAACAAAACATTCCAAGCACCAGAGCAGTGAGGCACAGTACATTCCAAGCACCAGAGCACTAAGGCAACAGAACATTCCAAGCACCAGAGCACTGAGGCAACAGAACAATCCAAGCACCAGAGCAGTGAGGCAACAGAACATTCCAAGCACCAGATCAAAGAGGCAACAGAACATTCCAAGCACCAGAGCAGTGAGGCAACAGAACATTCCAAGCACCAGAGCACTGAGGCAACAGAACATTCCAAGCACCAGAGCAGTGAGGCACTAGAACATTCCAGGCCCCAGAGCACTGTGGCAACAAAACATTCCAAGCACCAGAGCAGTGAGGCACAGTACATTCCAAGCACCAGAGCACTAAGGCAACAGAACATTCCAAGCACCAGAGCACTGAGGCAACAGAACAATCCAAGCACCAGAGCAGTGAGGCAACAGAACATTCCAAGCACCAGATCAAAGAGGCAACAGAACATTCCAAGCACCAGAGCAGTGAGGCAACAGAACATTCCAAGCACCAGAGCACTGAGGCAACAGAACATTCCAAGCACCAGAGCAGTGAGGCACAGTACATTCCAAGCACCAGAGCACTAAGGCAACAGAACATTCCAAGCACCAGAGCACTGAGGCAACAGAACAATCCAAGCACCAGAGCAGTGAGGCAACAGAACATTCCAAGCACCAGATCAAAGAGGCAACAGAACATTCCAAGCACCAGAGCAGTGAGGCAACAGAACATTCCAAGCACCAGAGCAGTGAGGCAACAGAACATTCCAAGCACCGGAGCACTGAGACAACAAAACATTCCAAGCACCAGAGCAGTGAGGCAACAGAACATTCCAAGCACCAGAGCACGGAGGAAACAGAACATGTCAACCACCACAGCACTGAGGCACCAGAACATTCCAAGCACCAGAGCACAGAGGCAACAGAGCATTCCAAGCACCAGAGCACTAAGGCAACAGAACAATCCAAGCACCAGAGCACTGAGACAACAGAACATTCCAAGCACCAGAGCACTGAGGCAACAGAACATTCCAAGCTCCAGATCACTGAGGCACAGTACATTCCAAGCACCAGAGCACTGAGACAACAGAACATTCCAAGCACCAGAGCAGTGAGACAACAGAACATTCCAAGCACCGGAGCACTGAGACAACAGAACATTCCAAGCACCAGAGCAGTGAGGCAACAGAACATTCCAAGCACCAGAGCACGGAGGAAACAGAACATGTCAACCACCACAGCACTGAGGCACCAGAACATTCCAAGCACCAGAGCACAGAGGCAACAGAGCATTCCAAGCACCAGAGCACTGTGGCAACAGAAAATGTCAAGCACCAGAGCAGTGAGGCACTAGAACATTCCAGGCCCCAGAGCACTGTGGCAACAAAACCTTCCTAGCACCAGAGCACAGAGGCAACAGTGCATTCCTAGCACCAGAGCAGTGAGGCAACAGAACATTCCAAGCACCAGAGCAGTGAGGCAACAGAACATTCCTAGCACCAGAGCACTGAGGCAACAGAACATTCCTAGCACCAGAGCACTGAGGCAACAGAACATTTCTAGCAGCAGAGCACTTAGGCAACAGAGCATTCTGAGCACCAGAGCACTGAGGCAACAGAACATTCCTAGCACGAGAGCACTGAGGCAACAGAACAATCCAAGCACCAGAGCACTGAGGCAACAGAACAATCCAAGCACCAGATCAAAGAGGCAACAGAACAATCCAAGCACCAGAGCACTGAGACAACAGAACAATCCAAGCACCAGAGCACTGAGGCAACAGAACATTCCAAGCACCAGAGCACTAACGCAACAGAGCATTCCAAGCACCAGAGCACTGAGGCAACAGAACAATCCAAGCATCAGAGCACTGAGACAACAGAACATTCCAAGCACCAGAGCAGTGAGGCAACAGAACATTCCAAGCACCAGAGCACTGAGACAACAGAACAATCCAAGCACCAGAGCACTGAGGCAACAGAACATTCCAAGCACCAGAGCACTGAGGCAACAGAGCATTCCAAGCACCAGAGCACTAAGGCAACAGAACAATCCAAGCACCAGAGCACTGAGACAACAGAACATTCCAAGCACCAGAGCAGTGAGGCAACAGAACATTCCAAGCACCGGAGCACTGAGACAACAGAACATTCCAAGCACCAGAGCAGTGAGGCACCAGAACATTCCAAGCACCAGAGCATGGAGGAAACAGAACATGTCAACCACCACAGCACTGAGGCACCAGAACATTCCAAGCACCAGAGCACAGAGGCAACAGAGCATTCCAAGCACCAGAGCACTGTGGCAACAGAAAATGTCAAGCACCAGAGCAGTGAGGCACTAGAACATTCCAGGCCCCAGAGCACTGTGGCAACAAAACCTTCCTAGCACGAGAGCACAGAGGCAACAGTGCATTCCTAGCACCAGAGCAGTGAGGCAACAGAACATTCCTAGCACCAGAGCACAGAGGCAACAGTGCATTCCTAGCACCAGAGCAGTGAGGCAACAGAACATTCCAAGCACCAGAGCAGTGAGGCAACAGAACATTCCAAGCACCAGAGCAGTGAGGCAACAGAACATTCCTAGCACCAGAGCACAGAGGCAACAGTGCATTCCTAGCACCAGAGCAGTGAGGCAACAGAACATTCCAAGCACCGGAGCACTGAGACAACAGAACATTCCAAGCACCAGAGCAGTGAGGCAACAGAACATTCCAAGCACCAGAGCACGGAGGAAACAGAACATGTCAACCACCACAGCACTGAGGCACCAGAACATTCCAAGCCCCAGAGCACTGAGGCAACAGAACAATCCAAGCACCAGATCAAAGAGGCAACAGAACAATCCAAGCACCAGATCAAAGAGGCAACAGTGCATTCCTAGCACCAGAGCACTAAGGCAACAGAACATTCCAAGCACCGGAGCACTGAGACAACAGAACATTCCAAGCACCAGAGCAGTGAGGCAACAGAACAATCCAAGCACCAGATCAAAGAGGCAACAGTGCATTCCAAGCACCAGAGCACTAAGGCAACAGAACATTCCAAGCACCAGAGCACGGAGGAAACAGAACATGTCAACCACCACAGCACTGAGGCACCAGAACATTCCAAGCCCCAGAGCACTGAGGCAACAGAACAATCCAAGCACCAGAGCACTGTGGCAACAGAACAATCCAAGCACCAGATCAAAGAGGCAACAGAGCATTCCAAGCACCTGAGCACTGAGGCATCAGAACCTTCCTAGCACGAGAGCAGTGAGGCAACAGAACATTCCAAGCACCAGAGCAGTGAGGCAACAGAACATTCCAAGCACCAGAGCAGTGAGGCAACAGAACATTCCAAGCACCAGAGCAGTGAGGCAACAGAACATTCCAAGCACCAGAGCAGTGAGGCAACAGTGCATTCCTAGCACCAGAGCAGTGAGGCAACAGAACATTCCAAGCACCAGAGCAGTGAGGCAACAGAACATTCCAAGCACCAGAGCAGTGAGGCAACAGAACATTCCAAGCACCAGAGCAGTGAGGCAACAGAACATTCCTAGCACCAGAGCACAGCGGCAACAGAACATTCCAAGTGCCAAATATCAAAGCTATACATCACTCCCAGGACCAGATCACTGGAGCAACACAACATCCCAAGCTGTGAAGTGTTGAAACACCAGCACATTCCAAACACCAGAGTGCAAAGTTTCATAGCACTCCAAGAACCAGAGTGTCAGAGACACAACATTCCAAGCGCTGAAGCATCGAAGGAACACACGACCCACAGTACCAGCCATTCAGAAGTACTCAAGATTCTAAGCACCCTGAAATGTGTCTGAGTGACTGCACCCCAGCCCCGCAGGCCTGATGTCAGCCTTAATCTGGCCCAGAACCCTGGAAGGCCTCATTGATTATGCAGAACAGGCGTGCAGCTGCGCAGTGACGTCAGCCTCAGCTGTCAGGGCCCCTCCAGTCAGCACGTCAGCTGCTGCTACGGACACAGGCCTGCTGTGTGTCAGGATGCACGGGGGGGGGGGTGTCCGGGCATTAGGACGGGGTCCGGTGTCCGAGGTAAGAGGGTCCCTCTGCTTCATCTCAGTGTCTAACACACTGTTTACCTAAATCACTGCCTCATCTCGAGACGCCTCACTCCGAAAGAGCAGCCTGAAGCTGCGCACGATCACACAGGGGGCTGAAGTCTCAGGGCGCGCTAGGCTTCGGTCACTAGCCGCAGGGGCGGCCTTAGGCATGTGCGAGCTGTGCACCTGCACAGGGCCACCAAACCCCAGGGGCCACCACGCCAATATACATCCTTAATATAATAATCCTCTGAGGATGGATACATATTTGCGTGGCGGCCCCTGGCAGGGATTTGGCGGCCTCCGGCTCTGTTCCACTTCCAAACATCCTGACCCCCCCCTCTTTACTGGCCTCCGCGCACTGCCCCGCCCGGACCCCCTCTTCCGGGGCCCCCTACCTACGCTCCCTGCCCAGGGCCGCCATGAGCCTAGAGCCGTCTCTGCCTCTACAGGCTGAGGACTGCTTGCACCTGTGCTCGTTCAGAGCACTGAAAGGGGAATAACAAAGGCACACATGGGGTCACTCATTGGCTAATGCACACGGCAGCAGTTTCACTCAGCACCGAGTCTCACGCCTTGAAGCAGGGCTCGGTCACTGATTATTAGACTCGGACCTTGGAAACTGGCCTCACTGACTGTCAGTGTCAGACCTTGCAGGGCAGTCTCAGAGTCTGACACACCGGAGTACAATCACTCACTGAGGCAAGCCCAGCTGTACAACCCAACAAGGGTCCCTTCTGATGGCATCTCTCCGAGCTGCTCCCAGGTGCCAGGGGACAGGGGCAAGGGAGAAGAGGCAAGCCCAGCTGTACAACCCAACAAGGGTCCCTTCTGATGGCATCTCTCCGAGCTGCTCCCAGGTGCCAGGGGACAGGGGCAAGGGAGAAGAGGCAAGCCCAGCTGTACAACCCAACAAGGGTCCCTTCTGATGGCATCTCTCCGAGCTGCTCCCAGGTGCCAGGGGACAGGGGCAAGGGAGAAGAGGCAAGCCCAGCTGTACAACCCAACAAGGGTCCCTTCTGATGGCATCTCTCCGAGCTGCTCCCTGGTGCTAGGGGTCAGGGGTCAAGGAGAAGAGGCAAGCCCAGCTGTACAACCCAACAAGGGTCCCTTCAGATGGCATCTCTCCAAGCTGCTCCCAGGTGCCAGGGCTCAGGGAGAGGAGGCAAGTCCAGCTGTACAACCCAACAAGGGTCCCTTCTGATGGCATCTCTTCGAGCTGCTCCCAGGTGCCAGGGCTCAAGGAGTAGAGGCAAGTCCAGCTGTACAACCCAACAAGGGTCCGTTCGGATGGCATCTCTCCAAGCTGCTCCCAGGTGCCAGGGCTCAAGGAGTAGAGGCAAGTCCAGCTGTACAACCCAGCAAGGGTCCCTTCTGATGGCATCTCTCGGAGCTGCTCCCAGGTGCCAGGGCTCAGGGAGAAGAGGCAAGTCCAGCTGTACAACCCAACAAGGGTCCCTTCTGATGGCATCTCTGCGAGCTGCTCCCAGGTGCCAGGGCTCAGGGAGAAGAGGCAAGTCCAGCTGTACAACCCAACAAGGGTCCCTTCTGATGGCATCTCTCCGAGCTGCTCCCGGGTGCCAGGGCTCAGGGAGAGGAGGCAAGTCCAGCTGTAAAACCCAACAAGGGTCGCTTCTGATGGCATCTCTGCGAGCTGCTCCCAGGTGCCAGGGGTCAGGGAGAAGTGGCAGGTCCATCTGTACAACCCAACAAGGGTCCCTTCTGATGGCATCTCTCCGAGCTGCTCCCGGGTGCCAGGGCTCAGGGAGAGGAGGCAAGTCCAGCTGTACAACCCAACAAGGGTCCCTTCTGATGGCATCTCTCGGAGCTGCTCCTAGGTGCCAGGGGTCAGGGAGAAGAGGCAGGTCCATCTGTTCAACCCAACAAGGGTCCCTTCTGATGGCATCTCTCCGAGCTGCTCCCAGGTGCCAGGGGCCAGGGAGAAGAGGCAAGTTCAGCTGTACAACCCAACAAGGGTCCCTTCTGATGGCATCTCTCCGAGCTGCTCCCGGGTGCCAGGGCTCAGGGAGAGGAGGCAAGTCCAGCTGTAAAACCCAACAAGGGTCGCTTCTGATGGCATCTCTGCTAAGCATGGGCGGAAAATCCGTTTCGCTCGCGGATTTTGCGGATTTTCGGGAAATTCGCAATCCGCGAGATTCGCGAATCTCCCGCAAAATCCGCAAATCCGCGAGCAGCGGATTTTGCTCGCACTGCTCGCACTGTTCGCGTGAGTTCGCGGCTTCCCAGTACAACTTCGCGCCCCGCGAATAAGTGCTAAATTGCAGAAATACGATCTTAGCAAAACTGAAACTACTTACCAGGTTCAAAAGTTCAGGCTCATCATTAGTAGCCATTTCCTGTAGTGCTTCCTGAGGGGCCCCTCCAGAGTTCAGTTGCCAGTTGCAACTATTATGTGACCCTGCTCTGAACCTCAGAATAGTTACACATATGCCACAAAGGTCCTGAATTACAGCTAAGGGAGACAAGCAGGAGCCAGGCTGGAAGTTAAAATCCATTAATCAGCCCCTAATTCATTATTGTCAGTTGGGGCAGGGCAGGTGTTGTAACTAATTTTGCAACAATGAAAGCACTTAGCAAGTGCAAAAGATCACTAATCAGGGCGCACTAAGGAAGCAGGTGCCAGCTAAAAAAATATTCTGTGACACATTAATCAGCCCCAAATTAATTCAGGTCACTTGAGGCAGGGAAGGTGTGCTTTGCTTTGCCGAAAATAATGTACACTGGACAACCAGAGGGTGTGGTGATGAAACAGAGGGTGGCATGGGTGGGCCAGAGGGTGGCATGAGTAGTCAGAGAGTGGCAGTGGTGACAGAGAGTGGCAGTGATGAAGAAGAGTGTCCCAAACAGGCTGGACACGTAGAAACAACAAGTTCGCAAAACTTGCGACCCGACAGGTAAGTTCGCAAATTGCGAAATTGTAAAAACCCTCGCGAACTGGCAGAAACACGGGCGAACACAAAAAAAAAAAAATCCGCAAATTCGCGGGAATTCGCGGATTTTGCGGATTGCGAGTTCGCAAATCCGCAAAATTCGCGAACGCGAGATTCGCAAAATTCGCCCATGCTTAATCTCTGCGAGCTGCTCCCAGGTGCCAGGGGTCAGGGAGAAGAGGCAGGTCCATCTGTACAACCCAACAAGGGTCCCTTCTGATGGCTTCTCTCCGAGCTTCTCCCGGGTGCCAGAGCTCAGGGGGAAGAGGCAAGCCCAGCTGTACAACCCAACAAGGGTCCCTTCTGATGGCATCTCTCCGAGCTGCTCGCGGGTGCCAGAGCTCAGGGGGAAGAGGCAAGTCCAGCTGTAAAACCAAACAAGGGTCCCTTCTGATGGCATCTCTCTGAGCTGCTCCCAGGTGCCAGGGTTCAGGGAGAAGAGGCAAGTCCAGCTGTACAACCCAACAAGGGTCCCTTCTGATGGCATCTCTCCGAGCTGCTCCCGGGTGCCAGGGGTCAGGGAAAATAGGCAAGTCCCGCTGTACAACCCAGCAAGGGTCCCTTCTGATGGCATCTCTCCGAGCTGCTCCCAGGTGCCAGGGGTCAGGGAAAAGAGGCAAGTCCAGCTGTACAACCCAACAAGGGTCCCTTCTGATGGCATCTCTCCGAGCTGCTCCCGGGTGCCAGGGGTCAGGGAAAAGAGGCAAGTCCCGCTGTACAACCCAGCAAGGGTCCCTTCTGATGGCATCTCTCCGAGCTGCTCCCGGGTGCCAGAGCTCAGGGGGAAGAGGCAAGTCCAGCTGTACAACCCAACAAGGGTCTCTTCTGATGGCATGTCTCCGAGCTGCTCCCGGGTGCCAGGGCTCAGGGAGAGGAGGCAAGTCCAGCTGTAAAACCCAACAAGGGTCGCTTCTGATGGCATCTCTGCGAGCTGCTCCCAGGTGCCAGGGGTCAGGGAGAAGAGGCAGGTCCATCTGTACATCCCAACAAGGGTCCTTTCTGATGGCATCTCTCCGAGCTGCTCCCGGGTGCCAGGTCTCAGGGAGAAGAGGCAAGTCCAGCTGTACAACCCAACAAGGGTCCCTTCTGATGGCATCTCTCTGAGCTGCTCCCCGGTTCCAGGGCTCAGGGAGAAGAGGCAAGTTCAGCTGTACAACCCAACAAGGGTCTCCTTTGGCATCTTTTCGAGCTGCTCCCAGGTGCCAGGGCTCAGGGAGAAGAGGCAAGTTCAGCTGTACAACCCAACAAGGGTCCCTTCTGATGGCATCTCTCGGAGCTGCTCCCGGGTGCCAGGGCTCAGGGAGAAGAGGCAAGTTCAGCTGTACAACCCAACAAGGGTCCCTTCTGATGGCATCTCTCGGAGCTGCTCCCGGGTGCCAGAGGTCAGGGAGAAGAGGCAAGTCCAGCTGTACAACCCAACAAGGGTCCCTTCTGATGGCATCTCTCCGAGCTGCTCCCGGGTGCCAGGGGCCAGGGAGAAGAGGCAAGTTCAGCTGTACAACCCAACAAGTGTCCCTTCTGATGGCATCTCTCGGAGCTGCTCCCAGGTGCCAGGGGTCAGGGAGAAGAGGCAAGTCCAGCTGTACAACCCAACAAGGGTCCCTTCTGATGGCATCTCTCCGAGCTGCTCCCGGGTGCCAGAGGCTCAGGGAGAAGAGGCAAGTCCAGCTGTACAACCCAACAAGGGTCCCTTCTGATGGCATCTCTCGGAGCTGCTCCCAGGTGCCAGGGGTCAGGAAGAAGAGGCAAGTCCAGCTGTACAACCCAACAAGGGTCCCTTCTGATGGCATCTCTCGGAGCTGCTCCCAGGTGCCAGGGCTAAGGGAGAAAAGGCAAGTCCCCCTGTCTTGTGGCCAATGCTGTCAACCCCTTGGCTCTACTCAGCACAAAACGACCCAATCAAAGGTCTGCGCTGCCACCAGAGAGGCTGGCAACTGAGGGAACATATTCCATTGTGTCGCCGCACCCTACATATGGGTCAAACGATTACCTTGGTACCCAGTAAGGAAGCATCAGCAAGGGGTCCAATGATCCTAGTAGTGTTGAGAGGAGGCGCCGAACGGGATGGCCAACTTGCCAAATGTATGTTTCTTCACACTAAATACCACCGCGACCTGCCCACCAGGGAGGGTCGCATATCTTACAGCTCCCCTTAGCAACGCCTCCTGGCGTCTGACTCACGGCGTCATTGGCTCGTCACCCTAACCCCCTGTGCCCACTGTTCTTGGCATAAGCTTTCCAGCAAGGCATAAAGAGTAGTGCATTCTTTTTCTGCCGAAGCACACAGTTGATTCCCAGTCAGATGCTGTAGTTAGGATAATAAACATGAGCAGAGTCAAAGCCTTCCTCGCAGCAGAGCTCCTTAAAACTGTTTTTCTTTAGATCACATAACGCTCCAGGGCTGCGCTGCCCAGCCGGACCTAAAATGAAGATATTCTGGCCTTTTACCAGGGTGCAAGCAATCCTCTTTTTTAGGTCTTGCTGTCTCCAAACCTTATGTGAATAACCTAAACAGAGATTTCAGAGTTCTACCCAGAGAGGGGCTTAGGCTCCGCCCAAATGTGAGTTTCCCAAAGTGTAGGATTTATGGGGCCGAATAAGTGTGCTTCCACAGAGGAGAGGGCTAGTATAGCATCTTTTGGCTTCTGGAAAAGCTTCTGCCCAGTATAACAGGACTGAGGTGGACAGGAGGGCAAGCCAGTGGTCCTGGCTAAAAGCCTGATCTGTTTATTGTGAAATGTTATGATAAAGGTAGTACCCCTGACGTATGTATTGTGTAATTTATATGTTAACATTAATTCATATACGGGTGGATTGTTAGTACTCTGTACAAAAACTGCAGAGAAGTTTTGTTACACGGAATCTCACAGATTACTCTTGTAATCCATTACCCCCTGCGATAACCCGAGGACATAATTTGCTCTGTAAGAATTTTTTTGGGCCCTCTTAAGGGAGATAGTATCTCTCTCTTCCATACTTTTGCAAATGTATGGCTGTGTGCTAACAGCTGCCAGGTGGGAACCCTTGCACTCAGAAGAGTCGCACAAGTTGGTTTTGGTGGCGAGCTGCCGGCCTGATCGTGGCACTGAGATACCATGTCCAATGTCAGAGGTCTGATCTGCTTATTATGAAAAGTTATGACATCAGCATTAAGCCCAGATCACTTATTGTGAAAAGCATTTATAAAGCCAGCAGACTTCCAACTGCGGGTTGTCATCACTGCGTGTTACAGGTTATAGAGAGGTATTTTGTAATATGTAATCCCACAGATTACTACAGTACGTGAGGGGTTTGGGGTTGGGCGTTGGCCACCCTCTCTGGCAAACACTGGTGGTTTTCATTCTGATGGTTCTTGTTGGGCCCTGTTGAGATGGGTTGTATATTGTTTTGCAAACTGTGTTTTTATGCATACGTGTCATTTTGTAACCGCATATGGAATGGTAGCAGTCACTGTGCTCTTGAACAGGCCCGCTGGGTTATGGGGTCAAGCCAATGGTAATGCCTATCGGTGGGATCTGTTCACTGGTGAAATTTATGCCAGATTTCATAGGTTTGATCTGTTTATTATGAAAGGTTTGACAAAGCCAGGAGACCTAACTTACATATTGTGAAAAGCATGTGTTAAAGACAACAGGCGTTCAAGGGTGGATTGTTACACACTGTGCTAAAGCCTGTAGGCAGGGGTCGTGCTACATGGAATCCCACGGATTACCGTAGTACCTCAGTGTGCGGGTGTTGGTGACCCTTTCGACAGACTGTGACAACGGCAGATTCGCAGTGTGAGAATCCTCGTCAGGCCCTCAAGAGAGAGAGTCTCTTGCTTCGTATACATTTGAGCTTTTATGGCAGTGTGCCTCATGGTTGCCGGGTGGAAAGCTAATGCTCAGTACAGGAGGCCCCACTGGCCACGGGGACAAGCTTTAGCCCGATTGGTGCACTGCGAACAGATATGCCAGATGCTACCGACTTGGTCTGTTTATCTTGAAAAAGTTTTGACAAAGGCAGTAGGCCTGGCTTGTTTATTGTGAAAGGCATTTGTTAAAGCCAACAGGCCTCTGACAGTGACTTGTTATCACACTGTGTGACAGGCTGAAGACAGGTTTTTAAAATATGGAATATCACAGATTACCACAGCGGGAAAGGGTTTGGTGTTGTCGCCCACTGGGCAAACCCTGGTAGTAGAATTCCACTCTGACGACTCTTGTTAGGTACGACTGAGAGGGGTTGTATATTGTTTCGCTAATTGTAGCTTGGTACATATTTGTAATTTATAAATGTTTGCCTCATGGCGGGCAGATTACGCACATTTCACAAGGCCTGTGTTGGTTACAGTGTCAAGCTCAAGACTTACCTGTTCAGAGGGAAAAGTTGTGTCACATTCCCTGGGTGTGATCTCTTAAAATGAAAAGTGATGCCATTGCAAGTCGTCCTGCATTACGTGTAATAGAAAAGCATGTGTGAAAGCCAATAGGCTTTAAGAGTAGATTATTACACCATGCTAAAGCTGGAATGCAGGTATTCTGTTAACAAGAATATTACAGGTTACCAGAGTGACTTTTAAAACAAACCACAGAGAGAGAAGATTTGCATGATATTAATTCTTGTTCATCTCTAATAGGAGGGGATTGATACTATTTTGACAACTGTAATTTTGTATTTCACTAGCATCATATGCCCGATGATTGTGTTGTGGGATCTCTTCTGCCCAACGCGGTTGGTCTGAGTTGGTTCTGGTGACTTGCCAATAACAAACATTAGGCCTGATTGTTTATTATGAAAAATTATGAGAAAGGCCGTAAGTCTGTCGTATTGATTGCGCTAAACATATGTTAAAGTCAGAAAGCCTTTACGTGTGGATTGTTCCGGAGGGTACTTTGTTACGGTATATCACGGTATTATTGCAGCGGGCGTGGGGTTTTGGCTCCGGCGCCCCTTTGGGAAACTCTGGCTATAGAAGATTTGAGGGCACATTTATAAGCCCTCAGCAGCACCCGAGCAGCACTTTTCAGCGCTCCGGTGGCACAGCGCCATTTTCTATATTTACAAGGTGGGGCTAAGCCGCTTAGCGTGGCTTAACGGCACCTTGTAAATATGCCCCTTTCCACCGCACTCCTCTGCGGCAAAGGGGCGTGCAATGGGTGTTGGTGTGGGCATTGCACCGCAAAACCCATTGCTTTTTGATGATGCCCCAGATTTCAAAGACTGGAGCAGCGCCAAAAACTAACGCCATGGAATACCCGGCATTAGAGGGGCGCAACGAGGAGAAATTATACATTTTTCTTTCTTTTTATGCTCTTTCCATGTGTGCTGCGTCCTGAAAATCGCCATTATTGATTGATTATGTACAGTAAGGTGTATTTTCCTGGACATAAACATTCACCCCTGCTAATGCAGGCACCCTTGCAACATGGCAGCCGCGTGAGCCTGCGATAGCTCTAGGCAGCTCTTTTGTGCCGGCGCAGGGGAAACACAGGGGTGCACCGTATTCTTGTGAAAATGGCACATCCCAGCTTTAAATAAATGTCAGAACGCAGCACTGCCAAATTTGGCACAGCTCTGCGCTGTGACGTTTTCTTGTGAATATGCCCCTTGCTCAGTGAGAATCCTTCTCTCAGCACTGTAGGAGAGAGATTATTTGGTTTTCTTTCTGTAGAAGATTTACACTGTAATGCTTCTTGCTAGAATCTCTTCGGGAGCCTGACAAGCTCAGCGGTCTCCCAGGATATTGTAATAAGAGAAATCATTAAGTAATGCATACGACACATATGAACATAGATCCCTATGGAAACACAAGGGGGCTTTAAGTCAGCGCTCTTCTCCCATTGGTCAGTTTGAGTGTCATTTACTCTGTGCTTCCATCCATGGCTGTAAACTGCGAGGGATAAGGGTTACGGCCGCATCGGTCAGTGGCCCTCTTGCCCTGCGAAGGACGGGAGTTTCTGATCACATGAGCGCATCTACTTGAGAATGAGAGGCTTCAGTGTTAGGGCTGGTCGACCAGTCCTTTCGTTTTCAGTTTCCTGGGGCCATATTATCAAGAAAGGGCGATACATTATTGCTGCTTTTATCGGCAGAAAACTGCCGCTAAAGCAGCGATAATGGGCATGATAATATGTCCTTGTGAATTCCCATAGCAGCCCAGGTTCTGGTGTTAACCTGGGCTTCTATAGGAATTCACAAGGCCATATTATCAAGCCCATTATCGCCGCTTTATCGGCAGTTTCCGGCCGATAAAAGCAGCGATAATGTATCGCCCCTGCTTGATAATATGGCCCCTCATTCGGTAGTTTCTATTTCATTTAACTGATTTTCCTTTTTATGATTTCAAGTTTCCTTCAAAAGATACTACAGCTCCCAAACCGTGGTGAGGGGCCACTTGCTTACCACTCATTCATGTGCAATGCGACGGACCCCGCGTGTCCGTTGCATATGAACCAAATGACCACCATGGAATCCTGCTGTCCATGCTCTGTCATTGTCATGCCTACGTAAGAAAGAGAGCCTATGGATCATTAAACTACGAGCAGTGGAATGTGGGGCAAACATGGTAAAAGATTTACATGAATTCTTGTAAATAATGACAATGATGTGATTTGGGTATATGATAAAAGAGTGTCTGAGACCTAGGAATGGGTGAAAGTGCTGAACCAAAATGTAGTAAAATAAGAAGCAATACAGTCTGGATGCACTAACAGACAGTTTTCATCTATAAGCAGATATGAAATGCATTAAGATAAACAAAAGGATTGACTCTGTTGAATTAATCATATACCGACAATAATGTCAACATGGTCGGGAAGATCACTTAATATGACGTGCATCACATTTCTGTTCTCTTTTTCTCTTTTAAGTGTTGCGAAATGACCAAAAAGACTCTCACAATAGAGATAATAGACTGTAATGGTAAACATGGAAGTCCAGTATTCATCCTCTGTGCTGGTGGAACGAACCTTTTATATTTCTATAAAGACAGTGGTGAGATTGACCAGTGAGGACCCCTTTCCTGCCAAAGTCGGCATCGCAATGGGAGGGAATTCTTTGTTACATATTTTTCCGTTTTTTCGAGCCAATCTAGTCAGTGATTTTTCTCTTCAGATATTAAATTTGAGGTTGTCGCTATTAATTACCTTTCGACTTTTCATTGATTGTCCTTAATTTTTGACATTCTTTTAACCTTTCCAGCCATTATTACGCATTTCGCCATCCAGGTTGCTCATTCTAAGATGGCGCCCACTTTTTGGTACTGGTCGCCCATTTGCGGTAGAGGAGTCCCTCGTTTGTATCAATGATACCTGGACGCTTTCACAATATACATTTAAACCGGGGACATTGACCGGCAATCCGTGTTTGGACTGGTTTCATTCGGGCGCGTTACACTGCTCCCGCTGATATCTGGAAGGTAAGAGGAAACTGTCGGGATATCCAAGCTATGGGTCCTAGACCTCTCGAAGGCTTTATTTGCCGGTAAAATGCTGTTTAAATCATGATGGGCAGTTCGGTGGGGAAAGTAGGTACGTTATGCGAGTCCTCACTGCAGAAGGGCTCGGGACTCATCGGGAAGTTATTTAGAGACCCACATGGGTATTCCCCTAACGCACGTTTAAATACGGTGTCGTTTTCTTGCAAATTGTCAAGGTTGAGAAAAAGCTTGCATAGGAAGGACCCACGCCGCTCTCTTGACACTAGAATCGGCTGTAGCAATTAGTTTTTTTGCACAGGCACTTTTGGGATACTGTTAGAATACTTTACTTTTATTCGTTGTACATCGGGTCTTCTTTCTAATACATATACTTTAATTGTTGACACAGGTTTTGTCTTGGATTTATCAAGATTCAAGAAATCACACCCATACCTCGGGATTGGATGTCACATACATTGGGACTTTGGCTCCTATATTCGGAAAGGAAATAAAAATATTCCCTCTTATTGGACATAGTTTCAACACTACATAGGTAAGACTGTGTTCTGCTATTTTAGCAATTTTATGAGTGATTTTGTTTCCCATAATAAGGGTACTAATATAACAGCAATTTATGCTATAGTAAGGACTATGTGACGATAGTACACATTCTTTTATCTGTTCCAACTCGTGTGAAGTTTCCCTAATTCTTTGAACTTAGATTGAATGTGACTGGACCCCATTTTTTAACACTATAGATAACAACAGATGGCCATATTATATTTTCAGAACAAATGATACAATGCAGAACCATTCCCTAAGGTGTGACTGATTGGATTGTCAAATACTGTTTCTGGAAACAAAGTTCGCGGATCTATCAAATTAGTAGGAAGGAAACTACGAGGTGAGATATATTGTGGTAGCAGAAAAATTCTTTGGCGCGGAATAGAGGCTATCTTTTTTATATGGTTTTAACCTTTATTGATATTTAGCAGAACACTATCCGTTATTTTCCATTTTCTTAAAACCTCATATTTTAAGCATTGTCGTCGTGGCTCTTAAAACAATTCCCTCATCCTTTATCACTTTTGTTAAAATATTATACTTCCACCATCGCAGATGGGTGTAATCTGGGAGCTCATGCGCACCAGGGTGTATTGTGAATATAAAATGGTGTACATCCCAGCACTTACCACGGGATTACCCAGGTAACAAATAGGAATCACGTGTGACTCTGCATGATTGGAGAAGTACACTTTTTATCATAAAGCAATGGAAGTGCATATTTGCCTGATGGACATGTATCAATACTTTGTTCGCAGCCTTGAAAAAGCCCTGCGGGCGAAACGCGCGTCGGCTGCTTGCTTCCAGTGATATATGACAATAAACAAACTTCAATCCAAGGAGACCTGTCTGGACTATCATATCATTTTCTGAAGACTTTGGTTGTTTTTCTGGACTATATTGCATAGGGCACTGAGTTTGCCTAAATTGTGTCAAGTAATATTGCGACTACTATTCACTGAAATAATGAGAAGGGTGTGCTGAGGTATTGTATCTTTTTGTCTTACTGTCCAATATGGCCAACACGTTGGTTCTAAGTGTTTCTGCCATGCTGTAACTTTCAAACAATGATAGGCTCTGTACAATACGGATGTATGACGTTACAACGCTAAATTTTACAACGCACACCGTTACAACGCATTTTTTACAACGCAGGATCCATTACATCGCATGGCTTTACAACGCATGACATTACATAGCAGATGCTATTACAACGCATGCCATTACAACGTAAGTATAGGTAAGTATATTATTTTTTTTTAAATGTAATTAATTTAAATTTAAATAATTTAATATATTAAATTATTATTAAATAATGATTTTGTACATATATTACTTTAAGTTTATTTTTAAAAGAACTAATATTAATAAAGAACTATTATTAATAAATGATAAAATTATTAAAATACATTTTTTAAATTAAATTAAAAGATTTATTTTAAAACTAAACCCTAAAAATACCCCTGTACCCCAAAACCCAAACCCAGCCCAGAAGCCTAAAAATACCCCTGTACCCTAAAACCCAAACCCAGCCCTGAACCCTAAAAATACCCCTGTACCCCAAAACTCAAACCCAACCCTGAAACCTAAAAATACCCCTGTACCCCAAAAACCAAACCCAGCCCTGAAACCTAAAAATACCCCTGTACCCCAAAAACCAAACCCAGCCCTGAAACCTAAAAATACCCCTGTACCCCAAAAAACAAACCCAACCCTAAAACCTAAAAATACCCCTTTACCCCAAAACCCAAACCCAGCCCTGAAACCTAAAAATACCCCTGTACCCCAAACCCCAAACCCAGCCCTGAAACCTAAAAATACCCCTGTACCCTAAAACCCAAACCCAGCCCTGAAACCTAAAAATACCCCTGTACCCCAAAACCCAAACCCAGCCCTGAACCTTTAAAAATGCCTATGTACCCCAAAACCCAAACCCAACCCTGAAACTTAAAAATACCCCTGTACCCCAAAACCAAAACCCAACCCTGAAACCTAAAAATACCCCTGTACCCCAAAACCTAAACCCAGCCCTGAAACCTAAAAATACCCCTGTACCTCATAACCCAAACCCAACCCTGAAACCTAAAAATACCCCTGTACCCCATAACCCAAACCTATCCCTGAACCCTAAAAATACCCCTGTACCCCATAACCCAAACCTAGCCTTGAACCCTAAAAATACCCAAACACCCCAAAACATATACCTCAGTACCCCAAAACATATACTCCTATACTCATACTTATTTTTAAAAATTACTTAAATGAATATATTTAATTTATTATATTAAAATACATAAATTAATAAATTAATTTTTTTAAAATATTAATTAAATAAAATAAATAATGTAAAATAAAATTAAATATTTACCTATACTTACGTTGTAATGGCATGCGTTGTAATAGCATCTGCTATGTAATGTCATGCGTTGTAAAGGCATGCGATGTAATGGATTCTGCGTTGTAAAAGTAGCGTTGTAATAGAAGTGCGTTGTAATAGTCGCGTTGTAACGGCTGTTTCCCGTACAATACCACTGCAAGACAGGCACCCGCTGCTATGTTTAGTTTTATTTCTGCAAGGACATTCCCACTGTGATTGAACTGCAGCATGTTTTCTTTTCCTACTTGCATCTATTAATTGATTGCTGTTTGGATTGTGTGTGTTTTATTGTGGTTTGTGTCAGAAGGTGAATGTGTGAATGAGTCAGTGGATGAATGAATGCAAGGATGCGTGGCAGAGGACATATATGATGACTTGATGATTGCTTGAATCCATAAATGATACAAAGACATGTTCATTCGTAGGCCAGGCCTGTGGCATCGCCAGTGCTTGTTTAACCATATGGAGCCGAACGCTGTAGAGATGCCTGGAATCCGTTAGAGGGCGCTCAAACATTGCAGCAAGACAAAAGGACCATTCGCCAAGAAAATGTAGACTGTGAAACCGGAAAGGAAGAGGAGCAAGGTCATTGGACTGCAGACAGACAGAAGGACAGGCAGGCCAGTGGCCCCCACCAGCAGCTGGGATTCAGTCAGACATTCACCCTTCCCTTTCCTGGTGTTTGTTTTGTTTCCCTGTGAATCCCAAACTCATGAAAATAGAGGGGAGTGCAGGGTGAGGGGTGAGGGGTCACAGGCTGATAACCAAACATGAAGCAAGACCTGGAGATTGAAAAAAACAGGCAAATAATAACCAAGCCCAGGGTGAGTGAGTCCAGGGTGAGTGAGCCCAGGGTGAGTGAGTCCAGGGTGAGTGAGCCCAAGGTGAGTGAGTCCAGGGTGAGTGAGGCCAGGGAGGGTGAGTCCAGAGTGAGGGAGCCCAGGGTGAGGGAGCCCAGGGTGAGTGATCCCAGGATGAGTGAACCCAGGGTGAGTGAGTCCAGGGTGAGGGAGTCCAGGGTGAGTGAGCCCAGGGTGAGTGAGTCTAGGGTGAGTGAGTATAGGGTGAGTGAGCCCAGGGTGAGTGAGTCCAGGGTGAGTTCGCCCAAGGTGAGTGAGCCCAGGGTGAGTGAGGCCAGGGTGAGGGAGTCCAGAGTGAGTGATCCCAGGGTGAGTGAGTCCCAGGTGAGTGAGACTAGGGTGAGTGAGCCCAGGGTGAGTGAGTCCCAGGTGAGTGATCCCATGGTGAGTGAGTCCCAGGTGAGTGAGACCAGAGGGAGTGAGTCCAGGGTGAGTGAGTCCAGGGTAAGTGAGTCCAGGGTGAGGGAGTCCAGAGTGCGTGAGCCCAGGGTGAGTGAGCCCAGGGTGAGTGAGTCCATGGTGAGTGAGTCCAGGGTGAGTGAGCCCAGGGTGAGTGAGCCCAGGGTGAGTGAGTCCATGGTGAGTGAGGCCAGGGTGAGTGAGGCCAGGGGGAGTGAGTCCAGAGTGAGTGAGTCCAGGGTGTGTGAGCCCATCCCAAGGCAAGTGAGTCCAGGGTGAGTGAGTCCAGGGTGAGTGAGTCCAGGAGGAGTGAGGCCAGGGTGAGTGAGCCCAGGGTGAGTGAACCCAGGGTGAGTCAGCTAGGGATGAATGAACCCAGGGTGAGTGAGCCCAGGGTGAGCGAGTCCATGGTGAGTGAGCCCAAGGTGAGTGAGCCGAGGGTGAGTGAGCCCAAGGTGAGTGAGGCCAGGGTGAGTGAGGCCAGGGTGAGTGAGCCCCGGGTGAATGAGTCCAGAGTGAGGGAGTCCAGAGTGAGTGAGCCCAGGGTGAGTCAGGTAAGGATGAGTGAACCCAGGGTGAGTGAGCCCAGGGTGAGCGAGTCCATGGTGAGTGAGCCCAAGGTGAGTGAGCCGAGGGTGAGTGAGCCCAAGGTGAGTGAGGCCAGGGTGAGTGAGGCCAGGGTGAGTGAGCCCAGAGTGAGTGAGTCCAGAGTGAGGGAGTCCAGAGTGAGTGAGTCCAGGGTGAGTCAGGTAAGGATGAGTGAACCCAGGGTGAGTGAGCCCAGGGTGAGTGAGTCCATGGTGAGTGAGCCCAGGGTGAGTGAGGCCAGGGTGAGAGAGGCCAGGGTGAGTGAGGGCAGGGTGAGTGAGCCCAGGGTGAGTGGGTCCAGGGTGAGTTAGCCCAGGGTGAGTGAGCCCAGGGTGAGTAAACCTAGGGTGAGTGAACCCAGGGTGAGTGAGTCCAGGAAGAGTGAGGCCAGGGTGAGTGAGCCCAGGGTGAGTGAACCCAAGGTGAGTGAGGCCAGGTTAAGTTAGTCCAGGGTGAGTGAGTCCAGAGTGAGTGAGGCCAGGGTAAGTGAGCCCAGGGTGAGTGAACCCAGGGTGAGTGAGGCCAGGGTGAGTGAACCCAGGGTGAGTGAGGCCAGGGTGAGGGAACCCAGGGTGAGTGAGCCAGAGGTGAGTGAGCCCAGTGTGAGTGCGCCCAAGGTGAGTGAGCCCAGGTTGAGTGAGCCCAGGATGAGTGAGCTCAGGGTGAGTGAGTCCAGGGTGAGTGAGTCCAAGGTGAGTGAGCCCAGGGTGAGTGAGTCCAGAATGAGTGAGCCCAGAGTGAGTGAGGCCAGGGTGAGTGAACCCAGGGTGAGTGATGCCAGGGTGAGTGATGCCAGGGTGAGTGAGCCCAGGGTGAGTGAACCCAGGGTGAGTTAGGCCAGGGTGAGTGAGCCCAGGGTGAGTGAGCCGAGGGTGAGTGAGCCCAGGTTGAGTGAGCCCAGAGGAAGTGAGTCCAGGGTGAGAGAGTCCAAGGTGAGTGAGTCCAAGGTGAGTGAGCCCAGGGTGAGTGAGTCCAAGGTGAGTGAGCCCAGGGTGAGTGAGCCCGAGGTGAGTGAGCCCAGTGTGAGTGAGCCCAGTGTGAGTGAGCCCAGGGTGAGTGAGCCCTGTGTGAGTGAGCCCAGGGTGAGTGAGCCCATGGCGAGTGAGTCCAGGGTGTGTGAGTCCAGGGTGAGTGAGCCCAAGGTAAGTGAGTCCAGGGTGAGTGAGCCCAAGGTGAGTGAGTCCAGGGTGAGTGAGCCCAATGTGAGTGAGCCCAAGAACAGTGAGTCCAGGGTGAGTGAGCCAAGAGTGAGTGAGCCCTGGGTGATTCAGCTAAGGGTGAGTGAGTCCAGGGTGAGGGATGAGCCCAAGGTGAGTGAATCCAGGGTGAGTGAGTCCAGGGTGAGGGATGAGCCCAAGGTGAGTGAGCCAAGGGTGAGTGAGCCCAAGGTGAGTGAGCCCAAGGTGAGTGAGTCCAGGGTGAGGGAGCCCAATGTGAGTGAGCCCAAGAGGAGTGAGTACAGGGTGAGTGAGCCCAATGTGAGTGAGACCAAGAAGAGTGAGTCCAGGGTGAGTGAGCCCAGAGTGAGTGAGCCCAGGGTGAGTGAGCCCTGGGTGAGTCAGCTAAGGGTGAGTGTGAGAAGTTGGCCTGATATATGATGTCTCCAATTCTCGGGGCACCTTGTATCAGTCCAAACAACCCTTATGGTGACTGGTTGTAAGTCAACCTTATTAGACAATCTATCTTAAGGGTAGCATAGACTAAGCAGCCTTAAAGGCTTAACTCAAGAGGTCGTGTTAAGCGAGCTGTTTTACCAATCACAGTCCTGTAATATCAAATGAAAGGACACCACACAAGTATATATTATAAAAATATATGTATTTATTGCTAAAATAATCCTCAGTACTCTTTATGAGCAAAGAGGTACAAGCGTTTAAACAAAAGCACAGTTAAACATATGAAAGTTGCACAATTTTGGATGAGGCCGGGTGGCCACTCAAACCATATATTAAGAAAGTGGTATAAGAGATACCAATCGAACAGTGGTTAGGCCTAGGGCCTGGGGAATCACTGGGACTGGTCGGGACTAGCAATGCTGAAATCGGGAAAAGCCCGCGGGGCTCGGGTGCAGTGCTTAAAGCACACGCATGCACCAATGCAATGTCAATGGTGCGTAAAAGTTATAAAGTTACAGTTTAAGGAGACTTCCGCTTAACCTAGAAGGATGAAACTTTAGACACATACACTAGAGGTGTGTACCAGTGTGGGAACGCCGGCATTGTTGAGTTACCTCACCCACACGAAGCGGGTGCATAGGGTCGAAGTTGTGTCGGGTTTCGTCACGCAGGTTGTTGGTGCTTGAAGCTGAAGATGCTGCAGGCGATGTGAAGGAGAAGTGTCCGGTGTGATCGAAGGGTTGATCGGAGTTGTAGAGTACCTGAAAGCAGAGGGGACAGAGTCTGGGTCACTCAGCAGTGACCAGGGTGGAACCAGGACGGAACCAGGCAATGTCGGGCGCAATCAGGTGGTTGTTGAGGAGTTTCTCTCCGCTGCCACGTGGGCTCTAGGGCATCTGCGACGTCCAGGAGCGGGTCACGAGCTGTCCCACGAAGGTTCTCGCCGTCGGCGCAGTCGGCTTCAGGATTGGAGCAAACAACTTTTGGCAAGAGCAATCCACGCAGGACTGGAAGATTGCTTCTCACTCGGACCAGGAGGGTCAGAGCGGGTGCTCTTTTTCAGAGGAGCGGGTGCAAGTCTGGAGCAACCAGAATCACAAGTCGTATTTCAAGTTTCGTCGGCACAGGGGCCACAAGCCAACGGGCAAGTGACCGGGCCAACACGTTGAGCCAAAAGATGCAGAAGGGCCCCACGCAGCACTCGGTGAGTGTGGAGGGGTGAGCTCCGGTGCAAGAGTAGCTCAGGGCTGGGGCTTCTCAAACCCCGTTTTACAGCTTCGAGGGTCACTCGTGGGCTGCACGGTCAGCGTCTCGTGGTCTTTTCAAGATGGCGGGCCCCACGCTTCGGGTCGCCTCCACTGGTCTCAGCTCTGCAGGGACTGTGGATCGGGCTGGTAGAAGGCAGGCAAGCTTGATCTTGTCGATCTCTGTCGCTCGAGTTCCGGCGGGAACTGCAACAAAGCAGACGTCGAGGTGCTGGATGGTACCTGTTTGCACAGGGTGGTCACTCCTTGACCACAAGGGAGATTCTTCAGTCTTCTACATCGAGTAGGATGTCGAAGGGTTTAGAGTTTTGTTTCAAATGTTTCATCAGGATAATCTAAGTGCGTTGGCACTGCTCTTATACCAATCTAGGGGGCTGGATTATCTGCTAGGTCCCCTCCTATGGGTGGGACCCAGGAAGGGGGTGGATACACCCCTTTCCTTTGATCCAGGCCACGCTGGGACTGGGGCTGGTGTGCCCCAGAACCGGTTTGACCGGATTATGCAAGGGAAAGCCTTGTGCTCCCCAGGCAGTGTCTGGTTTCTTTCAAACCTCCCTGCTACAATCCACTATCTCCTGTCTGGGGTGGTGTGACACCTCCCTGTGGCAGGAAATCCTTTGTCCAGGCCTCCTCTGCTGATTTTCGGTCAGCAGCAAGAGGTCAGACCCGTGTCTGTGGCAGAAGCATCCATTTTGTGGTGCTGAGGCTCCTTTTAAAATCAACCGCGTTTTAGCAAAGTAACATGTCGTCCCCTCTAGAGGGGTGGAATGCTATCCCCGTCGACAGGACTGGCGAGGGGGTAGTATTCCAAATCGTATGACACCTTACACGACATGTTTTGCTAAAGCCAAACTAAAGTTAACATATAACCGCGAGGATTATAATGCACTTAATAGTATATGGTTTGGCATTATCGCGGAACAGCTAAGGGAATTGGTCCCGACAGCTGCAGACAGGCTCAGCTCTTGCTAGAGCACCATCTCACATAAAACCAAGCACTCTGCCTCCAGGATTGTTAAGGCCTGCCATAGGAGTGACTGATAGGTATATATGTGTCCAGTTAGGTTTAGATATAGGCATACTATATCTAAGCAAGGGGTGATTACACCACCTTGCCCCAGCTGAGTGATCAGCCAGTTGTGTCAATTTTGGATAGCCAGCCAGTGTTGGCAAGAGATATGCTGCAGCCCCTGGTAGGCCTTGGATGCACCTATGCCCTCTATAGTGCTCTGTACAGGGGCTGATAAGGTGACCCAAGCCAATTTAGTTATGCACCTAGGGTACATGGAATCCATTTTACAGAGAGAGCAGATAGCCTGTGGCCCTGATTAGCAGGAAACCAGGCCAACTAAGTCAAAAACCAGCTAAACACAAGGCAAAAAATCTGCGGTAACCATAGTCAGGTAGCCACCTTCCTACAGTGAGTGAGTCCAGGGTGAGGGATAAGCCCAAGGTGAGTGAGTCCAGGGTGAGTGAGCCCAGGGTGAGTGAGTGCAGGGTGAGTGAGCCCAAGGTGTGTGAGTCCAGGGTGAGTGAGTCCAGGGTGAGGGATGAGCCCAAGGTGAGTGAGTCCAGGGTGAGTGAACCCAGGGTGAGTGAGTCCAGGGTGAGGGAGTCCAGGGTGAGTCAGCCCAGGGTGAGTGAGTCCAGGGTGAGTGAGTCCAAGGTGAGTGAGTCCAAGGTGAGTGAGTCCAGGGTGAGTGAACCCAGGGTGAGTGAGTCTAGGGTGAGTGAACCCAAGTTGAGTGAGTCCAGGGTGAGTGAGCCCAGGGTGAGTGCACACAGGGTGAGTGAGCCCAGGGTGAGTGAACCCAGGGTGAGTGAGTCCAGGGTGAGGGAGTCCAGGGTGAGTGAGTCTAGGGTGAGTGAGTCTAGGGTGAGTGAGTCTAGGGTGAGTGAGCCCAGGGCGAGTGAGTCCAGGGTGAGTGAGTCCAGGGTGAGGGAGTCCAGGGTGAGGGAGTCCAGGGTGAGTGAGCCCAGGGTGAGTGAGTCCAGGGTGAGTGAGTCCAAGGTGAGTGAGTCCAAGGTGAGTGAGTCCAGGGTGAGTGAACCCAGGGTGAGTGAGTCTAGGGTGAGTGAACCCAAGTTGAGTGAGTCCAGGGTGAGTGAGTCCAGGGTGAGTGAGTCCAGGGTGAGTGAACCCAGGGTGAGTGAGTCTAGGGTGAGTGAACCCAAGTTGAGTGAGTCCAGGGTGAGTGAGTCCAGGGTGAGTGAGCCCAGGGTGAGTGAGCCCAGGGTGAGTGAGTCCAGGGTGAGTGAGTCCAGAGTTAGTGAGCCCAAGGTGAGTGAGTCCAGGGTGAGTGAGTCCAGGGAGAGTGAGTCCAGGGTGAGTGAGTCCAGGGTGAGCGAGTCCAGGGTGAGTGAGTCCAGGGTGAGTGAGTCCAGGGTGAATGAGTCCAGGGTGAGTGAGCCCAGGGTGAGTGAGCCCAGGGTGAGTGAGTCTAGGGTGAGTGAGTCCAGGGTGAGTGAGCCCAGGGTGAGTGAGTCCAGGGTGAGTGAGTCCAGGGTGAGTGAGTCCAGGGTGAGTGAGCCCAAGGTGGAAACTAAAAGAGGTTCAGAAACAATTGAAAACAGAGCAAAGCTTCGTACATCGAGGGTGTGAAGAGGGCAGTGGCCCAAATATATGTAAACTCGAAACAGACCGAAACTTCCCCCTCTGTGACAAATGTGACACTGTGTGCATGTCACTTCAATCCTCAATAAATTCATTCCTGTATACCACACCCTCAACAAAAATACGACTAAAAGGATTATATATAAACATAATATTTCTAATTTATTTCTACATCCATTACTTAAAAACAAATTGTATATTCCAGTCATTAAATACCTGCTAAAAATCAATGTGTTTTTCAGAGTACGTATCTGATCACAGCATTGCACAGCGCGTTGTGTGTTTCATCCTTTCCCAATGGTTCATACAGAACTGACCAGGGATTCCAAGGCTGTCTTGTAAATATTTCAATCATCACTTTGGAAAGTCACATCTTAAATATATCACAACAGTGCAAAGGCCACGTTGTATGTTATCACTCGGGGACGGAGGGGCGGAAGTGAGACATCTGTCTCCCAGAATGCACATTCCAAGGACTTTACATATGAAAGAAACCCCGATAAGGGTCGTGGGACTATTGAGTGTGAGTTCACTTCTGTGGACAGATTCAACCCTTCGTATGCTGTTCTGGTTAAATATCTTTATTTATAACCTCTGTGCACAGATTCAACGCTTCATATGCTGTTCTGGTTAAATATCTTTATTTATAACTGCTGTGCACAGATTCAACCCTTCTTATGCTGTTCTGGTTAAATATCTTTATTTATAACTTCTGTGCACAGATTCAACCCTTCGTATGCTGTTCTGGTTAAATATCTTTATTTATAACCTCTGTGCACAGATTCAACCCTTCCTATGCTGTTCTGGTTAAATATCTTTATTTATAACTGCTGTGCACAGATTAAACCCTTCTTATGCTGTTCTGGTTAAATATCTTTATTTATAACTGCCGTGCACGGATTCAACCCTTCTTATGCTGTTCTGGTTAAATATCTTTATTTATAACTGCTGTGCACAGATTCAACCCTTCTTATGCTGTTCTGGTTAAATATCTTTATTTATAACTGCCGTGCACAGATTCAACCCTTCTTATGCTGTTCTGGTTAAATATCTTTATTTATAACTGCCGTGCACAGATTCAACCCTTCTTATGCTCTTCTGGTTAAATATCTTTATTTATAACTGCCGTGCACAGATTCAACCCTTCTTATGCTCTTCTGGTTAAATATCTTTATTTATAACTGCCGTGCACAGATTCAACCCTTCTTATGCTCTTCTGGTTAAATATCTTTATTTATAACTGCCGTGCACAGATTCAACCCTTCTTATGCTCTTCTGGTTAAATATCTTTATTTATAACTGCCGTGCACAGATTCAACCCTTCTTATGCTGTTCTGGTTAAACATCTTTATTTATAACTGCTGTGCACAGATTCAACCCTTCTTATGCTGTTCTGATTAAATATCTTTATTTATAACTGCTGTGCACAGATTCAATCCTTCTTATGCTGTTCTGGTTAAATATCTTCATGTATAACTGCTGTGCACAGATTCAACCCTTCTTATGCTGTTCTGGTTAAATATCTTTATTTATAACTGCTGTGCACAGATTCAACCCTTCTTATGCTGTTCTGGTAAAATATATTTATTTATAACTTCTGTGCACAGATTCAACCCTTCTTATGCTGTTCTGGTAAAATATATTCATTTATAACTTCTGTGCACAGATTCAACCCTTCTTATGCTGTTCTGGTTAAATATCTTTATTTATAACTGCTGTGCACAGATTCAACCCTTCTTATGCTGCTCTGGTCAAATATCTTTATTTATAACTGCTGTGCACAGATTCAACCCTTCTTATGCTGTTCTGGTAAAATATCTTTATTTATAACTGCTGTGCACAGATTCAACCCTTCTTATGCTGTTCTGGTTAAATATCTTTATTTATAAATTCTGTGCACAGATTCAACCCTTCTTATGCTGTTCTGGTAAAATATCTTTATTTATAACTGCTGTGCACAGATTCAACCCTTCTTATGCTGTTCTGGTTAAATATCTTTATTTATAACTTCTGTGCACAGATTCAACCCTTCTTATGTTGTTCTGGTAAAATATCTTTATTTATAACTGCTGTGCGCAGATTCAACCCTTCTTATGCTGTTCTGGTTAAATATCTTTATTTATAACTTCTGTGCACAGAGTCAACCATTCTTATGCTGTTCTGGTTAAATATCTTTATTTATAACTGCCGTGCACAGATTCAACCCTTCTTATGCTGTTCTGGTTAAATATCTGTATTTATAACTGCTGTGCACAGATTCAACCCTTCTTATGCTGTTCTGGTTAAATATCTTTATTTATAACTGCTGTGCACAGATTCAACCCTTCCTATGCTGTTCTGGTTAAATATCTTTATTTATAACTGCTGTGCACAGATTCAACCCTTCTTATGCTGTTCTGGTTAAATATCTTTATTTATAACTGCCGTGCACAGATTCAACCCTTCTTATGCTGTTCTGGTTAAATATCTTTATTTATAACTGCTGTGCACAGATTTAACCCTTCTTATGCTGTTCTGGTTAAATATCTTTATTTATAACTGCCGTGCACAGATTCAACCCTTCTTATGCTGTTCTGATTAAATATCTTTATTTATAACTGCCGTGCACAGATTCAACCCTTCTTATGCTGTTCTGGTTAAATATCTTCATGTATAACTGCTGTGCACAGATTCAACCCTTCTTATGCTGTTCTGGTAAAATATCTTTATTTATAACTTCTGTGCACAGATTCAACCCTTCTTATGCTGTTCTGGTTAAATATATTTATTTATAACTGCTGTGCACAGATTCAACCCTTCTTATGCTGCTCTGGTTAAATATATTTATTTATAACTGCTGTGCACAGATTCAACCCTTCTTATGCTGTTCTGGTAAAATATCTTTATTTATAACTGCTGTGCACAGATTCAACCCTTCTTATGCTGTTCTGGTTAAATATCTTCATGTATAACTGCTGTGCACAGATTCAACCCTTCTTATGCTGTTCTGGTAAAATATCTTTATTTATAACTGCTGTGCACAGATTCAACCCTTCTTATGCTGTTCTGGTAAAATATATTTATTTATAACTTCTGTGCACAGATTCAACCCTTCTTATGCTGTTCTGGTTAAATATCTTTATTTATAACTGCTGTGCACAGATTCAACCCTTCTTATGCTGCTCTGGTCAAATATCTTTATTTATAACTGCTGTGCACAGATTCAACCCTTCTTATGCTGTTCTGGTAAAATATCTTTATTTATAACTGCTGTGCACAGATTCAACCCTTCTTATGTTGTTCTGGTTAAATATCTTTATTTATAACTTCTGTGCACAGATTCAACCCTTCTTATGCTGTTCTGGTTAAATATCTTTATTTATAACTTCTGTGCACAGATTCAACCATTCTTATGCTGTTCTGGTTAAATATCTTTATTTATAACTGCCGTGCACAGATTCAACCCTTCTTATGCTGTTCTGGTTAAATATCTTTATTTATAACTGCTGTGCACAGATTCAACCCTTCTTATGCTGTTCTGGTTAAATATCTTTATTTATAACTGCTGTGCACAGATTCAACCCTTCCTAAGCTGTTCTGGTTAAATATCTTTATTTATAACTGCTGTGCACAGATTCAACCCTTCTTATGCTGTTCTGGTTAAATATCTTTATTTATAACTGCCGTGCACAGATTCAACCCTTCTTATGCTGTTCTGGTTAAATATCTTTATTTATAACTTCTGTGCACAGATTTAACCCTTCTTATGCTGTTCTGGTTAAATATCTTTATTTATAACTGCCGTGCACAGATTCAACCCTTCTTATGCTGTTCTGATTAAATACCTTTATTTAGAACTTCTGTGCACAGATTCAACCCTTCTTATGCTGTTCTGGTTAAATATCTTTATTTATAACCTCTGTGCACAGATTCAACCCTTCTTATGCTGTTCTGGTTAAATATCTTTATTTATAACTTCTGTGTACAGATTCAACCCTTCTTATGCTGTTCTGGTTAAATATCTTTATTTATAACCTATGTGCAAAGATTCAACCCTTCTTATGCTGTTCTGGTTAAATATCTTTATTTATAACTTCTGTGCACAGATTCAACCCTTCTTATGCTGTTCTGGTTAAATATCTTTATTTATAACTGCTTATGCTGTTCTGGTTAAATATCTTTATTTATAACGGCCGTGCACAGATTCAACCCTTCTTATGCTCTTATGGTTAAATATCTTTATTTATAACTTCTGTGCACAGATTCAACCCTTCTTATGCTGTTCTGGTTAAATATCTTTATTTATAACTGCTGTGCACAGATTCAACCCTTCTTATGCTGTTCTGGTTAAATATCTTTATTTATAACTACCGTGCACAGATTCAACCCTTCTTATGCTCTTCTGGTTAAGTATCTTTATTTATAACTGCTGTGCACAGATTCAACCCTTCTTATGCTGTTCTGGTTAAATATCTTTATTTATAACTGCTGTGCACAGATTCAACCCTTCTTATGCTGTTCTGGTTAAATATCTTTATTTATAACTGCTGTGCACAGATTCAACCCTTCTTATGCTCTTCTGGTTCAATATCTTTATTTATAACTGCCGTGCACAGATTCAACCCTTCTTATGCTCTTCTGGTTAAATACCTTTATTTATAACTGCCGTGCACAGATTCAACCCTTCTTATGCTCTTCTGGTTAAATATCTTTATTTATAACTGCCGTGCACAGATTCAACCCTTCTTATGCTGTTCTGGTTAAATATCTTTATTTATAACTTCTGTGCACAGATTCAACCCTTCTTATGCTGTTCTGGTTAAATATCTTTATTTATAACTGCCGTGCACAGATTCAACCCTTCTTATGCTGTTCTGATTAAATATCTTTATTTATAACTGCCGTGCACAGATTCAACCCTTCTTATGCTGTTCTGGTTAAATATCTTCATGTATAACTGCTGTGCACAGATTCAACCCTTCTTATGCTGTTCTGGTAAAATATCTTTATTTATAACTTCTGTGCACAGATTCAACCCTTCTTATGCTGTTCTGGTTAAATATCTTTATTTATAACTGCTGTGCACAGATTCAACCCTTCTTATGCTGCTCTGGTTAAATATATTTATTTATAACTGCTGTGCACAGATTCAACCCTTCTTATGCTGTTCTGGTAAAATATCTTTATTTATAACTGCTGTGCACAGATTCAACCCTTCTTATGCTGTTCTGGTTAAATATCTTTATTTATAAATTCTGTGCACAGATTCAACCCTTCTTATGCTGTTCTGGTAAAATATCTTTATTTATAACTGCTGAGCACAGATTCAACCCTTCTTATGCTGTTCTGGTTAAAAATCTTTATTTATAACGTCTGTGCACAGATTCAACCCTTCTTATGTTGTTCTGGTAAAATATCTTTATTTATAACTGCTGTGCACAGATTCAACCCTTCTTATGCTGTTCTGGTTAAATATCTTTATTTATAACTGCCGTGCACAGATTCAACCCTTCGTATGCTGTTCTGGTTAAATATCTTTATTTATAACTGCTGTGCACAGATTTAACCCTTCTTATGCTGTTCTGGTTAAATATCTTTATTTATAACTGCTGTGCACAGATTCAACCCTTCTTATGCTGTTCTGGTTAAATATCTTTATTTATAACTGCCGTGCACAGATTCAACCCTTCTTATGCTGTTCTGGTTAAATACCTTTATTTAGAACTTCTGTGCACAGATTCAACCCTTCTTATGCTGTTCTGGTTAAATATCTTTATTTATAACCTCTGTGCACAGATTCAACCCTTCTTATGCTGTTCTGGTTAAATATCTTTATTTATAACTTCTGTGTACAGATTCAACCCTTCTTATGCTGTTCTGGTTAAATATCTTTATTTATAACTTATGTGCAAAGATTCAACCCTTCTTATGCTGTTCTGGTTAAATATCTTTATTTATAACTTCTGTGCACAGATTCAACCCTTCTTATGCTGTTCTGGTTAAATATCTTTATTTATAACTGCTTATGCTGTTCTGGTTAAATATCTTTATTTATAACGGCCGTGCACAGATTCAACCCTTCTTATGCTCTTCTGGTTCAATATCTTTATTTATAACTTCTGTGCACAGATTCAACCCTTCTTATGCTGTTCTGGTTAAATATCTTTATTTATAACTGCTGTGCACAGATTCAACCCTTCTTATGCTGTTCTGGTTAAATATCTTTATTTATAACTACCGTGCACAGATTCAACCCTTCTTATGCTCTTCTGGTTAAGTATCTTTATTTATAACTGCTGTGCACAGATTCAACCCTTCTTATGCTGTTCTGGTTAAATATCTTTATTTATAACTGCTGTGCACAGATTCAACCCTTCTTATGCTGTTCTGGTTAAATATCTTTATTTATAACTGCTGTGCACAGATTCAACCCTTCTTATGCTCTTCTGGTTCAATATCTTTATTTATAACTGCCGTGCACAGATTCAACCCTTCTTATGCTCTTCTGGTTATATACCTTTATTTATAACTGCCGTGCACAGATTCAACCCTTCTTATGCTCTTCTGGTTAAATATCTTTATTTATAACTGCCGTGCACAGATTCAACCCTTCTTATGCTGTTCTGGTTAAATATCTTTATTTATAACTTCTGTGCACAGATTCAACCCTTCTTATGCTGTTCTGGTTAAATATCTTTATTTATAACTGCCGTGCACAGATTCAACCCTTCTTATGCTGTTCTGATTAAATATCTTTATTTATAACTGCCGTGCACAGATTCAACCCTTCTTATGCTGTTCTGGTTAAATATCTTCATGTATAACTGCTGTGCACAGATTCAACCCTTCTTATGCTGTTCTGGTAAAATATCTTTATTTATAACTTCTGTGCACAGATTCAACCCTTCTTATGCTGTTCTGGTTAAATATCTTTATTTATAACTGCTGTGCACAGATTCAACCCTTCTTATGCTGCTCTGGTTAAATATATTTATTTATAACTGCTGTGCACAGATTCAACCCTTCTTATGCTGTTCTGGTAAAATATCTTTATTTATAACTGCTGTGCACAGATTCAACCCTTCTTACGCTGTTCTGGTTAAATATCTTTATTTATAAATTCTGTGCACAGATTCAACCCTTCTTATGCTGTTCTGGTAAAATATCTTTATTTATAACTGCTGAGCACAGATTCAACCCTTCTTATGCTGTTCTGGTTAAAAATCTTTATTTATAACGTCTGTGCACAGATTCAACCCTTCTTATGTTGTTCTGGTAAAATATCTTTATTTATAACTGCTGTGCACAGATTCAACCCTTCTTATGCTGTTCTGGTTAAATATCTTTATTTATAACTGCCGTGCACAGATTCAACCCTTCGTATGCTGTTCTGGTTAAATATCTTTATTTATAACTGCTGTGCACAGATTTAACCCTTCTTATGCTGTTCTGGTTAAATATCTTTATTTATAACTGCTGTGCACAGATTCAACCCTTCTTATGCTGTTCTGGTTAAATATCTTTATTTATAACTGCCGTGCACAGATTCAACCCTTCTTATGCTGTTCTGGTTAAATATCTTTATTTATAACCTCTGTGCACAGATTCAACCCTTCTTATGCTGTTCTGGTTAAATATCTTTATTTATAACTGCCGTGCACAGATTCAACCCTTCTTATGCTGTTCTGGTTAAATATCTTTATTTATAACTGCCGTGCACAGATTCAACCCTTCTTATGCTGTTCTGGTTACATATCTTTATTTATAACCTCTGTGCACAGATTCAACCCTTCTTATGCTGTTCTGGTTAAATATCTTTATTTATAACTGCTGTGCACAGATTCAACCCGTCTTATGCTGTTCTGGTTAAATATCTTTATTTATAACTGCCGTGCACAGGTTCAACCCGTCTTATGCTGTTCTGGTTAAATATCTTTATTTATAACTGCCGTGCACAGATTCAACCCTTCTTATGCTGTTCTGGTTAAATATCTTTATTTATAACTGCCATGCACAGATTCAACCCGTCTTATGCTGTTCTGGTTAAATATCTTTATTTATAACTGCCGTGCACAGATTCAACCCGTCTTATGCTGTTCTGGTTAAATATCTTTATTTATAACTGCCGTGCACAGATTCAACCCTTCTTATGCTGTTCTGGTTAAATATCTTTATTTATAACTGCTGTGCACAGATTCAACCCGTCTTATGCTGTTCTGTTTAAATATCTTTATTTATAACTGCAGTGCACAGATTTAACCCTTCTTATGCTGTTCTGGTAAAATATCTTTATTTATAACTGCTGTGCACAGATTCAACCCTTCTTATGCTGTTCTGGTTAAATATCTTTATTTATAAATTCTGTGCACAGATTCAACCCTTCTTATGCTGTTCTGGTAAAATATCTTTATTTATAACTGCTGTGCACAGATTCAACCCTTCTTATGCTGTTCTGGTTAAATATCTTTATTTATAACTTCTGTGCACAGATTCAACCATTCTTATGTTGTTCTGGTAAAATATCTTTATTTATAACTGCTGTGCACAGATTCAACCCTTCTTATGCTGTTCTGGTTAAATATCTTTATTTATAACTTCTGTGCACAGATTCAACCCTTCTTATGCTGTTCTGGTTAAATATCTTTATTTATAACCTCTGTGCACAGATTCAACCCTTCTTATGCTGTTCTGGTTAAATATCTTTATTTATAACTGCTGTGCACAGATTCAACCCTTCTTATGCTGTTCTGGTTAAATATCTTTATTTATAACTGCTGTGCACAGATTCAACCCTTCTTATGCTGTTCCGGTTAAATATCTTTATTTATAACTGCTGTGCACAGATTCAACCCTTCCTATGCTGTTCCGGTTAAATATCTTTATTCATAACTGCCGTGCACAGATTCAACCCTTCTTATGCTGTTCCGGTTAATATCTTTATATATAACTGCTGTGCACAGATTTAACCCTTCTTATGCTGTTCTGGTTAAATATCTTTATTTATAACTGCTGTGCACAGATTCAACCCTTCTTATGCTGTTCTGGTTAAATATCTTTATTTATAACTGCTGTGCACAGATTCAACCCTTCTTATGCTGTTCTGGTTAAATATCATTATTTATAACCTCTGTGCATAGATTCAACCCTTCTTATGCTGTTCTGGTTAAATATCTTTATTCATAACTGCCGTGCACAGATTCAACCCTTCTTATGCTGTTCTGGTTAAATATCTTTATTTATAACTGCCGTGCATAGATTCAACCCTTCCTATGCTGTTCTGGTTAAATATCTTTATTTATAACTGCCGTGCACAGATTCAACCCTTCTTATGCTGTTCTGGTTAAATATCTTTATTTATAACTGCTGTGCACAGATTTAACCCTTCTTATGCTGTTCTGGTTAAATATCTTTATTTATAACTGCTGTGCACAGATTCAACCCTTCTTATGCTGTTCTGTTTAAATATCTTTATTTATAACTGCCGTGCACAGATTCAACCCTTCTTATGCTGTTCTGGTTAAATATCTTTATTTATAACCTCTGTGCACAGATTCAACCCTTCCTATGCTGTTCTGGTTAAATATCTTTATTTATAACTGCTGTGCACAGATTCAACCCGTCTTATGCTGTTCTGGTTAAATATCTTTATTTATAACTGCCGTGCACAGATTCAACCCGTCTTATGCTGTTCTTGTTAAATATCTTGATTTATAACTGCCGTGCACAGATTCAACCCTTCATATGCTGTTCTAGTTAAATATCTTTATTTATAACTGCCGTGCACAGATTCAACCCGTCTTATGCTGTTCTGGTTAAATATCTTTATTTATAACTGCCGGGCACAGATTCAACCCTTCTTATGCTGTTCTGGTTAAATATCTTTATTTATAACTGCCGTGCACAGATTCAACCCTTCTTATGCTGTTCTGGTTAAATATCTTTATTTATAACTGCCGTGCACAGATTCAACCCTTCTTATGCTGTTCTGGTTAAATATCTTTATTTATAACTGCTGTGCACAGATTCAACCCTTCTTATGCTGCTCTGGTTAAATATCTTTATTTATAACTGCTGTGCACAGATTCAACCCTTCTTATGCTGTTCTGGTTAAATATCTTTATTTATAACTGCCGTGCACAGATTCAACCCTTCTTATGCTGTTCTGGTTAAATATCTTTATTTATAACTGCTGTGCACAGATTTAACCCTTCTTATGCTGTTCTGGTTAAATATCTTTATTTATAACTGCTGTGCACAGATTCAACCCTTCTTATGCTGTTCTGGTTAAATATCTTTATTTATAACTGCTGTGCACAGATTCAACCCTTCTTATGCTGTTCTGGTTAAATATCTTTATTTATAACCTCTGTGCACAGATTCAACCCTTCTTATGCTGTTCTGGTTAAATATCTTTATTTATAACTGCCGTGCACAGATTCAACCCTTCTTATGCTGTTCTGGTTAAATATATTTATTTATAACTGCCGTGCACAGATTCAACCTTTCTTATGCTGTTCTGGTTAAATATCTTTATTTATAACTGCCGTGCACAGATTCAACCCTTCTTATGCTGTTCTGGTTAAATATCTTTATTTATAACTGCTGTGCACAGATTTAACCCTTCTTATGCTGTTCTGGTTAAAAATCTTTATTTATAACTGCTGTGCACAGATTCAACCCTTCTTATGCTGTTCTGGTTAAATATCTTTATTTATAACTGCCGTGCACAGATTCAACCCTTCTTATGCTGTTCTGGTTAAATATCTTTATTTATAACCTCTGTGCACAGATTCAACCCGTCTTATGCTGTTCTGGTTAAATATCTTTATTTATAACTGCCGTGCACAGATTCAACCCGTCTTATGCTGTTCTGGTTAAATATCTTTATTTATAACTGCCGTGCACAGATTCAACCCTTCTTATGCTGTTCTGGTTAAATATCTTTATTTATAACTGCTGTGCACAGATTCAACCCTTCTTATGCTGTTCTGGTTAAATATCTTTATTTATAACTGCCGTGCACAGATTCAACCCTTCTTATGCTGTTCTGGTTAAATATCTTTATTTATAACCTCTGTGCACAGATTCAACCCTTCTTATGCTGTTCGGGTAAAATATCTTTATTTATAACTGCTGTGCACAGATTCAACCCTTCTTATGCTGTTCTGGTTAAATATCTTTATTTATAACTTCTGTGCACAGATTCAACCCTTCTTATGTTGTTCTGGTAAAATATCTTTATTTATAACTGCTGTGCACAGATTCAACCCTTCTTATGCTGTTCTGGTTAAATATCTTTATTTATAACTGCCGTGCACAGATTCAACCCTTCTTATGCTGTTCTGGTTAAATATCTTTATTTATAACTGCCGTGCACAGATTCAACCCTTCTTATGCTGTTCTGGTTAAATATCTTTATTTATAACTGCCGTGCACAGATTCAAACCTTCTTATGCTGTTCTGGTTAAATATCTTTATTTATAACTGCTGTGCACAGATTCAACCCTTCTTATGCTGTTCTGGTTAAATATCTTTATTTATAACTGCCGTGCACAGATTCAACCCTTCTTATGCTGTTCTGGTTAAATATCTTTATTTATAACTGCCGTGCACAGATTCAACCCTTCTTATGCTGTTCTGGTTAAATATCTTTATTTATAACTGCCGTGCACAGATTCAACCCTTATTATTCTGTTCTGGTTAAATATCTTTATTTATAACTGCTGTGCACAGATTCAACCCTTCTTATGCTGTTCTGGTTAAATATCTTTATTTATAACTGCTGTGCACAGATTCAACCCTTCTTATGCTCTTCTGGTTAAATATCTTTATTTATAACTTCTGTGCACAGATTCAACCCTTCTTATGCTGTTCTGGTTAAATATCTTTATTTATAACCTCTGTGCACAGATTCAACCCTTCTTATGCTGTTCTGGTTAAATATCTTTATTTATATCTGCTGTGCACAGATTCAACCCTTCTTATGCTGCTCTGGTTAAATATCTTTATTTATAACTGCTGTGCACAGATTCAACCCTTCTTATGCTGTTCTGGTTAAATATCTTTATTTATAACTGCCGTGCACAGATTCAACCCTTCTTATGCTGTTCTGGTTAAATATCTTTATTTATAACCTCTGTGCACTGATTCAACCCTTCTTATGCTGTTCTGGTTAAATATCTTTATTTATAACTGCTGTGCACAGATTCAACCCGTCTTATGCTGTTCTGGTTAAATATCTTTATTTATAACTGCCGTGCACAGATTCAACCCGTCTTATGCTGTTCTGGTTAAATATCTTTATTTATAACTGCCGTGCACAGATTCAACCCTTCTTATGCTGTTCTAGTTAAATATCTTTATTTATAACTGCCGTGCACAGATTCAACCCGTCTTATGCTGTTCTGGTTAAATATCTTTATTTATAACTGCCGTGCACAGATTCAACCCTTCTTATGCTGTTCTGGTAAAATATCTTTATTTATAACTGCTGTGCATAGATTCAACCCTTCTTATGCTGTTCTGGTAAAATATCTTTATTTATAACTTCTGTGCACAGATTCAACCCTTCTTATGCTGTTCTGGTTAAATATCTTTATTTATAACTGCCGTGCACAGATTCAACCCTTCTTATGCTGTTCTGGTTAAATATCTTTATTTATAACTGCCGTGCACAGATTCAACCCTTCTTATGCTGTTCTGGTTAAATATCTTTATTTATAACTGCTGTGCACAGATTCAACCCTTCTTATGCTGTTCTGGTTAAATATCTTTATTTATAACTGCCGTGCACAGATTCAACCCTTCTTATGGTGTTCTGGTTAAATATCTTTATTTATAACTGCTGTGCACAGATTTAACCCTTCTTATGCTGTTCTGGTTAAATATCTTTATTTATAACTGCTGTGCACAGATTCAACCCTTCTTATGCTGTTCTGGTTAAATATCTTTATTTATAACTGCTGTGCACAGATTCAACCCTTCTTATGCTGTTCTGGTTAAATATCTTTATTTATAACCTCTGTGCACAGATTCAACCCTTCTTATGCTGTTCTGGTTAAATATCTTTATTTATAACTGCCGTGCACAGATTCAACCCTTCTTATGCTGTTCTGGTTAAATATATTTATTTATAACTGCCGTGCACAGATTCAACCTTTCTTATGCTGTTCTGGTTAAATATCTTTATTTATAACTGCCGTGCACAGATTCAACCCTTCTTATGCTGTTCTGGTTAAATATCTTTATTTATAACTGCTGTGCACAGATTTAACCCTTCTTATGCTGTTCTGGTTAAATATCTTTATTTATAACTTCTGTGCACAGATTCAACCCTTCTTATGCTGTTCTGGTTAAATATCTTTATTTATAACTGCCGTGCACAGATTCAACCCTTCTTATGCTGTTCTGGTTAAATATCTTTATTTATAACCTCTGTGCACAGATTCAACCCGTCTTATGCTGTTCTGGTTAAATATCTTTATTTATAACTGCCGTGCACAGATTCAACCCGTCTTATGCTGTTCTGGTTAAATATCTTTATTTATAACTGCCGTGCACAGATTCAACCCTTCTTATGCTGTTCTGGTTAAATATCTTTATTTATAACTGCTGTGCACAGATTCAACCCTTCGTATGCTGTTCTGGTTAAATATCTTTATTTATAACTGCCGTGCACAGATTCAACCCTTCTTATGCTGTTCTGGTTAAATATCTTTATTTATAACCTCTGTGCACAGATTCAACCCTTCTTATGCTGTTCGGGTAAAATATCTTTATTTATAACTGCTGTGCACAGATTCAACCCTTCTTATGCTGTTCTGGTTAAATATCTTTATTTATAACTTCTGTGCACAGATTCAACCCTTCTTATGTTGTTCTGGTAAAATATCTTTATTTATAACTGCTGTGCACAGATTCAACCCTTCTTATGCTGTTCTGGTTAAATATCTTTATTTATAACTTCCGTGCACAGATTCAACCCTTCTTATGCTGTTCTGGTTAAATATCTTTATTTATAACTGCCGTGCACAGATTCAACCCTTCTTATGCTGTTCTGGTTAAATATCTTTATTTATAACTGCTGTGCACAGATTCAACCCTTCTTATGCTGTTCTGGTTAAATATCTTTATTTATAACTGCTGTGCACAGATTCAACCCTTCTTATGCTGTTCCGGTTAAATATCTTTATTTATAACTGCCGTGCACAGATTCAACCCTTCTTATGCTGTTCCGGTTAAATATCTTTATTTATAACTGCCGTGCACAGATTCAACCCTTCTTATGCTGTTCTGGTTAAATATCTTTATTTATAACTGCCGTGCACAGATTCAACCCTTCTTATGCTGTTCTGGTTAAATATCTTTATTTATAACTGCTGTGCACAGATTCAACCCTTCTTATGCTGTTCTGTTTAAATATCTTTATTTATAACTGCCGTGCACAGATTCAACCCTTCTTATGGTGTTCTGGTTAAATATCTTTATTTATAACTGCTGTGCACAGATTTAACCCTTCTTATGCTGTTCTGGTTAAATATCTTTATTTATAACTGCTGTGCACAGATTCAACCCTTCTTATGCTGTTCTGGTTAAATATCTTTATTTATAACTGCTGTGCACAGATTCAACCCTTCTTATGCTGTTCTGGTTAAATATCTTTATTTATAACCTCTGTGCACAGATTCAACCCTTCTTATGCTGTTCTGGTTAAATATCTTTATTTATAACTGCCGTGCACAGATTCAACCCTTCTTATGCTGTTCTGGTTAAATATATTTATTTATAACTGCCGTGCACAGATTCAACCTTTCTTATGCTGTTCTGGTTAAATATCTTTATTTATAACTGCCGTGCACAGATTCAACCCTTCTTATGCTGTTCTGGTTAAATATCTTTATTTATAACTGCTGTGCACAGATTTAACCCTTCTTATGCTGTTCTGGTTAAATATCTTTATTTATAACTGCTGTGCACAGATTCAACCCTTCTTATGCTGTTCTGGTTAAATATCTTTATTTATAACTGCCGTGCACAGATTCAACCCTTCTTATGCTGTTCTGGTTAAATATCTTTATTTATAACCTCTGTGCACAGATTCAACCCGTCTTATGCTGTTCTGGTTAAATATCTTTATTTATAACTGCCGTGCACAGATTCAACCCGTCTTATGCTGTTCTGGTTAAATATCTTTATTTATAACTGCCGTGCACAGATTCAACCCTTCTTATGCTGTTCTGGTTAAATATCTTTATTTATAACTGCTGTGCACAGATTCAACCCTTCGTATGCTGTTCTGGTTAAATATCTTTATTTATAACTGCCGTGCACAGATTCAACCCTTCTTATGCTGTTCTGGTTAAATATCTTTATTTATAACCTCTGTGCACAGATTCAACCCTTCTTATGCTGTTCGGGTAAAATATCTTTATTTATAACTGCTGTGCACAGATTCAACCCTTCTTATGCTGTTCTGGTTAAATATCTTTATTTATAACTTCTGTGCACAGATTCAACCCTTCTTATGTTGTTCTGGTAAAATATCTTTATTTATAACTGCTGTGCACAGATTCAACCCTTCTTATGCTGTTCTGGTTAAATATCTTTATTTATAACTTCTGTGCACAGATTCAACCCTTCTTATGCTGTTCTGGTTAAATATCTTTATTTATAACTGCCGTGCACAGATTCAACCCTTCTTATGCTGTTCTGGTTAAATATCTTTATTTATAACTGCTGTGCACAGATTCAACCCTTCTTATGCTGTTCTGGTTAAATATCTTTATTTATAACTGCTGTGCACAGATTCAACCCTTCTTATGCTGTTCCGGTTAAATATCTTTATTTATAACTGCCGTGCACAGATTCAACCCTTCTTATGCTGTTCCAGTTAAATATCTTTATTTATAACTGCCGTGCACAGATTTAACCCTTCTTATGCTGTTCTGGTTAAATATCTTTATTTATAACTGCTGTGCACAGATTCAACCCTTCTTATGCTGTTCTGGTTAAATATCTTTATTTATAACTGCTGTGCACAGATTCAACCCTTCTTATGCTGTTCTGGTTAAATATCTTTATTTATAACCTCTGTGCACAGATTCAACCCTTCTTATGCTGTTCTGGTTAAATATCTTTATTTATAACTGCCGTGCACAGATTCAACCCTTCTTATGCTGTTCTGGTTAAATATCTTTATTTATAACTGCCGTGCACAGATTCAACCCTTCTTATGCTGTTCTGGTTAAATATCTTTATTTATAACTGCCGTGCACAGATTCAACCCTTCTTATGCTGTTCTGGTTAAATATCTTTATTTATAACTGCCGTGCACAGATTGAACCCTTATTATTCTGTTCTGGTTAAATATCTTTATTTATAACTGCTGTGCACAGATTCAACCCTTCTTATGCTGTTCTGGTTAAATATCTTTATTTATAACTGCTGTGCACATATTCAACCCTTCTTATGCTGCTCTGGTTAAATATCTTTATTTATAACTGCTGTGCACAGATTCAACCCTTCTTATGCTGTTCTGGTTAAATATCTTTATTTATAACTGCCGTGCACCGATTCAACCCTTCTTATGCTGTTCTGGTTAAATATCTTTATTTATAACCTCTGTGCACAGATTCAACCCTTCTTATGCTGTTCTGGTTAAATATCTTTATTTATAACTGCTGTGCACAGATTCAACCCGTCTTATGCTGTTCTGGTTAAATATCTTTATTTATAACTGCCGAGCACAGATTCAACCCGTCTTATGCTGTTCTGGTTAAATATCTTTATTTATAACTGCCGTGCACAGATTCAACCCTTCTTATGCTGTTCTGGTTAAATATCTTTATTTATAACTGCCGTGTACAGATTCAACCCGCCTTATGCTGTTCTGGTTAAATATCTTTATTTATAACTGCCGTGCACAGATTCAACCCTTCTTATGCTGTTCTGGTTAAATATCTTTATTTATAACTGCCGTGCACAGATTCAACCCTTCTTATGCTGTTCTGGTTAAATATCTTTATTTATAACTGCTGTGCACAGATTCAACCCTTCTTATGCTGTTCTGGTTAAATATCTTTATTTATAACTGCTGTGCACAGATTCAACCCTTCTTATGCTGCTCTGGTTAAATATCTTTATTTATAACTGCTGTGCACAGATTTAACCCTTCTTATGCTGTTCTGGTAAAATATCTTTATTTATAACTGCTGTGCACAGATTCAACCCTTCTTATGCTGTTCTGGTAAAATATCTTTATTTATAACTGCTGTGCACAGATTCAACCCTTCTTATGCTGTTCTGGTTAAATATCTTTATTTATAACTGCCGTGCACAGATTCAACCCTTCTTATGCTGTTCTGGTTAAATATCTTTATTTATAACTGCCGTGCACAGATTCAACCCTTCTTATGCTGTTCTGGTTAAATATCTTTATTTATAACTGCTGTGCACAGATTCAACCCTTCTTATGCTGTTCTGGTTAAATATCTTTATTTATAACTGCTGTGCACAGATTCAACCCTTCTTATGCTGTTCTGGTTAAATATCTTTATTTATAACTGCCGTGCACAGATTCAACCCTTCTTATGGTGTTCTGGTTAAATATCTTTATTTATAACTGCCGTGCACAGATTTAACCCTTCTTATGCTGTTCTGGTTAAATATCTTTATTTATAACTGCTGTGCACAGATTCAACCCTTCTTATGCTGTTCTGGTTAAATATCTTTATTTATAACTGCTGTGCACAGATTCAACCCTTCTTATGCTGTTCTGGTTAAATATCTTTATTTATAACCTCTGTGCACAGATTCAACCCTTCTTATGCTGTTCTGGTTAAACATCTTTATTTATAACTGCCGTGCACAGATTCAACCCTTCTTATGCTGTTCTGGTTAAATATCTTTATTTATAACTGCCGTGCACATATTCAACCCTTCTTATGCTGTTCTGGTTAAATATCTTTATTTATAACTGCCGTGCACAGATTCAACCCTTCTTATGCTGTTCTGGTTAAATATCTTTATTTATAACTGCCGTGCACAGATTCAACCCTTCTTATGCTGTTCTGGTTAAATATCTTTATTTATAACTGCTGTGCACAGATTCAACCCTTCTTATGCTGTTCTGGTTAAATATCTTTATTTATAACTGCTGTGCACAGATTCAACCCTTCTTATGCTGTTCTGGTAAAATATCTTTATTTATAACTGCTGTGCACAGATTCAACCCTTCTTATGCTTTTCTGGTAAAATATCTTTATTTATAACTGCTGTGCACAGATTCAACCCTTCTTATGCTGTTCTGGTTAAATATCTTTATTTATAACTTCTGTGCACAGATTCAACCCTTCTTATGCTGTTCTGGTAAAACATCTTTATTTATAACTGCTGTGCACAGATTCAACCCTTCTTATGCTGTTCTGGTAAAATATCTTTATTTATAACTTCTGTGCACAGATTCAACCCTTCTTATACTGTTCTGGTTAAATATCTTTATTTATAACTGCCGTGCACAGATTCAACCCTTCTTATGCTGTTCTGGTTAAATATCTTTATTTATAACTGCCGTGCACAGATTCAACCCTTCTTATGCTGTTCTGGTTAAATATCTTTATTTATAACTGCTGTGCACAGATTCAACCCTTCTTATGCTGTTCTGGTTAAATATCTTTATTTATAACTGCTGTGCACAGATTCAACCCTTCTTATGCTGTTCTGGTTAAATATCTTTATTTATAACTGCCGTGCACAGATTCAACCCTTCTTATGGTGTTCTGGTTAAATATCTTTATTTATAACTGCCGTGCACAGATTTAACCCTTCTTATGCTGTTCTGGTTAAATATCTTTATTTATAACTGCTGTGCACAGATTCAACCCTTATTATGCTGTTCTGGTTAAATATCTTTATTTATAACTGCTGTGCACAGATTCAACCCTTCTTATGCTGTTCTGGTTAAATATCTTTATTTATAACCTCTGTGCACAGATTCAACCCTTCTTATGCTGTTCTGGTTAAACATCTTTATTTATAACTGCCGTGCACAGATTCAACCCTTCTTATGCTGTTCTGGTTAAATATCTTTATTTATAACTGCCGTGCACAGATTCAACCCTTCTTATGCTGTTCTGGTTAAATATCTTTATTTATAACTGCCGTGCACAGATTCAACCCTTCTTATGCTGTTCTGGTTAAATATCTTTATTTATAACTGCTGTGCACAGATATAACCCTTCTTATGCTGTTCTGGTTAAATATCTTTATTTATAACTGCTGTGCACAGATTCAACCCTTCTTATGCTGTTCTGGTTAAATATCTTTATTTATAACTGCCGTGCACAGATTCAACCCTTCTTATGCTGTTCTGGTTAAATATCTTTATTTATAACCTCTGTGCACAGATTCAACCCGTCTTATGCTGTTCTGGTTAAATATCTTTATTTATAACTGCCGTGCACAGATTCAACCCGTCTTATGCTGTTCTGGTTAAATATCTTTATTTATAACTGCCGTGCACAGATTCAACCCTTCTTATGCTGTTCTGGTTAAATATCTTTATTTATAACTGCTGTGCACAGATTCAACCCTTCTTATGCCGTTCTGGTTAAATATCTTTATTTATAACTGCCGTGCACAGATTCAACCCGTCCTATGCTGTTCTGGTTAAATATCTTTATTTATAACTGCTGTGCACAGATTCAACCCTTCTTATGCTGTTCTGGTTAAATATCTTTATTTATAACTGCCGTGCACAGATTCAACCCTTCTTATGCTGTTCTGGTTAAATATCTTTATTTATAACTGCTGTGCACAGATTTAACCCTTCTTATGCTGTTCTGGTTAAATATCTTTATTTATAACTGCTGTGCACAGATTCAACCCTTCTTATGCTGTTCTGGTTAAATATCTTTATTTATAACTGCCGTGCACAGATTCAACCCTTCTTATGCTGTTCTGGTTAAATATCTTTATTTATAACCTCTGTGCACAGATTCAACCCTTCTTATGCTGTTCTGGTTAAATATCTTTATTTATAACTGCCGTGCACAGATTCAACCCTTCTTATGCTGTTCTGGTTAAATATCTTTATTTATAACTGCCGTGCACAGATTCAACCCTTCTTATGCTGTTCTGGTTAAATATCTTTATTTATAACTGCTGTGCACAGATTCAACCCTTCTTATGCTGTTCTGGTTAAATATCTTTATTTATAACTGCTGTGCACAGATTCAACCCTTCTTATGCTGTTCTGGTTAAATATCTTTATTTATAACTGCCGTGCACAGATTCAACCCTTCTTATGGTGTTCTGGTTAAATATCTTTATTTATAACTGCCGTGCACAGATTTAACCCTTCTTATGCTGTTCTGGTTAAATATCTTTATTTATAACTGCTGTGCACAGATTCAACCCTTATTATGCTGTTCTGGTTAAATATCTTTATTTATAACTGCTGTGCACAGATTCAACCCTTCTTATGCTGTTCTGGTTAAATATCTTTATTTATAACCTCTGTGCACAGATTCAACCCTTCTTATGCTGTTCTGGTTAAACATCTTTATTTATAACTGCCGTGCACAGATTCAACCCTTCTTATGCTGTTCTGGTTAAATATCTTTATTTATAACTGCCGTGCACAGATTCAACCCTTCTTATGCTGTTCTGGTTAAATATCTTTATTTATAACTGCCGTGCACAGATTCAACCCTTCTTATGCTGTTCTGGTTAAATATCTTTATTTATAACTGCTGTGCACAGATATAACCCTTCTTATGCTGTTCTGGTTAAATATCTTTATTTATAACTGCTGTGCACAGATTCAACCCTTCTTATGCTGTTCTGGTTAAATATCTTTATTTATAACTGCCGTGCACAGATTCAACCCTTCTTATGCTGTTCTGGTTAAATATCTTTATTTATAACCTCTGTGCACAGATTCAACCCGTCTTATGCTGTTCTGGTTAAATATCTTTATTTATAACTGCCGTGCACAGATTCAACCCGTCTTATGCTGTTCTGGTTAAATATCTTTATTTATAACTGCCGTGCACAGATTCAACCCTTCTTATGCTGTTCTGGTTAAATATCTTTATTTATAACTGCTGTGCACAGATTCAACCCTTCTTATGCCGTTCTGGTTAAATATCTTTATTTATAACTGCCGTGCACAGATTCAACCCGTCCTATGCTGTTCTGGTTAAATATCTTTATTTATAACTGCTGTGCACAGATTCAACCCTTCTTATGCTGTTCTGGTTAAATATCTTTATTTATAACTGCCGTGCACAGATTCAACCCTTCTTATGCTGTTCTGGTTAAATATCTTTATTTATAACTGCTGTGCACAGATTTAACCCTTCTTATGCTGTTCTGGTTAAATATCTTTATTCATAACTGCTGTGCACAGATTCAACCCTTCTTATGCTGTTCTGGTTAAATATCTTTATTTATAACTGCCGTGCACAGATTCAACCCTTCTTATGCTGTTCTGGTTAAATATCTTTATTTATAACCTCTGTGCACAGATTCAACCCTTCTTATGCTGTTCTGGTTAAATATCTTTATTTATAACTGCCGTGCACAGATTCAACCCTTCTTATGCTGTTCTGGTTAAATATCTTTATTTATAACTGCCGTGCACAGATTCAACCCTTCTTATGCTGTTCTGGTTAAATATCTTTATTTATAACTGCCGTGCACAGATTCAACCCTTCTTATGCTGTTCTGGTTAAATATCTTTATTTATAACTGCTGTGCACAGATTTAACCCTTCTTATGCTGTTCTGGTTAAATATCTTTATTTATAACTGCTGTGCACAGATTCAACCCTTCTTATGCTGTTCTGGTTAAATATCTTTATTTATAACTGCCGTGCACAGATTCAACCCTTCTTATGCTGTTCTGGTTAAATATCTTTATTTATAACTGCTGTGCACAGATTCAACCCTTCTTATGCTGTTCTGGTTAAATATCTTTATTTATAACTGCCGTGCACAGATTCAACCCTTCTTATGCTGTTCTGGTTAAATATCTTTATTTATAACCTCTGTGCACAGATTCAACCCTTCTTATGCTGTTCTGGTTAAATATCTTTATTTATAACTGCCGTGCACAGATTCAACCCTTCTTATGCTGTTCTGGTTAAATATCTTTATTTATAACTGCCGTGCACAGATTCAACCCTTCTTATGCTGTTCTGGTTAAATATCTTTATTTATAACTGCTGTGCACAGATTCAACCCTTCTTATGCTGTTCTGGTTAAATATCTTTATTTATAACTGCTGTGCACAGATTTAACCCTTCTTATGCTGTTCTGGTTAAATATCTTTATTTATAACTGCTGTGCACAGATTCAACCCTTCTTATGCTGTTCTGGTTAAATATCTTTATTTATAACTGCTGTGCACAGATTCAACCCTTCTTATGCTGTTCTGGTTAAATATCTTTATTTATAACCTCTGTGCACAGATTCAACCCGTCTTATGCTGTTCTGGTTAAATATCTTTATTTATAACTGCCGTGCACAGATTCAACCCGTCTTATGCTGTTCTGGTTAAATATCTTTATTTATAACTGCCGTGCACAGATTCAACCCTTCTTATGCTGTTCTGGTTAAATATCTTTATTTATAACTGCCGTGCACAGATTCAACCCTTCTTATGCCGGTCTGGTTAAATATCTTTATTTATAACTGCCGTGCACAGATTCAACCCGTCTCATGCTGTTCTGGTTAAATATCTTTATTTATAACTGCCGTGCACAGATTCAACCCTTCTTATGCTGTTCTGGTAAAATATCTTTATTTATAACTTCTGTGCACAGATTCAACCCTTCTTATGCTGTTCTGGTTAAATATCTTTATTTATAACTGCCGTGCACAGATTCAACCCTTCTTATGCTGTTCTGGTTAAATATCTTTATTTATAACTGCTGTGCACAGATTCAACCCTTCTTATGCTGTTCTGGTTAAATATCTTTATTTATAACTGCTGTGCACAGATTCAACCCTTCTTATGCTGTTCTGGTTAAATATCTTTATTTATAACTGCCGTGCACAGATTCAACCCTTCTTATGGTGTTCTGGTTAAATATCTTTATTTATAACTGCCGTGCACAGATTTAACCCTTCTTATGCTGTTCTGGTTAAATATCTTTATTTATAACTGCTGTGCACAGATTCAACCCTTCTTATGCTGTTCTGGTTAAATATCTTTATTTATAACTGCTGTGCACAGATTCAACCCTTCTTATGCTGTTCTGGTTAAATATCTTTATTTATAACCTCTGTGCACAGATTCAACCCTTCTTATGCTGTTCTGGTTAAATATCTTTATTTATAACTGCCGTGCACAGATTCAACCCTTCTTATGCTGTTCTGGTTAAATATATTTATTTATAACTGCCGTGCACAGATTCAACCTTTCTTATGCTGTTCTGGTTAAATATCTTTATTTATAACTGCCGTGCACAGATTCAACCCTTCTTATGCTGTTCTGGTTAAGTATCTTTATTTATAACTGCTGTGCACAGATTTAACCCTTCTTATGCTGTTCTGGTTAAATATCTTTATTTATAACTGCTGTGCACAGATTCAACCCTTCTTATGCTGTTCTGGTTAAATACCTTTATTTATAACTGCCGTGCACAGATTCAACCCTTCTTATGCTGTTCTGGTTAAATATCTTTATTTATAACCTCTGTGCACAGATTCAACCCGTCTTATGCTGTTCTGGTTAAATATCTTTATTTATAACTGCCGTGCACAGATTCAACCCGTCTTATGCTGTTCTGGTTAAATATCTTTATTTATAACTGCCGTGCACAGATTCAACCCTTCTTATGCTGTTCTGGTTAAATATCTTTATTTATAACTGCTGTGCACAGATTCAACCCTTCGTATGCTGTTCTGGTTAAATATCTTTATTTATAACTGCCGTGCACAGATTCAACCCTTCTTATGCTGTTCTGGTTAAATATCTTTATTTATAACCTCTGTGCACAGATTCAACCCTTCTTATGCTGTTCGGGTAAAATATCTTTATTTATAACTGCTGTGCACAGATTCAACCCTTCTTATGCTGTTCTGGTTAAATATCTTTATTTATAACTTCTGTGCACAGATTCAACCCTTCTTATGTTGTTCTGGTAAAATATCTTTATTTATAACTGCTGTGCACAGATTCAACCCTTCTTATGCTGTTCTGGTTAAATATCTTTATTTATAACTTCTGTGCACAGATTCAACCCTTCTTATGCTGTTCTGGTTAAATATCTTTATTTATAACTGCCGTGCACAGATTCAACCCTTCTTATGCTGTTCTGGTTAAATATCTTTATTTATAACTGCTGTGCACAGATTCAACCCTTCTTATGCTGTTCTGGTTAAATATCTTTATTTATAACTGCTGTGCACAGATTTAACCCTTCTTATGCTGTTCTGGTTAAATATCTTTATTTATAACTGCTGTGCACAGATTCAACCCTTCTTATGCTGTTCTGGTTAAATATCTTTATTTATAACTGCCGTGCACAGATTCAACCCTTCTTATGCTGTTCTGGTTAAATATCTTTATTTATAACTGCTGTGCACAGATTCAACCCTTCTTATGCTGTTCTGGTTAAATATCTTTATTTATAACTGCTGTGCACAGATTCAACCCTTCTTATGCTGTTCTGGTTAAATATCTTTATTTATAACCGCTGTGCACAGATTCAACCCTTCTTATGCTGTTCTGGTTAAATATCTTTATTTATAACTGCTGTGCACAGATTCAACCCTTCTTATGCTGTTCTGGTTAAATATCTTTATTTATAACTGCCGTGCACAGATTCAACCCTTCTTATGCTGTTCTGGTTAAATATCTTTATTTATAACTGCCGTGCACAGATTCAACCCTTCTTATGCTGTTCTGGTTAAATATCTTTATTTATAACTGCCGTGCACAGATTGAACCCTTATTATTCTGTTCTGGTTAAATATCTTTATTTATAACTGCCGTGCACAGATTCAACCCTTCTTATGCTGTTCTGGTTAAATATCTTTATTTATAACTGCTGTGCACAGATTCAACCCTTCTTATGCTGCTCTGGTTAAATATCTTTATTTATAACTGCTGTGCACAGATTCAACCCTTCTTATGCTGTTCTGGTTAAATATCTTTATTTATAACTGCCGTGCACCGATTCAACCCTTCTTATGCTGTTCTGGTTAAATATCTTTATTTATAACCTCTGTGCACAGATTCAACCCTTCTTATGCTGTTCTGGTTAAATATCTTTATTTATAACTGCTGTGCACAGATTCAACCCGTCTTATGCTGTTCTGGTTAAATATCTTTATTTATAACTGCCGAGCACAGATTCAACCCGTCTTATGCTGTTCTGGTTAAATATCTTTATTTATAACTGCCGAGCACAGATTCAACCCGTCTTATGCTGTTCTGGTTAAATATCTTTATTTATAACTGCCGTGCACAGATTCAACCCTTCTTATGCTGTTCTGGTTAAATATCTTTATTTATAACTGCCGTGCACAGATTCAACCCTTCTTATGCTGTTCTGGTTAAATATCTTTATTTATAACTGCCGTGCACAGATTCAACCCTTCTTATGCTGTTCTGGTTAAATATCTTTATTTATAACTGCTGTGCACAGATTTAACCCTTCTTATGCTGTTCTGGTTAAATATCTTTATTTATAACTGCTGTGCACAGATTCAACCCTTCTTATGCTGTTCTGGTTAAATATCTTTATTTATAACTGCCGTGCACAGATTCAACCCTTCTTATGCTGTTCTGGTTAAATATCTTTATTTATAACTGCTGTGCACAGATTCAACCCTTCTTATGCTGTTCTGGTTAAATATCTTTATTTATAACTGCCGTGCACAGATTCAACCCTTCTTATGCTGTTCTGGTTAAATATCTTTATTTATAACCTCTGTGCACAGATTCAACCCTTCTTATGCTGTTCTGGTTAAATATCTTTATTTATAACTGCCGTGCACAGATTCAACCCTTCTTATGCTGTTCTGGTTAAATATCTTTATTTATAACTGCCGTGCACAGATTCAACCCTTCTTATGCTGTTCTGGTTAAATATCTTTATTTATAACTGCTGTGCACAGATTCAACCCTTCTTATGCTGTTCTGGTTAAATATCTTTATTTATAACTGCTGTGCACAGATTTAACCCTTCTTATGCTGTTCTGGTTAAATATCTTTATTTATAACTGCTGTGCACAGATTCAACCCTTCTTATGCTGTTCTGGTTAAATATCTTTATTTATAACTGCTGTGCACAGATTCAACCCTTCTTATGCTGTTCTGGTTAAATATCTTTATTTATAACCTCCGTGCACAGATTCAACCCGTCTTATGCTGTTCTGGTTAAATATCTTTATTTATAACTGCCGTGCACAGATTCAACCCGTCTTATGCTGTTCTGGTTAAATATCTTTATTTATAACTGCCGTGCACAGATTCAACCCTTCTTATGCTGTTCTGGTTAAATATCTTTATTTATAACTGCCGTGCACAGATTCAACCCTTCTTATGCCGGTCTGGTTAAATATCTTTATTTATAACTGCCGTGCACAGATTCAACCCGTCTTATGCTGTTCTGGTTAAATATCTTTATTTATAACTGCCGTGCACAGATTCAACCCTTCTTATGCTGTTCTGGTTAAATATCTTTATTTATAACTGCCGTGCACAGATTCAACCCTTCTTATGCTGTTCTGGTTAAATATCTTTATTTATAACCTCTGTGCACAGATTCAACCCTTCTTATGCTGTTCTGGTTAAATATCTTTATTTATAACTGCCGTGCACAGATTCAACCCTTCTTATGCTGTTCTGGTTAAATATCTTTATTTATAACTGCCGTGCACAGATTCAACCCTTCTTATGCTGTTCTGGTTAAATATCTTTATTTATAACTGCTGTGCACAGATTTAACCCTTCTTATGCTGTTCTGGTTAAATATCTTTATTTATAACTGCTGTGCACAGATTCAACCCTTCTTATGCTGTTCTGGTTAAATATCTTTATTTAAAACCTCTGTGCACAGATTCAACCCGTCTTATGCTGTTCTGGTTAAATATCTTTATTTATAACTGCCGTGCACAGATTCAACCCGTCTTATGCTGTTCTGGTTAAATATCTTTATTTATAACTGCCGTGCACAGATTCAACCCTTCTTATGCTGTTCTGGTTAAATATCTTTATTTATAACTGCCGTGCACAGATTCAACCCTTCTTATGCTGTTCTGGTTAAATATCTTTGTTTATAACCTCTGTGCACAGATTCAACCCGTCTTATGCTGTTCTGGTTAAATATCTTTATTTATAACTGCCGTGCACAGATTCAACCCGTCTTATGCTGTTCTGGTTAAATATCTTTATTTATAACTGCCGTGCACAGATTCAACCCTTCTTATGCTGTTCTGGTTAAATATCTTTATTTATAACTGCCGTGCACAGATTCAACCCTTCTTATGCTGTTCTGGTTAAATATCTTTATTTATAACTGCCGTGCACAGATTCAACCCTTCGTATGCTGTTCTGGTTAAATATCTTTATTTATAACTGCCGTGCACAGATTCAACCCTTCTTATGCCGTTCTGGTTAAATATCTTTATTTATAACCTCTGTGCACAGATTCAACCCGTCTTATGCTGTTCTGGTTAAATATCTTTATTTATAACTGCCGTGCACAGATTCAACCCGTCTTATGCTGTTCTGGTTAAATATCTTTATTTATAACTGCCGTGCACAGATTCAACCCTTCTTATGCTGTTCTGGTTAAATATCTTTATTTATAACTGCCGTGCACAGATTCAACCCTTCTTATGCTGTTCTGGTTAAATATCTTTATTTATAACCTCTGTGCACAGATTCAACCCTTCTTATGCTGTTCTGGTTAAATATCTTTATTTATAACTGCCGTGCACAGATTCAACCCTTCTTATGCTGTTCCCGTTAAATATCTTTATTTATAACTGCCGTGCACAGATTCAACCCTTCTTATGCTGTTCTGGTTAAATATCTTTATTTATAACTGCCGTGCACAGATTCAACCCTTCTTATGCCGTTCTGGTTAAATATCTTTATTTATAACCTCTGTGCACAGATTCAACCCGTCTTATGCTGTTCTGGTTAAATATCTTTATTTATAACTGCCGTGCACAGATTCAACCCGTCTTATGCTGTTCTGGTTAAATATCTTTATTTATAACTGTCGTGCACAGATTCAACCCTTCTTATGCTGTTCTGGTTAAATATCTTTATTCATAACTGCCGTGCACAGATTCAACCCTTCTTATGCTGTTCTGGTTAAATATCTTTATTTATAACCTCTGTGCACAGATTCAACCCTTCTTATGCTGTTCTGGTTAAATATCTTTATTTATAACCTCTGTGCACAGATTCAACCCTTCTTATGCTGTTCTGGTTAAATATCTTTAATTATAACTGCTGTGCACAGATTCAACCCTTCTTATGCTGTTCTGGTTAAATATCTTTATTTATAACTGCTGTGCACAGATTCAACCCTTCTTATGCTGTTCTGGTTAAATATCTTTATTTATAACCTCTGTGCACAGATTCAACCCGTCTTATGCTGTTCTGGTTAAATATCTTTATTTATAACTGCCGTGCACAGATTCAACCCGTCTTATGCTGTTCTGGTTAAATATCTTTATTTATAACTGCCGTGCACAGATTCAACCCTTCTTATGCTGTTCTGGTTAAATATCTTTATTTATAACTGCCGTGCACAGATTCAACCCTTCTTATGCCGGTCTGGTTAAATATCTTTATTTATAACTGCTGTGCACAGATTCAACCCGTCTTATGCTGTTCTGGTTAAATATCTTTATTTATAACTGCCGTGCACAGATTCAACCCTTCTTATGCTGTTCTGGTTAAATATCTTTATTTATAACTGCCGTGCACAGATTCAACCCTTCTTATGCTGTTCTGGTTAAATATCTTTATTTATAACCTCTGTGCACAGATTCAACCCTTCTTATGCTGTTCTGGTTAAATATCTTTATTTATAACTGCCGTGCACAGATTCAACCCTTCTTATGCTGTTCTGGTTAAATATCTTTATTTATAACTGCCGTGCACAGATTCAACCCTTCTTATGCTGTTCTGGTTAAATATCTTTATTTATAACTGCTGTGCACAGATTTAACCCTTCTTATGCTGTTCTGGTTAAATATCTTTATTTATAACTGCTGTGCACAGACTCAACCCTTCTTATGCTGTTCTGGTTAAATATCTTTATTTATAACCTCTGTGCACAGATTCAACCCGTCTTATGCTGTTCTGGTTAAATATCTTTATTTATAACTGCCGTGCACAGATTCAACCCGTCTTATGCTGTTCTGGTTAAATATCTTTATTTATAACTGCCGTGCACAGATTCAACCCTTCTTATGCTGTTCTGGTTCAATATCTTTATTTATAACTGCCGTGCACAGATTCAACCCTTCTTATGCTGTTCTGGTTAAATATCTTTGTTTATAACCTCTGTGCACAGATTCAACCCGTCTTATGCTGTTCTGGTTAAATATCTTTATTTATAACTGCCGTGCACAGATTCAACCCGTCTTATGCTGTTCTGGTTAAATATCTTTATTTATAACTGCCGTGCACAGATTCAACCCTTCTTATGCTGTTTTGGTTAAATATCTTTATTTATAACTGCCGTGCACAGATTCAACCCTTCTTATGCTGTTCTGGTTAAATATCTTTATTTATAACTGCCGTGCACAGATTCAACCCTTCTTATGCTGTTCTGGTTAAATATCTTTATTTATAACTGCCGTGCACAGATTCAACCCTTCTTATGCCGTTCTGGTTAAATATCTTTATTTATAACCTCTGTGCACAGATTCAACCCGTCTCATGCTGTTCTGGTTAAATATCTTTATTTATAACTGCAGTGCACAGATTCAACCCGTCTTATGCTGTTCTGGTTAAATATCTTTATTTATAACTGCCGTGCACAGATTCAACCCTTCTTATGCTGTTCTGGTTAAATATCTTTATTTATAACTGCCGTGCACAGATTCAACCCTTCTTATGCTGTTCTGGTTAAATATCTTTATTTATAACCTCTGTGCACAGATTCAACCCTTCTTATGCTGTTCTGGTTAAATATCTTTATTTATAACTGCCGTGCACAGATTCAACCCTTCTTATGCTGTTCTGGTTAAATATCTTTATTTATAACTGCCGTGCACAGATTCAACCCTTCTTATGCTGTTCTGGTTAAATATCTTTATTTATAACTGCCGTGCACAGATTCAACCCTTCTTATGCCGTTCTGGTTAAATATCTTTATTTATAACCTCTGTGCACAGATTCAACCCGTCTTATGCTGTTCTGGTTAAATATCTTTATTTATAACTGCCGTGCACAGATTCAACCCGTCTTATGCTGTTCTGGTTAAATATCTTTATTTATAACTGTCGTGCACAGATTCAACCCTTCTTATGCTGTTCTGGTTAAATATCTTTATTTATAACTGCCGTGCACAGATTCAACCCTTCTTATGCTGTTCTGGTTAAATATCTTTATTTATAACCTCTGTGCACAGATTCAACCCTTCTTATGCTGTTCTGGCTAAATATCTTTATTTATAACCTCTGTGCACAGATTCAACCCTTCTTATGTTGTTCTGGTTAAATATCTTTATTTATAACTGCCGTGCACAGATTCAACCCTTCTTATGCTGTTCTGGTTAAATATCTTTATTTATAACTGCCGTGCACAGATTCAACCCTTCTTATGCTGTTCTGGTTAAATATCTTTATTTATAACCTCTGTGCACAGATTCAACCCTTCTTATGTTGTTCTGGTTAAATATCTTTATTTATAACTGCCGTGCACAGATTCAACCCTTCTTATGCTGTTCTGGTTAAATATCTTTATTTATAACTGCCGTGCACAGATTCAACCCTTCTTGTGCTGTTCTGGTTAAATATCTTTATTTATAACTGCCGTGCACAGATTCAACCCTTCTTATGCTGTTCTGGTTAAATATCTTTATTTATAACTGCCGTGCATAAGGAAACTGCTTGGCTGGAAGAATAGATCCAATATTCTTATCTATGTAATACCTTAAAAATGGCGCGCTCTGCAGTCTGCAAAGATGTGACAATCATGCGGCTTCTGTGCGGCGTTGCCGCTGCTGATGACAGTATCTGGACTCTGTACAGTTTGCAATGCCTTGATACTTTTAACTCATGGAGTCTTTAAAGATGGGACCAGCTGTGATTTCCTCAGGAATCTGCAGTTTTGGCAGTTTGTGCAAATCTTTATATTTGTTGTTCTGACCAATTGCAGGAGCGTGTCTTGCCAGCACTTTGTAATTAACGCATTCTTAAACAAAAATGCAAACTCTGATTGGGTCAGCCCTCTTCGGTCATTGGTCTGCTCAACTGTCATTCATATCTTCCTTCTGTTCACCACAGCATGGGGCATATGTTCAGCCCACGTCCTGCACTGTGAGAAAGGCATTTCACTTACTCACATGTGCAGAACCGCCGAAAAAGAAGTGCAATCCAGTGCAGGGGCTGGTGGGCCAATCCTTGACTTTGCCAATACTTTTTCCTTTCTATTCTTTATTCTATTTTTATTTATTAGTCATCCTTGTGTAGCTAAACTATGTCTTCGGGATACAATCGTTGCAATCCAATAGTAGTTACAAAATAAAACAGATTTTTCCTATGATGTGCATCAAGCTAAACAGGAGTTCCTAACCTGATTTAAGAACACTAACCTGCTAGGAAACCCCATACTGTTTTTATTCTATGTTTTTAAAGGTTTTGTTGCAGCCACATAGTCACTAAATTTAGAATGAATATATATATTTTTTTGTGGCATCTACTTGCACTAAAATATTCTTCTTCGCACTAGCTTGCCAAGCCTGACCTGTGGGCTTTTCCAATGCTTGTTGATAATCCTGTAATACTCCGGCAATATTTAGCAATAGACCAAGTTTTGACAGGACTCTGGAATACATGAGCCTTCAAGAGTACTTGACTTTGAGACAGTGAGCTTTAATGAAGTGAACTGAAGTATTTTCCTGTGGTGACTCCCATGATGCAGCGGGGCACACTTTATGTCGTCTATTCATCACTTGCAACACTTTTTGCCTGGTATTTGATGCAATTTTGACAGACGTGCACCGGGGTGCAGCATGCACTGTGCCACCCCAAGGGACCTCTCAGCACACTCTTGCAAACTGCCGTTGAGGGCTGCGTGACATGGTGCAGAGAAGAGTGAAGACACGACATGACACAGCTCCTGTGTGCCACGCCTGTAGGCACTTCATGCAGTATATATGTGTCACCCCTACAGCAGGCCTTACAGCCCTACGGCAGGGTGCATTATATTTCATGTGTGGATATATCTGCATGAACAGATATGCCCCTGCGAGGTCTAAGATGATTCTTGGACCTTGCAAGTGACCAGGGAAGCCATCTTAAGTGTATGTGCTGGGGACTGGTGATAAGGCGTCCCCAGCTCCGTGATGGCTTCACTGTCACCAAAGGTGTTTGGTCTCAAACACCTTGTGTTAATCACCTCACCTGGATTCCAGTGATGGATGTATTAATACATGCACCCAGAAGGCACCTTAGAGGTACCCCCTGAAAAACTACCAACCTCTAGTGTGCTGGCCGGCTGGTGTAGACCAGCCTGCCACCACAGACAGGTGTCTGACCCCCTGCAGGTGAGAGTCTGTGCTCTCTGAGGGCAGAAACAATGCCTGCTCCAGCCGGAGGTGTTGTTCCCTCCTGAAAGCGGGGTGGCTAGAAATCAGCATCTCAAGGCAGGAGACTTCAAAGGCCTCTGCCACCTTTGATACCCGACCCTCGCTTCCCTCAGACCGGGGAATGCCACACCCTGCCCAGGGCCTTTAGGCACCAGCACAGGTGGGAACATTAGGTAGTCAGGAGGCGTGTTCAATATCGGGCTAGTTCCACTCCTAAGGTGGGCTACCTGATGTCAACACGAAAACTAAAACTCCACCATCTTGATTTTGGGTAGAATTAGGCTCACTGGGTCAGGGTTATGGCCACTCACTCCCCACAGAAAGTGGTCACATAGGGGGTGTAGTCACCGTAAAGGTAAGTAGTCCATTGGCTACTGCCTGTAACTCCCCTAATTTGAGTATTTAGGGTCACTCCTGATGCCAGGAACTTATATTTGACGGATCCAGAAAAAGACGACAAAGAAGAGCCACGAGAAAAACGAGAACTGGAGACTGCTGTGGACTTTTGCCGATAAACCCTGACTGCACCAGTCTCGACAATCATGACCCAGTGGCTCGTCCTGCAGTTGATCACCTGCCCTGAACCCCGGTAGACTGCCAGCCCTTCGCAAATTGACAGCAATCTCCCTTGAAGTAGAGGAGCAACTCCCCTGCAGTACGCAGGCACTGAAGATGCACAATCCGGTTTCTGTGTTGCCGCTGCCCTTGCCAGCCCAATGTAGCCGGCTCCCCTCCCCTCCCCAGGAAGAGGTACCTGTGCTCCCAAAGGTCAGATCTGTCCTCTGCCAAGTGAGAGGACCGCAGGACCGACTGGAGCCACACAGCACCAATACCCGGGGTACCGCACCCCTTGCAGCAGCCAAGGCCTCTTTAAGTCCAGGCGGGACTCTAAGAGCACAGAGACCGAGCAGTCGTCAAGGCACATCAGCACCGCAGAGACCCACTTCCACAGTGACCCAGCTGGCCTTATTTTGCATCTTCAGCCTGCAATACTGACGACCTCGATGGCCTTGGAAACAAAGAGCGCAGCCAACCTACCTACTCTGCTCCGAGCGGCACAGCCTGGGTACCGATGAACCAAATGTGCTCCCTTGCTCCCGGGACCCTTGTGACCCGAGCTCTCCAGTGGGAGCTTCCAGACTTGTCCCCATGTCTCTCTTGGAAGCCTGTTTTTAGGTGGCCCCCATTCTCTCCACCATCATAGCACACAAAGCTACCAACCCGACAAACACCTCTGCACCCGGACACCCCAGGGCAGGTAACGAGTAACTGTTGGTGATACTTTGGACCTTGGCCCCCTACGACCCTAAGTCCAGAAGGAGACCCCCAGAAACAGACCGTAAATAACTGTATGCAACATATGCCTTTTTTCCCATAGGAAAGCGTTGGTGCGCAAAGACGCATTTAGGTAAACATTTTACTGGCGGGTAAAAATCGATATTTGAAAGAGTACTTGCTTGATAACGACTATCGGGGTATCAAAATTTAGATAAAAATACGACTTGTTTTTGTAAATTGGCCTCATATTTATTCTTACGTTTGTGTCTCAATTATGTCCTCTGTGACTACAACAAATGCCTAGCACCACCCTAAACTGCTCACCCACGCTGCCGCAAAAGAGAGCATTGAGGGCCTCATTTATGAGGTTTTGGCGTAGCGCAGCGCCGCACGCCTTCCTGCTACGCTTCCCTACGACAAAAGAAAAGGGCAGGAATGCGCGGTATCTATAAGACACGGAGCATTCCTGTCCTTCCCCCTGCGCTGGCGCACAATGGGCTGCCTGAGCCAGCGCAGGCACCTTTGCACCACGGTGCACGGGTACCTGTGTTGCGGGGAAGATTATTTTTGTACAGGAAGGGAAATAAAGATACTTCTCCCCGTTGAGCCTCCCTTACGCCTCCAGCTTTTCGCACTGACTCAGACTTACGATTTCTCATAAATCTGGGGCAGTGTCAAAAGGCCATTGTTGTTGCTGGGAACGCCCCCAGCAACACCCATTGCACGCCCCTTTAAGGCACAACATTGCGTTAAAGGGGCTGATATTTATCAGGCAGAATTAAGCCAAAAAAGTGGCTTAGTGCTGCCGGATAAATATCACGCAGGCTTCTGCGCCACGGAACGTCACAAAAAGTGACGTTCCAATGACGCAAGGGGCCTCATAAATAAGGCCCTTACAGCCAGATTCATGAAGCCGAAATCGGCTCGCAATTTTTCCATTTGGGATTCATCATCCCAAATGGAAAAATCGCAATTCTAAAAATTGGTAAATTGTGAATAATTGCATTTAACCCCTTCTGTGCTAATGACGAGCCTGGGCTCATCATGAGCCGTGGAACGCTCACACGCGGGGCTAATTCCCCCGCTGTGCTGAGCGTTCCATTGCGCGGGCGGGTGCATGACGAGCCCAGGCTCGTCACCAGCACATGAGCACCATGCTGCATGACGAGCCTGGGCTTGTCATCAGCACTGCGGCGCCGTATGCGGCCCCCCTCCCCCCCGCACCGCGGTGGAATTAGCCCCGTGGCGAAGGGGTTAAGGAATCTCAATTTGAGATTCCTTAAATGCAATTCATGAACCATTTTAAAATTGCGAATTCGCAATCTGGGGCCGCTGTTTACCGCTAAGTGTAACTACGTGGTAAATAGCAAAAACGTAGAAAAATGCACTTTAGTGCATTTTTCTAAGTTGTATGTTACACACACACATGTCCTTTGGACATGTGTGTGCGCAACACCTGTGTACATTACCATTTCAGGGGTGCTACAGGGTGTCCTTTGGACATGTGTGTGCGCAACACCTGTGTACATTACCATTTCAGGGGTGCTACAGGGTGTCCTTTGGACACCCTAGCACCCTTGAAATCGTATCCTTATTTGCGAATCGCTATTTGCTAATCGCAAATAAGGAATGACTCCCCATTCATTCCTATGGGCCTTGAGGCCATAGGAATGGATGGGGAGTCATTCCTTATTTGCGATTAGCAATTAGCAAATCGCAAATAAAGAAGCTGTAGGAATCGCAATAAATATTGCGATTTCTACATGAATCCCGTCCCTACAAAAACACTGAACATTATCGTGACAGGTGCAACGCATTGCTTGTCCGCCTTCACCTACAAGCCGACATCAAGGTTTCCTTTTGACATTCGAATGGGGCTGATTCGCCCCGTCATCCTCCGAACGTCGATGCTGCAGCATTGAGTTACTTCATGATAACTTTGTTATTCACAGAGACACAAGTCTGCAGTTGCAAGCGCTATATGGCTCTACGAGGAGCTATCTTCGCTGTTGTGAGGTCATACCTGTTAACTCACCAGCTCTCTTCCTTTGGTCGCCATGATTTAATTTGCGCCGAAGAGCTATATATGGGTCTCAAGGTACTTTATGAAACAAATAAACACATATATAGCACAGTCCTCACCATAATGGCAAAGCTTGAGTACAGTTGTATCAAATCTTTGTGAAAACAGGTTACATTGTAAAAGTTGCACTGAATGTGGAGGTCATTGACGCGACAATCTTTAAATCTAAATGCTGAGCCTCTGAAATCATTTCGGAAAATCATTTTAAATGCAATCCTTTTTCACATTTAACTTATTTTTAAGTCCAGAATGTAAACTCATTTATTTACCACCAATTCTTTCACACAATAACATACTTTTTGCCGCCTTGTTTAGATTTCTACTTTTATGTGCGCCTTTTTTACGAGCCTCTTGAAAAAACAGTGTTTATAATAAAAGACCCTCTCTAATTGTACTGAAGCATCTGACATTTGCATATTATAATACATATAATTTCTATCTCCCATTAAGTTAATTATTATTTTGTGTGATACGTATGACGTGCATTATCATTATTTCAATGAATATGGTAATTAAACGAGGCGGCCCGCGCGCTGTACAGAAAATTTGGCTACAGCGACATTTGTTTAACAAGATGATATTATGTATCTCACATTTTTAGGTGAAAACCCTATATTGTCTGGGGTGAGTGCTATTTTATAGTATTTGTCAGATTGTCCGGGGGTCTTAGGTGGACTGTTTGAGGAAGATCAGTGGCCAATATTGCAACGATTGATTTGTTCATTTCAACAACTGGCCCTTCATTGGGGGGTGGGGGGGATTTAAATGAAGCTGACATTCAGGATCCTTTAAGCTACAGCATAAGGACAGGCTCTGGTTGAACCAGAGAAACTGAGAGTGTTTGCACCCGGTTTAAACCATCACACATACTATAGGGGTACGGTGTATGCACCCGGTTAAAACCATTACACATACTAAAGGGGTACGGTGTATGCACCTGGTTAAAACCATTACACATACAAAAGGGGTACGGTGTATGCACTCGGTTTAAACCATTACACATACAAAAGGGGTACGGTATATGCACCCGGTTTAAACCATTACACATACTATAGGGGTACGGTGTATGCACCCGGTTAAAACCATTACACATACTAAAGGGGTACGGTGTATGCACCTGGTTAAAACCATTACACATACAAAAGGGGTACGGTGTATGCACTCGGTTTAAACCATTACACATACAAAAGGGGTACGGTATATGCACCCGGTTTAAACCATTACACATACTATAGGGGTGCGGTGTATGCACCCGGTTAAAACCATTCCACATACTATAGGGGTACGGTATATGCACCCGGTTTAAACCATTACACATACTATAGGGGTGCGGTGTATGCACCCGGTTAAAACCATTCCACATACTATAGGGGTACGGTATATGCACCCGGTTTAAACCATTACACATACTATAGGGGTACGGTGTATGCACCCGGTTAAAACCATTACACATACTAAAGGGGTACGGTGTATGCACCTGGTTAAAACCATTACACATACAAAAGGGGTACGGTGTATGCACTCGGTTTAAACCATTACACATACAAAAGGGGTACGGTATATGCACCCGGTTTAAACCATTACACATACTATAGGGGTGCGGTGTATGCACCCGGTTAAAACCATTCCACATACTATAAGGGTACGGTATATGCACCCGGTTTAAACCATTACACATACTATAGGGGTACGGTGTATGCACCCGGTTTAAACCATTCCACATACTATAGGGGTACAGTATATGCACCCGGCTAAAACCACTACACATACTATAGGGGTAAGGTGTATGCATCTGGTCAAAACCATTACACATACTATAGGGGTACTGTGTATGCATCCGGTCAAAACCATTACACATACTGTAGGGGTACAGTGTATGCATCCGGTCAAAACCATTACAAATACCACAGGGGTACTGTGTATGCATATGGTTAAAACCATTACACATACTATAGGGGTACGGTGTGTGCATCTGGTCAAAACCATTACACATACTATAGGGGTACGGTGTGTGCATCCGGTCAAAACCATTACACATACTATAAGGGTACTGTGTATGCATCCGGTCAAAACCATTACACATACTGTAGGGGTACAGTGTATGCATCCGGTCAAAACCATTACAAATACCACAGGGGTACTGTGTATGCATCTGGTTAAAACCATTACACATACTATAGGGGTACGGTGTGTGCATCCGGTCAAAACCATTACACATACTATAGGGGTACGGTGTATGCATCCGGTCAAAACCATTACACATACTGTAGGGGTACAGTGTATGCATCCGGTCAAAACCATTACAAATACCACAGGGGTACTGTGTATGCATCTGGTTAAAACCATTACACATACTATAGGGGTACGGTGTGTGCATCCGGTCAAAACCATTACACATACTATAGGGGTACGGTGTATGCATCCGGTTAAAACCATTACACATACTATAGGGATATGGTCAGGGCTCGAGTCGGGGTACCACGCGGGTGGACTGCGTCCCCCCACTTATTTTACCGGGTGAACGCTGTCCCTCCTGCCAAACAGCTGGACTTCACTCTTTGGCCTCTCTGGGACGAGATCGGAGCTCACAGCACGCTGCTCACGCGCTGACTCCTCAGATGCAATCGCATCTAAGGGGTGAGGAGGGGAGGCAATGAGGCCGATGGTGCAAGCCACCTTTCGTGACTTCACTTCCTGTCGTGACGTCACTTCTAGTGACAGCATCCCCCCACTTCTTTTTTTAGGACTTGTGCCCCGGGTATGGTGTATCCATCCGGTCAAAACCATTACAAATACCACAGGGGTATCACTACTGTGGGTTCGAAAAGCTCTGCCAGAGGGCTTGTTATCCTTTTATCGTACGCTAGTTTTCAAACATGGGGCATGTTATTAGGTGACCTACTTCACAAACCTGTCAAGAATGTTTCGGCTAGGTCCTTTGTCAAGCCTTCATCAGAACAGTTTTTCATATAACAAAGTTCGAGAGGGTTTGTGACAACTGCACAGTCTGAAGTTATTACTCCAATGGAGGTGCTTTTTGCTGTATGAAGATTATGGGGCCAGTTTTGAAATTGACGGACAAAGCACAATTTGTCTGGGTGGTTGAGGATATTACCTCTGCTATGTTAATAGTACTCCGTCTGTCAAATTTAGGGAGAACCACCGGCCCAGCAGTAATCTCTGGAGTTTGTAAGGATCCGCCGTCACAGCGATTCCCTTCAAGGTACAAAAAGATTGGTGGACGTCGGTAGTCAGTTGTGTCGGCCATTTATTAGACCTATAACTTTTACTGTTCTTCAAAACCAAACTCCTGAAGTGGAAGTTTGTGAAAAAAAGGAAAACAAATGACCCCCACACCTAGGTTGACCAGGCGTCTTGGATTTGTCCGGACCGTCCCGGTTTTTCAACAGTTGTCCCGGCAGATTTCGGTAAAAGTGGCTCCTGTCCCGGTTTTTTGAGAGGGTTAGCTGAAAACAGTGAGAGTCACATTTTAGGGGTTTCAAAAGCAGGGCAAGTAAACTGTTGTTATCAGTAAGCAATGTAATTACCAGGTATGATGCTGGTTTTAAAATATATATTTTATTTATTTTCTTAGTGCCTCTTCTGTTATTCTATGAGGATGAGGGCTGTCATTCTTTGCCACTTTATTGATGTACATTTGTAGTCCTTCCTCTATGTTTGTGAAGTGTCCCGGTTTTTGGGTCACACGACTACTAGACGCAAAGTGTGAATCCGATCAGGTCTTACTATATTGATGGACAGACGTCATGTAATGTACTATGGGGCAGATTTACACGCCCCTTGCGCCACTTTTGCATCACTTTTCCCATGTTAAAAATGACGCAAAAGTGGCATACGGGGCTTGTAAATTAACCCCTGCGTGTTTACCACAGTGTTTAGGGGAGCATACAGAATGTCATCTCTTATTCAGGTAAGTAGGGGCCTTTAGGTGACAATATTTTAAGAATATCCCTTCACGGTCAGCTCAGCCTCGACCACTTGCGCACACTCCCATCCAGTGCCATCGCAAGGGACGTGCAGAGTGTGCATAGTGCCCCACGGCCTACCGGAGTTGAGTAAATAAATAAAACAAATTACATTGCGCGTGCTGCATCACCGATTTTGCGTTGCAGCCAGCGCAATGTAATTAATTTAATTTATTTATTTACTCAGCTCCGGTAGGCCGTATGTCGGAGTTTACTACCCCCCACCCTGCCCCGCCCCACCGCCCGCAGCACTCCCTCCAGGAGCCGCTACCTCTTTACTCCCCTGCTAAACTTGGCTTGGCAGTTCAGTCTGGACTGTTCCCGTTGGGCACAGGGTCAAGGCTGATTTGCATATGGCTGGGTCTAAACTGGAATGGCGTGGCGAGCAAAAAACAATGGATTTAACCCAGATCTGTGACTGGGGTGAATGTTTGATTGGTTCAGCATTCCATCCATCATCTGTTCTTTTTGCAGGTGGTGAGAGGAAGTCTGGGTCGTTGGTGGTAACAGCAGGGCTGGGTGTTTGGTGGTGATGATGGAGTCGGTGTGGGTGGTACCAGAGGTGGGGCTTAGCTATCATTGGTGCAGCAGGTACAGTGGCTCCAAGGCCTGAGGGACTCATTGAACCCTTTTACTATCCCAACAGCTGTTGAAAGCAGCATTTTCCTCGCTTGCACCAGGCCCACAGCATGCTTGCTACCCTGCTGTGCCAGAGATCAGGCGGTGAGGTCAGGGAGAGCTAGGCACTCAGGCCCTCAGCTCAGCATCCTGTGAATCTCAGGCTAGAGAGGCACAAGGACCCCAGGGAAGACGGCGATGATAGTGGGGGAGGGGTGAAATCGAAAGGAGGAGGGGCCAGTATTTAAAAGGGGTGTCATTCAAGGAAGTCTTTATTTTATGGGATAATGAATTGGTGAATGTTACCCAGTTAAATGTGGCGGAGCAGACAAGGGGCGGAGCCTGTAAAGTGAACCCCTGTGAAGCCGCGCAGGCCCAGCTCAGAGGTGGAGACAGAGATGGAAGGCGCTCTGGACATGTGTGAGTTTGTTCTGGGCGGAGTATGTGCAGCTTGGGGGCAAGGATTGGCATCCTGGAGACAGGAAGGAACCCTGACACTGTCAGGGTGTATGTAAGGAACCTGAGGGATATCACCATGGAAACTGCTGAGAATAAACCCAGATACAGAAAGAGACTTCTGGGAACCCTGATTGGGTATCCAGCCCTAATGCAAAGCATGCCGTGACCTCTGACCTTTATCCAGTGTTGAATATCACTTATCAATGTCTCAAGTGTGTTCTGCCCACTGTATCAATCACCATGTGGAAGATGAGCGGTTCTAGGTCATGATTGTGCCTGCGGCTGGAACACTCCCGCACATGCTTGCGCGCACACGCACACACGTGCACGCATGCACTTACACATGTGCATGCTCCCGTGCACTTTTTATTTGTGGGCTCCTGTCCCCATCTCCTTGTGTTACATAGTGGAACTGTTCCTGCTTCCTCGACAGCTTACAATACGGATGTCATTTGGATTTTAACGGACAGGCTGCCAGACCGCTGGAGTGATGAGGCCCCCCCAACCCCTCCTCCGCCAGACCTCGCCACCCGCCTCGCAAATTGTGAGTTGCCCGCTGCACTGGTGGAGGGTTTTCACTGGAAGTGGTTGTTGATTCCTCACAGGAAATGCCAGTGTCGAAAAAGCACCCTAGAGAAGGGGGGTTAGGGGGGGGGGGGGGGGCGGTCCTGAGCTGGTTTGCCAGTGGCCCTCTAGCAGCTGGTCAGGGGCAAGGAGTCTGCCACAGCTGCTCCGACTGAGAGCCCGCATGGAAACTAAGGGCCTCGTTTACAACAATTGTGACGCAGGACAGCGCTGCACGTCACTCTCCAGAGCTGCCGTGCGTCAAAAGAAAAAGGCAGGAATCTATAGGATACGGGGCATTCCTGTCCTTTTACACTGCACTGGCGCACAATTGGCTGCCTAGCAATGCAGGCACCCTTGTACCATGCACCCTGCACCAAAGCAGGCAACCTTGGACCATGCACCAATGCAGGCACCCTTGCACCATGCACCATGCACCAAAGCAGGCACCCTTGTACCATGCATCATCCACCAAAACAGGCACCCTTGGACCATGCACCATGCACCAAAGCAGGCACCCTTGGACCATGCACCATGCACCAATGCAGGCACCCTTGCACCATGCACCATGCACCAAAGCAGGCACCCTTGCACCATGCACCATGCACCAAAGCAGGCACCCTTGCACCATGCACCAAAGCAGGCACCCTTGGACCATGCACCATGCACCAATGCAAGCACCCTTGCACCATGCACCAACGCAGGCACCCTTGCACCATGCACCAAAGCAGGCACCCTTGCACCATGCACCAAAGCAGGCACCCTTGGACCATGCACCATGCACCAATGCAGGCACCCTTGCACCATGCACCAACGCAGGCACCCTTGCACCATGCAACATGCACCAAAGCAGGCACCCTTGCACCATGCAACATGCACCAACGCAGGCACCCTTGCACCATGCAACATGCACCAAAGCAGGCACCCTTGCACCATGCAACATGCACCAAAGCAGGCACCCTTGCACCATGCACCATGCACCAACGCAGGCACCCTTGCGACATGCACAAAGCAGGCACCCTTGCACCATGCACCATGCACCAAAGCAGGCACCCTTGCACCATGCACCAAAGCAGACACCCTTGTATCATGCACCATGCTAATAATAACAACAACTAGAGAGAGAGGGAAGAGACACTCTCAGTCCCCCAGGTTATATTTATAAACAACAAAAGAGTGTCCACTAAGGAAACAAATGCATCCAGCACAGGATTTGAGAAGGAAAAGAAATCAACCTATAGGGGAGTCACTTAGGGATTTCTTAGGAAGCCCTCACTCACCACCCTGGATGGTGACATGCTTCATCATCGGGCCCACCAGGAGAAGCCGAATGCCTCCCTGGTGTGCTACAACGCCAGGTTACTGCGGAGCTGGTTTTTCTTGTGATAATAATGTGCAAAAAAAGTGGGTTTAAAAATGCCGGCAGGCTATACCAGACAAAAAACTTTATTCTGTGGTTAGCTGGGCATAGGTTAAAAGATATGTGTAGGGAAATTTACCAACTATTGGGTTGGGTGTTTTCCCCTTTAGAGTGGGGTCAACACCCAACCCATTAGTTGGGCACCCTTGCACCATGCACCATGCACCAAAGCAGGCACCCTTGCACCATGCACCAAAGCAGGCACCCTTGCACCATGCACCATGCACCAAAGCAGGCACCCTTGCACCATGCACCATGCACCAAAGCAGGCACCCTTGGACCATGCACCATGCACCAATGCAGGCACCCTTGCACCATGCACCATGCACCAAAGCAGGCACCCCTGCACCATGCACCATGCACCAAAGCAGGCACCCTTGCACCATGCACCATGCACCAAAGCAGGCACCCTTGCACCATGCACCATGCACCAAAGCAGGCACCCTTGGACCATGCACCAAAGCAGGCACCCTTGCACTGTGCACCATGCACCAATGCAGGCACCCTTGCACCATGCACCAACGCAGGCACCCTTGCACCATGCAACATGCACCAAAGCAGGCACCCTTGCACCATGCACCATGCACCAAAGCAGGCACCCTTGCACCATGCACCATGCACCAAAGCAGGCACCCTTGGACCATGCACCAAAGCAGGCACCCTTGCACTGTGCACCATGCACCAATGCAGGCACCCTTGCACCATGCACCAACGCAGGCACCCTTGCACCATGCAACATGCACCAAAGCAGGCACCCTTGCACCATGCACCAATGCAGGCACCCTTGCATCATGCTCCAACGCAGGCACCTTTGCACCATGCAACATGCACCAAAGCAGGCACCCTTGCACCATACACCATGCACCAAAGCAGGCACCTTTGCACCATGCACCAAAGCAGGCACCCTTGCACCATGCACCATGCACCAACGCAGGCACCCTTGCACCATGCACTATGCACCAAAGCAGGCACCCCTGCACCATGCACCAAAGCAGGCACTCTTGCACCATGCACCAACGCAGGCACCCTTGCACCATGCACCAACGCAGGCACCCTTGCACCATGCACCAAAGCAGGCACCCTTGCACCATGCACCAAAGCAGGCACCATGCACCAATGCAGGCACCCTTGCACCATGCACCATGCACCAACGCAAGCACCCTAGCACCATGCACCAAAGCAGGCACCCTTGCACCATGCACCATGCACCAATGCAGGCACCCTTGCACCATGCACCAACGCAGGCACCCTTGCACCATGCACCAAAGCAGGCACCCTTGCATCATGCACCATGCACCAAAGCAGGCACCCTTGCACCATGCACCAACGCAGGCACCCTTGCACCATGCAACATGCACCAAAGCAGGCACCCTTGCACCATGCACCATGCACCAAAGCAGGCACCCTTGGACCATGCACCAAAGCAGGCACCCTTGCACTGTGCACCATGCACCAATGCAGGCACCCTTGCACCATGCACCAACGCAGGCACCCTTGCACCATGCAACATGCACCAAAGCAGGCACCCTTGCACCATGCACCAATGCAGGCACCCTTGCATCATGCACCAACGCAGGCACCTTTGCACCATGCAACATGCACCAAAGCAGGCACCCTTGCACCATACACCATGCACCAAAGCAGGCACCTTTGCACCATGCACCAAAGCAGGCACCCTTGCACCATGCACCATGCACCAACGCAGGCACCCTTGCACCATGCACTATGCACCAAAGCAGGCACCCCTGCACCATGCACCAAAGCAGGCACCCTTGCACCATGCACCAAAGCAGGCACCCTTGCACCATGCACCAACGCAGGCACCCTTGCACCATGCACCAAAGCAGGCACCCTTGCACCATGCACCATGCACCAATGCAGGCACCCTTGCACCATGCACCAACGCAAGCACCCTTGCACCATGCACCAAAGCAGGCACCCTTGCACCATGCACCATGCACCAATGCAGGCACCCTTGCACCATGCACCAAAACAGGCACCCTTGCACCATGCACCAAAGCAGGCACCCTTGCATCATGCACCATGCACCAAAGCAGGCACCCTTGCACCATGCACCAACGCAGGCACCCTTGCACCATGGTTGCTTTTGTGCAGGAAAGGACAACTTCCTTCACAAAAAGAAGCCTTACACCACCCCTGGGGAGACGCAGGGTTCTCACGCATTCCCAGATTAACGCTAGGATGTAAATCTGGGAATGAGTAAAAAACCATGGGCGTTGAGTGGGAACACCCACCGCACAGCTCATGGCACGCTTCCCGAGGCAGTGTGACCCAACACAGAGGCTTGCGCTGCGTTGCCTCACACCATATCTATGAGGCCATGTAAAGTCACGCAGCGTGGCTTTCCGTCGCCTCGTAGCTACGGGTCTGCACTGTGCGCCGCTGGACTGTCAACAAAGTGACATTCCATGAGCGCAAGGCACCTATAAATAAACCCCACAATGCTTTTTCCATCCATGAATGAGCCAAGGAAACCAGGAGGGGGTCCGTAAATGCTTTTTAATTTTTGGAGGATTTCCTGTTACTGCAGGACTCTAAGTAATTTATGTGTACATTATATTCCTCCTCCTTGAGCACTCATGCTCTTCGTGCTGCCCCGAAACTCTGTAGTAGCTGCAGCCAAGAGCAGAGACCTGTTTGTTGTATCCTGCCATCGAGTGCCTGCCACCCACCCCACCACCCCCTTCTGCTGTATCCTGCCATCGAGTGCCCCCACCCTCCCCACCACCCCCTTCTGCTGTATCCTGCCATTGAGTGCCCCCACCCTCCCCACCACCCCTCTTTCGCGGTATAATACCACCATGTGCCCACCACCCTTTTCCACTGTATCCTGCCATCGAGCGCCTCCCTCCCCGCCACCCTCCTCCACTTCTCTGCAGATGCATTTCACTTGGTCGATAGAGATGGCTCCTTTCCCAGAAGATGTACCATTGCACCTCCACCAACCTGGGTGTCCTCAACTCGCCTTGAGGAGGAGAGAGACGCAGTGCCTGGCTTGAGGCTGACACACCAGCAGGAGGTGGCAGCCCCAGCGAGGGCGCAACCTCCCTAACATAAGGGCCTAGAGAAGAAACGTTTACCATCTGAGCGTTGTTGACACTGCTGTGTAAATGGTGTTCATCATTAACCAAGGTGTGACAGTCACAGCTCCCACAATGTGTCTGTGAGCCCGCCAGGATTTCTGGTCGGGTGAAACAGATTGAAAGGGTAAAACACTGCATGCAGAGTGTCAGCACTTTAAACGGGTAGTTAATTAATCAAATTAGAAATCCTCTTGTGTCAACATGCAGATTAATGGTGTTAGATGCTGCAGAATATATATTTAGTTACTTGGAAGCGTCATGGTGCGCCTCTGTCTCAAAGGTAGGGGACTGCCCCAGTGCCCATGGGCCCAAATCCCGAGGCCCCAGTGCCCATGTTAATATGTTATGTTAATATCATTTATATCGCGCACAAATCCTCCTGAGAGGTTGGGGCACAGCAAAGCACAGACAATGCAGCAACTGCTCAAATTAGAGCATCATTGTCTTAAATGATTTTCTACGTTTAAGATGATGACATACATTCGAATATGAAGAGGTCGCCTGTTCCGATACAGAAGGGACGGATAAGAAAAAGATGCGCCCCCGGGGCCTCATTTATGAAAAGTGACGCATCGCTGCTTGTAAACAGCAATGCGTCACTTTTCATTGTGCCCTCCTTGCGAAACCATTGATGCGTCATATTTACAGTATGCGCATCATGTCGCAAGGAGTTACAGATACGTCAGTATTTCTGACATATCTGTAGGCGTAAAAGTGGCGCATTGCTGAAGTGTGTCATAAAAGTGACGCAACTCCAGCAATGCATCCTTTCACATGGGGCAAGCCCCATGTGAAAGGGCCTGCGTCAGTCTTACGCCTACTGTGAGGCAGGCATAAGATTTTTACGCATTTGAGCCCTAGAAGTGGTGCAGTGAAATCTCATAGATTTCACTGCGTCACTTCTACGACCCTTCCTTGCGTCAATACGCCCCCCCTTGCATACATTATACCTGGCGCAGGTATAATGTGGAGCAGGGGTTTACAAAGTGACGCATCTACCTAGATGCATCACTTTGTAAATATGGCGTAACGAGGCGCATTTGTTACGCCACTAGTGTGTCACAAAAAGTGACGCACAGGTGGCGTAAAAGTGACGCTCGGCCTCATAAATGAGGCCCCTATTCTTTAGCGAAGGTCTCATGGGGTAACTTTGCGCCAGGGTCTTGATGTATTTTCCCTATCATTTTTCATTTTTGTCGCAGCTATTTTTGGGCCGTGGTACCCAAGGCCTGAGTTACCGGCTCCCCTCCCCTCATCATACAAAGACAAAGAATTGGCCTGAGTTAACCACATTTTGCATTTGAGAAGCGGCATTTATTACATAACAGAATCCCATTAATGCATTCAATTTCCACAACACACTGAACATATTTTATATTTTTATGACAAAGAATTGGAGAATTTCAATACATTGGAGTCACCCAACCCGCATTGTTGGAGTCATGTTTGTCCCCCCGCTGGCCTTTAGGGCACCGGCTACTTCACTCGGAAGCCCGGGCGCAAACCACCGGGCCCGCGAGATGCAATCCTTACGAGGCGAACTCCCATGCTCGCTCACAGGGAGAGGAGCCAAGGCCAGCATGCCAGCTGAACCCCTAAACATCCATCACAGAGCACCCCAAACCAGGATCCCCCTTGGCACCCTGGCCCAAGTTCCAACTCCCAACAATCCTAGCGCAGTGCAATGGAGATCCCAGAGTGCCGCTCGCTGTAGAGCGCGTCCACGGCTCTGCCTTACATGACGTAGTACTTCTGCCCCAACTTGATCAAAGGTTTAAAGCCAAATGTATCCAGAACGTGCCTGCCTTCTTGTCAACATGCCGAGGTGTCTGCTAGCTTTGTGGCCAAATTTGACACCTTCCCCGCAACAAACACAACAAATCACGAGAATAGGTTAAAGAAGACAAAAAAACTGGAGAAACAACCAACATCCACAATAAAACTCCCCACTCGTCTCCCCAAACATCAAGGGACGGGCGGGCGGGTATCACAAAGCTTGTGACCAGAGGGCAGAAGAGCGCGTCCATGGTCGGCAGGGGCATAGTAAATTAGGAAGTGAAGTGGGTGTTTGGAAAGAATGTATGACGTTACAACGCAGTTTTTACATCGCACCATCCTTTGCAACGCATTCTTTTACATAGCATGCCATTACATCGCATTTTCAGAAACTACCTTTACAACGCATTCCATTACATTGCATTATACCATTACAACGCATACCATTACAACACATTCCATTACATCGCATTTAAGGTAAGTGTTGGATAGCGTAGGGGTAAAAATTACTATTGTAACTCCAGTGAGTGAAACAGTAGGGTAAATGTTGGATAGCGTAGGGGTAAAAATTACTATTCCAACTCCAGAGAGTGCAACAGTAGGGAAAGTGTTGGATAGTGTAAGGGTACTATGCGTTGTAATGGTATGTGTTGTAATGACTTGTGATGTAATGCCTGCGTTGTAGTGACATGCATTGTAATGACATGCGTTGTTGTGAAATGCATTGTAATGAAATGCGTTGTAGTGACATGCATTGTAATGACATGCGTTGTAGTGACATGCATTGTAATGACATGCGTTGTTGTGACATGGGATGTAAAGGATGTTGCGATGTAATGACTGCGTTGTAAAGGTTGTTTCCCGTTTGGAATACCCTTGGGCCTAAATGCCCCTTCCTGTGCCCTTCTGGCCACCAAGGCAACTCCGCCAGCCCAATGGGCAGCAAGAACATTCTCATGGGTGTCCCAGAAAAGAATGAAAAATGTAAACACGAGTGGAAGAACGCCTTGACCCACGCCACGCCCGGGCCGGGTATCAGCCCCACCTAAGGCGGGACCGCTATCATGGCATTGCCCCTCAGATTATTGTTGTTACTTCACAGCACTGGGCTTTAGCCAAAGGTCAGCTTTGTGGGGTTGTTGGAGTCTGACTGAGGAGGCGGGGCCTATCCGATATTCATCCGTTATGACCCCTCTGATGCAGAGGATCAATGGGTGTGGTGTTCCGACACTCATCGTAATCGGCCCCTTAGTCTTTTAAATATCATGCTATAACAGTAATATACCAAATAAACCTTATTATGAACATATTGTTTAAATACAATTATAAATATTTGTTTTGGCTAAAGAGCTACTTTGTTCATCTTTAACCAATTGTCTCTTAAGCCCCACACAAGGCCTTTCTCCATCTTGAATCTTCTTTTTTGCGAATTTAAAATCTCTGTTTTCTCCTTTATTCCATCACGCCTCCTCCTGAAATGTGCATGGGTGCCTGGATGAAGGGCCACCATGGCGTCTCCACACTTGCATTATCACAGAGGTGAACTCAGCGGGGCCACTCACCTTGAGTTGCACCAGGTGCGCGTCCACGTGGCGGCTCTCGGAGTCCTGCTGCACCGAGTAGGTGAGGTCCTGCACCCTCCGCGAGGTGCCCCGAAGCCACGTCTCGATCTCCGGCAGGTGGAGGACGATCTTCCAGTCCGCCCCGGTGTGCAGCGGGGGCGGCTTCTCGTACCGTGGTCCATGCTCCTCCATCTTGGCTAGGCCGTACTCCCCATTGGGTGGTCCTGCGTCCAGCCCACTGGCCATCCTTGGGGACGTGCTGGCCACCAGGGCGTGCAGCTCTTGCGACATCACGGGGGAAAGCGCTATACTCATGTCCGGAAGTGGAACCCAATCATTCCGAGTAACACTGTGGAGACAAAGCAGAGGAAGAGGTTGACTCTCTCTCCAATTTCCAAATTATGTATTTATTTTGTTATGGACCTCATACGGATGTCCACAAAAACACACCAACAGATTAAAAAAAACTTTACATACAATACAAAATTCTTCCTTATTCATTGCTGTAAAAAGTCTTATATCAAACATACTGACTCACTCTCCGAATGAGGCACAAGTGCTTTGCCGAAGCCCAGTCAGTGCACAAGCACCAGCGAGCGCAACGATAGGCATAATGACATTTCACACAATGAAGTAAACGCCAAGCTCCCACCCACCTGCATCTTTGAATTTAGTCCACACCCTGCAGGCATCTGCTCTGAAAGTATTTATTTAGGGTAATGCAGACAGTGACCGGCAGCATTTTGTGGGACTTGAGTCACATGTATTGAGTCCGAAGCAGCCACCAAAGGTACAAATAAGACACAGCAGATATAGAGGGGCAGATTTACAAGCCCCTTGCGCTGACAGTACGTCACTTTTTGTGAGGCACTGGCAGCGCATTTCACTGCCCCATATTTACAAGGAGAGGGAAAGCCACCCTGCGTGACTTCTCCTGTCTTTGTAAAAATATCCCCTTTACATGTAGCACTTTGCGTTGAAGGGGCGTTCCATGGGTGTTGCTGTGGGTGTTCACTTAAAGGCCTGGTGTGACCATTGACTGACACATTCTTCAGTGATAGTGGATCAAATGAGGCGACCTCACCAGGCACGGGTGAGGATACAGACAGCTACTGCACGCGGAGGACATGGACTCGTCGCCACTGTATTATCCACTAACCACAGACACTGGAAATGAGGTACTTCATTGTAGGGGTGGGCGTAACTCCTACATGCCGGGCCCGGGGCACTCCCGTTGGGGATAGCTGTGCGCTCTACAAACTCCTTAATAATAATAATTTCATTTCCAATCTTTATTTCGGCCATTTGGCCATAAAAGAAAAACAATACACATATACAATCACAATAAGTCAATACATTAAAACATTGGAAGTGCATATGTTAAAAATACTATAAAAACTGTGCATCTAAAATTTTAAGAGGGACCCAACACCTTTAAAATGCGGTTGCACATATGCCAAACATTGGTAAGAAATTTTGATAATGCGAGGACAGTTGGGCCAGAGAGATCAGATTTTAAAATCCTATACATTGGGGCATATTCCCTGCCGCCCATATTCCTAATCAATGGGAGGAGCCAGTATTTCCTCGCTGCCCTGTAGGCTGGACAGAAGAAGGCCACATGTAAATCGGTTTCCTTCATAGCTTCACAGGCCGGACACTGCTTCGTGGTGGGAGGCGATGACCAGGTACTTGAAAAGGACCGAAAGGGCAGTGAGCCGTATCTCCATTGGAGAAACAGCTTTCTAGCAAGTACGGGAGAAATAGGATCCAATACCCTCTCAAACCTATAAAGGTCCTTGCTTTGCAAAAACACAGAGGATAGAGACCCTTCTGCCTGGGCAACTCGGGCCCTAGCTAATTTGTGTTCATGGTATACATTAGTCAGGGACCTTTTAGAGATGTTCAGTGCGGCATTCGCAGGGTCAGTCCATAAGTCAGGGAGGTCTAGTTCCATACAGGTGGATTGGATGTTTTTGACCCATGGGATACGGAGCGCTTTTGGGTGATTCAATAGTTCAACCAGTTCCGCCCTGTATGCTGCAAGATCATTACTGCTCCATAGCCTACGCCAGAAGGCTATGGGTCTCAGGCTTATTTCATCAGATAATGGTCGTAGACCGAGGTCAAGCCTCAAGGGGAGGAGCGGGGTGCTGGGGGGAAGCGCGGCTATCTGTCTTATAAACTTGTTTTCTGTTAGTGACAGGCTACGACAAGGTGTGTGTCCCCACAATTCCGCCCCGTACATGATCGCTCCCCTGGCCTGGGCCTTGTATATCTGGATTAAGGCCCCCAACGGGCGATAAGAGGAGCCGGTCATCATCCGGGTGATACCCCCAGTAATTTGTGTAAGTTTGAGGTTCGCCCTACTCTGGTGGGATCCCCAAGACATGGTTTCGTTAAGAGTGACACCTAGGTATTCAAAGGTGGCAACCCTCTCGAGCCGTACTACTCCCAATTGTGGATTCGGTCGCAATTTTTGGCTCGGATTTAAAACCATGAACTTAGTTTTGGCTGCATTGATTTCTAGCCCCCTGTCGGTACAGAAGGCTACAAATGAATCAAGGATCCTCTGTATCCCCATGGGGGTTTTAGATAGCAGCAGGGTGTCATCCGCAAACATGATTGCGGGCACCCTGCTGCCATTTAGTTTGGGGGCGTCAGTATAATCGGTGGCATTCAGGTGGGCGATTACCCCGTTGACGAAGAGGCAAAACAGGGTCGGTGCCAACACACAACCCTGCCTTACCCCTCGGTCAACGGGGAATCTATCGGTCAGTTCCCCCGACCTCTCACACCTCACTCGGGCATAATTATTATGGTGGAGTAATAATAATAATAATAACTCGTGTCATTTACAGTAGCTAAATTACATGGAATTACTGGAAAATGACACGAGACTCCACGTACTTTGGTGAGAAGAGTCATTTCGCATTTAGCGCTACTTTCTTAGAGCAAAAATGCCCCCTTACGTTCAAAATGGACATGAGGGGGCATTTTGCACTAAGAAATAATGTTCAATGCACCAGAACACGAATAACAGCGCCATTATTCCCTGAAGTTACTCCAAGCATTTTGCTCCATGTTCTTAGCGCAACACGCACCATTGCATCCAAAATGGACGGAAGGATATATTATACGCTAAGAAAATAGCAAAAAATGACTGAACCGCGGCATGAGCAGCCTCTTGTACTAGCTAAATTAATTGGGGCAGATTTACAAGCCCCTCGCTCCACTCTTGGATCACTTTTCCCATGTTAAAAGTGACACAAAAGTGGCGCAAGTGTTTCTATATTCATCCCTCCCCCACCCCCCATTACTCTTAGTGGTAATTCCATGTTAAAGAGTATTGCAGAGTTACCAAAATGACTCCGTTTACACCGGCATCATTAAAATGACTCCCAGGCGGGCTATATTGTAAAAAGGATAAGGGGTTACCGCTGCAGGGTGTATCGAGACAAGTACATTGCTAGCCCCAACTTCGCTTGAAACCAGGCACTTCAGGGTTCCAGTTTGGTCCAACACTATTCTGCCCATCACTGCTCATCTTCCTGTTCCTGCCAACAGACGACGTGCGCACCAGAAATGAGGTCAAGAGCATGTCAGGAGTGTTGTACTATAGTGACAGACAGCTGTACACCGGCCCCTCCTCGGTCCGGTCACAGACCATCCAACTCACACGGTGCCAACCAACTCACACAGTGCCACCTTCAGGGGCAAACAGGCCTTTTATTCCACCGAGCATGTCCCCGGTGGGCTGAGGCCCTTAGAGGGCGGTTGTGAGCCCCCAGGGCCCCGCTTGGGGCCTCTGCCCCCTCTTCTAGCTCTCCGAGGTTAACTGCAGCAGGCACAGGAGTCTGAGAGAGAGGGGGGAGGGGGGAGGTACAGAGAAGGTGATCTGGGAACAGGAAGAGAGGAGGGGTTACAATGGAAGGATGGAGAGAGCCTGCAAGGAGGAAAGGGTGCGGGCTGGTTTGAGCGTGTTTGCCAGGGCTGCATTTGGTTCCCAAGTCTAGCCCTTGCCACTGCGTGTCACTCTTTACCTCTCACATAGCACCCGGTAAAGTCAGAAGATCACACAGTGAAAGGTAACATGTGTTGGGCACCCTGCACTGAGCGGGGGTCCTGCTCACGTGCGGAGGCTCGGCTTAGCCGAGGTCTATCGTGAGTTTTGCAGCCTCCCCAGGACACCAGCGGCCTCAGAAGGTTTCCTGCTTTTTTAGGTCTTGGCTGGCAAAAGCAGCGCGCATGCGCTGCTCTCGTCATGCAAGGACTTATTGGAATCATTACGGATTCCAAAGCTCTAGAAGGCGGAGTTGAAGCCCCACCCATCTTTTTAATTGGGTAGCGTCATCTCCCATGCAAAACGCTGGCTTCTGATTGTAAAGGAGGATTCTTAGTCCCTCCTTTTTGCCGCCTTGTCTCCTTTCGGCCCCGCCCACCTGGATTGGATCTTTTACCCGTGGCAGTGCACACACTCCTTCATTAGTCGGTACGCACTTTTTTCTTCACATTCGACTTTGGCAAAGTCAGCCATGTGTTTATTTTTGCATCACGCTTTCACTTAAAGTGAAAGCGCGATACGAAAATAAGTATGCTGCTGCCTTTGCGGTACCGCACTTGTTAAGATTTTGTTTGCAATTATTGCTTTTACTAAAGGCCATGTCTTACATGAACACCTGGCCCTCATTCCTTGTCAAATTCTCTGCCTACCTCATACGAGTTCCCTAACCCTTACACGCTGGGCACTAGTGCATATGTGGCGAAATGCACATTTTGTTCTTTCAATCCGTTATTGTCACGGTACGATGTTCTACTTATCTGCACCCTTTCAGGCGGCTTCAAACACTTTTGCCTGACACCTTCCAGGGTCTGCCCCTCACGTGCTAAATGGATAATTACTTACCTTCCAGGCGGCACCATTCACGTTTGACGGACACTGTACTGGATCTATCCCTCATGCAAAGATATATTAACATTTGCCTTTTTCCCCAGACTACATGAGCACACATATGATTCTGCGCTCTTGCATGTGTTCTGTTTCTCGTAAATTATTCGACGTTTTTCAATACCGTGGTGTTTAAGTGCAATTTGTGCCGTACATACAATTGATCTGTGTTACTTCGGGTTTTCACCCTAGATCATACAAGCGCTCACCTGACCCTGCACTTTTTATTTATCAACCCCTGTATTAGTTTCCAATGATTGCGCAATTACCCTCATTCCATAGCTCAAGTCTGCCGTTTATGCACCAGAATCACATTTCATTGGCACTTGTTTGACACATGTCTGATACTCTCATGGCAAATTGTTTTAGTTCACTGGGACACCTTGAATCAGTACTCCTGACACATATCCTTTTAAATTACAGTTTTTCGGAACATCCTTGTAAGACTACTGGTAAGCATATGTTACTCCGTTTAATGTTGTAATGCCCAACAATATATTGATGTACTTACTTTCTGGGAAGGGTGCCATGTATCTCATATTATAAGCACTTGTAATTGATGTGCATATGTATCTCACACATTGACATATGGGATATGTCTGTCATTTTGACATATATACGCTCAGGGTTGCTTCTCTCCCTCAATTTGTCTATCCAACCACAGAACCCATTGGTCTTTGATCTTTGATATGACTTGGTGATTATGTGCTTATGTTAATTGTAGTTGAATTACTTTATTCGATATTTGCATATCATTAAAGTACATAACATATCATTTGTAGAGACACACATACATTTTTTTAAAAATTGTCCATGGGGGAGGAGCCAAGATGGCGACCTGAGCGGACGTGCAGCCTCTCGGCACCGCCGGCCCTGGATTCCCGCACCGCAATCCTGCTTGCCATCCTGGTGTTTCTCGGACCGAATTGTGCGGGAAGCGGAGCCGATTCTGATGGTGTTCCTCTGACCTCTCCACCCGCCCGGAGACAGAAGATATCGGTCGGATCGTCCTAGCCCGGGACCCTGCTTGTTCCGCAGCGCTTTGCTGGACCTCGCGTGCTCCGATACAGCCGATTTGCCACGGAGGTTGTGCGACAGCGAAGAGTCACCTTCATCCGTATACGGCCCGGCCACCGCCTGCCGCCTAGAATTACCGTGTGCACACTGAGTTACACGGGGACAGGGGGGAGACGTCCTTTGCCTGCGCGTCCTTTGTCCGTAGCCGCCATGATGCTGGTCGGCTCCCATTGTTCCTCTGCCCGGCATTGGTGAGCCCCTCTCTGTTCTGCCTGATCTACCACACTGCCGGCGGTTCCCTGACTACGCCGCGGACCGAGGGGGATACTGTTTACCCAGGGGACGACAGCTGCTGATCGGTTGTGCCCTGCGACCCCCCTTCCCCCCCCAGCGCTCCGGTGGATTGAGGGCAAGATGGCGATGGATATTATTCTGCAATGTGAGGACGACTACGCGCCCTCACCATGGGACAGCGAGCCCACTTGCGTGCAGGGGGCCGGAGCGCGTTCTTCCCCCGGGAGTGCAGATCTATGGGAACTACAGCCTGAATGGACCTATAAGGATGTGATGACGACCTTGGGTGAGCTGCGATCGGAGGTGATGCACAACTACAGTGTGTTGGATGTAAAAATTGATGCGTGTGCCCGTGCTCTATGCCGGGAGCAGGGGGTCCTTCCCCGACAGAGTTTTGACTTGGCATTGCTACAGTCTACCAGCACACCACCGCCTCCGAGTGCTACTGTTGCGGTTACAGTAGCTAATGCTGCGGCTTGTAACGACTCGTTGCCGCCCACCAGAACTGTTGTTGCAACGTTGTCTCCCCTTTGTTCCGTGCCTGACTGTTTGCCTCGCTTCACAGCTTCGCAGCTTTGGACGACAGCCGCCTGTCCTCATGCCTCTTCATCTGCTCCTTTCTTAAAGACCTTGATCTCCCTGCTTTGTGACTTTTGCTGCTTGGATACATCGGAAAAGTTGGTGACCAAGGGAGGTTCATTTTTTGAGGACAGGCGACGCTCCTTCTATGTTTATGCACCTCCCCCCTCCTCAAGGCGGCCATTTTCTTTCGCCAACTTGGACTGCACTGGACTATCACGGAGTGTGGGTGAGAGGACTAGTCCCAGATCGGGCCAGGGCTAGGCGGTCCCTTTGTTGAATTGATATGCTGGCGGGTGGGGACTGTGTGGGAACCGGATTTGGTCTGCTTCATTGCGTAATGTGAATTGACTCTCCCTAACTGTTAGACTTTTGCTGAATCTATTTGTTGCCGATATTGGGGTGGAGAATGTTTATTGGGCCGGCGGTGTCCGCGCATATGTGTAACTGGCCCTCCTCCCGGCCTTTCTTTAGTGGGAGTTATAGGATAGAATTTCTTTCTTGCTCCCTATATCACTGGTTTAAATTTTCTTTTGCTTTCTCTTTTCTTTCTTCTTTCCTTCTTTTCTTCTCTTGCTGTATTTCGGGTTTATGGGGCGACAGACACTCTGCTAGGGGGGGGGGGTAGGCCATAGCCTCTGCATGTGTGTAGGGTGGGGGGTTATTTTCAGTTCTTGTTAGTTTCTATGGTGCCTCTTTTTGCTTTTTCTTATAATTTTTCCTTTCCTCTTGGCCCATGTTCAGGCATACTGGGGGATGGGTGGCGGCGGAGATACGAATGGGATGTTGAGACTGATACCCTGTAGTGTGGATATCTTGCGGCCATCCTGCCTGGTCGGGACTTGCTTGTCGAAATATGAGATCGGGTGGAAACTGTAGCTAATGTCATGTCCCACCTGCATGGACCTTGCTCTTTCTTTTATTATTTTTCATGAGTACGGAACAACACGACCTGACCCCAATAGTTGCACAAAAATTTTAAATTAACCTTCATTGCTCCCGTGACATGGTATTGCGGCGCTCTCCAGTTTGATTTCTAAATAGTAGCTGATGGTATGATGTATTACTATGTCGCCGTATTGCATGCACTAGTGCTTCATGAGAGTTCGTGGCCGGCCGGATGGTTGTGGGCCCGTATTTGTTCTTTACTTTATGCACAATAAAGGTTTTCAAAAATTAAAAAAAAAAAATATATATAATTGTCCATTACACAAGTATAAAAACCATAAAAACGTTAAAAATAATCTATATACACAGTATTTACTATATGAAAAAACCCTTATGTTAATTGATGATTGTACTTTATGCCATTTCAGATGTTTGATTTTCATTACAAATCAGAATGTTTATTTTACCTATTTATATTTTTTCCTATTTCCCTCTTTTTGTCCTGTTTCTCCATTCTTCTCCTCTTCCTTTTTCTTCCTTTTCATCTTTTTTCATTATTTCCTTACTGTTTACTTTTTCCCATCTTCACTCTCCATTCTTTATATCCCTTTTCGTCCATGGTTTCATATCACTTTATTGACATCCCGTGATTATTCACTGGTTTGGGTTCAATAAAATGTTTGTATTGTGCACTCATGATGTATGTATCACTTATGCTTGTGGGAATTTCTAATTATCAGCCTTGAAAAAGCCCTCGGCTAACCAGCCATCGGGCAAAACACGTGTTGGCTTTTTTGTCTTTTTCCAATATTATTATGTGGAACTAAGAATATAAACAAGCATTGGCATAGCCAATAGGTCTCGCCTTTGGGACCTTATAAGTGTTTAGTTATCCAGTCATCAAGTGTTGCATGGCTAAACACTTATAAGGTCCCAAAGGTGAGACCTATTGGCTATGCCAGTGCTTGTTTATATTCTTAGTTGCACAAAATAATATTGGAAAAAGACAAAAAAGCCAACACGTGTTTCGAAGAAACAAAAGTACACTTCTCCCCAGATGCCATTAGAGGTATAATAAACAGATTAAACCTAACACGGGCTGTAGGCCCTGATAATTTACCAGCTATTATAATAAAAACGAACATAGAATGGTGGGCCGAGTTTTTTTCTAATATGTTCCAAGGGATTTTAAACACAGGCATTTTCCCAGACAATTGGAAAGAGGCTATTGTGAGGCCAATACATAAAAAAGGCGATGTAAATTCCCCAAAAAATTACCGCCTAATAAACCTTTTGGATATAGGCGAAAAGGTCTTTTCTAAAGCAATTTTGGGTTTACTAAAGGATTGGGTGGATGACAAATAGATAGTACCACCAGAACAGGGGGGGGGGGTTCAAATAAGGTCACTCAACAGTGGACCACTGTTTTGCTCTTTGGTCCATTGCACGGAAGTCGATCGATCGGGGGGGTAAATTATTCTGCTGTTTCGTGGACTTCCGTGCAGCTTTCAACCTGGTGGACAGGGAGAAGCTGTGGTCAACATTGGTTGGGTATGAAATACAGGGTGACCTGCTAGCCCTAATCCAAGCACTGCATACAGAAAATTGGGCACAGATAATTCTGGATAAGGAGGGAGGTTTGACGAAGAAAATCCCAATCGGGAACAGCTTAAGGCAGGGGTGTGTACTCGCCCCCCTACTATTCACTCTTAGCAGACCTACCCCAAAAATTAAGAGAGGTCAGAGGGGCGAACCCAAAACTGGTAGGAAACCAGATATCGTGCCTCCTTTATGCTGATGATCTGGTAATCATGGATCAGACGGAGATAGGCCTCCAAAGGAAATTAAATTGATTCAAAGAATACTGTATAAGCAAAAAACTAGTACTAAACATGGAGAAAACAAACATTGTTTGCTTTGGTAGGAGGAAAACAAAGTTTTCTTGGTACCTGGGCACAGTATTGCTTGAGAGGGTAGCTGATTATAGATATTTGGGAATGTGGCTTTCTGGTACCCTGAAATGGTATACTCATTTACAAGCATTAACAAGCATTTGCAATGCAATAGGTCTCGCCTTAGGAAAGTTGGAGCTATTGGTATGGTAAATGACACATTTTTTATTTATGTGGTTTTTTTTTAAATAACATAATTAATAGCTTTGTCATTTACAATGCCAATAGTTATAACTTTCACAAATGTGACACTTATAGCATTGGTAATGCAACATGTTTTGTATTTACGTGACTTACATGTGTTGATATTACAAATAAAAATGGCTTTTATTTCTTTTGAATAATTAATACTTAAAAGTGATTCTAATTTATAATGGCAATAGCTTAAACTTTGGTAAATAACTTTTGTGAACATTATGTTCAGTGTATTTTATTGTGACGAAAATCCAAGAACAGAAGTGAAATATTAACATCTTTTTGTGACATTTGTAATAAAGCTTCAAACATTGATTTTTTGCGATAAGAAAATAGCACTTAATGTAACAGTACACTAATATAAGCAGCAAGTAACAGCTCCTGCTCGCAATGTTTTTTGGTGGGATTTTTAATCAGAATTACGCAAGCAGGCGTAATCGCACAATTTTCAGTAATTTCACGTCAAAAGAGTAACAAGAAATTACCAGAATTACTCCGATAATTCCGGAGTAATGAAACTTTCACTCGTGACAAATTGATGAGGCTTCTTCAAGTGCCCTCTGTATAAAGGAGTAGCACGTATTCTGCCACATATACACCGCATCTTTTTTTGCGCTGTGCCTGCCACATATGAAAGAGTTCCTCTTCCTGTCTACCGCATCCCTGAGTCTTTTCTATCCTGCCACAGATCAATTCTTGTGTCATGTCCACACCTGGATGGTTCCCTCTAATTGTACCACGTCACAGTTTCACCACGTGCCACAAATTACTGAATTTCGGCTCTTGTTAGTGCGCTATGTTTGTTTTGTTGTTCCCCGTATAAATAAAGTCCATACATTCGGCCAAATGCCAGTGAGTTACCCTACTGTGCCGCGCATCATTTGTTGCACAATGACGCAGAACTTAGTAATGCACTATACATTACCGAAAACCTCTTGTCTCATACTTTTTGCTTTCTGTTACTGTTGAACAATACGATCGAGTTTCTTTTTAATTAAGCGCGCCTCGAATCATTACGTTTCTATTCTTCCGCTGTACGTTGCGTAGCCCTCTCGGCTTCACAATGAGTTTGCTGCGGTTCGACATGTCTATGAGATGCAAGGTCCGTATGTCAATAATTAACTTACGGCTCCACGTGCCAATGATTTTCTTTCATTGTGCTTCCTGTCAATAGGTTTCTCTCGTTGCTCCACATACCAATTAGTTTTCCTCATTATTCCAGGCCTCAATATGTTCCTCGTATTGTTTTACGCATTAATTAGTCCGTCTTATTATCCTGTACATCAATGCATTCTGCTTCGAAGTTTTTCACTGATTGAGCATATGCACGCAGCTGAATTTCTATTCACCACCGCAGCCCAGGGAGTTTCTTCAAGTTCCCGCCGGGCCGCCTCGCTGCCTGCGGCCACCCGGAAGCGGTTGGGCAGCTGGCCAATCGCAGCGCGGCCCCAACCGGAAGTCCGGCCCCCATCGCGGCGCGAGAGAGAAGCCACTGTCCGAGGAGCCCCAAGGGCTCCTGATCGAGTCCCGGTCCGCCAGAACAGGTGAGTGTGTTGCGGAGGAGGAGGGGTGAGTGGGGGTGGGGTGTGCGCGTGTGTCTGTTGTAGTGTGTCTGTGCGTGCGTGTGTCTGTCTGCGTGTGTGTCTGTTAAAGGGGGGGTGCGTGTGTGTGTATGCAGTGTGTATGTGCGCATGCGTGCGGGAGCCTTTGTGTGAATGGGAATATCAGGCAGGGAGACGCGACGTGCGCGCTCACGAGCTACAATCTCCAGGAGGACAAGCTCGTCACAGTCTGCAGTCCACATTCCCCGGAAAGCGGCGACATTAGTTGTCTCCCTAGACAGCAAAGCTTCGCTTTGCTTTCGTCTAGGCGAGACCTAAAAATGAGGGCTTTGGCATCTGTGAAAGGCTTAAAAAGATTCAATAATACCTATGGAGAAATGTCGGATAGACCGGTCCTAAAAAGCTACCAAGCAATGGTGCCCCCTCAATTCTTGTATGGAGCCGAAGTCATTTACTTAAGCGGTAAGACCTCCTGGGATAGAGAGGAGGGAACTATACTATAAAAGCGTATTCGTACTGCCTAAATCTTCTACGGTACAGGCGGCAAGACTTGAGTTGGGAATTACCTCGTGGGTGATAAAGGCCTGTATGGCCCTTGTACGATTCTGGCAGCGATTGGGAGCAAAATATCCCAGTGAGCCAAAGAGGAAATTGCCACGAGCGAGCTACCCTGGGCAAAAGAGACTAGAGCATCAATAAGTAATGGATATAGGGTGCTCGAACTGAAGGTTTGCCCGCTGCAAGACCACATAATAATAGGTAAGAAAGAACTAAGGCTTCAAGGGACTGATATGTCCCGTACTTATGACCGGGAGTACCTCTCACAAAAAAGCTCGGTAGCCCACATGACATCGGCCTGGGAGCTTGACCAACATTTTCCCTATGTGGACCGGCGACCAAGTCATAGCTTAAGGCGGGAAGTCCTAAAAATGAGAATTGGAATAAACCAATGTTACGCTAATAATGGAGCTCGAAATCAAATGATAGGAAGTAATGGTAATCGTACTTGCACTTTAGGTACTACTTGCAACATTATACATATTTTATTTGATTGTATGTGGTTTTTAGATATACGAAAGGAGTTTTTATGCCCGATTTTTAAAATTTATAATATTACGAACAGGATGCAAGCCGCTAATCTGTTGGTGGAAATGGGGAACTTAGATATAGCCTGTGCCCGGGGGAAATACATGAATAAAGTTAAGGTGTTCCTCAAATGCACAGAGTAAGAACTAATAATATAAGTCCTCGACATTAAATAAGGGTGAAACAATTAGTGTTTACAGTAGTAAGTGCCTTATTTCAAGAAACAAGGGTCCTAAGGATTTCAATATAGCAATAGAATAATAATATAGACTTCAATCAGTACTATATGATTTCAGCACCCAGCCGGGCGTGAGTTTATTTAAGGAATGATATAAAATCTTGTTGGTCCAAGAAGGACCAAAGTCAGCGGTGAGATAGGGTACAGTCCTGTACCTATCCCAAAAGGTTAGAAAGAACAGAACAAGGTATAGGATAGAAGAAGGAAGGAGGTTTTTCAGGCAGGAAACAATTTTTGAGCCAGGGGGTGATTTGCAAATACAATAGAAAGTTTTCTCAACAAATTCACCCTACAGTGTAAACAATTACAAGTATACATATCATATCATATGTTACACTGCATAGCGCGTCGACGTTTCGATCCCTAAAGGCTCATGATAAACTGGGACCATCATCAGGACAGTTTTACAATTAATACCTGCATTACAAATGCGAAAGCCTTTTTAGAATATTTTGGAACCCAGAGTATTCGGGAAATGGCTTGCGACTTTTTAACAGCTATACGTGCCTTGATGCTTGCATTGCTGCATGGGGTCGGGGGTGTTTCTACCGGTCGAGGGAGTTCACAGCCGGTACCAGAAACAGGATGCTAGCGCTACTGGGATGTAGACGCCAGTAGTAAGTGCTGCATGATTAAGGAGGTGTTGTATAGGCATGAATTAAGTGATTTTATTAATTTAATTGTTATAATACTCCGATTTTAAAAATGATAGTCGTTATATGTATATCAAGAAGTAATATGTTTTTTTTTTATATCGCCGTGTTATGTATCTGTTTTTGTTTTTATTTTTTTATTTTTAGTAGGATAAGAGGTAAATTGCACTTTTTTGGTTGTAACAAACCAAATAAAGTTTGTTTGACTGACTGACAAAGGTGAGACCTATTGGCTATGCCAATGCTTGTTGGAGAGAGGGTTTGAGGGCAGTCATGCAGTGCCTGGAAGAAAGCCTTGTCTTCAGGGTTCTCCATGCTCCCGGCCCTTTCGGTACCCCTCAATGGTAGTGATGGGGTAAAAGCCTCACCCCCTCCAGGGGATCAGCCCCTTCAAGGTCCACACACGTCTCTGTAGTGGTTAAAGTTAGCAACCTTCTGACCGAGACATTTTGAGACCCCACAATGGCCACTTCTTTCAGCATGCTCACCTCTCAACATGTCTGTGCTGTGAAATCTTAACTCCTCTGACACAAGCTCTCATCTCTAGCTGTCTTTATGGGCGTGCCGATGCCCAGGCAGACAACTGAGCATGCCTTAAACACCCAGGGCCATATTGCCGCTTTCCTGGCTTTTATAGCCAGAAAAGTGGCGATATTCATAGCGGTCTATCAGCAAGCTCGCGCTTAGCCCTGTTAGCGCTAGTTTCCATGAGTTTGCTCCCGGTTTCTGATCGCCCTGCAGAGAAGTGAAAGCTATCTCATGGCTCAATCCGCGTGAACTCTATGCTCTATTCACTGTACTATATCACTTGCTTTTCATCGCTTATATTCGTCCTTCTGTTTATCTTTACCGTTTTGCACTAGCATCGCACTGCCTTTTCTTGATCTAGTTGTATCTATTACTTACTTATTTCGTGGTTCACTATCGTAATATATACTGTATATATTTCTACTTGTCATGTAAGCCTGATACTCGCAAGAGTCTGGTTCACTCTATATAAAACATTCAAAATAAAATAAAAATGTTCATCGCTAATCGCTAATGACATGCAAAGTAGGCGTTCCGGAGCTAAACTACATGGAAATAGTCGCTTACAAGGCTTCACTTGATTAACAAGCCTGCGGCAGACTTGCTTGGTGACCAGATTAAGCGCGCTAAGCCCCCTTATCGCAGGATCTTAACACCTGCTTAAAAGTCGACTACGCCATCTACCTAATGGGAGGTGGATTGTATGGTTAAGGTGTCTGGGGCGTATCAGCAACGATCTCCTTATCTCCTGCATTTTATCTCTTGTTTTCAGGCGATACTGGGGCTTTTCGCAGTTATAGCTGGGTTTCATAGCGCCTCAGAGATAAGCCTTGATAATTATGCGCTATCTCGGCTTTGAAACCCAGCAATAGCCGGCGATATGTGAAATAGCGCTAAGCGCGCTTTGTGATGTTTATTACAACTTGTTAATATGCCCACAAATTACTATAAGAGTCGAGAAAAATGCCCGTTTTCATTGCTTGGGGAGTGCTCCATAGGCAAAATATTCTTATTCCCAGACAGCTGTTAATCCTTGCACGGTTCACGGCCCTTTACTAACACCAGGGTCTGGCCTGACTCCTCTCAAGCACGTGTTAGGCATCTGTGCTATATATAGCTCCTCGCTTAGTGGGGTTTTATGTAGATCTTTTTCAAGTTCCAAGATCATAAATAAAAAAAAACCTTGAGCTAAGTGAGATGTCCCTCTCACGAGGAGCTGTTTAGGCCTTTTCCGCAGCAGTGATCGGCCCCTGATAGGCTGGTGTTCTGCGCAGCTCTCTGGCAGCTGGCAATTTTTGGCATCACGTTAATAGCAGCACTCCAGCTTTGATGGACTTTTAAGCGGACTTTAAGATCGTTGTTGTTGTTTGTCTTGGCACACGGTTCTGTGTGGGCATCTATGCCGTAGGGCACGCCTCTGCTGGCACTCTCTCGGGCGCATCGGTCCACGGCAGCCCTGCTGGGCCTCGTCTGCAAGGCGCAGCTCGAGCTCTATGACACAGCGCCTCGAGGCCCTCAGGGTCATTTGCAGCGCTTTATAAACGTTTGATCGATTGACAGTGGGGCTGGGACCAATTCTGGGCGTACCTGTCCCACTGAGTGGGGGCAACGCACCGGGACACCAGGGTGGTGGGTGGAGGCTTGGACTCGAACCCGGGTGAAGCAGGCACGTGGAGGGCACAGGAACCAGGGGAGAGTCAGGAACGGGTTCATTTCCATACATGCAGCAGAGCCAGCCTGCGAGGAGCCCCTGGGATACACAGGCAGCAGTGCCAGCCTGCGAGGAGCCCCTGGGATACACAGGCAGCAGAGCCAGCCTGCGAGGAGCCCCTGGGATACACAGGCAGCAGTGCCAGCCTGCGAGGAGCCCCTGGGATACACAGGCAGCAGTGCCAGCCTGCGAGGAGCCCCTGGGATACACAGGCAGCCAATGCCAAACACACTGACTGCAGGCATCAGTGACAAGCAACAGGCTGACGGATGTATCATTCGGCAACATATATATAGCGCTTAGTGCCCTTGGAAGCGCTTGCCTGTCTGAGCAGCAAGCTACGCAGTGTAGGGTGTGCTTGAAGGGGGGGTGTTGTTGTTTCGATCCTGTGTGTGTGGGGGCGGGGGGGGGGGGGGGGGGCGGTTGTCGTGTTACGGGGCGCCACGCTTGGCAGTGTGATGGGTGCAGAGGTGAGCAGCTCATGGTTCCCAGCGCATGGGCAGCGTTCAGTGGCTCTCGGGTCCCTTCGTGGCGCTGCTTGTCACTGTAGTTCATGTATGTGGGTACCGGCCGGGACATTTCTTTCAAGTTTGCAGATCTGCTGGGGCTGGCTTGTTCTTATCCTGCCTTCTCTGACTGTCACTCGGAGATGCCTTGTCTATTTGCTCAGATTTTTGGGCCTGCATTAGCCACACATACCTCCTCCTCCAGTCGGATCCCACGGAGACCTAGCAGCTCTGACTCCACTGTGGTTCAGGCGGACACTTTTAGCCACTACTTGTTGTTTTCGTGGGACACTTGGTGGTCCACATGCGGCCAGGAAGGCGACTGCTTTAGCTGTTTTTTACGTGTCCGCAAGGGGCGGCAATTTCCACAGCCTAAAGTTCCTCGCCAGGGGTCGTCTCGCAGTGGAGGGCCCTTGGCTAGGTGCTGGGGTAAGCTTTTCACCCAGACCGTATCTATTTCGTTGTTTTCAGGTACGAAAGTTGGGATTCCTTGTGCAGCGCTCACTTACCAGGAGGTAAGAGGAGGAAGTAGTTCCCTTAGTTGCACAGCATGTATAGGCTGCCTGTTAAAAGCGTCATAGGGTCCTACTACTGCCAGGCACTGGGGGACGACTTGCTCAAGTGTCTTACCTTGCCAGGTCATGGGTAGCCAATATTTTGCTAGAGCCTGTGGTGGGGATAGAGTTCGTATCTCAGTCTGGGGGTTCTGGGCCAGTTTTCCCTCGCTTTGCCCTGCGGGGGGCAGCGGGCTCTAGGTGCCTCTGAGGATCAGGCAAGGGTTTTCTGGACTGAGGTGCAGGCCACTGTATTTACACTTTCACAGACTGGTTCCAGCAGATACCCCTTAACCACCCATTAGGGAACCTTGTGACACACTATCTTTAGTCGACAACACCTGGGGTATATTTAGGGTCTCAAGCAGATAGCAGGGTCCAGGCACCTGTGCCCAGTCTATAGTTCAGCAGCAGTGTAGGTCGACACCTTGCAAATTTTAGCAGTGGCTCTTGATCGGACTATATACTCTTATGCCCCAATCATGTATGTGACACCTGGTGTGTACACCTAGGATCTTTTCTCCATATTTTGCGCTGGTCATTCGGCATTATATGGCACCAGATAGAGCGACCACAATGATTTTGCGGTGGGCTTTGCCACCAGTGGGGGACAGGTAATTTTCAGTGGTCAGACTTGTCTCCATCTCTGTAGGCAAGGCGCCCGTCAAGGTAGGTGCTGGAGCCCAGGCGCAGGAAGTTCTGCGCTGTGTGTAATTCAAAGGGCAGAGGAGACAGGACGTCAGTAGACTTGGGAGACCTCACGCCATGTGCAAGGGGCTTTGGGAGGATATCTTGTCACTCCTGCCCGATTTATCTTGGACCAATTCTGGCTGGTTAGGGGTGAGGCCCTAGGAATAACAAGCTAGAAATAGTAGGAAGAATGCCGGCCTTGGTGGGGGGCCCTGGCTGCGACAGTCGCCACACCCAGGGCTGTGGCGGAGTTACAGGGCTATCCACAGGTGGAAAGGTACCCGGGAGTACCCTCTTCAGGAGCACAAAGGATGCTGAGGCCTAATATCCCCAGGAAGTCTGTGCGGTGAACCCTGGGGGTGCAACGGCGCCCTGCTATCCTACGGGCGGTTGGAAACCTGTACAACCGAGGGTCGCTTGAACGCTCCGCCACTCGTAGGGGGGGGCGTGAGCAGGAGGGTGGACCAATGGTTCACCGGATTTGGGAGGGGCTATCTCCTCACCACAACCGCTAAGCAACGATTGGCTAATGCCACATTGCAAATTGGCCCATCAGGTGGTAGGTCGCGAGGGGCGGCTTGCCTTTGGATCGCCTGTAAGATAACCCACCGTGTTGGCATTGTGTATATGCTAATAAACCTGCAGCTACTTTTCTCCAACAAAAAGTTGTCTTGTCTGCTTATTTCTGCGACATGCATGTTGCTGCAAGCGGGCTGGTGAGTGGGCTGATATTGGCACTATGCAGGCCGACCGACACGTCCCAGCAGGGGACACTAGTAAGAGGGCGGCCCCCATAGTGCCACAAGATGGCACACGGGGCAGCCCAGCACTATGAGACTCCAGAGGGTCTCGCATGTCACTTCCGGCCTGGTGTGGGCGGGGGAGAGTATATATTCCTCCCCCGCCCACCTAGTGGCCTCTTTGTCCGCTGTCCCCTCACCCTGACGCCGTTTCCCTCCCTTCCACATACCCGGCGCTTTCAGGGTGGGGGGGAAATGTCTTCTAATCTTTTCTCATTTGTGTTGCAGGCAGAGTTACAGGGCGATCCACAGGCGGAAAGGTACCCAGGAGTACCCTCTTCAGGAGCACGAAGGATGCTGAGGCCTAATATCCCCAGGAAGTCTGTGCGGTGGACCCTGGGGGTGCGCCGGCGCCCCGCTATCCTATGGGCGGTTGGAAACCTGTACAACCGGGGGTCGCTTGAACGCTACGCCCCTCGTAGGGGGGGGGGGCGTGAGCAGGAGGGTGGACCAATGGTTCACCGGATTTGGGAGGGGCTATCTCCTCACCACAACCGCTAAGCAACAATTGGCTAAGGCCACGTTGCAAATTGGCCCATCAGGTGGTAGGTCGCGAGGGGCGGCTTGCCTTTTGGATCGTCTGTAAGATAACCCACCTTGTTGGCATGTGTATATGCTAATAAACCTGCAGCTACTTTTTTCCACCAAAAAGTTGTCTTGTCTGCTTATTTCTGCGACATGCATGTTGCTGCGAGCGGGCTGGTGAGTGGGCCGATATTGGCACTATGTGATGCTCGTTGGGAGCTGAGGTGGGCTACATTAGAGCCCTCTGATTGGCCAGCAGCATGGGGCAGGTCTCTTCAGTCATCCTATGCCTGTTCAGTTAGTGATGGTTGGTTTATGGGCGGGTCCTGAACTGGGCGATGGGCAAGACCGGTACCATATATGACTTATGTGAGTGTAAAAGAATTAAGTCGGATGAGGGTGTTATTACACAGCCTGTGTGAGCTGCATTTGGCTGCGACCGCTGAGTGTTATATAGTAATAGCGTGGGCTAGAAGGGTTATACACGATTTATCGATAGCAAAGGCAGGTTCCTTGCAGAAACATTCAACCCACCAGTGATACAGAGAGCGGTGCCAGGCTGGAGGCAGTCCCGTTCATTGCAGATGAAAGTGTCAGGCTGACAGGCCATGTGTTACAGACAGTGCCAGACCACTCACAGGACCACTGATTACAGCCCCCACCCCCACCCCCTTTGTAGTACAGTGGGTTTGCAGTAACCCCCCCACACACACTTTTTGCCAGACTACTGATGTACTTTCACTTGATGTGCCCTGGGTTCCTGCCAATCAGGATTCCGGGGACTGTGTTCTTTCCCCAAAGCTAACCCAAATGGCATCGCTGGCCAAAGGTAAGCCCCTGGTAAATGGTACCAGAGGTACCCAGGGTACTGTGACCAGGGAAGACCTCTAAGGGCTGCATCACTTATTGTGCCACCCTTAGAGGCCATGTACCCTGACACACACACTCTTCCATTGCAGGCAGCATGTTTTGGTACAGACGAAAGTGAAGAGTCGACATGGCACACATCCCTGTGTGCCAGGGCTACAACCCACTGCCCTGGCATAGATAAGTCACCCCTCTAACTGGATGCACTATACCAGTGGTGATGGTACAGGTGCATGAGCCCTGTACCCCTACAGTGTCTAAGTCCATTCCTGGGCACTGTAAATGCAGTGCTGCCATTAAGAGTATATGGTGCTGGAAGTTTGTCATTACGAACTCCACAGCACCATAATGGCTTTACTCAAAACTGGTATGTTTGTTATCAAACTTCTCAGCACATTAAACCCACACTGATGCCAGTGTGGGATTTAATGAAAAATGCACACACAGGGCATCTCAGAGATGCCCCCTGAAAACGAACCCACCACTAGTGTCCAGGCTGAGTTGCTGCTTTCAGCTGCCACCAACAGACATGTTTCTTGCCCCCGGGTCAAGAGCCTGCTGCTCTCTGGAGCATGAAACAATGCACATCCTAGGATGAGGTGCCAAGCCTCCTCCCCCAGGATGGACAGGGTTCACGAAGGAGAATCTTCAAGGGCATGCCGCCTTTGTGAGCTTCCCCAGACCACTTGCTGCTTTCAGCAACTGGTCCCCATTAGTTCTGACCCCCCCTTTGGGCAGGAGAACCAGCAGGAAAAATAAGTGAGAAAGACAGGTGTACCTACCTCTGCCAACTCCACCCCCCAGGTAGTGGAGGTGAGGTGAAGCACAACTTTCAGTCCCTGACATCTTGCAGATGGGGAGACTCAGCCAACCAGGGACAGGCTCATGCCCCCCTCCCACTATGGGTGGCATAACAGGGGGTTTTCCGACCCCAGGGAAGGAACCCATTGGTCCTGGCCTTTTACCTACCTGTAACACCCCTATTTCTAGTATTTAGGGGCACCCCTGAACCTTGCTGCCTCAGACAAGATGAAACTACAAGAAGAACAAGCATTTGCAATGCAATAGGTCTCGCATTAGGAAAGTTTGAGCTATTGGTATTGTAAATGACAATTTTTTTTATGTGTTGGTCTTCAAAATAGCAAAATTAATAGCTTTGTCATTTACAATGCCAATACTTTTAACTTTTGCAAATGTGACACCTATAGCATTTGTAATGCACCATGTTTTGTATGTACGTGACTTAGATGTATTCATATTACAAATACAAATGGCTTTTAATTTTTTTAAAGAATTAATACTTAAATAAAATTTCTTGTAATTTATAATAGGAATATCTTAAAGTATTGTAAATAACTTTTGTGAAGAATATGTTCAGTGCATTTTATTGTGACGAAAATCCAAGAACAGAGGTGAAATATTAACATATTTTTGTGACAATTGTAATAAAGCTTGAAACATTGAGAGAACATATTTGAACCAGTTGTTGTTGAATGGTTGCACAGAGTGATGCTCTGAGGGTGATAGATAGAGTGAGTGGCGATAGATAGATAGATAGATAGATAGATAGATAGATAGATAGATAGATAGATAGATAGATAGATAGATAGATAGATAGATAGATAGATAGATAGATAGATAGATACAGAGATAGATTGAGTGGTGCTAGATAGATAGATAGATAGAGTGAGTGGCGATAGATAGAGTGAGTGGCGATAGATAGATAGATAGAGTGAGTGGCGATAGATAGAGTGAGTGGCGATAGATAGATAGATAGAGTGAGTGGCGATAGATAGTGAGTGGCGATAGATAGATAGATAGAGTGAGTGGCGATAGATAGATAGAGTGAGGGCGATAGATAGATAGAGTGAGAGCGATAGATAGATAGAGTGAGGGCGATAGATAGAGTGAGGGCGATAGACAGATAGAGTGAGGGCGATAGACAGATAGAGTGAGGGCGATAGACAGATAGAGTGAGGGCGATAGATAAATAGAGTGAGGGCGATAGACAGATAGAGTGAGGGCGATAGATAAATAGAGTGAGGGCGATAGACAGATAGAGTGAGGGCGATAGATAAATAGATAGAGTGAGGGCGATAGATAGATGTCTGTTGTTCCTGTCTGTGAGATGCGCCCCCTGTTGGTCCTGTGTGTGTGAGTTGTGCCCCCTGTTCTTGCCTGTGTGAGATGCGCCCCCTGTTCCTGTCTATGTGAGAGGCGCCCCCTGTTCCTGTCTATGTGAGATGCGCCCCCTGTTGTTCTGTCTCTGAGATGCTCCCTCTGTTGCTCCTGTCTGTGTGAGAAGCATCCTCTGTTCCTGTCTGTGTGAGATGTGGCCCCTGTTCCTGTCTGTGTGAGATGCGCCCTCTGTTGTACCTGTATGTAAGAAGCGCCCACTGTTGGTCCTGTCAAGTGTGGGAATGAGTGAGAGAAAAGAGAGCAAGAGGAAAAAGAATAAAGGTGAGAGAGAGTGAATGAAGGGGAGTCAAAGAGAGAGAGAAATAAGGGGAGATAGAGTAAATGAAGGGGAGTCAAAGAGAGAGAAATAAGGGGAGATAGAGTAAATGAAGGGGAGTCAAAGAGAGAGAAATAAGGGGAGATAGAGTAAATGAAGGGGAGTCAGAGAGAGAGAAATAAGGGGAGATAGAGTAAATGAAGGGAAGCGAAAGAGAGAGAGAGAGAGAGAAGGGAGAGCGCGCGAGAGAGAGAGAGAGAGAACAAGTGATATCAAAAAAAGTAAGCCATGCACGAGTGATTAACGAATGCTGATATTTTTAAGCCCACAGCAAATGTTACTTTGCCCAGTGGAAGAATATAAAAAATTGTTTGTAAAAAATTGACAGAGTGCGCAAACCACAGAGTTAATGGCCAATAAAAATAAATCCAAGAGCGAGCCGTACACGAGTGTATAAGTACTGCTGATATTTTTAAGCACACATCTAATGGTACTTTGCCCAGTGGTAGAATAAAAAACAAATTGACAGAGTGTGCAAACCACAGTGTCAATGGGCAATAGGAAACCAGGAGCAAAACTCCGAACTGTACTCTATTACCTGTCAGCCTCATAAACACGATGTTTTGTGCGCAAAGGATTCTGGAGGTATGTATGGTAATTAGCATTTCCTGTTCACGGCTGGAGCAAAAATTCCTTTAGATGATCGATTCTTGCTCTACACATTTTCTTCTCATTTAATACCTTAAAAAAAAAGAGAGAGAAGTCCACTCTGTCGTAGCCCATCACCCCCCAAAAAATGAACAGCAAACAATAACTACCAGATGGGAGAATTATCACAGCTGTTAATTGGAAAAATCCAGGCACTAATAAAGTAACCAAATGTAGCATTTGTCCCAACTCCACAACCTCAAATGCAGTAGCTAATGTAGTGTAGTTTGTCGAATGTTTGGTACCGTCCTGCGAATTTGAGCACAATCAGCTCTTAAAGTGCCCTGATACTGAGTCCACTGTACTGTATCCCTATACAAACAAGGCGGGACTGCTAACCCTTTTCATGAATCAAATGCAACGATTTAGAAAGGACAGTAACAGGAGCCAATTGAAATGATGGACGGGAAATGGGTGGGGCTTCAAATCCCTACCTGAATATAGCATGCTTCGCAGAGCAGCGCGCTGGCCAGGCTGGTCATAAAAACTATACCTGAACGAGAGCATATTTAAATGAGCCAGAGCAGGGAATTATTATGCGCCGGCTCATTTCTTTCAGTTATTTTGAGTCCCATTTTTTGCATGTTCCAGTGCACAAATTAAAGATAACTTGTGCCTGTGTTACATTATATTGAGCATTAAGTCTCACAAAAAGACTGTGTGCACTGCAAGGCCAAAATAAGTTAGGATTCTGAGCAACATTTCATCAGGGTGCCCCAGCGAAGACCAGATGGCCCCCAGCAGTGCTTGAAATGGAAAATAAAGAAGTGCAGGTACTCTGTACTAGAGTACCTTTTTGATTCTGACAAGTGCCAGTGCTCTCCAATTAAAAGCATTATGTCACTCTTGGGAAGTGCGGGTACTCTCCCTCTCAAAATAAAAAAGTGCAAGTACTCCGTACAAGATAGTACCGGCCCATGTAAAGCACTGGGCTGTAGACAGGCCATACTGACAGATTATCACATAAAATCAATTTACCTACAGTCTATTTCAATGGGAATCATTAACAAGGTAATTGGTCATCCAGAAAATATGATAAGCACCCACTCCTCTGGAAAGAGGTTGGCATCGGGATGGTTTTATGGCGAGAAATATAGGAAGTGTCTCTGTTCATCAGACAAAAACTATAATAAAAATTGTTCATATGTTTAATACATGTTTTATATGACTAGGGCACGCTAAGTTAAGGACCAAACAGATATTATGACAGAGTCAGTCAGAGTGGCAACAAAAAACTCTCTCTCTCCACAATCAACGAGACTTCATTACACACAAAAATGTTATTTAAAGACCAGACCACGCAGTCAGAGCATTTCCTGACTCGTTTGGACATTACTCCGCTTTTTTTGGTCTCCAGTTTTTTTACCCACAGTGTTCTTAGCCCAGTCTGGGGAAAAAAAGCATTGACTGGCCTGGGTTATTTAGGGCTCTACATAGCTCGGTGCCACGTGAGAAGCTTGACGTTGTTGGTATTTAGCAAAAAGCCTTTCATTTAATTCTGGGACCTGTAGTTTCTTGTTTTACCAGGCAAAAAGTACTTAAAAACCTCGACCCGTAAAGTGCTGTTGGTTTAAAAAGAGCTGTGAAGCTAAACGTCAGCGATGGAGTTGTTTTGATGAACCTATGACATTGAACAGTGGCATTCTCTGAGAACCAACTCGATTTGCAAATATTTTACATTAAGCTGGATAAGGTGGGTCCCTCTTTTATTTAAGGTACGATCTCGGTATCTTAGTAGAAGTGTGAACGCATAAGACACCACTGCTTACAAAAAGTTGCTAACAACATTAATTAACACGTACGCCCCTTTTCACTTTGTTGAACAAATAAAACAAAACAATGTGTGACGCCCAGCGCGAAACGAGAAGGGCATATGCTGGAGTTTACCATTCCCTCCTAAAAGAGGTGCAGTGTGTACCTGCTTTTCACAGACAGACTCTCCTACAACCAGCGCCACCTCTCCCCTCCCCTCCCACTGCCGGGAAAGTTCTGCCCACCTTAATTTCGCAACAAAAACAAAACAAGAAATAAACAAAAGCTATTTATTACTTCAAATTCCACAGACAAGAAGTATTTCTTGCAAATGGTCAACTTCGATACAGTTAGTGATAACTTTAATTTGCAAACCCGTGCAATTCAAAAGAGGTTTATTTAGTTAGTGTGCTGCACTATTCAGTCCCCAAATGGCCAAGGAAGTTGAACAAGTGCGCAAACCCAGTCAATGAATAAACACTACAAACACCTACAACAGGAAATAAATCCGGAGAAAATCGGATATCTTGTTACGCTTAAATGTGAGGCAGCTTTTTTACAACAAGTCCCGCGGCGACCCGGAAGCTCTTGGCCGGCCGGCCAATCCGGTCGCGGCCGACCGGAAGTCCCGCCTCCCGAGCTGCCGGCGCATGGAGCGCCCTGCCGGTCGAAGGTAGCCCGGGTCCCCAGGAGGGGGCCATGAGAAGGAGGAGTGTGGCGCCTGTTGCGGGGCTCCTCGGACCTAAGGGAGCCCCGATTGAGAAGAGGAGACGCGCCGTGAGGAGCCCCGCCGGAAGAGCGCAGTCGGTGAGTGAAGTGCGTACGTGCGTGCCTGTGTGTATGCCTTTTGGGGGGGAGGGGAGTGTGTGCGCGCGTGTGTGCGTGTGTGCGCGAGGGAATGTGTGTGCGCATGCGTGACTGTGTGATTGAGAGAGAATGCGAGGTAGGGGATAGTGTGCCTGTATGGGTGCCTGTATGTGTGCCGTATGCCTGCGTGTGCATGCGCGCGCCTGTGTGTGTGTGCGTGCATGCAGAGGGGTGGGGGCTGCCTGCCTGTGTGTGTGTGAGCAAGGGATTTGAGTCGCGCATGCGCAGGTATCAGACGCGCGCTCCCGCGAGGAAAAACGCTCGTAACAGATTGGTGTCCTCATTCCCAACTCATTCCCCATACGGGCGGCAAAAGGTCTGAAGCAGACACTCTCAATGCTCACGCATTGAGAGTAAGGTCTGCTCGACCTAAAAAGGACTGAACAGCCGTGCAGCAGCTAACAAGAGGAAGATGCCCACTGACTTGGCCCCAGCGGTGCCGGCCTGTCCCCCCCTCGAACCTGCTCCTGCGAAATCCCAGTGTGTCCTGCAGCCAGCAACCTTAAAAAACCTGGAGGACCTGCCTGCCTTCAACCTCAAAGACTTTGTCTCTTGTGAACACCAGATTTGTTCATCTGCAAACTCTGGTCTTGGCCGGAAACTGAGAATCCACATCACTCTGCACCCGCCGTCCACGGTCCAAACTCGAGTGCGCCACGAGGAAGTCACCCCGACGATCCTAACCTGAGATCCAGCGACCCCTGACCTGCCTCAAGCCTCCAGCCGATGCCTGCAGTCTAAATCCAGAAGGCCCCACTAAGCGCCACCAAAACCTGGTAAGAAGATCTGACCCCAAAAGGCACCCCTGCACCCGACGCCCCACAGCCTTGTGTGCCCCAAGCGACAGTGCCTAACCAACCCCTAACATCCCAACTTACCTTTCGAAGTGGTGGTCACACCCAGAAGACCTTCGTCCCCAAGCCTGCAGTGCCTTTGCAAACCAGAGGTCCCCTATTGAAAACAACATAGAGCCCGACGTCAAAACAGCACCTGGCTGTCCTAGTGCCGCTGAGGGTGCACCTTTGGTGCTACTTTGTTTCCCCATTTGCCCTGAGCTAAAGTCCAGGTGCTTTGCTCCCACAACCCAGTGGCCTGCTCGCCAGCAGCCACCAACCGGAGGCCTCCTATCCCCCATTGCATATCATTGGGCCTCAGCACTCTACACCCGGCCGCCCTAGTGCCGCTGAGGGTGTAACAAGAGTGCATCCTTGACCCTGGGGGACCCCTGAGTCTACCCCCAGGACCTCAACTCCCACTACCAAATACTTACCTCAAAACCGATAACACTATTTTCCTCCATAGGATAACATTGACTGTTTTTCTGTGAAAAGTTTTTGTGTGGAGTTTAAGAACCTAAACAAATTCTTTAAAATTTCATAATCTAACAAAAACGATTTTGCCTACCTGTTTTCAGGAAATGTCACCGGGTGTATCTAGGTATACTACTCTGTGAAAGCCTAGTAATCTCAAAAGTTACTCACCTGCTATTTTACTAAAAAGCCTATTCCAGTCTCTGTACTGCAATTACTAATAATTGCATTTCTCTGCATCCATACTGTAAATCAAATCAAAGTACACATACAATTATCATTCAAACTGTATTTCAATTGCATTACTACTGTAAAGTATTCATTGCTTAATTGTGCCAGGCTTGCATAGTTCTAGAAAATAAAGTAACTAAAAGAATATTTTTATTAAAAAAACAATTGGTCTGAAGTTCAGTCTTTGGGTGTGTGACATCATTTGCTGACCGTCCTGTCCTGGACACGAACGGCCGCTCCCCTGCCTCCTCCTGCGAAGACCTGGTATCGTAGAGCCTAACTCAGCAGATTTCTCATCGTAGCGCTGTCTGTTAACTTGTGACTGTAGCGCCTGACTCTACCTCTGCATTTACCCTTGTAGCGCTTTTGTGCAGACCATCTCCTATTTATTAGCGCTTGACTGCTCTGTCTATGCTTTAACCATTGTGCCTGCATTGCTAGTAATTCACATCGCTAGCGCGCACTTCCTGGCTGTACTTATCAGAACTACTTGGTTCTTTCAAAAGCGCCTCCGTTTCGCTTGTTGTTGTTGCTGCCATTTTGGGTGCATCCCCTGGCCCTTCCCCCACCTCGCTCCCGCCTCCCGGCTGACCCTCCCACCCACGGAAACCATAGGACGTCCTCACACCCTCCTAAGCTGTGACCGTCCTGTCCTGGACACGAACGGCCGCTCCCCTGCCTCCTCCTGCGAAGACCTGGTATCGTTGAGCCTAACTCAGCAGATTTCTCATCGTAGCGCTGTCTGTTAACTTGTGACTGTAGCGCCTGACTCTACCTCTGCATTTACCCTTGTAGCGCTTTTGTGCAGACCATCTCCTATTTATTAGCGCTTGACTGCTCTGTCTATGCTTTAACCATTGTGCCTGCATTGCTAGTAATTCACATCGCTAGCGCGCACTTCCTGGCTGTACTTATCAGAACTACTTGGTTCTTTCAAAAGCGCCTCCGTTTCGCTTGTTGTTGTTGCTGCCATTTTGGGTGCATCCCCTGGCCCTTCCCCCACCTCGCTCCCGCCTCCCGGCTGACCCTCCCACCCACGGAAACCATAGGACGTCCTCACACCCTCCTAAGCTGTGACCGTCCTGTCCTGGACACGAACGGCCGCTCCCCTGCCTCCTCCTGCGAAGACCTGGTATCGTAGAGCCTAACTCAGCAGATTTCTCATCGTAGCGCTGTCTGTTAACTTGTGACTGTAGCGCCTGACTCTACCTCTGCATTTGCCCTTGTAGCGCTTTTGTGCAGACCATCTCCTATTTATTAGCGCTTGACTGCTCTGTCTATGCTTTAACCATTGTGCCTGCGTTGCTAGTAATTCACATCGCTAGCGCGCACTTCCTGGCTGTACTTATCAGAACTACTTGGTTCTTTCAAAAGCGCCTCCGTTTCGCTTGTTGTTGTTGCTGCCATTTTGGGTGCATCCCCTGGCCCTTCCCCCACCTCGCTCCCGCCTCCCGGCTGACCCTCCCACGCTCCGCCCCCCTCCACTCTCCATTTATGGCCAATGCCCCCACGCGCAGCGTCCACGCGCTACGGCCACGCCGAAGGTGCGCCAAAGGTAAGCCCGTCTACGCCCGTCCGCGCCTGGACCGCGCCCAGCGCCAGACCCCCTGCCCCTCGCGCTGCCCAGCCCCCCCGCGTTTCTTACGATGCCGCCACCCTCCTAGCCCTTAACCCCGGCCGCGCCCCCAACTGCTTCCAAGCCGCTCCTGGACGCACCCATGGACCGTTCTCCTGCCTCTCCTGCAAATTTAGCGGCACCGACACCATCCCCGCTACGACCACTCCACAGACTCCCGACCCCAACCACCTAGAATGCATCCTCCTCAACACCCGATCGGTCCACAGACACGCCATCGACCTCTGGAATCTACTAGACACCATCTCTCCAGACGTCGCCTTCCTAACAGAAACATGGATGAACGCTTCCTCCGCCCCTGACATCGCCATTGCCATCCCTGAGGACTATAAGATCACACGCAAGGACCGCACCGACCATACAGGAGGAGGAATCGCTATCGTCCATAAGAAATCAATCCGCATCTCAACCAGCTCGGACGCCAACCTCGTCAACTCCGAACACCTTCACTTCCAGATCCACATCGACCCCAAGACCACACTCAGAGGCACCCTCCTCTACAGACCACCAGGACCCCGCGCAAAATTCAGTGAAGACATCACGGACTTCGTCACCCCACACGCACTCCCCTCCAAAGACTACATCCTTCTGGGAGACCTCAACTTCCACCTTGAAAAGATCATCGACCGCAACACTGCCACCCTCTTGGACAACCTAGCCAACCTCGGACTTAAACAACTGGTCACTACCCCCACCCACATCGCAGGCCACACTCTCGACCCAATCTTCACCTCCAGCAACCACGTCTCCTTCAGCCACACCACAGATCTCCTCTGGACTGACCACAGCTGCGTTCACTTCACCTACAACAAGCCGAAACCCATCAACCACCTCCAACCAACTCTACAAAGAAACTGGAACAAAATCACCACGGATCAGATCTCCACATCGCTCCTTCGAACCTCCCCAGCCCTCTCCTCTAACGCCAACGAAGCCGCCTCCAACCTCACCCTTTGGCTATCCAACACCGCCGACACCTTAGCACCACTGAAAAAACGTCAACACAAACTTGGCAACAAGAAGGCTTCATGGTTCAACGATGACCTCAAAAAGTCCAAGAAACTGTGCCGCTCCCTTGAAAAGGCCTGGAAAAAAGACCCAACCACCAGCACCAAGGACGCCTTCAAAAGCGCCACCCGCACTCACCACCAACTGATCCGAAAAGCCAAGAAAACAGCATTCAAGGATCGACTTGACAACAACGCCCACAACAGCAAGGAACTCTTCAACATCGTCAAGGAATTTTCCAACCCCTCGGCCAACTCCAACGACATCACCCCCTCTCAAACCCTCTGCGATTCTCTAGCCTCTTTTTTCCACAACAAGATTGCTGACATCCACAACAGCTTTGACAACCAACCCGGAAGCCAACCCACCCTACCACCAGCTGACCATCCTCCCCCCGTTAACACCCTTAACGCCTGGAACCCAATCTCCACTGAGGACACCATCCGCCTGATGAAGTCCATCCACTCTGGATCCCCCACAGACCCATGCCCTCACCACATCTTCAACAAAGCAGACTCCGTCATAGCCCCGCACCTCCGAGACGTCATCAACTGCTCCTTCAACTCCGCCACCTTCCCAGAAGACTGGAAACACGCTGAACTCACCGCCCTTCTGAAAAAACCAACAGCAGACCCCACCGAACTCAAAAACTACCGCCCCATCTCGCTTCTTCCATTCCCGGCCAAAGTCATCGAGAAAGCTGTCAACAACCAGCTCGCCGCCTTCCTCGAAGCCAACAAATCACTCGACCCCTCACAATCTGGCTTCCGAGCCAAACACAGCACTGAGACCGCCCTCATCGCAGCAACAGACGACATTCGAACTCTACTGGACAATGGAGACACAGTCGCCCTCATCCTCCTGGACCTCTCAGCAGCCTTCGACACAGTCTGCCACAGCACCCTTCTACAGCGCCTCAAGGACATCGGAATCCAAGGAAAGGCTCTGGAATGGATCACCTCGTTCCTCACCGGAAGAACCCAGAGAGTCCGCCTCCCACCATTCAAGTCTGAGCCCTCTGAAATCATCTGCGGCGTACCACAAGGATCCTCACTCAGTCCCACCCTCTTCAACGTATACATGAGCCCCCTCGCGGCCATCGCCCGCCAACACAACCTCAACATCATCTCTTACGCGGATGACACTCAACTAATCCTATCTCTCACCAAGGACCCCAGCACCGCCAAAACTAACCTACACGAAGGAATGAAAGAAGTCGCCGAATGGATGAAACAAAGCCGTCTGAAACTTAACTCAGACAAAACAGAAGTCCTCATCTTAGGTAATTCCCCCTCTGCATGGGACGACTCCTGGTGGCCGGAAGCCCTCGGAAATGCACCCATCCCGACAGACCACGCACGGAACCTTGGCGTCATTCTGGATTCTTCACTCTCAATGAACAGACAAGTCAGCGCCGTATCCTCTTCCTGCTTTAACATTCTTCGCATGCTCAGAAAAACATTTCGCTGGATCCCCACCGAAACAAGGAAAACAGTCACCCACGCTCTAGTCACGAGCCGACTGGACTACGGAAACACCCTCTACGCAGGTACCACCGCTAAACTCCAGAAGAAACTACAACGAATCCAAAACGCCTCAGCCAGGCTCATACTAGACATCCCACGCAACGAACACATCTCTGGTCACCTTAAAGACCTCCACTGGCTACCCGTCAACAAGAGAATTACTTTCCGACTGCTTACCCACGCACACAAATCACTCTACGACATCGGACCAGACTGCCTCAACTCTCGACTGTCCTTCTACACCCCCTCCCGCCAACTTCGCTCTTCCAGCCAAGCCTTCGCCACTGTACCTCGCATCAACAAGACCACCATGGGAGGCAGATCCTTCTCATACCTGGCTGCCAAAACATGGAACTTACTGCCCGCTTACCTTCGCCTCACCCAGAATCACCTAGCGTTTAGAAAGCAGCTTAAAACGTGGATATTCGACAAATAATCCTCCTCCCCTTCCTAAGCGCCTTGAAACCCTCTGGGTATGTAGTGCGCTATACAAATTCTATGACTTGACTTGACTACAACAAATGCTCAACACTGTCCTCTGATACTGCCTTACTGCTCGACCACACTACCACAAATAGAGAGTAAAGTGCTATCTAACTTTACCTCTACCTACCTTTGGGGTTCCACTGGACTCTGTGCACACTGGACCTCACTTTGGGATGGTATATTAAGCCAGCTTCCTACCCCACCCCCACCACACACAGGCATGAGAGAAGTGTGTCAGGCAGACCAAGAAAGGAGAGACCAAAAACAGGCACAAAGTACAGATTTCAGTGCCTGACTGATAAAGTTCATGGTTGCCGAGCATCAGGACCGGGCCAATAACAGACCTATTGATCGCACTCACTAATGCCAGGCTGGTGCCCGGCTCCTTGATTCCAGAAGCAGTGCCAGGCTGATAACAGGTGCGTGACTTCACAGCCAGGCTAATCACAGGGCCATTTGTAGACACACGCAGTGCCAGGCTAATAAAAGACCCAGTTACCATACATATCTCAGTGCCAGGCTAATAACAGTCCCATTCATTATACCGTCAAGAGTGCCAGGCTAATAACAGGCGCATTACTTACATATATTTATTTCCAGGCTAATAAAAGGACGCTGTCTCTTTAAGAGGATGCTCTATTTGGCCAAGTGGTCCAAGTGATGGGTTGCTATGGGAATTGCATCCTTAATGGCTCCCAGAGCGCAGGCCAGTTTACAGCTCCTCGTCGATAAGAGGGTAACCCAAGATGCCCCAAGCAGCCTCCTGGTCCGCGCATGCGCACTGTCCCGGGGGTGCGGAGGAGAGAGGGGGGGGGGGTGCCCTCTGGTGGAGTGACAGAGGGGAGACGAGGCGTGCCTTTGCTCATTTCATTAATTATGAATGAGTTGACTTCATCCGGCCGAGCGGGAGGCGCCTCATTGTCACTCTGGCTCCAGTGCTGGACTGGGGGTGTGCGGGGTGGGGGGGGGGGGGAGGGGGGGAGGTTCTCGAGCCTACCACTCGTTTTCATTCAGATTTCATTCAGGTAAACCTCATGTTGGACCGATTCCATCGTATACTGGGGTCGCCACATTGATGATTGCTTATTACTATGGTCAGGATCACCACAAGATCTTGATGATTTCTGCAAACACCTAAATTCGAATGACATGGACATGAGGTTTACCTGTTCCCAGAGCAAGACCAATATCACATTTCTTGATCTAGAACTCTATGTGACAAACGACACCCTCAACAGCAAACTATTCCGCAAAGAAACAGCGTGCAATGCGATCCTCCACGCGGACAGCTCTCACCCAGCGCACCAGTTAGACTCCATCCCCTACGGGGAACTGATACGAGCACGCAGAAACTGCAGCAACGACACGGATTTCTTTGAATGCATTTCAGACATGGGAAAAAGATTCCTCAGACGGGGATACAAACCTAAAGTCGTGAATAAAGCCATCTCAAGAATTAAACTACATGAGAAGGCCAAGACGCTAATACCCAAAAAGGAGAAAACACCGAGCACTCAACGACCGAGGCTGATCATGGATTACAATGAAATGAGCACAATCATCAGGAAAAGCCTTACCAAGCACTGGCACATCACTCAGCTACGACATCACCACAAGACCACTCATCGCATACAGACGGGGCAGGACCCTCAAAAACAGCCCTACTGTGCCTCACACTAACAGAACGTCAACTTGGCTCAAAAAACACACCATAGGTTTCCACAAATGCGGAAATTGTGGGGTATGTAAATGGGCAAAGAAGGGCACTAGGACCTCTGAAGGCCACAACAAAGAACAATATGTGATCAAGGTGGAAATAAATTGTAACACTAAGTATGTGGTGTACATCATACAATGCACATGTGGCAGCCAATATGTTGGCAGCACCATCAGAACAGTTAAAGAACGTGTCAGTGAACACGCTAGAGCTATTCACCAACAGGATGCTAGATACCCAATGGCTCTACACGTAGGCTCCTGCCCCTCACAAGGACTTCAGAAAAGCTTCTCCTTCTTTGGGATTGACATTGCGGAACCAAATATAAGGGGAGGCTCTTGTATGCAGAGCAGGCGTGCATGGTTACATCACCATGGCACTGCTGGTAATTTTCAGTCAGTCACTGGCGCCTCCTGCCGGACGCACCCTGTCGCCTCTCCAACTCCACGGTGGGAATGTCTGGCCGGGACGCATCACTGGGCCTGGAACTGCGGCGCCTTTCTGGTTGCACTGGTACAGACAGGCTGCTCAGGCTCGATGTGCCCTCACTGGCATCATCACCCCCTCTTGCATGGCCATGGCCACACACCTGTTGATTTTGTACTGCGGTGGTAACCTGCTCCAGGGCTTTTGCCACATCTTGGTAGCATTGTACCATTTGAATCTGCATTGCCAAGGACTTGCGCAACAGTTGTGATGTGGCATTCCCTATCAGGTGGTTCGACCGGGTATATGCAGATAGCCGGGTCAGCAGCTGGCGGTGGCAGCGGCGGGTGATGTCCTGCTGCGCCACCATCAGTTGGTTGTTTTCTTTGACTGCAGCCGTTAGCTCCTGCACATTTCCTGTAAGCTGGTTTATATTGCGTGCAGTTTTGTACAGCTGCAGCTGCATGGCTGCCATGTGCTGTGCCTGCTTGCGGTGCACAGCTAGCATCCGGGCTTCGATACCTAGCCCTAGATCTTGGGCCTGTTGCTCCCTGTCTGCTCGTGTGGCCACGGTGTGCTGCTGCCTCAACCGGCCGCTTGCCTGGGACCGCACAGTGACTGTGCTGCGTGTCTGCCTCCTGGGTGGTCGTGGGGTCTGTTCCACTGCCATGCGTGACGCCTGGGGTGGCTGAACTCCCCCTGTGGCTGCATGGGTGGCCCTGTGCGTTTGAGAAGGTGCTGGTACTGGTGCAGGTGCATGTGACGGTCCAGGTTCTGGGGCTGGATGGCTCTCTCCCTCTGTCTCCTCTGGAGTCTCCTCGATATGGAATGCCTCGCTATCTGAGGTCACTGCATCTGCAGCACCTGTGATGTGAATGAGTGCATGATTAACGATATGATTCTGGCACCTGGGATGTAGCAACATGCATGCAGCCTTGCATTCCCTGACTGGCTTTAGGGGTATGTTTCACTTGGCAGTTCTGGCTGTGTGTGGCTATCAAGGCACATTGTCACACTACAGGTCCCACAATGCAATGGGGCGTTTCTGATGGGCAGGGAACTGCATTACTGGGGTTTTCAAATGGCTAGCTCTGGGGGCATAGGCATTGTTAGGGGACAGGGTCGCAGTTGCATGGCTCTTACCTTGTGATTGGTGTGTGGGTCGGGAGGTGTCCAGATGAGTGACCCCCACGCAGGCTGAAGGGTTGATGGTGTCCTCAACCAAGTCCTCAAGTGGTGTGTTTGCGGCAACTGTGCTCTTTGGCACGGCCTCTGAGGTCATACCACCTCTTCTTGAGGTCATCGATTGACCGCTGTGTCACTCCTACGGCATTGACCTTTGCCCTGATGCGCAGCCAGATGCGTCTTTTTTCAGCCTCGGGCACCTTCCTGGAAAGCTTTCAAAAAAAGCTTGTCTTGGTCCTTGCTGACTCCCTCAATCAGGTACTCCAGCTCCTGTTCTGAGAACTTGATTTTCCTCTTCCTGCCAGTTTTACTGGATCCTGCTGAATCCTGGGACATTGTGGTTGCAATGTATGTCCTGTCTTGGGGCTGCAGGGTGTGTCTCCTGGAGCTCAGTGCTGTGCCTCCTCCTCTATCCAGCTCTGTGTTCCAAATGAGTGATGGAGCTGCCTACTTCCTGGTTGTGATGTCATCATTGTGCTCAAAATGCGACTTCCCGTTTTTGCGATCTCGCAATTTGCGATTTCGATAATTGCGAAATCGCAATTTGGGGTTGGGAAACAACCAATTCTGCGAATTTTTGAAAATTCGCATAATGCGATTGCGGGCGATTGCGATTCACACTTTTTGGCGATTTTTCAGATGCATCCCAATCTGCGAATTCTAATTAGCGATTCGGTATTTTTTGCTAATTAGAATTTGCAGAGTGGGTGCTTGATACATCTGGGGGTATGACTCTGTAATGTAACAGGTACGAACCACGATGTGCACACTGGACATATGTCTTGAAGTCTCGCATGATCAGCTGTCTGTCCGGGGTTGGCATGGGGCCCCAGCTCTTTTTACGGCTTCCGGTTATCGCTGCGGTTGGGAGAAATGGGGATGGTGTGGCAGCCTGAACAAGGGCATAACATTAAAACATAAAACTAAATAATATCCGGCGGCTTCCTCCTGTGGGCGAAAACAGGAAGTTCGGGAGCGTCACGCTTATTTTGGGGCGGGACTTCCGCCTTCTGCAGGAAGCCCGCGCCCACGGAGTGGCTGGCCCAGAGGAACAGTGGTGACACGGGGCGTCCATGCCTGAGGGAGAGCCCCGCGGTGGCTGCAGAAGTCCTGAGCCGGTAGCCGCGACAAAAGAGCCCGGTGAGTGGGGCTTAGTTGTACCGGGGGGCTGGTGCCTGGGTTTTTTTTGGGGGGGATTGAGTAGGCGTGCACTGGCTGGGGGCGGCTGCTACGTGTGTGTATGCATGGGTTCACAAGTTGCGTGCACTGGCGGAGGGGTGTGTGTGTGTGTGTGTGCGCGCGCATGTGCCTGTGGGTGCGCGTGTGTGTGTGTTAAAATAATGCTATTGCAGGAGGCTGACTTGCCTCGGAAGCGGACAGGAGATGTGCACGATGCATGGCTGTATGTGCGCGTACACCTGCTGAAATCGCCGAAAGCTCTGCGCGTGCCCATCTCCTGTCCCACTTCCGAGGCAATTTCCTAACAATAGAGCTCGTTGGCGACAGTGCTTTTGCGCTGTTTACGCCAGGCTCGATCTAAAAACGAGTCGGCAAGCACAGAGCAAAATAGTATTTTGCCACACAAGCCCCACAGCAGTGTTAGTAAATCTTTTCTCAGGTTTTTAGGTCGAGTCTAGTGGCAGCGTGCATGCGCTGCTCGCTCTGCGAAGCATGCCGTAATAGAGTATGATGTGGAAGCCCCACCCACTCTCCTCCCATATTTTTCATTGGCTGCTGTCATTGTCCTTGGTAAATGCTGGCTTCCAATTTATTATGAGGCTTGTTAGTCCCTCCTTGTTACCGCCTTGTCGCCATTTGTCACCGTACATAAGAACTGGACCTTTTACTTGGCACGTTACATGCACTGCTTTATCTAGTGAGTGAGCAATATTTTTGTTATTGACACTAATGGGGACAATGGGGGCTGCTTTCTTTTTTTGTATTTGCATGATGAGAGCGGCACCCGCTTTAAGGTCACCCTGCTCTTTATTAAATTTCAAACTTTAATACTGAGCGCAGAGCCCAATTCAAGGACACCGCGCTCGTTTTTTTGTTTTAAAAAAAATGTAATACCAAGCGCGGCTCCTACCTCCGAGACACCACACTCTGAATATTGTTTTACTTTTTAAAATTTAATACTGAGCGCGTCACCCACTTCAGGGACACCGCGCTCGGTTTCATTATTTTTTTATTAACCTTACTAATGAGCGCGGCACACGCTTCAGGGCCACCATGCTCTTTATTTTTAAAAAAAATGTTTACTTTAATGAACGCGCCACCCCCGTTACGGACACCGCGCTCTGCAATGCACTAGGTGTTGCTTTTGGCATTCTAAATGACAATGCCTTTTAATTTTTTATAAAAGCCATTGCCATTTACAATGCTAATTGCTCAAAAACTCGTCGTTGCGAGACCTATTGCATTGTAAGTGCTTGTTAAGATTGCGAATGGTGCCAGCTGCCTCTGAACATTTTTTTGCGTTGATGGCCAAGACCCAGCGGCACAACCACAGCAACCCCAGGCACCTTCTGCTAACTGCTTTCGAGAGTTCCCATCACCCTTTAAGCGCATACAGGGAGCCGACTGGTCCATTCCCGTCCCTGCCGATGGATTCCCAATCTTCCCAATCGATTCCCAATCTCTGACCTCGTGCACCAAGGACGGGGTCTGGGTGGGACCTGAGATAGACCTGGGTGGAGCCTGGGATGGACCTGGGTGGAGCCAGGGACGGGGGTGGGTGGAGCCTGGGATGGGGATGGGTGGAGCCAGGGATCGGCCTGGGTGGAGCCTTGGACGAGCCTGGGTGGAGCCTGGGAAGAGCCGGGGTGGAGCCTGGGAAGGGCCTGGGTTGAGCGTGGGACGAGCCTCAGTGGAGCCTGGGACGAGCCGGGGTGGAGCCTGGGATGGGCCTGGGTGGAGCCTGGGATGGACCTGAGTGGAGCCTGGGATTGGCCTGGGTGAAGCCTGGGAAGAGCCTGGGTGGAGCCTGGGATTGGGCTGGGTGAAGCCTGGGAAGGGCCTGGGTGGAGCCTGGGACGAGCCTCGGTGAATCCTGGGATTGGCCTGGGTGGAGCCTGGGATTGGCCTGGGTGGAGCCTGGGTGGAGCCTGGGATGGACCTGTGTGGAGCCTGGGTTGGGCCTGGGGGTAGCCTGGGACAGGCCTGGGTGGAGCCTGGGATGGACCTGGGTGGAGCCTGATATGAGCCTGGGTGGAGCCTGGGATGAGCGTGGGTGGAGCCTGGGATGGACTTGGGTGGAACCAGGGATCGGCTTGGGTGGAGCCTGGGATGGACCTGGGTGGAGCGTGGGACGAGGCTGCGTGGAGCCTGTGATTGGCCTGGGTGGAGCCTGGGATGGACCTGGGTGGAGCCTGGGATGGACGTGGGTGGAGCCTAGGATGGACCTGGGTGGAGCCTATCATTGGTCTGGGTGGGACCTGAGATGGGCCTGGGTGGAGCCTGGGATGGGCCTGGGTGGAGCCTCGGATGGACCTGGGTGGAGCCTGGGACAAGCCGGGGTGAAGCCTGGTATGGACCTGGGTGGAGCCTGTGACGAGCATGGGTGGAGCCTGGGATGAGCCTGGGCAGAGCCTGGGTGGAGCCTGGGATGAGCCTGGGTGGAGCCTGGGATGAGCCTGGGTGGAGCCTGGGATGAGCCTGTGACGAGCATGGGTGGAGCCTGGGATGAGCCTGGGTGAAGCCTGGGAGGAGCCTGGGAGGAGCCTGGGTGGAGCTTGGGATGGACCCGTGTGGAGCCTGGGATGGGCATGGGAGGAGCCTGGGTCAGACCTGGGTGGAGCCTGGGGCGAGCCTGGGTGGAGCCTGGGGCGAGCCTGAGTGGAGCCTAGGATGAGCCTGGGATGAGCCTGGGTGAAGCCTGGGATGAGCCTTGGATGGGCCTGGGTGGAGCTTGGGATGGACCTGGGTGGAGCCTGGGATGGACCTGGGTGGAGTCTGTGATGGGCCTGGGAGGAGCCTGGGTAGAGCCAGAGACGAGCCTGGGTGGAGCCTGGGATGGGCCTGGGTGGAGCCTGGGACAAGCCTGGGTGGAGCCTGGGTTGGGCCTGGGTGAAGCCTGGGATGTACTTGGGTTGAACTAGAGATGGACTTGGGTGGAGCCTGGGATGAGCCTAGGTGGAGCCTGGGATGAGCCTGGGTGGAGTCTGGGATGTACTTGGGTTGAACTAGAGATGGACTTGGGTGGAGCCTGGGATGGACTTGGGTGGAGCCTGGGATGAGCCTGGGTGGAGTCTGGGATGTACTTGGGTTGAACTAGAGATGGACTTGGGTGGAGCCTGGGATGGACTTGGGTGGAGCCTGGGATGAGCCTGGGTGGAGTCTGGGATGTACCTGGGTTGAACTAGAGATGGACTTGGGTGGAGCCTGGGATGAGCCTAGATGGAGCCTGGGATGAGCCTGGGTGGAGCCTGGGATGGACCTGGGATGAGCCTGGGATGAGTCTGGGTGGAGTCTGGGTGGAGCCTGGAATGGGCCTGGGATGAGCCTGGGATGAGTCTGGGTGAAGCCTGGGTGGAGCCTGTGTGAAGCCTGGGAGGAGCCTGGGTGGAGCTTGGGATGGACCTGGGTGGAGCCTGGGATGGACCTGGGTGGAGTCTGGGATGGGCCTGGGACGAGCCTGGGTAGAGCCAGGGACGAGCCTGGGTGGAGCCTGGGATGGGCCTGGGTGGAGCCTGGGATGGACCTGGGTGGAGCTGGGATGGACTTGGGTGGAACCTGGGTTGGGCCTGGGTGAAGCCTGGTACGAGCCTGGGTGGAGCCTGGGATGGACTTGGGTGGAGCCTGGGACGAGCCTGGGTGGAGCCTGGGATGGGCCTGGGTGGAGCCTGGGATAGACCTGGGTGGAGCCTGGGTGGAGCCTGGGATGGGCCGGGTGGAGCCTGGGATGGGCCGGGTGGAGCCTGGGACAGGCCGGGGTGGAGCCTGGGATGGGCCGGGTGGAGCCTGGGATGGGCCTGGGATGGGCCTGGGACGAGCCTGGGTGGAGCCTGGGATGGGCCTGGGTGGAGCCTGTGATGGGCCGGGTGGAGCCTGGGATGGGCCTGGGTGGAGCCTGGGACGAGCCTGGGTGGAGCCTGGGATGGGCCTGGGTGGAGCCTGTGATGGGCCGGGTGGAGCCTGGGATGGACCTTGGTGGGGCCTTGGATGGAACTGGGTGGAGTCTGGGATGGGCTGGGACGAGCCTGGGTAGAGCCAGGGATGAGCCTGGGATGGACCTGGGTAGAGCCTGGGACAGGCCGGGGTGGAGCCTGGATGGACCTGGGTGGAACCTGAGTTGGGCCTAGGTGAAGCCTGGGACAAGCCTGGGTGGAGCATGGGATTGATTTGGGTGGAGCCTGGGACAAGCCTGGGTGGAGCCTGGGATGGGCCTGGGTGGAGCCTGGGAAGGACCTGGGTGGAGCCTGGGCGGAGCCTGGGATGGGCCGGGTGGAGCCTGGGAAGGACCTGGGTGGAACCTGAGTTGGGCCTAGGTGAAGCCTGGGACAAGCCTGGGTGGAGTATGGGATGGATTTGGGTGGAGCCTGGGATGGGCCGGGTGGAGCCTGGGATGGACCTGGGTGGAGCCTGGGACAGGCCGGGTGGAGCCTGGAACAAGCCTGGGTGGAGCCTGGGATGGGCCTGGGTGGAGCCTGGGATGGACCTGGATGGAGCCTGGGTGGAGCCTGGGATGGGCCGGGTGGAGCCTGGAATGGGCCTGGGTGGAGCCTGGGATGGGCCTGGGTGGAGCCTGGGATGGGCCTGGGTGGAGCCTGGGACAGGCCGGGGTGGAGCCTGGGATGGGCCTGGGTGGAGCCTGGGACAGGCCGGGGTGGAGCCTGGGATGGGCCTGGGTGGAGCCTGGGACAGGCCGGGGTGGAGCCTGGGATGGGCAGGCTGTTTGTGGGCCAGACACCATCAGGAAGATATCTGTGGAGACTGACCTCTGTTGAAGTTCAAGAAAGGAAGGGGGCTCGCTGGTGCCCAGTGCCAGCTTTGAGACTGCCAGGGGTCCACCCACGCCAGAGACCAGCCGTTCTGAGCCCAAAGACCTCAACGAAGCCCAGGGCCAACCTGGGTGGTGTCCCTGGTGCCACTGTGTGTGGGTCCTCCTTATCCGAGGGTCCTGGCTCACGAGCATACAGCGCCTCGGCATGTTGGTGCTGCCGCGAGGGCCTAGTGCGACAGGGCGCTTCACCCTGAGAAGACTGAACCCATGCCTGCATTCACATGAACACATTGCCCTGGCACGTGCCCCTAGTGGGTACAGGGCGCTGGAGTCAGACAGACCTGGCAGGGCAGAGGGATTCACTCCCCACAGTGTCTGCGGCTGTGCCCTCTGTGTTAATGCCAATTGTCTTCCATGCTGGAGTCCCAGGAGAGACGAAAATAGGCCTGGCACCAATTAAGCTGCGAGCAGAAACTAATTATATCAGGATAGAGTCCAGATGAGGTCTGTTAACTGCCTGCCTCTGCCACCCGAGGCTGCCTGTGCCAGTATGAGACAGCGTCTGCACATCGTGAGACCGCCTATACCACCCTGCTGCATGAGACAGCCGGTGCCACACTGCAGCCTGAGACCTTCTGTGGCACACTGCACATGAGACAGTCTGTGGCACACTGCTACACGAGATAGCCTCTGCCACCCTGCTGTATGAGACAGCCTCTGCCACTCTGCAGTCCGAGACCGTCTGTAGCATACTGCTGCATAAGACAGTCTGTGCCACACTACTGTTTGAGACAGACTCTGCCCCACTGCAGCCTGCGACCTTCTGTGGCACACTGCCGCATGAGACAGTCTGTGCCACACTGCTACCCTCAGACAGCCTCTCCCACCCTACTGTATGAGACAGCCTGTGCCACCCTGCAGTCTGAGACCATCTGTAACACACTCTGCATGAGACAGCCTGTGCCACCCTGCAGTCTGAGACCATCTGTAACACACTCTGCATGAGACAGCCTCTGCCACCCTGCTGTATAAGATAGCCTGTGCCACCCTGCTGTATGGGACAGCCTGTGCCACCCTGCAGTCTCAGACCGTCTGTAACACACTCTGCATGAGACAGCCTCTGCCACCCTGCTGTATGAGACAGCCTGTGCCACCCTGCAGTCTGAGACCGTCCGTAACACACTCTGCATGAGACAGCCTGTGCCACCCTGCTGTATGAGACAGCCTGTGCCACCCTGCAGTCGTATGCCTTCTGTGCCACCCTGCTGCATGAGACTGCCTTTGCCACAATGATGCATGAGACCACATGTGCCACCCTGCACTCTGATACCGGCTGGGGCACACTGCTGCATAAGACAGCCTTTGCTACAATGTTGTATGCCATTGCCACCCTGCAGTCTGAGACCACCTGTGGGACACTGCCGCATGAGAGAGCCTGCACCACACTGCTGTATGAGACAACATCTCCCACCCTGTAGTTTGAGACCACCTGTGGCAGCTGCTGCTTGACAGCCTGTGCCACACTGCTGTATGAGACAACATCTGCCCCCCTGTAGTTTGAGACCACCTGTGGCAGCTGCTGCTTGACAGCCTCTGCCACCCTGCTGTATGAGACAGCCTGTGCCACCCTGCAGTCTGAGACCGTCTGTAACACACTCTGCATGAGACAGCCTGTGCCACCCTGCTGTATGAGACAGCCTCTGCCACCCTGCAGTCGTATACCTTCTGTGCCACCCTGCTGCATGAGACTGCCTTTGCCACAATGATGCATGAGACCACATGTGCCACCCTGCACTCTGATACCGGCTGGGGCACACTGCTGCATAAGACAGCCTTTGCTACAATGTTGTATGCCATTGCCACCCTGCAGTCTGAGACCACCTGTGGGACACTGCCGCATGAGAGAGCCTGCACCACACTGCTGTATGAGACAACATCTGCCACCCTGTAGTTTGAGACCGCCTGTGGCAGCTGCTGCTTGACAGCCTCTGCCACCCTGCTGTATGAGACAGCCTGTGCCACCCTGCAGTCTGAGACTGTCTGTAACACACTCTGCATGAGACAGCCTGTGCCACCCTGCTGTATGAGACAGCCTCTGCCACCCTGCTGTATGAGACAGCCTGTGCCACCCTGTAGTCGTATACCTTCTGTGCCACCCTGCTGCATGAGACTGCCTTTGCCACAATGATGCATGAGACCACATGTGCCACCCTGCACTCTGATACCGGCTGGGGCACACTGCTGCATAAGAAAGCCTTTGCTACAATGTTGTATGCCATTGCCACCCTGCAGTCTGAGACCACCTGTGGGACACTGCCGCATGAGAGAGCCTGCACCACACTGCTGTATGAGACAACATCTGCCATCCTGTAGTTTGAGACCACCTGTGGCAGCTGCTGCTTGACAGCCTGTGCCACCCTGCTGTATGAGACAGCCTGTGCCACCCTGCAGTCTGAGACCGTCTGTAACACACTCTGCATGAGACAGCCTGTGCCACCCTGCTGTATGAGACAGCCTGTGCCACCCTGCAGTCGTATACCTTCTGTGCCACCCTGCTGCATGAGACTGCCTTTGCCACAATGATGCATGAGACCACATGTGCCACCCTGCACTCTGATACCGGCTGGGGCACACTGCTGCATAAGACAGCCTTTGCTACAATGTTGTATGCCATTGCCACCCTGCAGTCTGAGACCACCTGTGGGACACTGCCGCATGAGAGAGCCTGCACCACACTGCTGTATGAGACAACATCTGCCACCCTGTAGTTTGAGACCACCTGTGGCAGCTGCTGCTTGACAGCCTGTGCCACACTGCTGTATGAGACAGCCTGTGCCACCCTGCAGTCTGAGACCGTCTGTAACACACTCTGCATGAGACAGCCTGTGCCACCCTGCTGTATGAGACAGCCTCTGCCACCCTGCTGTATGAGACAGCCTGTGCCACCCTGCAGTCTGAGACCGTCTGTAACACACTCTGCATGAGACAGCCTGTGCCACCCTGCTGTATGAGACAGCCTGTGCCACCCTGCAGTCGTATACCTTCTGTGCCACCCTGCTGCATGAGACTGCCTTTGCCACAATGATGCATGAGACCACATGTGCCACCCTGCACTCTGATACCGGCTGGGGCACACTGCTGCATAAGACAGCCTTTGCTACAATGTTGTATGCCATTGCCACCCTGCAGTCTGAGACCACCTGTGGGACACTGCCGCATGAGAGAGCCTGCACCACACTGCTGTATGAGACAACATCTGCCACCCTGTAGTTTGAGACCACCTGTGGCAGCTGCTGCTTGACAGCCTGTGCCACACTGCTGTATGAGACAACATCTGCCACCCTGTAGTTTGAGACCGCCTGTGGCAGCTGCTGCTTGACAACCTGTGCCACATTGCTGTATGAGACAGTACCCCCACACTGCTGTATGAGACAGCATCAGACGCTCTCTGTATGAGGTAGACTCAAACATACTGCAGCCCTACCAACTTGTACATAAATCTCACTGTGCGATTAGGGTGCGTGGCCTTGGAGGGGGTGGGCTTGTGCCAAGCAGTAGGGAGAGCGACCCTTGACCCGGCTCAGGGTAGGCCGCTCCCGAGACTGCTTACTGCTGCTTATCTTGTGCTAATCTTTGTGCCACTGTTGTTTTTGCCTTTCCCTCCCCTGTTATACGGTTGTTCAACTTTGTTTTTCTTTTTCTCCGTAGCCCCGCTGTGTCCGCTCCCGCAGCTGACTCACCTGCGGCCCCGCCCCATCAGCGCCCATTTGCGACCCCGCCTCCCAGCTGCTCCTCCCTCCCTACTCCCATTATATGAAGGCCGCGCAGCGGCTGCGCGCAGCGGGGGCACCGCTGGCATCCGGCCCACCAACCCACCTACCAAAGAACCCAACTACCTCAGATGCGTCCTTCTCAACACCCACTCCGCACGCAAACACGCCGTTGAACTCTGGGACCTACTCGACTCCAACACCCCAGATGTCGCCTTCCTGGCAGAGACCTGGCTGAACCCCTTCTCGGAACCCGACACCGCCATAGCCATCCCGGAAGGCTATAAGATCACCCACAAGGACCGCACCAACGGAGTAGGAGGAGGAATCGCCATCGTCCACAGGAATACTCTCAAAGTCTCAACCAACACAGACGACATCCTCAGCAGCGCCAAACACCTGCACTTCCAGATTCTCACCAATCCCAACACCACCCTTAGAGGAACCCTCGTCTACAGACCCCCGAATCTCGAGCACGGTTCAGCGACTCCATCACCGACCTCGTCAGCACAACCGCCTTCGCCTACACAGACTACATCCACCTCGGGGACCTGAACCTCCACCTCGAGAACAACAACGACACCAACTCCACCACCCTGATCGACAACCTCGTCAACTTCGGACTCAGACAACTTGTCACTACACCCACCCACTCCGCCGGCAACATGCTCGACCCCATCTTCTCCGCAAGCTCCCACATCTCCTTCAAGCACACCACGAGCTCCACTGGACCGATCACCGCTGCATCCACTTCACCTTCTGGAAACCCACCACGCACCGCCACACCCAACGGATGCCCCGCCGCTGCTAGAGCAAAGTTACCGAAGACCAGCATTCCACCACCCTCGCCCGGAGTCCACCCGCAGACCTGACCGACCCTGACACCGCTGCTCACAACATCACAGTGGATCACCGACTGCGCCAACACCTTCACCCTACTCATGAAGCCCTCCAACACCCACACCAGCAAGACCTCCAGGCCTCCAAGCAAACCTGCCGAAAACTAAAAAAAAAACTGGACCTGTGAACAAACACCGGAAAACTACACAGCCCACAAGAACGCCACCCCCAGACACCACCACATCATCAGATCCGCCAAAAGGACATCCTTCAAAGAACGCCTAGACAACAACGCACACAACATCAAAGAGCTCTTCAACACCATGAAGGAACTCTCCAACCCCAGCTCCAACACCAACGACATCCCACCCTCACAAGACCTGTGCGACTCGCTGGCCACCTTCTTCCATCGCAAGATCGCAGACATCCACAACAGCTTCAACGCCGCGTCCACCCCGGCAACCACTGAGACCCCCGCTCCCACGACCACCACCCACACAAACCGCCTGCTCTCCTGGACCAACATCAATGATGACGACACCATCAAGATCATGAACACCGTCCACTCCGGATCCCCGTCAGATCCGTGTCCACACCACATCTTCAACAAAGCAGGCAGCACCATGGCACCCCATCTCCGGAAAACCATCAACATCTCCTTCGAGACATCGGCCTTCCCGGAGAGAGCTGGTAGCAGTCAGAGATCAACGCCTTACTCAAGAAACCCAAGGCAGACCCCAAGGACCTCAAGAACTTCCGACCCATCTCCCCACTCCCATTCCCGGCGAAGGTCATTGAGAAGGTTGTCAACAAACAACTGACCAGCTTCCTCGAGGAGAACAGCAACCTGGACCTGTCCCAGTCCGGATTTCGCAGCAACCAAAGCACCGAAACTGCCCTCATCGCCGCAACCGAAGACATCAGGACCCTGCTAGACAACAGAGAAACCGCGGCCCTCATCCTCCTGGACCTGTCAGTCGCCTTCAACACAGTCTGCCACCGCACACTACAAGCACGCCTCTACGATGCCGGAATCCAAGAGAAGGCCCTGAACTGGACCACCTCCTTCCTCTCCAGCAGAACACAGAGCTTCCACATCCCCCCTTCCGCTCCGAAGCCACCGGGATCTTCTGTGGCGTAGCCCAACGTTGTTCAACGTCTACATGGCACTGCTCGCCCACGTAGCACGACGGCACAACCTCAACATAATCTCCTACGCCGACGACACCCAGCTGATCCTCTCCCTCACCAAGGAGCCCCACACCGCCAAAACCAACCTCCAAGAAGGAATGAAGGCCGTCGCCGACTGGATGAGGAACAGCCGACTGCAGCTGAACTCAGACAAGACGGAGGTTCTCATCCTCAAATCCACACCCTCGGCCTGAGACGACTCCTGGTGGCCGACTGCACTAGGAACACCCCCAACACCCACCAACCACGCACACAACCTAGGGGTCATCCTCGACCCTACCCTCTCCATGATGAAGTAGGTCAACGCCGTCTACTCCTAAGTCATAAGTCATAAGTTCTTATATAGCGCACGAATCACCAAAAAGGTCTCAAGGCGCATAGCAGAAAGAGACAACAACCATGAGTTAAAGAGAGTGACGCTGATTAGTTAGGGAAGAGCCATGTTTTCAGACCCTTCCGAAAGGCCAAGTGGTTAGAAATGGACGACAGATGAAGGGGCAGTTTGTTCCAGAGTAGGGGGGCTATATAAGAGAAGGCCCGACAGCCATTTCTCGTGGTCCTGGCCCTTGGTTGGACCAGGAGGCATTTAGCACTGGATCTTAGAACTCTGGAAGGATTATACAAAACCAGTTTATTTGCTAGATAGGAGGGACAGTTTCCCATAGGAAGCTTGTGGACGATACTAAGTATCTTGAAATGGCTTCTTTGGTGCACAGGGAGCCAGTGTAATTCCCTGAGACTAGGCAGAGCTGGTGACCTAGGGGACAGGCCAAGCACCAAACGAGCTGCGGTGTTCTGAACCGTTTGTAGCTTGGTCAACAGACACTCATTTATGGAAGCAAACAGGGCATTATCATAGTCTAAACGACTGATAATGAGCCTCTGAATCAAGGGTTTCCTAGATTTAAGGGGGAGCTTACTACTTACCTGTGAGGGTCTCAAAGCGCTGAGGGGGAGGGGTGTGCTGCTACTGCTCGAAGAGCCAGGTCTTGAGGAGTCTTCTGAAGGTGAGTGGGTCTTGGGTCTGCTGTAGGTGGGTAGGGAGGGTGTTCCAGGTCTTGGCCGCGAGGAAGGAGAAGGATCTGCCGCCAGAGGCAGTTCGTTGGATGCGTGGGACCGCAGCGAGGGCGAGGTTGGCGGAGAGGAGCTGGCAGGTGGGGGTGTAGAAGCTGAGTCGGCCGTTGAGGTAGGCTGGTCCGGTGTTGTGGAGGGCTTTGTGTGCGTGGGTGAGTAGCTTGAAGGTGATCCTTTTTTCGACGGGGAGCCAGTGTAGGTCTCTCAGGTGAGGGGTGATGTGGCTGTGGTGAGGGACGTTGAGGATCAGTCGGGCGGAGCGTTTTGAATGCGTTGCAGTCATCGTGTGGGTGCTTGGCTGGGATGCCTGCGTAGAGAGCGTTGCCGTAGTCTAGTCTGCTGCTGACGAGGGCCTAGGTCACTGTTCTTCTTGTTTTGGTTGGTATTCACTTGTAGGTCCTGCGTAGCATGCGTAGGGTGTTGTAGCAGGAGGAGGAGACGGCGTTGTCCTGCTTCGACATGGAGAGGGAGGAGTCGAGGATGAATCCCAGGTTGCGTGCATGGTCGGAGGGTGTTGGTACTGTTCCCAGCTTGGTCGGCCACCAGGAGTCATCCCAGGCTGAAGGGGTGGTTCCGAGGATGAGGACCTCCGTCTTGTCCGAGTTCAGCACCATTCGGCTGTTCCTCATCCATTCGGCGATGGCCTTCATTTCCTCGTGGAAGTTGGTTTTGGCGGTGTGCGGGTCTTTGGTGAGGGAGATGATCAGCTGGGTGTCGTCGGCGTAGGAGATGATGTTGAGGTCATGCTGGTGGGCGACGTGTGCGAGGGGGGCCATGTAGATGTTGAACAGCGTCGGGCTGAGGGATGATCCCTGGGGTACGCCGCAGATGATGTCGATGGCTTCGGAGCAGAAGGGGGAAAGGCGGACGCTCTGCGTTCTGCCGGAGAGGAAGGATGTGGTCCAGTCCAGGGCCTTCTCTTGGATTCCGGCTTCTTGGAGGCATGTCTTTAGTGTGCAGTGGCAGACCGCATCGAATGCGGCTGACAGGTCCAAGAGGATGAGGGCTGATGTTTCGCCGTTGTCAAGTTGGAATCTGATGTCGTCTGTGGCGGCGATGAGGGTTGTCTCGCTGCTGTGGTTTCTTCAGAATCCGGACTGGGATGGGTCTAGGATGTTGTTGTCCTCGAGGTAGCGGGTCAGTTGCGTGTTGATGACTTCCTCAATGACCTTCACCGGGAAAGGGGGCAGAGAGATGGGCTGGAAGTTCTTGAGGTCCTTGGGGTCCGCCTTGGGTTTCTTGAGAAGGGCGTTGATCTCGGCGTGCTTCCAGATTTCTGGGAATGTGGCTGTCTCGAGGGAGATGTTGATTACTTTCTGTAGTTGGGGTGCGATGGCTGCGTCTGCTTTGTAGAATATGTGGTGTGGGCAGGGGTCAGACGGTGAGCCTGAGTGGATGGAGTACATGATCTTGCGTGTTTCGTCATCGTTGACGTTGACATTGGTCCAGGTGGTCAGGCGGGTGGTATGGGTGAGGTTAGCACGGGCATGGAGTCTGGCATTGTCGGGGCAGTCGAGATGTTAAAGCTGTCGTGGATGTCAGCGATCAAGCGATGGAAGAAAGTGGCCAGTGAGTCGCACAGTTCTTGTGAGGGTGGGATGTCATTGGTGTTGGCGCTGGGGTTGGAGAGTTCTTTAACGATGCTGAAGAGTTCTTTGCTGTCGTGAGCATTGTTGTCCAGGCGGGCTTTGAAGGACAAACTTTTGGCAGATCTGTTGAGGTGGTGATGTCTGCGGTTGGCGTTCTTGAGGGCTGCGTGGCTGTCCATTCGTCGAGCCATTTCTTCTCCAGTTTCTGGCATGTTCTTTTGGATGTCTGGAGCTTTTCGGTGAACCAGGTGGCTTTCTTGCTGGTGCGGCTGTTGGCGGGTTTCTTGAGCGGGGCGAGGGTGTTGGTGCATTCGTCTATCCATTGCCTGAAGTTGCGGGCGGTGGTGTCTGGGTCGGTGAGGTCGGTGGGTGGTTTCTGGGCTAGGGTAGTGGTTAGCTGGTCTTCGGTGACTTTGCTCCAGCAGCGACGGGGCAGCTGTTGGGTGCGGTGGTGCGTGGTGGGTTTCTTGTAGGTGAAGTGGACGCAGCAGTGGTCGGTCCAGTGGAGTTCGGAGATGTGGTTGAAGGAGACGTGGGTTCTTGTGGAGAAGATGAGATCAAGCGTGTGGCCGGCGGTGTGGGTGGGTGCGTTGACGAGTTGTTTGAGGCTGAGGTTGGCGAGGCTGTCGATCAGGGTGGCGGTGTTGGCGTCGTTGTTGTTCTCGAGGTGGAAGTTCAGGTCCCCGATGAGGATGTAGTACGTGGAATCGAGTGTGTGGGTGCTGGCAAGGTCGGCGATGGAGTCGCTGAACTGTGGGTGGGGTCTGGGGGGTCTGTAGAGGAGGGTTACCCTGAGGGTGGTGTTAGGGTCGGAGTGGATCTGGAAGTTCAGGTGTTCGGCGATGCTGGGGGTGTGATCTGAGTGTGTGGAGACCTTGATGGAGGATTTGTGGACGATAGCTATTCCTCCTCCGATTCCGTTGGTGCGGTCTCAGCGGGAGATCTTGTAGCCGTCCGGGATGGCTAAGGGGATGTCCGGTGCCGAGGCGTCGTTCCACCAGGTCTCGGTCAGGAAGGCGACGTCTGGGGCGGAGGTGTCGAGCAGGTCCCAGAACTCGACGGCGTGTTTGCGTGTGGAGCGGGTGTTCAGGAGTATGCAGCGGAGATGGTTGGGTTCGTTCTTTGGTGGATTGGCGGTTCTGTCGCAGGTGAAGCTGCAGTTGCGGCAGGTGAAAGGTCCATGGGTGCATTTCGAGGCAGCCTGGAAGCAGGTGGGTTGTCGTCTGGCATTGAGAGCGTGGAGAGTGCTGGCGTCGTATCGGAGTGTGGCGTAGTGGCATACGCGGGGTCCAGGGGGTCTGGCACTGGGTGCGGTCCAGGCGCGGACAGGCACAGACGGGCTTGCCTCTGGCGCGCCCGATGCGCGAGGCCGCCATTTAAGGTGGGGAGGGATGGAGGAGCAGCTGGGAGGCGGAAGCGGGGCAGGGCCGCAGGGGAGCAGTGGCGGGAAAATGGGCAGAGGTTTACAGAGGAGAAAGGGGGAGATGAGCAGGACGCGAGGGCAAAACGGCAAAAAGCAAGGTACAGACAGGAACAGAACTTACAGAAATGACAAAAAACAATGGCAACAATGGGGAAAGAAAATGACAGGCTCAGGCAGGCAGTCAGGACAGCAGGATCGAACTAGCGATCAGCAGCAGCGAGGGGGAGAGGCGCTGGCAGACAGGTGGAGCTGTGCGGCAGTGGTGGAGCGACCTGGCCTTCAGTGGCTGTTATGTTTTACATAAAATGGTGCAATCCCTGCAGGTTAACCTAAAACAAAGATGTCTATTACCAGGAGAACACAAGAGAGGGTACCCAGATATAAGAGCAATCAAATGAAATAAATTAATACGGGCACAATTTCTCCAATTCTCGGGATTACGACAACACAAAATGAATATTTTTAAAAATTGTCGTAGGAGGGAAAAAGCAAAAAATCGTAAAGTAAAACAGGACCAAAATTGGTTGGACATTCGGATGGCAGCAAAACAAAAAAATAAACGTAATTACTGGAGTCTAATCGCCAAAGAAACAGGCACGAAAAATTATTTACAAGCCTCACCAGTTCCCCCAACCGAATGGGAATCATACCTAAGTAACCTGTACAAACTAAACGAGAGGAAAGAAAGTGCAACCCCAGTTTTAAGATTAGAGGAGGTAAAATTTTAGACATTGGTGCTCCATCTCCTCTGCTAATCGAACACTATATAAAAATGTCAAGAACGTCCGCAGCAATGGGTCCGTACCAGATCCCAATTAAGTTTTGCAAAGTAACCCAAAAGAGTGGAGCAAGTTTCTAGCCCCCCTTTTTTCCCACTGTTTTGCAACTGGTGAAATTCCAAAATCTTGGAAGGGGAGCATAGTGATTCCAATATATAAGAAGGGCTCCCGGCTGCTTCCAAATAATTACTGACAGATCGCCCTGCTGGATGCAGCAGGGAAAATATTTGCGGCAAGTGTTCTTGAACACCTTCAATAGTGGGCTTATTCAACGGAATCGATTCCTCTAAATCAAGTCGGGTTCCGACCAAAACACTCTGTAATCAACAACATTGCAGTGCTGCAAACAATAATAGACAAATACATGGTCTTAAAATCACAGGTTGTTTATGCAGTCTTTGTCAATTTTAAGACAGCATTCAACAGTGTGGATAGACCTATACTCAGGAGTAAGCTTAGATAATTGAGAATCCCAGATAATCCTCTGCATATAATTACACCACTGTACTCATAAACATGGTGCAAAGTTTAAATGGGGAAAGAGAAGGGACTCACTAGCCCAATTGATACACCAATTGGTCTCAGGCAAGGGCGCCTCTTAGCTCCTATCTTGTTTTCTTTATACCCCAGTGATTTCCCGGACGGTTTTTATCAGGTTATCAATTTTCCACCAAAAGTCACATCAGACATAATTCATATTTTGATGTATGCCGATTACGTAGTCATCTTAGACCCTACGCCGTTAAGGAACCTTCAAGCACTTACTAAATATACAGAAGAAAACTTCTTAGTGCCGAAGTTTAAAGACCGAAGCGAGAGGAGTTGTCCCAAATGTGGGGAACGGGGCGCAGATGATCTACAGATGTTTGACCAATGCCCCCACCTGGAAGAATTTTGGAGAGAAATAGGTAAAATCTTGTCCAAGACACTGGGAATGCAGGTGGACGTGAGTATGAATTTGATTATTTTTGGGAGACTTGGAAACTGGCCCGGGAATCTAAACTAAGTAAAGACCAAGAAAAATCTTGTTTGTATTAATATTGCTAGCGAGAAGGGAGATTTGTATTAACTGGCTAAAAAAAACACCTCCAACTGTTATTGAGCGGGTGGCTTCTGTTCAAAGAATAAACAAAATAGACAGAAGCAGGAATAGGGGAAGAGCAAACAAATTTTGGACAATTTGGGAAAATGATATGATCAATGGGCAACAACACCGTTAACATTGCAATTGTCCAATGATTTAAAGCCATACAATAGATTACATCAAGTGGAAACTTGAACGAGCAGTCAAAGTGACTAGCTCATCCCAGAATTGAAATCGAAATGGAATGGACAAAAAGGGGCTCAAGAGTATTAGGGGAAGTGGAAATTATCCACGCACAAGCTGCGAGTACCCAGGAGATTCCCCAAAAGGCCGGTACCACTAAGAAAACTGGGCACCCAACACCCCCAATTTCAAACTATTGCTACATGAGGACAAAAAAAACAAAAACAAACACAACACCAAGGATAAGTTTTGAATTCGATATTCAACACTGTATCAATTTATAAACTTTATCCCGAGACAAAAGAATATAAACAAGTGCAACAGTATACTCGCTTCAACTTAAAGTATGGAGTCACACGACGCATTTCATTGCTTCGGCTCGGGATTCTCCCTTTTAAAGCATTTACTGCCAATTGGACCCTGAATGAAAATGCCAGCAGCACCTGTGATATCTGCAGTGTTGTGGTACAAGATCTGAAACACGCTTTGTTTGTTTGTCCTAATTTGACAATTGTAGACAGTAGAAAACGATTCATAAAACCAAACCAAACAAAATGTAAAACGAATTCTGCCCAGAACTTGATCTTGCTTCTTAAATCACTGCCTACTGAATTTGTGTTATAACATGTTTACATTTTTTTACATTCTTTTTTAAACGATCGTCTAGTATTTAAGTAACTTTTAACGACAATTTTTTATTATTGCATATAATTGTTGTTCTCAAATTTGAATTTTGAATTTTAACATATTTATAGAGCGCGCTTATACCGGGTCGGTTTCATGGCGCTAGGTAGCGGTGAACCAGTGGACATAGAGACGGAGGCTAGACTGCTAGGGATCTGGAGAACAAGAAGGTCTTAAGATGTTTACGGAATTCCGCATAGGAAGTAGAAGCTCTGAGGGCAGAAGGGAGAGAGTTCCAAAAAGATGGAGCTAGGACCGCAAATCTCGTCCCCCCGGACCTCTTCTTCCTAAAGCGGGGAATTGTCAAGAGGGCCTGGTGAGAGGAGCGGAGCTCTCTGGCCGGAAGGTAAGGTGATATGACATCACAAAGGAAGACAGGGGCAGTCCCTGACCTAGCCTGATAAGTCATGCAGCCCAACTTGAAGAGAGCCCTCTCCTTCACCGGTAACCAGTGCAGAGATTGCAACAGAGGGGTGGCATGGTGAAATTTAGGGAGTCCGTAAATCAGGCGGGCAGCCTGGTTTTGTATCTGTTGAAGGCGATAGATCAGGTAGTCTGGGGCGCCATTATAGACCACATTCCCATAGTCAAGGCGCGATAGCACCATGGCCATGAGGATAAGCTTAAGGGCGGGAACAGAAAAAAAACGGGAAACCTTACGAATAGTGCGAAGGGAAAAGAAACAGGAGGACACCACTGAGTGAACCTGCGTATGAAGGGAGAGCTGGGAATTGATAAAGATGCCCAGGGTTTTGACCTTTGGAACCGGGAGGGGAGGGGGACCAAGTGAGTCGGGCCAGAAAGACGGGGACCAGAGGCTGCAACCACTCCCAGTCAAAACCAGTTCGGTTTTGTCAGTATTTAGTTTGAGGTGGTTGCAGTTCATCCAATCTTGGATGAAGAGCATCACCCTCTGGAAGTTCTGGGCAGAGGAGGGAGAATGGGAAAGGTTAAAAATAAGTTGGAGGTCGTCGGCGTAATTGAACACCGAGACCTCCATCTGCTGTAAAGAAAAAATAAGGGGTGAGATGTATAAATTAAATAGCAGGGGAGACAAAGAGGAGCCCTGGGGAACGCCGCATGTCACTCTACGAGGAGGGGCAGCAAAGTCGGCCAGATGGACAGCCTGCTCCCTGTCCGTTAGGAAGGACCGGAGCCAGGCGTGGGCCGTGCCCCCAATGCCCGCCGCCTCGACACGGGTCAACAGAATGTCATGATCCACCGTTTTGAACGCGGCGGACAGATCTAAGAGGACCAGGGCCTGGGGGAGGCAGATGTCAAGGCCCTCCCTCAGTTTGTCCATCACCGAAACTACCACCTTCTCGGTTGAGTGCAGCGGGCGAAAACCTGCCTGACAAGAGGAGGCACTCCACACCACTGGAGTCAAGCTAGCCGGGCTGATGAGAGGTGTTACCTCGAAACCGGTCCGGTCCTCGGATGCTTGATTCCGTTCTGGGAAGGACATGGCTTTTGTAGTTCGGACTGGACTGTTCCCATGGGGCAACAGGGTCAGAGCTGATTTGCATATCGCCATTGTCTAACCCAGGGTGGTGTGGAGTGCAAAAAAACGATGGATTTGGGCCCAGATCTTTTGACTGGGGGAGTGTGTGACATTGATCCACATTCAGTCCATCACTTGTTGTTTTGACAAGAGGAGAGGCGGCCAGTAGACTCCACAAAGGAGCTCAGAGTCCCGGTAACATGAGCCTCTGAGACCTTCGCCAAGTAAGGGAGAAGGGAAATGGGACGATAGTTAGCGGGCAGAGATGGATCGGCACCTGCCTTTTTCAGGATCGGAATGATAACTGCTGATTTATGGGCGTTTGGGACGATGCCAGTTTTAAGGGAGTGGTTAATTAATGTGAGTGGAGGGGAGTAACAGCTGGAAAAGATGTCTTTCAGGGCAAAAGCCGGGCCGATGTCCTGGGGTGAACCCGATTTTACCCGAGCCAGTAAGGGGAGGAGGGTTTCTCGTGTCGAAGGGGGAAGCTGAGTGAGAAGTGGAGCGGCGGGCTGCGGGGGAGCGGTGGACGGTGTCGGGAGTGAGGGAGGGATGTTGGCCTTAATGAGAGCTACCTTCTCAATAAAGAAGGAGTTAAGGGAATTGCAGAGTGATTGAGACGGAGGGATTTTAGAAATCACCCTGTCGGAGGCAGCGAGCTCGTGTACCGTGGCGAATATTTCCTTAGATTGATTTTCCGCTGCCAGAATTCTACCAGAAAAGTACTCAGTTTTAGCTTTTAGTATGTCCCTTTTATATTCATTGAGTACCAGGCAGTACTTTACTTTAAGAAGGGGACAGTAGGTGCGTCGCCATGCTCGTTCTGCTCTGCGCGCCGCCAACTTCTTGTCCCTGAGGAGAGGAGTGAACCACCTGTTGGCAGCGTGGGCGCGTTTAATAGCCACTCTCTTAAGGGGAACAATGCTGTTGCATGCCTTTAGCAGCCAGTTGTTAATGGCTGTGAGCTGAGTGGGGAGGGATAGATCACTAAGCTCAGGGCTAGATGCCGCAAGGGAAGAGCAGACATCGGGAAGATCAGCCTTGTCCCACTTTCTAACCCAGATGTTTTTGGGCAAAGGAGGTTTAGGCGGCTGTCCAAGGTTTAGTGCAAAAGAAATAAGGGAGTGGTCTGACCAAGGACAGGGCGAGGTGATAGGAGAGTTGGTTGGGATATTGAGGGTCCATATTTGGTCGAGCTGATGACCTTGGATGTGAGTTGGTGTAGCAAGCTGGGGGAGGAAGTTGAGACTAACAAGCAGGGCTGTGAACTCCTTAGATCTGGCGTCCTCAGCCGGGTCATTTGGCCAATAGTTTAGATCTCCGAGAACCAGGACTGCTGAATTGTTCACTACTAAAGTGGCCAAAAGGTCCTCAATGGAAGTAAGAAATTGGGGAGTGGACTGAGGGGGACGATAAATAAGTACACAAGTCAAGGGAACCCCAAATGAAGTGGAACGGACTACTAGACAGTCTACAGCGGGAATAGGGGAGGAAGGTAGTGTCTGGAAGTGAAAATCAGTGCGGGTTATCAGGGCGACACCTCCTCCTGTCTTTCCCCCAGAGCGATCCATTCTAATGGCCGAATAGGTCGGGGGCAGCATGGCTAAAAGGCTCGGAAGGGAATCATCCCTGAACCATGTTTCTGTGAGAAACAATAGGTCGGGTTGACGAGAGTCGAGCAGATGGAATAGCTCAAGCTGATGGCCGATCGCAGACCTGGTGTTAAGGAGGATCGCGGTGGTGGTGGGCTGGGGGCTACAGGGGGTGCAAGGAGGGATGGAATCGAGAGTAGGTGCCCGGTGAGCAAGGGGTGGTGGGGCATCAGACAGGTGGTGTAATGACAAATCAGGACGTGAATGTGCAGAGGGAAAGCTGCACAGCCCAAGAGAGGCAATGCGCTCTAGCACGATGGAGGGTGGAGGACACAAGTGCCAGAGGGAAAGCATGGCCGCCGGGGGGTATCTGATGAATAGTGGGGCAGAGTGGCGGGCCCCTAGCCCCGGCCAGCCGCGGACGGGCGCAGACGGGCTTAACTCAGGCGCAACTTCGGCGCGCCTTCGTCGCGCCCGCTGCGCTCGTCACATACTGCCCGTATAAGTAGGGAGCAGCGTGGGGGGAGTGGCTACCAAGTCAACTCGGCTATGAACCCAAGCCAAGATGGCGCCCGCGATCGCGGGAGCCCCTCACCCAGCCCACAGCGAACTCCAGAGCCCCTGAAAACGTAAGTACAGGTTAGACAGGCCTGTTAACTTTGAGTACAGGGGTTAGAAAAGAAATATACAGGTGACAGTTAAAACATTGCAGCAACTCGTAATCAGCAGCGCATAAAATTAAAAAACGGAAACTGTGTCCACAGCTCCCCGGCAGTGCCAGGTAAGACCCTCTGCCACCGGGTCAATCGCTATCACCTTGCCGGGGGCCGGAACTGCAGCTAAGTAGGGAGCAGCGTGGGGGGAGTGGCTACCAAGTCAACTCGGCTATGAACCCAAGCCAAGATGGCGCCCGCGATCGCGGGAGCCCCTCACCCAGCCCACAGCGAACTCCAGAGCCCCTGAAAACGTAAGTACAGGTTAGACAGACCTGTTAACTTTGAGTACAGGGGTTAGAAAAGAAATATACAGTAGAGAACTAAATCCAATAAAACTTGATTGATTGAAACGTGATTGATTGTATTACTCACATAGAGACATTCCACATTGATAAATCCTTTTTTGCATTAAAGGTGGCAACTCTAAGGTACAGAGGTGATCGCTGCTGGTAACATGCTTAGCGCTTATTACATAAAGGGTTGGAGACCCCTGATGTGGAACATGGCAATGTTCCTTTTCCGTCTGTGCACCCGGGATCTGGAACAGCATCCCTCCGCAGCGCCCGAGGCTGCCATGATTTAGAAAGAGTTGAGGACCCACCTCTTAAAAAAACACGACCTGACTGTGCAGTAACAGAAGCGACTGCCTCGCCGACCACTCAAGGACCCACGAGAATCCTTTGCTGCCTTTCAGCGAGGTCCGCTCTACCTAAATACCAAATACATACATACATACACACACATACATGCAAACATACATATACAAATCCATACGTACACCATGGGGCCGATTCACTAACTTAAGACAAAAGCCTAAACTTACTACTTTTGGTATTCACAGAAGTTAGGATTTTGTCTTAAGGTTGTCTTAAGACAAACTTAAGATAGACTTAAGATAGACTTAAGATAGACTTAAGACAGACTTAAGACAGACTTAAGACAGACTTAAGACAAACTTAAGACAGACTTAAGACAAACTTAAGACAGACTTAAGACAGACTTAAGACAAACTTAAGACAAAATCTTAACTCAAGTCTGTCTGTCTGTGGGTGTTTCGGTGGGTTTTCTCAAGCAACACCCATGGATTTTGACGCGGCCCGAGATTTACAAAGTAATGTAAACCTGGGGAAGCGCCAAAAACCTTAAGGGTCCCGAGGTGAGGTTTATCAAGGAGAATTTCTCCTCGGTTTGATCTCTTTCTATGTGCGCTGCATTCAATGGAGGCCGCTTGCACCGCGGTCCAAGAGTGCCTGTGCTGGTGCAGGGAGACAGAACAGCAATGCACTGTATTGCCTCATACGCTGCATTCCAGCCCTTTCACAATGGCATACGGCAGTGTCGCAAGCTGCCCTGACGCGCTGTCCTATGCCATAAACGAGCGCTCTGTCTCACTCCTCTGCGCTGCGTTGCAGGCGTAGGTGCAGGTGACGCGATCAGAGCGCCCCCTGACCCTACCGCATGCTAACAACACTCTTCCCGCCCAGAGGACACTGTGAACCCACCCTTGACCAGCCAATCACAAGGCACAGAGAAGCCTCTTCATAGTTCACAGGAATAGTGCTTCGGGTTATTCTTAGGGGTTTGAGGCACTATACAAATACTCAAACAATTCCACCCAAGCAAATGGGTTCTGCCAAGATATAAATACACTGGATTATTAACAATCAGGCTTTCCTCTGCAGTGTGCATGGAAGAGACTTGACCTTTGGCTTGGGAAGCACATGTTCTCAGTTCTTGATAAGAGTCTTTCTTCTAGCTTTGCCTCTATGCCTTGGCATCTTCATGTGTGTAACTGAGGAGCTAAACAGAGCAGACGCCACACCCCTTCGAAACTTCATGCGGGGCAGGAGGAGAGAGGGTGGGGTGCACACGTTTTGTCCTGTGACAGAGAGGGGGGTCTGTGTTTTAGGACTGACCTGTGATCACCAGGCACTAAGGACCTGTGTGGTGGTAGAGTGTCACTCGTGTTGGACTCCGCCCGCCACCAAGGTGTGCAGGCTCAGGGCTGCTGAACCCAGGACAGGAGACTGAGGTTGGATCCTTGGGGTGTTGGGTGACGTCACCTGGTCCAGGATTCAGTTTTCAGTCCTTCTGAAGGCTTTTGCCCCCTTGAGGTTTGGCTCCCAGAATGCAGTAGTGGAGGGTAAGGGTTGAGGCAGGCCCTCCATCCCAGGTCTTCCTGGTCACAGAGGTCTTCTAGGGTGGCTGGGACCGAGGTCTTGCCAGACCCACGTTCAGGATACTCACAGGAAATCTTTCCCCTGCCCTTCATGTCCAGACCTGAGAGCCCTCAGAGCCAGGGTACACTGCGGCAGGGAGGGGGCATCCCCGGGACCTCGAAAAGGGACAATTACCCCAACTGAACACATATTGTCAGGCTTCAGGTTGGTCCAGAAAGACTCTACCCGGCCAAGTGGCATACCCTGTGACCTTTGAAACATCTATTTTAAGTAGTTGTGACCCTTGACAGATTTATTTAAAGGACTGTAACCATCTCCAATGGGAGTGTCTTGTAATGCACTCCAGTTACACCCACAAAGTGGGTTGCTTGTCTTTTCTTGGCTGTCAGGGAGCAGGGTGCCAGGGGGACCTAGGGTGATTAAAGTTTCTCTGGGGGGAGGGGCGTAGGCCACACACAGTGATGTGAACGGTCAAAAGGTAGCAAACCCTGAATACAAGGTCTTGAACAGTTTAAAGGTTTGGCTTACAGCATGTGAACTGAAATACAGTGCTTCACACCGCCCCCGCCCCCCCCCTCCACCCCCCCGGCCAGTATCTGGGTGCATCTCTGTCAGTTTTCTGTTATTGAATCCAGACATATCACACAACAAGGAACCTACCACTAAAATAACCCAGACCTATTAGCTTTGCTAATGCTTATTAGTAGTATCAAATAAATGAGTAACAACAATTATTTTATTGTGAATATTTAAAATGTAAAATGTTTCAATCCAGAAAATATGACACTGTGAATAACGACGGTCTGTGGAAGGGGTGGTGGACTTTGAAGTGTCTGAATCACTTCCTGTTTCCTCTTCACGTCACTTCCTTCCAGTGTTTGGCTGACCTGTCGGGCAGTGGGGCACCCTGGCTCTACCAGATGGGCAGCTGGAAAGGTCCAGTGTGCGGACAGTTTTATTTGGAGGCATCAAGACCAAAGTGGGCAAAAAAAAACAAAAAACGAGCCACACCAGGACAGCTTTGGCACTGGTGGCACCTGGTGCTACAATCTGGGTTGCCCCCCCCCCTCCCCCGCATGAACAACTTCTCCGTGGCTCCCCTCACTACCACCCTCCAACAGTGCCCCTCATCTCGCCACAGCTTCTCTCATTTGAACCTGGATCTTTCAGTTTATATGCAGATTTCGATGACAGTTCACAGCTCACTGTGCAATATTAGGATGGTAACCTATGAACAGCCTGTAACAAAAGGATCTGTGGCAAAACCAGTAACCCACTGAGATAACCTCATGAAATACAGTTCTGTGGCCTGCATGGTACGGGTGCTTCACAGCAGGCATGTTAACCCTCTGCGCTACTTTATGATGAGTCAAAACTGCCAAAAGACAGAACTCTGATCTCTCTCCAGCAACAGTATCACCAGAGCTATAATTCGCATTTTATTGTTGCCTGAAAATTGCTGTGCACACAAACAACTCTGCAGCAGGTGCTTTTAACCCCATAATATATTTCAAAACATTGGGGGTCATTAGGATTGCGGTTTTTCCGCATCCTCCGGGCCAGCGGAAGTGTTCGCCGGCCCGGAGGATGCGGAAAAACCGCTGCAGAGCCTTCAAAGACCCCCCGCCAGATTAGGATGGCTGGGGGGTTGGAAGACCGTCCGCCGCTTTTCCGCCGCGGTCGCCTTACGAACGCGACGGAAAAGCTCTAATATGGAGGCACTGTCTGATAGACACCGCCAGCCATATTAGGATGGGTCAGGAGTAATGCCTTTCCGCGGCGGCTTCTCCGCCGTGGAAAGGCATGCAGTGTTTACTTTGGGGGCCCGTAGCGGGCCCCCAGGGTGACGGGGGGGTGGAGGGTGCACATGGGGGGTACCTATGGTACCCCCCTGCATTTGCATGCACAAAGCGGCAGGCACCGCGCGGTGCCTGCCGCTTTGTGCATGCAAATGCGAAGCATGCATATTTAACCTTGCGGCGGGTGCTGCTTCAAGCAGCACCCGCCGCAATGTTAAATATTGAGGATGTGACCGCCAAGGTGGCAGTCATATCCTAATTGCACTGGAGGGAACGCCGCAGCCCCTGCGGACGTTCCCTCCACCTCAGGGGTCGCGGACGGACGCAGGTCCATCCGCGATCCTAATCGGCCCCTTAATGCCAACCCCACCCAACTCTCTCCACCACACCGGTGAGTCTGTGCCATGGCACAGTCGCATCGCCCTAAAGCGGGCCCAGAGTCACACACTGACCTTTAACCCCTTGCCCGTGGTGGTAATTCCGCCGCGGCGCTGGGGGGATGGGGGGGGGCTACACGGCGCTGCTATGCTCGTGATGGAACCACTCCGTCACGAGCCACGGGTGTGCTGTGCTTGTGACGGAGTGATTCCATCACGGTCCCGCCCGCTCAGTAAAACGGCCGCGCAGGCGCGGAATCACTGCAGCATGGGCGGGGCGGCCGCGCCATGACGGAACCACTCTGTCACCAGCACTGCGTGTCCGTGGAGTGGTTCCGTCATGAGCACGCAAGGGGTTAAAGCTGCCCTATTTGGCAGTGGCGTAGAAAGGGGGATGCGGTGGGTGCCGGCCGCCCCAGGTGTCATCACTGAGGGGGGTGACAAAATGGCAAAAAGATGTGTTTTAAACATATATTTTTGCCATTTTGTCAAGTCGGGGGTGACAAGAAATTTTCTGCACTGGGTACCACCTGACCTTGCTAAGCCCCTTCCATTTGGCCGTGCCAGAGTGCCGTCAGGCCCGTCCAGGACTGCCTTCCTCTGTTAAACACGTATGCCCTGATCCTCCCAAGATCTTTCTGAAACCTCCATCTGTGGGTCTCACACGTCATCTCTTCCCTCTTCAGTCTGTCCTTCTGCCATGTTCATTCTTAGCTCACCTCCTCTTCTCCATGCTGCTGTCTCTCCCACACACTTCCACAGACACACGCTCTCTCCCTCACTCTCTCGCTCTCTCCTCCCCTGTAAACAGAGTATTTTCTTTTCATGTGGTGCCCTCAGTATTTCATCAGCTATGTAAGCCTCCTTCACACTCTTTCACAAAAAAGTTATTTACAATTATAAGATACGTGAGCTTCACTCTACGCATTCAGCAGAGAGGCCTGGGATTGAATGAGCATGCAGTCTGAACACCTTTATGAAGCCCTGGCAGAACCTCGCAGTGCCTCCAGCCTCAACTCCAGCGATGTGAATCGTATGCTGTGGTGAACGTGACCTGCACACAGCCTAACGTGACCAAACGGCGACTCACGTCACCGTATGCACTCGATGGGGGTCCTGTATGGCACAGGAAAACTACAGAAATGCACATCTGTAAAACAGAAGTACTCCTAGGCAGGGGCGGCTCCTCCGCTATGGCGCAGGAGCGGCGCCCCACTGCAGAGAGGCAGCAGATTAAAAATAATTTGATAATATTGCTATTTTATTATCATTTTGTTTTTAACTTTATCCCCAGTCTGATGAGTCGAGGGCGGGGCCGGATCATCCGCTCCATCCCGAGAAAAAGGACAAGGGACCCCAACTCACTAAGGAACCTGGGTGGGCAAATTATTGTCAGAAACAGTGGTTCCTGTGGAATAATAGAATCTATATAGATAATAAGGTGCACAATCGCAATGGAAGGCTTAAAATGATGTCAGAGGGTGAAGAAACCACATGCACCTATGGTTTTAGTTTGATACAATCATATTTTATATTTTACAAACAAAATTCTATATACAATAAAATAGAAAAATGTGTGTAGTGTCCCCAGTGAGAAACAGGAACCTAAAATATTGGTGACAGAATTGTGACAGTATTTTGCAAGGTTTCCAAGGTATTCAAAAAAATCGGCCATTTAGCAACTCAATATATAATAAACTGCAGCTGTATACAATAATACGCGCTGTTAATGGTGAGTTGCTAAATTGTCAACAATAAATTCACCAGTATCATTTACAATAAAGTAACCACATCCCTGGCTCCCATACCAACACCAGCATAATTTTCAATAAATGATGCTGGATTTAGGCCCAGATCTCTGTACTGGGGTGAATGTAAGACATGTCACTCATCGATTGCAAACTCTGCAGTGGAGGGCTGAAGATGCTGAAGGGCGGAACTGAAGAAATAACGTACGCATGGTGGGGTTGCCAAAAGGGGTGGAAGGGGCCAATATGGTGGACTTCTTGTAAAATTGGCTGAGAACTGAGGTTGCCCCTGAAGGCCTGACGTCCTTTTATACCCTGGAAAGAGCACATAGAGGGCCAGCTCAGCCGCTGGTGCCTGGCAGGCCGCCTAGACCGGTGGTTGCGAGGCTACTCCATTATAAGGATAGGGACATCCTGCTGAACAAGGCTCGCTCATCGGGCCCCTACAAAGTAGACAACTGTAATGTGACATTGTTTCCAGATTACACATTTGAAGTACAGCGTTGCCGTGCTTCGTTTCTGGAGGTCAAGAGGGTGCTCCGAGAAGAGGGCCTTGAGTATTCATTGATGCTCCCCGCGACTAAGGGTGGTCATGGATGGTAAAACATATTTTCATGACAACCCCGAGGGCGCCTGGGCATGGTTGGAAGGCTTACAGAGCAGGCACAGGTGAAGCAGGACGCGATATGGGTGCACCAGCAGAGGGGCCATGCGGCGCCGGTTGTGGCACATTAGAGGGCGCTGTCCTGGCGCTCAAAGACCCACGGTGACTCAAACTGAGACAGAACGATCGGCTGCATTGCTGGCTCTCACTGCAATATCTCAAGGAACAGGAGCAGCATCACTGGAGGCGACGGAATCGGAAAAGGGCTCCATGGGGTCGGAATCTGATGAATCGGACAAGGGAAGTGTTCGCTTACCTCATGTGACGCCTGGGACAGCGGACGCGATTGCTGATGCCTAATATTGCAGAACCAATGTACCAGTGCTTATGAGGGGGGGAGGTTTTTTGCTTTGTCTTTTGCTAAATCCTCACCCTCCCATGGGCGACTATTGGACAAAGGCTGGAGGGGTAGACGGGGGTGGAAGGGTGTTTGAATTGCGTGGTTCCCTTCTATTGCATTGCCTCAAGAAATGCTGGGGCTTAATTATTAATGGGGGTACGGTGCAGGATACTAGCGATATCGTAGGTCGAACCTCTACGGCTCTAGGCCGCCTCCCCTATTTTTGTTTGTTTCTGGTTCCTCAGTAGCTACCAGAGGTGCAATTCATGTGTTAGTTTGGATGGGTACTAGATTTGTAGGGCCTGTTCTAGGGAGGGGTTGTTGGGGAAATTTGGGGTTTCTTTCTGGGGTAGTTAGAGCCACCAGTATGATCATGCGGCATGAGAGCGTTTGTGGGTCTTAGACTCCAGCATGGGGACATTACTTGAATTAAAATGTATTACCTGGTATGTGCGTGGGATACATACGATGGTGAGACACCACAAAGTGCATGCTTATTTGGTGCGCAGGGGGGTTCACATAGCCTTCCTACAGGAGACTCATATTAATCGGGCTGAAGGGCTGGCATTGAAGAGCAGACGGAGAGGGCAGCTTTTTTATACAACATATTCAGCTTTTGCGAGGGGAGCCCTGATATGGGTTAGAGCGGGAGTCCCATTCCAGCCGACACAACATTTGGTGGATCCGCAAGGGAGATTTGTGGTAGTGGCAGGTCACCTTAATGGCGCAGATGTGATGCTGTGTAATATATATGCCCCCAATGTAGATCAGATATCCTTTTTTAGTCATCTGTCAGGGAGATTAGCACCTTACCTGACTTGCTCAGTACTGATGGGAGGGGACTTCAACTCTATAGTGGAGACTGAGATGAATAGGTCCCACCCTCCATTGCCCGAAGCCCCTATACACAGGCTCTCTAAGGTCAGGCACGAATGGCAGGATAGTTGGGGGTTAGGGGATACATGGCACGCGCATCATATGGGGGAGCGGGATTATTCATATTTTTCCGCCTTACACGAATTGCATGTTCGGCTAGACGCGATATTATGCACCTCTGACAATCATACTAAAGTGGTCCATAGCAAATACCTTGCTAGAACATTGTCAGATCATAACCCATTATTGGTCAAGATACACTGGGGCCGGGAGAGATCTGCGTTATCGACCTGGCGGTTACGACCGGAAGCATTGGAGGACCCTATCTTCCACGAGGAACTTGGAACGGGTATCACCCAGTACTTCAGCGAGAACGAGGGCACAGCTTCAACATTGGCACTGGAGTGGGACGCCTTTAAGGTAGTGGTGAAAGGCTTATGTATCACCAAAATGGTGGGAGTGAGGAAGGTGCTGCTAAATGACATAGATAAAGTGGAGCAACGGTGACGAACAGCTGAGAGAGCTCACCCAGAGAACCTAGGTGCACAAGGGGAAGTTTCAGAGGCCAGGGAGGCAGTACCCATGCAGGTTGAAAGGTTACATTGTTTTGACCACAGATCGTATCTGGAGAGGGCGCATGCGGAGGGGGACAAGGTGGGCCCATAACTGGCATGGCTAGCTTACCCGAACCCTCGGGGCACACCTATATTGAGTCTGGCAGATCCGACGGGCGGGATAGTGAATACCCAGCGAGGAATTAAGGGACTGTTCTTGGAATATTATACCGAGCTCTATCAAAGCACATTTCGGGACACCGGGGACTCCATAGGGGATTTCTTGTCATAATTGGCACTTCCGCAACTGGAAGAGGAGCAAGTGGACCTGTTAGGGCAGGAGATCACAATAGTAGAGATAAGGGGTGCAATCAAACATATGACACGTAACAAAACACCGGGGGTGGATGGGCTGCCTATAGAGTTCAATTTGGTTTATGCAGACAGTTTGGAGCCAAGGTTGCTGGCAGGACATCAAGAGGCACGGAAAGGAGAAATGTTGCCGGCATCTACCCGGGAGGCTGTTATTATCCCACTACTGAAACCTGGAAGGGACCCCACTGATAGGACGGCATACTGCCCACTATCAATGTTAACCGCTGACTATAAAATTCTGAGCAGGATTCTTGCGACTCGACTCCTCCCCTGCATGGTGCAGTTGGTCCACCATGATCAAGCGGGGTTTATCACTACCCAGAATACATCTACTAATGTGCGACGCTGACTTTGCATCTTGGGGGAAGATCACAGTCATGTACGTTCTGCGACACTCCTTTCGGTAGATATCGAAAAGGCATTTGATAACCTAGAATGGCCGTACTTGTTTCAAGTCATGAGAGTGCTGGGTCTGGGGGATGCTTTCATGGGGTGAACAGAGATCCTTTATAGATCCACAACGGCTCCAGTGCGGACGGGAGCAACGGTCTCTTCTTCCTGTTTGGTTGGGAGGGGTACGCGACAGGGTTGTCCACTCTCTCCTCTGTTATTTGCATTGGCCATTGAGCCGCTGGCCGCGCACGCCAGGTCAGCGTAGCACTACCTTGGTCTGGATTTACGTGGAGACATGCAATATATATCACTTTATGCATACGATTTACTTATGTTTTTGGCCAACACGGGAGAGGCCCTTGATGGGGCAACGGCACTACTGCACACATTCGGCACTGCTTCAGGGCTATGGGTGAATTGGGTGAAGACCTGCCTGTTTCCTGTGGACGTTTCGATGACGGCTCTCACCCGAGTGGAGAATATTCGGTGGGAGCCTTGCTGCTTGCCCTACCTTGGAACTAATATTTATCACACCCCGGAGGACCAACTGGAAGGTAATATAGGCAGAGCTATGAAAGGAATTAAGGGTAGTCTAACATTTTGGGGTACTCTGCAGATCTCTGTGGCAGGTTGGGTAGCACTCCTGAAGATGGTGGTGCTTCCACTGTTGTTGTACTATTTTAGGACGCTGACGATTTGGATACCAAATTCACTATTCAAGACGCTCCACTCTATGGTAGGAGGATTCTTGTGGGGGAACGGAAGGTGGCGGGTAGCATTGACCACAATGATGCGACAGCGGGGGGGGGGGGGGGGGGGTTGGTCTTCCCAGACTTTTAGCTGTATCATTGCAGCTCATCTGCAATGGTTTACCCAGGCAGTGGCCAGGGAGTTTAGGGGCCCGGATGTCCCAGTAGGTCGATGGATCCCCGTCATATATTGTCCTTTACTATTCTACAACAGCTGCTGCGCCTTCGGGACCTTTCTCACGAGGAGCGGTCACTGAGGCTGTGTTGAAACCGGAGCAAGCGTAGAGCTGGGTTTGCTGGCCCCAATGCTCCGGAGATTCCCTTGGGCATGTGCACTGCTCTTCCACATGGGGGGGATTGGACCGCCCTGGCCGCATGGGAGTTGATGGGAGTACAAGTATTGGGAGACTTATAGAAAGACAGTGCTCTCTTGCCATACCACATTACAGAAGGGGGTTGAACCCATGCAGTCACGGGGACCTGGGCGTTGTGTGGTAAATGTATAGGAAGGGTCCCCGTGAGGAGAGCGTGTAGACATACAATAACACAATTACAAATTTGAAAAGGAATAAAGTAGTGATTCAAAAGAGAATGTTGTCATTTATTCAACAACACTGCGTTATGATTTGGTGAAGCATTATTACCATCACTTTAAGGAGTAGAAAATTGGAAAATGAAATAGCCCCAATATGGGAAGGGAGGGAAGGAGAAAGTGGTGCTCGAGGGCTGTGAAAAGGGTTACAGAAAGTACACAGACTTAAACATAATGTACATAAATACAAGAATCAAAGGAATTAGGAATTATTCCAAAGACCAAAAAAGCCTATGTAAATTAAGGCAAGTATTGAAAACACAATTCAACTATGGACATTCTACGGTCACATATGCAATTCAGTGTGATCCAGGGAATGTGCCGGACGTCCCAAAGTGAAGAGGCGTCGACGTTTCGACCACTATTTATAGGCTAGATTAAGTCCTTTTCCGGGGTCTTCATCAGGACCGTTACAGTGGGGGAAGGGACGAAGTGGGGCCGTCCTGTCTTGTATAGGTCCACACAGCTTTTATGTGGACAGGAAACCACGGGTGCACGCGGCGGTCGCCATGAAAAATCGGTCGACTGGGTGCCTTCACGATTGCTTCTTGAAGCACGGGGAACGAGGCACAAGCCTTCTTTCCGATAGCAATCCTTGCCATACCAGACTCTGCAGGATAGGTACGGCCTCCCCAGGGGAGATTTCTTACTGCATTCCACCCTAGTGTCGGCAATTGAACGTCATTGGGGAGGGGGGCTTTTGGAACCGCAGATCTCGATATTGTGCCAGTATGTTGTGATGGCAGCAGGGATCTTCAAAGCCATTACGTGCCTATACAGATGGATGGTGAATGAGGGGGCGAAGCCCTTGAGCCAATTGCAATGGAAATGGGAGGCAGACCTTGGTAAGGAGATTCCTGAGACAACGTGGGCCCAGCTAGTCGAGAGAGCGTGGAAGAGCTCGAGCAATGCCAGGTTCCAACTGATTCACTTCTATGAGCATAGGGCGTACTTAACCCCGGTTAAGATCAATAAGTATTTTAAAGTGGATACGGCCCAATGCCGGCGTTGTACTTTAGAAGGGGCGGAGTTTCATCATATGCTGTGGAATTGTCCACAATTGGGAATGTATTGGGAGGAGGTGGTTAACTTGCTCTGTGAAGTTACTGAAAGACAGATAGAGCCGGATATGGGTATGTGCTCACTGCACTGGTTTCCACACACATCTAAAGTGAAAGTCTTGAGTAAGTTCTTGGATTTAGGATTGTTGCTGGGTAAAAGGGAACTCACAGCGCATTGGAAATCCAGGCAAGGATTTCCAATGGCACGGTGGAAGGCAGAATTAATTAAATGGGCAACAAGCGAAAGCACAGTTGGGTTTCAGCATGTTAAGAGATCTAATAATGATACAGTGCTAGAGTCTACGAGGGCAGGGGAGGCCCTAGTTGTGACACTGCAGGTTCCCAAAGTTGACTCGGATGAAGATTCGGCTCTAGATACACTGTTGAGGACACCCTGAGCGACTGGACTAATAGGGGAACCCCGACATCCCAGGTGGCATTAATGTAGAAATGGAATGACTAGAGGCTGGGTTGAGCAATCCTGAGGTTACTGGGCTAAGTAACCTTGAGTGGTGTTAAATATTATTTATTTTCACTGTATGAACACGGGGCTCACCAGTGGCAAGGGGAGGGTGGGGAGGTAGGAGGAAGTGGAACTGGCGTGGCCAGAGGTTGATGTAACTATCAGTTAACTGACAAGGGTTTGCTTTGATGGTTGGCAGAGAATGACCCCATTTACGATTCTTGAATGTTACAGAGGAAGGGGAAACTGAAGATTTGATTACTGATGGTAACTAAGCAGTCGCATAATTGTAATGAGTGGGGCGCTGAGAATAATGCATCAAGGAATCACTGTTATGATGTACACTGAGGCAATTTGTCGAGATATCAAATGCCAGATGTTTGTTGTTTGAAATTTAATAAAAATATTTTACACAAAGAAATCATATACAATAAGGCCACCGTATCTCTGGCTCCCTTACCAGCACCAGTGTCATTTACAATAAAACCACCTGCATCATATACAATAAAACCACTGCATCCCTGGCTCCCATACCAGCATCATGTATAATAAAACTACCAGCATCATATACAATAAGGTCACCAGCATCATTTACAATAAAACCACCAGCATGATTTACAATAGAGACACCATCAACCTGGCAAATACCAGCACCAGCGTCATTTACAAAAAAAATACCAGCATCATTGACAATAAAACCGCCAGCATCATTTACAATAGAACCACCAGCATCATTAACAATAAAACCACCAGCGTCATATACAATAAGGTCACCAGCATCATTTGCAATAAAACCACCAGCATAATTTACAATAGAGACACCAGCATCTCTGGCTCCCATACCAGCGCCAGCGTCATTTACAATAAAACCACCAGCATCATTTACAATAAAACCACCAGCATCATATACAATAAAACCACCAGCATCATATACAATAAAACCACCAGCATCATATACAATAAAACCACTGCATCCCTGGCTCCCATACCAGCACCAGCATCATTTCCAATAAAACTACCAGCATCATAAACAATAAAACCACCAGCATCATTTACAATAGAGCAACCAGCATCATATACAATAAAGTCACCAGCATCATTTACAATAAAACTACCAGCATCATTTACAATAAAGACACCAGCATCTCTGGCTCCCATACCAGCGCCAGCATCATTTACAATAAAACCACCAGCATCATATACAATAAAGTCACCAGCATCATTTACAATAAAACTACCAGCATCCTTTACTACAAAAAGCGAAGGATGGCTGAGTCTGAAATCACAATACAAAACAAGCTCAAAGGATAAGGTGATGGCCATCCACCAGCAACCAAATAGGGTAATGAAAACTCAATAACCTATATACAACACAAAAAAGATTATATCCTGAGCTAATTACAGCGATCAAAAAAAGAGTTCTTCAAATGAATCACAAGGTAGATAATCTTAGTCCCTTCAGTTGTTTCAGAAGATGTTCTTCAAAGAGAATCTAGCCGCCAACACGTGTTTCGTCTTTGGTGGTATAGACCACAGACTTCTTCAGGGCTATCACTAGATTAACCAATCAACGTAGAAAGAAAAAATGGATATCGACATGTAGTAGGAGAACCTCATTTCTGGATTAAAAGCTCTGGAGACTCTTGATTTAGTAAAAGCAATTTGTGCACGAAACGTAATAATCTAAGTAGAGCTCCAAGAGACTTATATCTCGGATTCAGTGTGATCCGATGCAAAAAAAAGAGGAACCGGCTTGTAGCTACACGCCGGTTCCTGGTTTTTTTTGCGTCGGATGGGTGTCTAGAGATATACAGCATTGTCTGCACCAACTTTGGGGAATAACTCCACCTAATTTTGAAGTAAGTTTGAACTGTGTACTGCATTTACCAGAATGCAAAGGGGCAAACTGTGCTGGGACTGTGAGGTAGTGTGCTCCCAACCCCAATTCTGCTTCAAAGGCTCCCTTGAGCCAGCAAGCTGACGAGCTTTGGAGATGCACCAGTGTGCCTGTGAGTGGTACTGTGACCGGAGAGGAACTTGGCAGCATTTCCAGCAACCCCAGATGATTTTTCTTTGCTCTCTAATACTGCTGCTCTCTACTGAAGACGGGCTCAACCCAGAAACACGTGTCTAGAGATATACAGCAATGTCTGCACCAACTTTGGTGAAAAACTCCAGCTAATTTTGAAGTAAGTTTGAACTGTGTACTGCATTTACCAGGATGCAAAGGGACGAACTGTGCTGGGACTGTGAGGCAGTGTGCTCCCAACCCCAATTCTCTACTGGGGGCCCCTGCTGCCCTACAGACTCTCACGCATACTGCGGGTCTGTGACGTCAAAGTGCACAGAGGGCAGAGTTGGCATGTTAGAGCCCCCCGGCCAGCAGGCATGCCCTCACATCCAGGCACACACATACAGTCACAGCCAGAGGCAACAACATATACAGACACATAGAGGACACGGCTGCACACAGACATGGACACCTACGCACAGACACACGGATGCGCGCAAACAGGCTGATGTACAGACATACACAAGGATGCACAAAACCACTCAGGTACAGACATGTACAGATATACACAGATGCACACAAGCAGTTACACACTGAAACACAAGAACACACAGCTGCACACAAGACACACATCCTGTGACCATATCAGCTCAGAGGGCCATGGCCCAAGGACCTTAGGACGGTTTCTCATGTGGCTGAGGCCAGAGATGGACCATCAGGAGCTCTGGGCCATGAGGTGCCGGTCAGCGGGTCACAAACTTTACAGGTTTGCTGTGTGAACCACTTCACCCCAAAGTGGGACAGAAAAGATGGTGAGCCAGGGAGGGAGGTGGCATGTCTGTACCCCTGACCAATGGTAAAGTCCACCCCGAGCAAGGGAGCCAGAGAGGCCTTGGTTGCGTCAGCAGATGAAAGCCCCACAGGACACAGGACCAGCTGGGTGTACAGAGAGTCAGGCTCTTCGATTATTGATTGAGGATGGACGCTCCTGTCCCCTCCACTGCTTCAGCCTCATGGTACCAGTACCTCATTGGAAAACATCTGCATCAACTCCCCCCACCCCATCCCACTAAAACAGGCCCAGTATCAAATGTCCATGCATTCTCCGTTATACACCCATCATCAAATGTCCACGCAACCACCATCATACGGCCATCAATCAACCCATCATTAGGGAGGACATTTGATGGTGTGTGTATATGAGCGTGTAATCATATGATAGTGGGGTGTGGGTTAGTGATTTTTATATATATATATATATATATATACAAAAAATAAGGAGAGAACTCTGGGTAGTTCTCAAGTTTAGGTGGAAAGCAGCCCCTGTTATAGCACTTGCAACACCAGCGACACTCTAGATCTGCTCACCTCAAATGTCTGTTTTTCTATCAAAGTTTTTAAGCATAGGATGACAAATGACAAAGTCTTTTGCAATTTATACAGCAAAGTCTTTAAGCATAGGACTAGTACAGTGCTGTCCTTGCCGAGCTGTAAAATTACAAAAGCCATTTATTACTCCAGGCACAATATTACAGCTTTGAATTAGAGAAATACCAACTCAAGCCAACCTGAAATGAGTAAAAGCAACCCCTAAAAGCTGTAATATTGTGCCTGGAGTGATAAATGGCTTTTGTAATTTTACAGCTCGGCAAGGACAGCACTGTACTAGTCCTATGCCACAGTGGGTGTGGCGTTTCGCAAGGCCTTCTGGACAATGCAGTGCGCTGAACACTCCTCCACAAGTGGGGTAGCTTCCCAAATCTTTCAAATTAAAACTGTATTTAAGTTCCAAGTGGAAAGAAGTACCACAAAAGGTGCTGCCTGCCCCGCTTTCCAGCAGTGAAATCTGTGCCACAAAACATTGTGGTTTTGACTGCTAATACCAGAAGGCACCGAGTTACTAACGCCGAGGACGGCGCAAGTACACTCTTAGATGGGCGGGACTTTGTTTCATTAAAGCAGGTGTTCGAAACCTTTGGCTGCCATCTGAGGAGTTTTTCCAGGCTCGTAAGCAAGGGCGTATGCCCGAAACGCGTTGAGCCGCGCAAGGAATTTTAATGTTTGGTTGCGAGCTATCTGACTGGGGCCCTCGCTGAAAGAAGTTCCTCTGAGATGGTCTTCTCAACAGGGGCAACCTTTTTTGTGGAATAATTAGCGGCTTTGTCCAGTCGCGAGGAGGCCCGCTGCACAGCAGCGGATCCAGGCACTGCTTGAAACCCGAAGTGCCACTTTGGAACTGAGGTATTCGATGCGAGGGGAGAGACGTAACCCAGATGACCAGCTCTCCACTTCACATTCACCCACTGTGGATTTATTTGTGCATGATTGATTGTTGGCACCAACCCACTGGGCTAACATTGTGGTTTTGACTGCTAATACCAGAATGCACCGAGTTACTAACGCCGAGGACGGCGCAAGTACACGCCCAGATGGGCGGGACTTTGTTTAATTAAAACTTGCATCTTGACTCCCCCACAGATCCAGCTGCAACCTGTTTTAAGGACATAATGAGCGTCCTAGGCCTATCCCAGCTCACAATAGATACATTCGAACTCTTAATTAAGGATTGCCCAGTGGGCAAAAGTACAGTAAAAGCAATAGTGCCTCCACAGAGAAAACCCTGCTGGAAAAACATCATAGGACACCCCGACTTTATGAATAAAGCCCTAGAAAAGAGGCCTTCCTTCACAGGAGACCCGATCAAGGATAACCAGTCGTTTGGGGATTGGATAACCAAACTCAGTATGGAGTCAGGTCCCACAGCCCCCAGAAAGGAAGCACAGAATAAGAAAACATCTGTACCATGGTTTTCAATGCTTCTAAAAGGAAAACAAGGGGAAGTGAGGGCATTAGAGCGAAGATGGCACTGAAATTATGAGAGGATAGATCTTTATACATACAAAGCCGCAAGGCGACAAAAGTATGCCCTGATAAAAATTGCGAAAACGGATTTCTACATGGAAGCCATAAAAAATAATAACAACAAACAGAAAGAGATTTTTAAGATAGTAAACACTTTTATGAACCCCAAATCTCTGCTGAAAGAAATTCCCCCCTCTCAAAGTCTCTGCAACACCATAGCCGATTTCTTTGAAGAAAAAATCCATATCCTAATCAAAGACTTCCCCTCTCCGATTTCACTGAACCTAAAGGAGGACACCGGGGCAGTGATACACACCGCCAGCATGAACATGTTCTCTCCTATTAACTTGGAGGAAACACGCAAAGCCACACTGGCCATTAAATCAGGCTCCCCTTTGACCCTTGTCCCCCTTTGGTCCTGCAGTCCATGGTGGACATTGTCAATCCCATCATAAACAATATAATAAACTCCTCACTTGACCAGGCAATGATTCCCATAGAATGGAAATTAGCGGCGGTAAAGCCCCTACAAAAGAAGCAGCTAGCAGACCCTACAATGCTCTCAAACCTACGACCTATTTCGCTGCTACCTGTTCTTTGTAAATTAACTGAGAAATTCGTAAACAGACAGTTAACCGCCTTTTTGGAGGAAAACAACGTGTGGCACCCAAATCAAGCAGGTTTTAGGGCCCAACACTCCACAGAGTCAGCTCTCTTTTTCACCACAGAAACACTGTGGGCTGCCATGGACCAGGGAAAGAAGGCCGTGCTGGTCTTATTGGACCTGTCCGCGGCCTTCGACACGGTCTTGCATGCCATATTTGTAGACCGTCTAGCCGCGGCTGGTATAGCAGGAAATGTATTGGGGTGGATCAAAAACTTTTTGGAAAACAGGCGGCAAGTGATTACATTAGGGCATTTCAGTTTGGAGGAAAAACTGTTTACGTCAGGGGTTCCGCAGGGATCCTTCCTGAGCCCCACGCTCTTTAATGTATATATGTCCCCCTGATTGAACTGATATCATTCTTGAAGATCAACACCATCTCTTACCCGGATGATACGCAGCTCATCCTGGTGTTGGATGATGATACAAAAGAGGCCGAAGAAAACCTTAAAAACTGCCTCAAAGTCACCTTTGAATGGATGAGCAACCATCACCTGAGGTGTAACTCAGGGAAAACTGAAATTCTGCCTTTTGGCAAATATAATCATTTCAGTCCCAAGCAGTGGTGGCGCAAAGATGCCACCGTTCCCCCAAATACAATCAATGCAGTCAGGAATCTAGGGATCAAGTTTGATGCCACTTTGTCCTTTAACCCCTTCGCTGTGGGGGTTATTCCCCCGATGTGCTGGGGGCGAGGGGGGCGCACACAGTGCCCGCATGCTCATGACAAGCTGAGTTTGTCATGAGCTACAGTGCTCCTGTGCTCATGACGAGCTCAGCTCGTCATAGGTGCATTGGCTCCGTGGAACGTTCAGCACAGCGGGGGAATTCTCCCCGCACCTGAGCGTTCCAGGGGCCATGACGAGCTGAGCTCGTCATGTGCACCGCAGCATCGTGGCTCATGACGAGCTCAGCTCGTCATGAGCATGGAAAAGGGTAAACAACAGGCCCTGGCCGTGGCGGGGACCTGTTTTAGCATCATAAAAGGCCTGAGAAAATGTTTCGACCTACTACCACTCCCAGCCCGAAAAATGGTGGCGGTGGCACTTATAACATCCCGGCTAGACTATTGTAACAGTCTATATGCAGGGACCAACAAGGCGGTTGTGCACAAGCTGCAGATGGTCCAGCATGCAGCATCCAGATTGGTGGTAAGATGGCCTAGGAGAACATCGGCCACAGCGGCAATGGGTACCCTCCACTGGCTACCGACCCACAAGCGGGTACTGTTCAAAGTCCTACTGATCACTTTCAGGGCCTATTACTCACGAGGGCCCAAATACCTTCAGAGGAGCTTTGAGAGATACCTCCCCTCACGAAATCTGAGATCCTCAAACGCAACCCTGCTGACCATCCCTACCTTTAGACTAAAAACCAAGGGAGGGAAAGCTCTGGCGGTCTTGGGTTCAAAGGCTTGGAACAAACTTCCCCTGCCCCTTCGTCAAATCACCTCAGAATCGGTGTTTAGGGAACCATTAAAAACCTGGATCTATATCTTGCCAGACACACTGTGTAAAGGTTTAATCTGAAATGACAGGTCCACCCAGTGAGCAGTTGACCCAGCATCTTCCATCCGTCTGGTTTAAACCAGGTGTTCTAAACCTTTGGCTGCCATGTGCGGAGTTTTTCCAGGCTCGTGAGCAAGGGCGTATGCCCGAAACGCGTTAAGCCGCGCAAAGAATTTTAATGTTTAGTTGCGAGCTATCTGACTGGGGCCCTCGCTGAAAAAAGTTACTCTGAGATGGTCTGAGATGGTCTCCTCAACAGGGGCAACCTTTTTTGTGGAATATATATATATATAATATATATAAATATATATATGTCTGAGGGGCTAGAACGATAAAGGGGACCCAAGGAGGCAAAAGGACATGCTAACAAATACGGGGGCAATCACTTGAACTCTGCACTTTTTGCCCCTGAAACTGAGACTATTTTGGTCTTTTATTTTTCTCCCCCAGCAAAACCAGTCCCGGGATAGAGAACTCTGGGACACATAGTTGCTCATCGAACTACAGAGGGTGTGCTGACATGTGACCACGGGGATGGGCTCCCCGACCAATGGGAGTGCAGCAGGAGGTATATACAGGTGTGGGACTAACAAGACTGTATTTCAATGGGCCTCTGAGGAAGGCGCTTGTTGCACCGAAATGCATCATGCCGCATTGTCCGAAATAAAGCCTCCAACCGGTTTCACCCGTGTGACCTCTCACCTTTCTACATTGGAGGGGTGCTTTTTGGATATATATATATATCTTCCAAACACACTCTCCGGACTTCCTCGTCGACGAACAGAGAGAGACGGACCCCGACATATAAGGCAGGAAAATGTTTTATTTTCTCCCTCTGCGACGCGTTTCGAGCACCCTGTGCCCTTGATCACATATATATCTTTTTATATATATATGATGCAGAACAAAAGGAGGAAAAAGACAAGAGAAAAAATGAAAGAACAAAAGAAACAAAGCTAAATTATTCAAACACATAATCTTCTAATTTCTTTGGCATGTTTATAATTTTCTTAATTTAGCATGCATCGTTCGGATCTTTGCTAACATCAACGCTTTCCTGAACAGGATCTTTGCACATTTCAGAAGGAGATTCGGACACACCCATCCACATTTTCTTGAAGAGGAACTTCACACAGATCCGAAACACATTCCATTTCCCTGGCACCCTTCTGAGAAGATCTCCTCAAATCATGTTCTTCATTTATGCCAAAAAATTGATTTTCTTCATTGGAAACTCATTTGCTCTTGTCCTGGTTTTAAAACCACAACAGAACTTTTATTCCCTAACCTTTCTCATGTAACAAAGCTGCGCTTTCTGTCGCTCTTTCAACTTGCACTGGAGCGGATAATTTAAATAGCCCCTTCTGATGAAAACCTGCTTTAACAATTCGCACCCATTATCCCACTCTGACATCCTTGTGTTTGACTCTGTGCAGTGTGCACTTCATCATGATACTCCATGCATGCAGTATTGGCTTTGGCCAAATTACTTTTAGCCAATCCCACAACTTCTTACATCTTTTTGTGTACTCTGATATCTCCAAAAGAAAGAATTAACAAGGAGCGACTCTCTCTTCCCCTCATTAAAACATAAGTAGTAGCACCTGCAGTAGAATGGGGGGGGGTTATGATACCACCACAATTTCTCCTTCACAAAGTCAAGAACATCCTTGTTACTGCTCAGGGCTACTTGTATCCCTTCCCTTAAAAATCTATTAGCCCTTTCCACTTGACCATTTGCCCTGGGACAATACTAAGGGATTCTTTCAGTTCAAACTCGAAACTTTGTAAGAGACTGTACTATTTTAGATTAAACAAATTGTACACCATTATCTGACAAGAGGACGTTAGGAAAACCCTCAATACGAAAAATCCTGTCTAAAACTGTGATCACCTCATCAGTGGGATTTTCAACTAATGTATGGTAAATCAATTTAGAAACACAGTCAATAAGGACAATCAAAAATCTACTACGCTTACCTAGAATATCATACTGACCTGCACAATCAATGGAAACCTTCTTCCATGGACCCAGAGGGCACTCCTGAGAACTAACTGGTGCGCAAGTTACCTTCCAATTCTTTTCTCATCGCACACAGATGCTACATGCATCAATACATCACTCAAAACTGGCATCCATCCCGGGCCACCAATAATATTGCCTAAGATGTTTTTTGTGCCAGCAACACCAGAATGTCCCATGTGAGCCAATTCAATGAGTCTCCTCCTAAGCTGAACTGGTAAAACAAACACATCCTCTCCAAACTCAGTTCACTGGATACTTTGGCGAAACTTTGAATTGCAGGATCCACACTTCTACTGGGTGGCCAACACTGAACAACACAGTGCTTGACCTTTCTCAATAGTTCATCTTCTTTCAAAAATTCCAGCTATTCAGCCTCTGAAATGACTCCTTCACATCTATTCACTACATCTACCATAGCCACACACACTCATGCAGATTTAAACTACTCTCACTCACATTATCCTTGGGTGGAAGCCTTGACAGACAATCAGCAACCAGGTTCTTACCACCAGCAATACTCTGAATGACGAATTTGAACATTGTAATCTTGCACTAAGCCTAATTAGTCTAGAAGATGCCTTTCCTGACCTAACTCCATCCATCATGTAAACCACAGTTTATGACCTGTAACAAAAACAACAGACTTTCCCCACAAAAAAGGTTTTAAACTTCTCCACTGCCCACACACAGGCCAACGCCTCTTTCTCACTAGTGCTGTAGTGTTGTTCCACACCTCTAATAGCTCTTGAAATGAAAGAAATTACTATTTCCTTTCCATCAACTAACTGACTGAATACAGCCCCCAACCCTACAGAACCAGCTTCAACTGTGACATATGATTTACCAAGGGGACCAGATGTGTTGAGAGCGGGAGCTTGTGCAATCAACGCTTTCACTTGTTCAAACACCTCATCATTCTTGTCAAGGATTCAACCACAACAGCGTATCCCTGTTCAAATCTGGCATAGCATTCTCCAAACCCTAAGAGGATCTCAAAGAATCTTTGTTGTATAGTTTGGTTGTATTACTAAGGGGTTCAACCAGCTCTTGTTTTGTACAAATACCCTCACTGGAAATCCTATGACCTAAATAGTCAATCTCTTTCACCAAAAACTTGCATTGTCTCTACTTACAGTCATGCCTCTGTGCTCTAATGTTCCCAGAGCCTTGTCTAACAAAACATAATGTTCTTCAATAGTTTTTGCAAAACCAAGTATATCGTCCTGGAACGCCTGCGCGCCACTTAAACCCGTGAACAGGACATCAATGAGTTTCTGAAATACACTAGCCGCCGAGGCTAACCCGAACGACATCCTCAAAATCCTGTACACTCCAAATGGAGTCACAAATGCAGTTAAATCCTTAGACGCATCATCCAATGTAATCTGATGGTACACTGACTCGAGGTCAATAACAGAAAAATATCTGGCACCATTAACAACTGCCAATAACTCTTGGATATGTGGTAGGGGATGATTGTCAACTACAATGTTTTTATTTAACGACCACAAGTCAATACAGAGCCACAAATCGCCATTTTTTAAAGGCAATAACAATAGAGGATATCCACTCGGAGCTATCAGTCATTTCCACAATACCCATAGCACATAACATGTCCAGGTGATCCGTAAGTTTCTGCCAAACAATTAAGGGTACCATCCTAAGTTTGCGTTGGACAGGTACTGCCTCTTTCTTAAGTTTAACATGATGAGTGAAACCTTCCACTTGATCTACTTTATCCAAAAATACTGCCTCGTGCTTGGAAATGATTTGGTGAAAATTAGAGCCTTGAACATCAACACTGCCCAGTCAAATCCCTCAAGAAAATAGGATTATTAGTGCCTGGACAAGTGGACATAACATCACCCCCAATGTCCCCAAATCAAACCATTCCACAATGTCCTTACCATTGACTGCAACATACATTTATGTAAAAATAGTACGCCCTTGAAACTCCAGATTATCCTCAAAGTAACCTGACATAATGATGTCAAAATTTCCAAAGGCTTTAGGAGTAATGTCATTTTTTCCCAACTTCATTCCTTCCCACTTTTTGTTAATTTGTCATCTCTGAAACAATGGTTATCGGAGACCCTAAATCAGCCATTGCTTCCAATTCAACTGCGCCGATATGTACACTCCCCAAAGGTGCTTTGAACCCATTACCCACTATGTTAACATCACACACAGGGTCATACAAGGTGAGTATAAGATTTTCCAACACTGAAAAAAAAAATTACACTAGGTAAGGATGAAGGGTGTGCGAATCACTGACTCGCTAAGATAGATGAAAGAATAACCAACTCTGTGGAAAGGGGTGTGCGAATCACCGACTCGCCGACTGACAACGTTGAGAGGATTCCAGTTAGTAAGTGTACAACTTCAAATTAAGATGTCCGCCAAATACGTGATTAGCGTAAAGCGTGAACCAATCTGGAAACACTGGAACAATCCAATATGGCTCCCATGTACAAAGTGATGATGGTAGCAGCGTAGAATAGAGCCAAATCTCCCGCCCTACATGCAACTGACAAACCCACAGACATGTTGTGAGACGGTTGCTTCAGCTGTCATGCTGCAAAGTTCCAGCCGTACGTGCAGCTCGTGGATCAACAGACAAGTCTTGAGATGAATGCTCCAGTTGTCACAATCTACACCACCGTTTGCACCCGCTCCAATGCGACCGTTGACTCCATTCCAATAGGTAAGCCCAAATTCCAGTCAATCAAGATCGCCATTGTAGTGTCCTGGGCCCTAGGCCCACTTGCTCATACAAGGACCACACAGACACAATAGTACTGTGCTAACACTGACCACGAGCACGTGCACCCGGGCCCTTTTATTGGCGGGGCCACGGCCACCTCACTCGTGACACCCGTGATGGATGGGTGGGGGTGTAAGAGTGGGGGTGTAAGTGTGTCCAGCCCTCAAGGGAGTGGTTGGGAAATACTAAAGCCTGCAAACAATAGAACGTGTCCTGCGGGACACTACAGCAATCAGTAAAGCACCGCAAATATAGTACCTTAAGGCAAACAATGCATAGATTACACCGAACGATGCATAGATAACTGATGAAGCACAGGAATTACACCGCACAGGCGATCAGTTTCACAACTGCCAGAAGAGTAAAACAGTACACTCTCACAGTGGGCCGACACTAAGACCAATGCGTTGCCATTGTAAAGACGAGAGAGAGCCAGCAAAATGTAAATAAACAGCGGTTTATTTAAAGTCTCTAATACAAAGGCCCACTGGTAAGCAACACGAAGTGTCCAAACAAGGGGTCCTGCAACCACACCAGCGCTTCTCCTTCTCCCCACCAGCATTCAACATGCCCCTAACAAAACTCTTGCCACATTCTATAGTCTATGTCATACATGACATAGGCAAGATTCTAAATTAAACAACCTACAACAAGGGGGTGAACCAAAAAACCTAAAAAGACATGAAATTCAAAAGGTAAGGCAATGCCTTCATCCAGTCACTCACACCGACTCTACCAACTCACCCATGGCTCCCACCCGTCATCACTCGTGAAAGGGGGAAGCGAGGTGCGAGTGGCTTTCTGTATGAGTGTGTAAAGGGTTGTCAGATTTTGTGCCCTACGGCCTCGGTTTGATTTTGCAGTCAGGCCATCTTCCACCAGGGCGGTGGAGTAAAATACTCCTTCGCCCTGGCAGAGGTCCTAGCTGCCAAATTTAGAAATGTCTGTCAGGCCGATGGGCTTTTCTAGCATTGACAAGGAGGCTCCTGTGAATGCACTGTAACTTTTAATCAACCAGTAGATTTGTTTAGAGCGCTTCTTGTCACCAGTGAGGGTATCCAGGCACTGGACTTTCACATATGGCTTCGTTAAACATGACAGAGCCATACAGCAAGTTACCTTTTTGTACTTTCAGAAAGAAAATCCAGTAGCTGGGTTTGCTTTTCGTCCGTCGGGCTGTAACCACAGCGCAGACGCAGTCAATGGTCCACCCACATTGAATCGGGCAGGACCATTACCTGGGTGGTCAGGGTACTCCATTGTGACGGAATATATATATATATATATATATGTATGTCTTCATGCCTGCTCAGCCATGTTTAGGGGCACCCCATTTATGGGGTATTGTTCGACGAGGATCCATTGGGTCTGCACTGTCTTCAGGGGATGCAGTCGCCATGCGGTAGCATCACCGCGTCTGGTATGTAGTGTCTGAAGGCGTGGGACTGCCACCTCAGACCAGCCTCTAAGTCTCTAGGGCCTTGAAGTCACAATGCCTACAAATCACTAAGGATCCTCTCAGGAGGCGCCTAGAAGCTGCAGTGCTGTCTTTAGGTGGGTTCTGCCTTGAATTCACTATCTTCTCCAATATGAGAGAGCAGCACTATATATAACAATAAAACAACCGGTGTACCCCTATGGTGACTTTGGGGTTCAGGGCCTTATATCAGCACCCAGGGCATCTCCATGCGGTGCGGCTCCTGAAGCAACTTGGGCTGAACCCCAAGGCTCTGCTACTGAAAGAATTTACTATTTAACTGTCCTACCCGGGGTAAGATTGATCTCCATGGTCATCACCAACCCCGACTTTCCTCCATTCACCCCCAAAGTATTTGCGGTCATTTCTTCTGAACGGTCAATGGGCTTTGGAGCAGATTTTGGCCCGTGAGGAGTATTTTTACTGCGAGAATAGTTTTAATGTGATGACGCTCCTCAACTCTGTAAACAAAGAGACAGGAAAAAGTTCACTGGACAAACATTGCGGCTCAGTATCTCAATTGGCCATTTTTCCAATGTACTCAAGTACTGCAACACCTTGTCTACTCTCAATCAAGGGAGCTGGTCCTTCTGTGAACCACGACAGCACAAGAAGAAAATATATCAAATAGAAACACGAAGAGTGCCACAACCATGTCCCAGTCCACCTGCTGCCCTTCGATGAGCCAAGGAGATAATGTGTAATCCAAGCCCCCACTTGACCGGCATGTCTACTTTAGGGTCTATTCAGACTAAAGCAGAGTTCTTGTTTATATCCAAATACATCTAGCCAATGAAAACGCAGATCAGCAAGCCATCTTTCTGCAGAAACATGTCTTTTGGTGGCCCAGATGAGCAGGCCCAGGATTCTTTGGACCACATCTGGCCATCTCCGGACATCCTTGAGCTCAGAGCTGCCAAGGGCCACTCCACCTTATGATGGAACTGTGCAACTTGACCGCCTCCCATCTTCAGAATAAAATGAATTCCACGAGGAGTGACCTTCCCGTAGCTGCTAAGCCTGTCAAGCCCATAATGACCCTCGATTTTCCCCACCCAATGCTTGTCTTAGAGGAAACTGAACCTGCTCTGAAAAGTCAGGGTAAAACTGATCACAGTTAGGAATCTTCTCCTGTGTAGCTTTGAACCCTGTTTCTCCACTTCACAAACACCAAGAACGGCGGTCCCGTTCCTAACTCCAAATTCTCAGTAAGATCTGAGAGAAAGTCATGGCTCAGCCATTATGGTCCTATCCTTTTATCTGAAATACTGTGGATGGTAATCAATGAGCCTCTCAACAAGGCAAGTAACGGAGACTAGGCTGGTCAACAAATGTTCTACAAATCAAGGATGGAGGTGGTATTGGCTTGCTAAGTCTTGAGATCTGTCAACAGCCTTGGACACAGTGGACTATAAATCACTGGTCAACACCTAAAAGAGGCCGCCGGGCTAAACTCCTGCATCCTTCAGTGGTTCTTCAGGTTCCATCGACAGAGATCACCAAATCTGTGTAGGAACATTTGGATCTCGCTGAGGTCCTCAGCGCTCCACCACCGCCCTGGAATGAAACCATCCACACCCACGATGCAAGGTTCCAAATTCTTCGATTATCATGAGTTCTGGTAAAGGTTCGAGTGCAGCCACCTCATTCGCATTCTTTCTGTTTTTAACAATATTGAACAGTGGTGGAATCGCAGCTTACTGTAAGACTCAGTGCCTTCTCAGCCCAAAGCCAGATTTGGCCTCTTCGACCCATCTGCGTTACTCTCTCATCGTTTGGCAAGAACATCTGGTCTAGGGTACAAGTAAAATAAATGTAGGTTCTACACAAAGGCATATTTCACTATAAATGATTTGGAGGAACAGCCAAGATCATCATGTTCCAAAGGACTCTGTGATATCACCCGGAGCGGCGTCAACTACAGGTTGGAGTTCGGTACCTCAGTTGGGCTTGGCCAAGCTGAGATCATCTCGTCTTGACTTCTGAGCGCAGGGGTTCGACTGTCTTTCGATCCTTCAAAAAAGACAATATATCTTCTGGAAGGAGGAGTCTTCGCAGAAGCCGCGGCGACATCTCTGCAGCGGGGAAGACACACGCAGACATGTTCTCCTCCACCAGTCCAGCAGAGACCTGCGCACCACATTGAGTCACCCCAGCCAGGGGTTTCCCACTGAACACCCCTGGCAGGAGCAGTTTTTGCTAATTTTTCAGTATCCACCTTGTCACAAAATAATGACGGAATGGACAGCATTATTTCTTATTTTTCAAAAATGAACCCGAAAAGCAGGGGTTTGTTTCTGACAAACATTAATTAAATGTTGCTAACACCCTGTGAGTTGTCACCCAGAAGGTGGCTGACACTGTTGCTTTTTCCCTGTTAGGGGCTGCATTGTCAGGCATGGGAAGGCCCTCGTAGGCCCCCCTAGTAGGAAAGGCGTGTCTGTCTATCGGCTGGTCTGTCTGTCGGCGCCAGCTGAAGCTCCGCTCTCAGAAACTGAGCGGTTCCCCTGACGCTAAGTGAGGCGGGAACCTGATTGGTGGAAGCGGAGGTGGCCACCAGTTTTCCCACCCACTTCTGAATGATGCCAGGGGTCGAGGGATGTCTGGGTGGTGAGAAAGGGTGGTTAGCCACCTCTGGGGCCACCGAGCTCTACCTTGTCACAAGAGGCAAGTGAAAGCTAGACATTACAGGAGGATGGGGAACAACACCCAGAGGTGGACAGGTGGATGACACTGACAGAGCCAGCCTAGAGTGGGTGGGGGGGGCAAAAACAACACTCGCAGTCAGGAGGCTGGGTGGGTGGGGAAGACAGGTCTAGATTTCGGGGGCGGGGGAGTCCCCCGCCCCCGAAATCTAGACCTGGGGGGACTGATTATAAAGGGAACTCGGTCTGTTTTGGCTCCAAGCGCTTAGGATGCCTAGCACAGCAGCCAGACGAATAACACAGAAAAATGTTAGTTTTAATATAGCGCTGTGAGGCACGCCGAGCGCTGTAACCATAAACTGACGCGTGCTGAGTCGTCCCAGAGGCTGGCGTTCAGCAGTAAATATTTGGAGGAGATGAAACAACGAACGGCGTCACTTCCGGCTCATTCCAGGACACGGTGGCAGCGATACAGGAAGAGGGGGGGCTATCTACCCTGCCCAAAAGATCTGTTTATAACAGAACCCTTAGGGATGAGCTCTACGCAGACAGCACAAGCCGAGCCGAGCCGAGCCGAGCACCCCGAATTCAACCCCCTCCCCATCCCTCGGGAATATATAGCTGCAGCTATAGCAGACTGGGACTTGCCCCCCCCCCCTCGCCACCCACTCCAGCTACCCCCCTCCCTGCAGCCACTCACCGGCAGTGTTAGCAGGGAATGGAGGGATGTCTGGCATCAAAAGCGGAGACGGACAGTGCCGCAGAGGGAAGTCTGCATCAGACAGGCAGACACGCCGACACGGGCCCGGAAACCAGCGGCCTCCACACCACATGAGACCCGGACAATTGAGCATCTCCAACCCTGGGGCCGAGGTTTAACCAGCATCTCCATCCCTTGGGCCCGGGTACCACCTGCATCTCCATCCCTTGGGCCTGGGTATTTATTATTTATTATTTATTTATTTATTTATTATTTATTATAGAGTTTTGTATAGCGCGAACAAGACCCGTGGGTATCATAGCGCTTCACATAGGGTAGGTGAAAAACATAACATATATATAGACAGTAAAAAGACAGTAAAAAGAATCACAGATATGAGGTAGATGAGATGCGATCATTCTTGACACATGTGCCAGTGTGATCAAAGTGAGTTGCAGCTCCAATTGTATCAAAAGCAAAGTATATACACATAGGTGAGGTAGATAGTTATAAGTCCCTGAGGGATGCGGTTATAAGGTCATTTAAAGATACCGTTTGGAGGTAAGTTTTGGGCCGTTTCATAACCTAGAATTAGCAAATCTTTATAATACTGATTATACTTCGCCTTTCTGATGTCATAAATGTTCTGAAGTCAAGCAGCAATAGATCAGGGCAGTGATCGATGTTCTTCTCTATTTATTGTATTTGTTCATCAAAAGGCTCTTCACTTCCCGCTTGAATGCTGCCACATTTTTGATCTTCCGAATGGTTGGAGGGAGTGAATTCCAGATTCTGGGGGCAGCTCCTGAGAATGCTCTGTCATAGGTTTTTTTCTTTCTGAAAATGGCTGGTCGTAATAGCAACTCCTCAGCGCTTCTGGCTGGTCGGTTACCTCCAGACAGCTGAATTTTCTTGGCTAGGTATCCAGGGGTGTTGTAGTGGAGCGCTTTATGAGTGATGCATGCTATCTTCATTTGGATTCTGGCTTCGTAAGGTAGCCAGTTTAAGGCTTTCAAGTGAGGGGATATATGATCATATTTCCTAGATCCAGTGATAAGTCTTGCCGCGGCGTTGAGGCAGGCTTTTAGTGGGGCTGTGGATGTTTTTGGTAGGCCAGCTAAGGTGGTGCAGCCATATTCAATCCTAGAGATAACCAAGGATTGGATTGCCAGTTTGAGATCTGGCTCTGAGATGAATGGTTTCAGTTTTCTTAAGTAGTTCAGGTGGAAGCGGGCATTTTTAGCCATTGAGTTAATGTGGGCTTTCATGTCTAGATTCTCGTCTAGAGTTATTCCAAGCGATTTAGCTGAATTGACTAGGGTTGGGGTGCAGTTGAGCGCAGTCACGAGTTTCGTCCATTCCTTTATTTCCGCCTGGCTCCTTGGTGGTGAGATTAGTAGGAACTCTGTTTTGTGAGCATTTAGTTTCAGATGGTTGTTAGTTAGCCATTGTAGTGCCCTTTTTAATGTCTCGTTCATTAGTTCAATGTCTTTTAGGGATGCGATCTTTATGTATATCTGCGTGTCATCCGCATACATGTGATAAGATATCTGTGATTTTTGGAGAATTTCTGTAAGTGGTTCGACGTATAGGTTAAACAGATCTGGGGATAACGTCGATCCTTGAGGGACTCCTATTGAGATAGGGCATGCAGATGAGATAGATTCGTTGACCCGGAATCGCTGTGTTCTGTTTTGTAAGAAGGAGTTGAACCAGTCCAGTACAATTCCCGACAATCCCATCCTGTCCTGCAGCCTGGTCAGTAGTGCTTCATGGTTTACTGTGTCAAACGCCGATGACAGGTCAAGGAGAATCAGTAGGCATGCTTGATTTTGGTCAAGTGCCTGTATCGCATCGTCGACAATATGGAGAATCGCTGTTTCCGTGCTATGTCCTGTTCTGAATCCTGACTGGCATTCGTCAAGCAAGGAGAACTTGGTGATGTGTTGGCTGAGTTGGTTCTGGACGCATTTCTCAATTAACTTGGCTAGTACAGGGATATTGGTCACTGGGCGAAAGTTGTTTGGATCTGAGGTGTCCGCTGAGGGTTTTTTGATTATGGGTGCGACTTGACCTGTTTTTAGGCAGTCAGGGAGGATCCCTTGTGACAGAGAGGCATTTATTATTTCGGTCCATATTGGAACTAAAACGTGGTTGATTTCTCTTAAGCACTTTGCCGGAAGTGGGTCTTGATAGTGATTGTTTGGTTTGATTTCTGAGAGCGTCTTGGCGATCATGTGCTGGTCGTACAGTTCGAATGTATCCCATCTTGCCTTGTTTTTTGCATAAGTACACTCCGTTGAAGAGACGGTATCGCTCAAATGCAGTCGTTCGATGGGAAGGTTCGCCACAGCGCTTTTGAGCTCTGCCTCTAGCGATTTAGCCTTCTCTGAGAAAAATGTAGAAAAGTCATCGCAGTTTAGGGATGTTTTTGTGTTCTCTTGACCGGTTTTGGCTAATTTGTTCGATTGCTGCTTTAGTATTTCAAAGAGTTTTCGTGGTCTGTTTTTGGCATTGTCTAGTTCAGATCTTATGAACTCCTTTTTTGAGTTGATGATCTTTTTGTTATATTGTCTTCTGATTATTCTGAGGGTTTTCAGCTCGCGGGATGAAGGGTGTTGTCTCCATTTTCTTTCGGCCATCCTCAGTTTGCGCCTTTCTTCATTTAGTGACTCATTAAACCATGGATTTTTTGTCTTCTCCGTGACTCTTTTCAGTTTTAATGGCATGGTGTGATTGACGATATTTTCTACCGTAGTTTCTACCACCTGCATCTCCATCCCTTGGGCCTGGGTACCACCTGCATCTCCATCCCTTGGGCCTGGGTACCGCCTGCACCTCCACCCCTTGGGCCCGGGTAGCACCTGCATCTCCATCCCTTGGGCCTGGGTACCACCTGCACCTCCATCCCTTGGGCCCGGGTATCACCTGCATCTCTATCCCTTGGACCCGGGTACCACCTGCATCTCCATCCCTTGGGCCTGGGTACCACCTGCACCTCCATCCCTTGGGCCCGGGTACCACCTGCATCTCCATCCCTTGGGTCCGGGTACCACCTGCATCTCCATCCCTTGGGCCTGGGTACCACCTGCACCTCCATCCCTTGGGCCCGGGTACCACCTGCATCTCCATCCCTTGGGCCTGGGTACCACCTGCACCTCCATCCCTTGGGCCCGGGTACCACCTGCATCTCCATTCCTTGGGCCCGGGTACCACCTGCATCTCCATCCCTTGGGCCCGGGTTCCACCTGCATCTCCATCCGTTGGGCCTGGGTACCACCAGCATCTCCATCTCTTAGCCCCGGGTACCACCTGCATCTCCATCCCTTGGGCCGGGGTACCACCTGCACCTCCATCTCTTGGACCCGGGTACCACCTGCATCTCTATCCCTGGGGCCCGGGTCCCACCTGCATCTCCATCCCTTGGGCCTGGGTACCACCTGCATCTCCATCCCTTGGACCAGGGTACCACCTGCACCTCCATCCCTTGGGCCCGGGTTCCACCTGCATCTCCATCCCTTGGGCCCGGGAACCACCTGCATCTCCATCCCTTGGGCCCGGGTACCACCAGCATCTCCATCCCTTGGGCCCGGGAACCACCTGCATCTCCATTCCTTGGGCCCGGGTACCACCTGCATCTCCATCCCTTGGGCCCGGGTACCACCAGCATCTCCATCCCTTGAGCCCGGGAACCACCTGCATCTCCATCCCTTGGGCCTGGGTTCCACCTGCATCTCCATCCCTTGGGCCCGGGTACCACCTGCATCTCCATCCCTTGGGCCCGGGTTCCACCTGCTCCTCCATCCCTGGGTTCCACCTGCATCTCCATCCCTTGTGCCCGGGTACCACCTGCATCTCCATCCCTTGGGCCCGGGTTCCACCTGCATCTCCATCCGTTGGGCCTGGGTACCACCAGCATCTCCATCTCTTAGCCCCGGGTACCACCTGCATCTCCATCCCTTGGGCCGGGGTACCACCTGCACCTCCATCTCTTGGACCCGGGTACCACCTGCATCTCTATCCCTGGGGCCCGGGTCCCACCTGCATCTCCATCCCTTGGGCCTGGGTACCACCTGCATCTCCATCCCTTGGACCAGGGTACCACCTGCACCTCCATCCCTTGGGCCCGGGTTCCACCTGCATCTCCATCCCTTGGGCCCGGGTACCACCAGCATCTCCATCCCTTGGGCCCGGGAACCACCTGCATCTCCATTCCTTGGGCCCGGGTACCACCTGCATCTCCATCCCTTGGGCCCGGGTACCACCAGCATCTCCATCCCTAGAGCCCGGGAACCACCTGGATCTCCATCCCTTGGGTCTGTGAACCACCTGCATCTCCATCCCTTGGGCCCGGGTACCACCTGCATCTCACTCCTAGGGGCCCCAAGTGCCACTTACATGGCCATCATTCGGGCCCAGGGTACCCCTCCATCTCACTCCTGGGACCACGCCCTTGGTACCACTTGCATCCCCATCCCTGTGATCCTGGGTATCACCTAAATAACAATCCCCGGGGCCTTCGAAACACCTGCATCTAACTTCTAGGGGCCCCGCCCTGGGTACCACTAGCATCTCCACGCCCAGGGCGCCCAATACCTCTTCAGCTCTTTCTCTTGGGACATTGGGTACCACGTGCGCCTACGAACCCCGTGCTCTGAGTAACACCGGTCGCCACGAGCAGCATCCCCTTCCCGGGTGCCAGACACACCGCCACCCTGGTGCCCTCGTGCCCGCAGCACCGCCATGCCCCGGCCTCACCTCGATGCTGTCCTTACCCCGGGGGGCCGCAGCATCTTCTCCCAGGTGTGTGGCCCCCCTGCCCGCCTCGGGAGAATGGGAAGGGCCCGTACAGTCAGAACTAGTATGTATCCTGGCGTGGAAGGGCTAGAGGTAAACAAGACCCCCCCCCACCCCCCCCCCCGCCCTCCACTCCTGTCCTTATACCGAGGGACCCGACTCCGATAACACAAAACACAGCATCAGACATGCCCTGTAAACAGTCACATGTATTCATGCGGCGCCAGGCCCCGGGCTATAAAGATGACGACCCCCCCCCCCCCGTTTTTATGCACCCCGCCCCGTCCCCCCCCCCGCATGGGAAGGTCGTCAATCAAGAGCACCCCGCCACCAAGGAACGGCTAGCCTAGCCTTAACCCTTTGGTGCCCGCGGGAGGCGGAGGCCTTTGTCCCAGCCTGTTTGAGAAAGCTGCCCCCCAGTCCCCCTATCCAGCACCTGCTCCCGCCCCCACCCGGCATGGCTCTGTACGGTCGATGCGGTGCCCCAAGACTCAGGGGCCCCCAAGAGCCGTGCGCTGATGGCTCGAGACGCTGCTGGCCTCACCTCACCAAGAACACCCCAATGTCCCACCCCCTCAGACCCTCAGCATCCCTGCAACTCCACCCAGCTGTCAGCGTACGGTCGATAAGGCGCTACAAAGCCACAAGGCCACCCCGCGAAGCGCTATTAATTCACACTGTGAGGAGCCGTTCCCCGTGCTCAGCCCCACCCACCCCTGCCGCACAACAAGCGCCCCCGGATGCCGCTGTCCCCTCGATAGCCCGCACCGAGGCCTCAAGGGCGCCCTCGCAGCGCTATGGACCCGCAGCCCCCCTCTCGGACTCACCTGTCGGCGCCCTGTCCTCCCAGGCCCGGTGCGTCCGGAGGTCTGGGGCTGCGGGTGTGGCGCTGGGCCTTGCTGCATGATGCTCTGTCGTCACCGAGGGACGGGGATGCAGGGAAGGGCTGGCGTCACCCGGGCAACGGGATGAGCAGCATCACTGGTCCAGCCTCCGGGGGCGGGGTGAGAACCTGTGCGCGGCCCAATGAGCGCGCAGACACGTGTCAGAGCAGGAAAGAGATGCTACTGCCAACAAACCCACTCTGGCTATCGGAACTCAGGTCTGACATGATACACATCAGTCAAGCCGAGATCTGCCCTTCTGAACGGCTTCCTGTGGCATCAATCGAAACAGATGCGCTGCGAAGACCTGCGCAGGAATCAATGCGCTGTCATCAGGCCAGGGTCTTAGCTGCTATGATACACCCTTTTCCTAGCAGGCTGAAGCAAGGACACTGGAAACAGTTGTAAAAGTAACCTCCTTCTTTATTCGGCCCCCCACGACCAGGATCAACCACACGAGAAGCAGCATTCTAGCACGCAACAATAAATACTTAGGAACACAAACACTGTTCCGATTCTTAATTCCTAAGAATCGGAACAAATCTAATAACGATGCCAGTAAAGTAATCAATATAAGGATGTAAACAAAACCACAATACCACACACCCTCCTTCTTTCAAAAAAATAAAGGAATTAAGACTCACGAATATAATCTTCAAAACGTTTTGGTTGAACAATATTTCTTCCAAAAATGTTAACCTTCTGATGCTGATGAGGACCTCATTCTGAAGTAACATCAGACTGAAGAAGATCCTGAGAAGGGGAAAGATACAACTGAAGGACCACCCCCACCACGAGCACATACGTTCGCCCTGGGATTTGAGGAAGGCTCAGGGTGAATCTCGATCCGCCAATAGCTGCGAGCAGACACAAACTGCTGAGGATCACTGAGAGTAGAATCACTTTTGACCAGAGACAAATGACTCATGTGACGTACATTACCATCAGATAATTTGACAATATTTTTCATGACTTTCACAATTTGCACAGGAGAACTAAACTTGCTTTGACCTTTAGCGACCTTTTTGTTAGACTTGACCCGGAACCGTTGTCCGACAGCCAAAAGTGACATCACGTGTACCGTGCCTCTTATCAAAATATTCTTTATTTTTACGTTGAGAGGCTAAAATGCAAATTTTAATTTTTTTGTGAATCCCACATTACCTGCTTGCTCCTGTCCATCCGCCCGGGATTGACCTTGGAATATGGAATACGACCTCTCATGACTCCAAAAGGGGCCTCACCAATAGAAACATGACTAGTGGCTCTATATGTCCACAGCATCGTCATCAATTCATGCTCCAAATGTTTTTTACTATGGATGGCCGTTCGAAGAACACCTTTGATAATTCTATTGACCCTCTCCACAGCACCATTGACTCTTAGATGATAGAGTGCGAAGATTTGTGCGAAATACCAGCAACATCAATAAAAACCTTCATTTCACATGACGTAAATTGGACACCATTATAGGTAAGGATGTTTTTTGGAAAACCCTCCCGAATAAAAACACTGCCCAAAAAGTCAATGACATTCTTAGTATCAGCTTTTTCAACGATTTTGAGTTCAAACCATTTCGAAAATAGATCTACAAGTACAAGAATGAATTTGGTTGAACCATCACTCCAACTGATGGGACCCATGATGTCAAGTGCTTACTCATCCCAGGGAAGAGAAGGACACCCTAAAGAACTTATATAAAGTCAGCGATCAGGTTTTTAAGTGTTCAGGAATATGGCGCTCAGCTTCTCACGGTAAGTATTAGAGTCTCTTGGTATAGAATTAGGTGCTTCTTGGTAGAGGAAAACCTTAACCTCTGTGAGAGAAGAGGTTCTGAGACCTCTCTCTAATGTAATTGGACAAGAATCCAGAGCACACTTCGTGTATCAAATTGAATTTCAAACTTTAAACGGTCAAATGGTTAAAGCGATGGGATAGATCATACACGCATAAGTATTTCAAAACGAATTTTATTGTTCAACAGTGTTCTTTCCTCAGAATCACTGTGTGTATCACTCTAGCCTACACGTGTTTCATCACAGCATGTGGCTGTGAATCTTCAGGGCTAAAAAGGATGTATAAAAGAAAAACATAAGAAACAAAAGGAAAAAAATCAAAAGTACAAATAATATGTGTGGAGGGTGGGGACACCAGTGAAGTGGAAACCAAAAAAAGACGGGGATGGGAAAAAGAAAAGGAGAAGGAGGTGACTTATGGTAAGAAAACTCACGAGCAGTTATTTCTAACGGGTCTATATTATTGGCGCGTGTGATAGGTTGTGTGTAGTGACATACGGCCTTAAGAGAGGTTGCTATATCTTATGATAGGTGATAGATTCATAAGTTAATCATATGCATATAAATTGTGGCGTGCGGTGACTTTTCACGGTTAAGTATTGTCCATTTGGTGGTCTAAACCTTAAACTTTCCTTCATTTGAACTGTTCCAAGCCTCAAATGGGCATACAATTAAATCAAGTATCAACTGAGTATTTCAAAAAATGGGTTCAACATTTCAAATCATTAAATGACAACGGAAAAACATTAGGTATATGACTGTGTATAGTTGCGAGAAATATATCTGAATAAGTCACTGTTACGAATCTAGTACCCTCTTGCCTTGACATAACCAACTTTCATTAATGGGACAAGTGTCCATGCATAAGTAAGTGTATACAATTAAAACAATCAAGAAAAAACGTCTATCCTTACTCAAAATCTACACAGTAATCAAACTAATCATGCTATTCGTCCAGGCATATTCTCTGTTTTACAGCGAGTACTTTGCGTAATGGCTACTGTCAAAACTCAAAACCCACAGTATTCACACCAAACATGCTAATTGTGCAGACATATTCTCTTGTTTTAAAACGGGTACATAGCGTGTTAGCTTTCACCAAGAATGAAAAAATGCCTTAATGCTATTCTTAGTCATACTCGTATCCTCCTAAATGCTTCATGAAAAATGGACAACAATTGAAATATTCACTTATAATTAGTTTGAACACTTGCTACGACAGAACCCTGTAAAAGTTCTAGGGTATATGTGATTCCCCTAATCAGTGTTAGACGGTCTAGATAGAAATTAGTGACTACAGATTCTGGTCCAATTTAGCACGCACTCAATTTATTGAGAAGGCATGGGCTAAAAGTACTACGTTATGAGATTAAACGAGAAATCCGGAAAAAATAGTATACAAGTTGGAGAAGGGGGGGATTGGGAAATTACCTGATCTGAATGATCAAGGCGCGTTATCTGTTGAGGGAGGACAAAAATAGTAATCAGCATAGATATAGAAGGCCGGTGTCAGATAAAACTTCAAAAGACTACGAAGGAGAAGTCAGGATTTAAAGAGGGAAAGAAACTCACCGGGAGACCGGTGATAATTCCGTCCCGGTCCTAATCGGGATGTTTACGTGTAGTAGGAGAACGGTACCGTGAGTAATCGGTTGCCGTTTCGTCAAACAATATGGATCGTGTGTAACAGTTCACACAGCGTCGGTGCTAGTCGGGCTACACAACATAAAGAAGGGAAAAATTAATAAAGTAAAAATAGTTCGGTAAAGAAATGTAGCGCGAAGTGAAAATCTTCCTAAAGAGGCCGTTTCCGTGGCTTACCTGTTAGCCCGTGGGTTGAGCCGAATGCAGCTCCTGTTTCCGAATGCGGGAACAAACACCACGCGGTTCACGCCCCTAAAATAGGGTAGTTGCAAAAAAGACTAGACCGCGCAGGTTGATTGATAGTGGGCAAATAATAGAAGAGTTACTACTTGAAAAATCAGGATCAACCACAATTCGCACAAAGTGCCTGTGTACCGGTAGGGGCCGCGAAAATAAGTGAAAAAAGGACCGGGTAAATTCTAAAGTTAATAATAAATGCCCCAAGAAAAATTGACCAAGGGGATGAGATTTTTATTTAGAAACCGAGTATACGAAATGAAAGGTATAATTCACAGTTTACTAAGGACCCAACTATAGTCCCATGAGTACAATATTGATACAGCGTATTGTCAATATTGTGCCTGTTTAACAGTTTCACTTCAATATTTTGATAGTCCCTACCCTCTTTCACGTGGTGAGACACTCGAGCCATAAACGTATTATGGATTGTTTTGAGGAAGGTGAAACGGAGTGAAAACGGCTCTCCTTCGCAGCTAGCATAGAACAAACTCCATAGGAAGGATGATCCTTTACGGAGTTGTTTTTTGGAGTTTATTAAAAAGACCCGAGAAATACAATGGAGATATGAACCATTCCCCTATTTTATAGGATTTTAACAATCATATCCTTGTGATTGGCAGAAAAAAGTGGAAAGCAACTCCCAACCGGGAGGGGAAGGAAAACATTACACTTAATGTCTTGGGAAAACTAATGGCTAAATCCTTAGCGGGTGTAATTGGTGACATTATTTCTGGCAATTCAATCCTCATTTTTATAAACATAGTTATTCATAAAATTCAATTAGAAAAATTTTCATAAAGACTGTATAAATTCTTCGTGAATTTGAATGTACATAATACTTGTATATTACTCCTTGTTACATTTACCACTGCATATTGTCCTCACATACAGTAGTGATACCTTATAACAGTTTGCAATAGCATTTTAATGATCCTAGCCTAGGAAGAAATGTAGTTCATCATCTGTGTTTTGGCCTCTGTTGGTAGAGTCCAAACGCATGATCCATAGTGCTTCCAGCCTTCTAAGACGAAGTTCCCTGTTTCCCCCTCTTACAGAGGGCTGTATCACATCAATGCCGTAGAACGTGAATGACTTATTCTCACCTTGTGCAGGACAAGAGGCCATATGTATGGCCATGGGATATCGTGGGTCTTTAGTGGCATAAGCTCTAGCATGTTCTCTGATGCGTTCCTTGAGTGCCCTGATCGTACTTCCCACATATCTGCTTTTACAAGCGCATTCAATGATATATACAGTGAATTTTGTGTTACAGTTAATGTTGGTGTTGATTGTGTACTGTTTTGATCTGTGATCCTGAAATGTCTTAGTTCCATGTTTGGCCCACCTGCACATCGGACACATGCCGCATTTAAAGAAACCTTTGGACTTTTGAGTTAGCCAGTCACAAGTTCTCGTAGCTTTGGGCACCGTAGGACTTAGTCTATTCTTCAGATTTCTCCCTTTACGAAAAGTAATTTGAGGATGATTGCCTATAGCCTCTGTCAATGTTCTGTCAGCACTAAGGATGCCCCAATGTTTCTGGAAACTTTTTCGTATTACAGGACTCAGTTCATTAAAGTCTGTCACAAGTCTCACTGGTTGTTTTCTGATATCAGTTTTTGGGCGTCTGGCTACCAATGTTGATTCTCTGCTGGTTTTTATGATCTTTTGGCCAGCTTTGGAAATGATTTGAGGATTATAGCCTCTATTGAAGAACCTAGACTGCATGTCTTGTAAGCAAGTTTCAAATTCCTGATCTTCACTACAGTTCCGCCTTGCTCGTATGAATTCTCCATAAGGGATTCCGTTTTTTTGATGATCAGGATGACAACTTTTATTGTGAAGTATTGAGTTGCATGCTGTTTCCTTGCGGAATAATCTACTTTGTAGGGTACCATCCTTGATGTATAATTCTAGATCCAAGAAAGAAACACATGTAGAGCTAATGTGTGTGGTGAAGCGCATGTTCATCTCATTGTCATTTAAGTACATGCAGAATTCTTCAAGTGTAGTGTCAGATCCTGACCAGATTAAGAGGCAATCGTCTATGTAGCGACCCCAATAAACAATATTATCAATCCATTTACTGCCCTTAATGCTCCAGATCAAGTCAGCCTCCAGAGCACCCATGTATATGTTGGCAAAAGAAGGAGAAAACCTTGAGCCCATGGCTACTCCTCTAGTTTGTCTATACCATTTTTTGTCAAAAACAAAGAAATTCTGATTTAAAATGATATCCATCATCGTTATCAGCATTTTAGTGTGTTCAAGCAGAGTAATTGGTCTGGTGTTCAATGCTCTCGTAACCGCCTGTAATCCAAGTTCTGGTTCAATGGAAGTATAGAGCGAAACCACATCAAGGGTTGCCATAATCAGTCCAGGTTGCCATGTGATGTCCGTTAAGATACTTAAGATGTGTTTCGAATCTTGAATATAGGAAGGCAGGTTTTTTACCAGTGGACTCAGGAATTTGTCCACATACTGGGAAAGCCTCTCAGTTGGACCCCCAATCCCAGATACAATTGGTCTACCAGGGGGAAAGGGTGCGGTTTTGTGAACCTTTGGCAGGGTATAAAGCCATGGATAAGAAGGACGTGTAACTTTTAGAAACATGTATTCTGCATCATTGATCAGACATGCCTCTTTCCATTCTCTTAGATGGTTATTGATCAATATTGTAACCGGGCCCATGGGATTATTAGGAATGGCTTCATAACATGAATTGTCTGAGAGTTGAGAGAGGATTTCTGTGTTGTAGTCTACTTTGTTCATGACCACTACGTTACCTCCTTTATCAGCTTCACGAATGATAATGTCCTGGTTGTCACTTAGAGTTTTTAGTGCTATTCTCTCTTCCCTAGTTAGATTGTCATTAATCATAGGACCACGTTTAGAGATTTTATTTTCGTACTTGTTAATGTCATCCAATACGAGTTTGTAGAAGGTGTCAATGGTGTTGCCGCTAGGAAGTGTTGGTGTCCATTTGGATTTATTTTTTAGGCCACTGTCTATTGTGTCATCAGTCTTCAGTTCTAAGTCTGTTAATAGGTCATTAAATGAATTTGGGGGATCATCAAAATCCGTGATTGACAATAAGAGGTGTGATGCTAGAACCTCTTGTATACTGATAGGGTTAGTAGTAGTCTCTTCTAGGTCATCATCAAAAATTGTATGTTCAGTTGGGGTGCCCCAGAAATATTTTTTAAGTTTGAGTCCTCTGATATACTTGAACAAATCAATCTTCATCCTGCATGGATCGCCTTGGTCCATAGGATTAAAACTGAGACCCTTGCTTAATAATGAGATCATGTCCCTGTCCAGGTTCATGGATGAAAGGTTAATCACCTGTACATCCTGACCAAGTGAATTCTTCACTTCTTTGTGCCCGACCTCAGTTTCTCTCTGTAGTCGTCTCTGTCCTCCTCTCTGGCCTCTGCGGGTTTTACGTGTGTTGGGTTTACTCTTGTTCGGTTGATAATTTTCATTGTCCTGACTTCCCGAGAAAAAGCACTGCTGGTTCCAGAGGTTGTTGGAATCATTCTCGGATCTTGATTGGCGGTTGCGTTGTCTTCAGGTTCGCTCTCAGTTTCCGGAACACTGCTAAGGGAGGTGTTACTTGAGGATATATTTGATGCTCCAGTTTTGGCAGCTTGTTGGTTGTTAGTTGCTTGTTGGTTGTTAGTAGGTTTGCGTATTTGTTGGTCATATTTCTTGGCAAAGGTAAACACTCTTCCCTCACGGTAGTCCGCTTCATCTCTTCGTATTTGTCTTGCCTTACGGTCTTTGAGATCATTTTGATGTTTGGTCAAGATGTCTTCCAGAATTTTATAGTTTTTCTCAGTCGCATCCTTGAGATTAAGGGCTTCTATCTCCTTCTCTAGTTCCACAATTTCTGCCTGTAATTTGGTTACTTTTCGGTCTGCATTTTCTATTAAAATTCTCATTAAGTTTGTTGAGTTCATAGTTACTGAATCCTCCCATTTATTCAGGAGGTCGTCGTCGAGGTCATCAAAGGTCGGGAAGGTCTGTGATCGAAGACCTCTCGGGATTCTTTGCACCCTTAGATATTGTTTCAAAGTTGCGCCGTCCCACCAGCGCGAATTTTCCGTTTTTTTAAGTCGTTCTAGTTTAAGAAATTTTTGTTTCAAGCTGGTTCCCGTTTGTTGATTTCCACTTGTCCTAGTGGTGGTTGGATGTGTACCTTTGGAGAGATTTTCAAACATCTCGGAGGCGATCTTATCCCTATCCATTGTGAATCTGGTGGTGGCTGGGTTGAAAACCGTAGTGGCTGCCCTCCTGAGTCAAGAATTTATATAAAGTCAGCGATCAGGTTTTTAAGTGTTCAGGAATATGGCGCTCAGCTTCTCACGGTAAGTATTAGAGTCTCTTGGTATAGAATTAGGTGCTTCTTGGTAGAGGAAAACCTTAACCTCTGTGAGAGAAGAGGTTCTGAGACCTCTCTCTAATGTAATTGGACAAGAATCCAGAGCACACTTCGTGTATCAAATTGAATTTCAAACTTTAAACGGTCAAATGGTTAAAGCGATGGGATAGATCATACACGCATAAGTATTTCAAAACGAATTTTATTGTTCAACAGTGTTCTTTCCTCAGAATCACTGTGTGTATCACTCTAGCCTACACGTGTTTCATCACAGCATGTGGCTGTGAATCTTCAGGGCTAAAAAGGATGTATAAAAGAAAAACATAAGAAACAAAAGGAAAAAAATCAAAAGTACAAATAATATGTGTGGAGGGTGGGGACACCAGTGAAGTGGAAACCAAAAAAAGACGGGGATGGGAAAAAGAAAAGGAGAAGGAGGTGACTTATGGTAAGAAAACTCACGAGCAGTTATTTCTAACGGGTCTATATTATTGGCGCGTGTGATAGGTTGTGTGTAGTGACATACGGCCTTAAGAGAGGTTGCTATATCTTATGATAGGTGATAGATTCATAAGTTAATCATATGCATATAAATTGTGGCGTGCGGTGACTTTTCACGGTTAAGTATTGTCCATTTGGTGGTCTAAACCTTAAACTTTCCTTCATTTGAACTGTTCCAAGCCTCAAATGGGCATACAATTAAATCAAGTATCAACTGAGTATTTCAAAAAATGGGTTCAACATTTCAAATCATTAAATGACAACGGAAAAACATTAGGTATATGACTGTGTATAGTTGCGAGAAATATATCTGAATAAGTCACTGTTACGAATCTAGTACCCTCTTGCCTTGACATAACCAACTTTCATTAATGGGACAAGTGTCCATGCATAAGTAAGTGTATACAATTAAAACAATCAAGAAAAAACGTCTATCCTTACTCAAAATCTACACAGTAATCAAACTAATCATGCTATTCGTCCAGGCATATTCTCTGTTTTACAGCGAGTACTTTGCGTAATGGCTACTGTCAAAACTCAAAACCCACAGTATTCACACCAAACATGCTAATTGTGCAGACATATTCTCTTGTTTTAAAACGGGTACATAGCGTGTTAGCTTTCACCAAGAATGAAAAAATGCCTTAATGCTATTCTTAGTCATACTCGTATCCTCCTAAATGCTTCATGAAAAATGGACAAAAATTGAAATATTCACTTATAATTAGTTTGAACACTTGCTACGACAGAACCCTGTAAAAGTTCTAGGGTATATGTGATTCCCCTAATCAGTGTTAGACGGTCTAGATAGAAATTAGTGACTACAGATTCTGGTCCAATTTAGCACGCACTCAATTTATTGAGAAGGCATGGGCTAAAAGTACTACGTTATGAGATTAAACGAGAAATCCGGAAAAAATAGTATACAAGTTGGAGAAGGGGGGGATTGGGAAATTACCTGATCTGAATGATCAAGGCGCGTTATCTGTTGAGGGAGGACAAAAATAGTAATCAGCATAGATATAGAAGGCCGGTGTCAGATAAAACTTCAAAAGACTACGAAGGAGAAGTCAGGATTTAAAGAGGGAAAGAAACTCACCGGGAGACCGGTGATAATTCCGTCCCGGTCCTAATCGGGATGTTTACGTGTAGTAGGAGAACGGTACCGTGAGTAATCGGTTGCCGTTTCGTCAAACAATATGGATCGTGTGTAACAGTTCACACAGCGTCGGTGCTAGTCGGGCTACACAACATAAAGAAGGGAAAAATTAATAAAGTAAAAATAGTTCGGTAAAGAAATGTAGCGCGAAGCGAAAATCTTCCTAAAGAGGCCGTTTCCGTGGCTTACCTGTTAGCCCGTGGGTTGAGCCGAATGCAGCTCCTGTTTCCGAATGCGGGAACAAACACCACGCGGTTCACGCCCCTAAAATAGGGTAGTTGCAAAAAAGACTAGACCGCGCAGGTTGATTGATAGTGGGCAAATAATAGAAGAGTTACTACTTGAAAAATCAGGATCAACCACAATTCGCACAAAGTGCCTGTGTACCGGTAGGGGCCGCGAAAATAAGTGAAAAAAGGACCGGGTAAATTCTAAAGTTAATAATAAATGCCCCAAGAAAAATTGACCAAGGGGATGAGATTTTTATTTAGAAACCGAGTATACGAAATGAAAGGTATAATTCACAGTTTACTAAGGACCCAACTATAGTCCCATGAGTACAATATTGATACAGCGTATTGTCAATATTGTGCCTGTTTAACAGTTTCACTTCAATATTTTGATAGTCCCTACCCTCTTTCAGGTGGTGAGACACTCGAGCCATAAACGTATTATGGATTGTTTTGAGGAAGGTGAAACGGAGTGAAAACGGCTCTCCTTCGCAGCTAGCATAGAACAAACTCCATAGGAAGGATGATCCTTTACGGAGTTGTTTTTTGGAGTTTATTAAAAAGACCCGAGAAATACAATGGAGATATGAACCATTCCCCTATTTTATAGGATTTTAACAATCATATCCTTGTGATTGGCAGAAAAAAGTGGAAAGCAACTCCCAACCGGGAGGGGAAGGAAAACATTACACTTAATGTCTTGGGAAAACTAATGGCTAAATCCTTAGCGGGTGTAATTGGTGACATTATTTCTGGCAATTCAATCCTCATTTTTATAAACATAGTTATTCATAAAATTCAATTAGAAAAATTTTCATAAAGACTGTATAAATTCTTCGTGAATTTGAATGTACATAATACTTGTATATTACTCCTTGTTTCATTTACCACTGCATATTGTCCTCACATACAGTAGTGATACCTTATAACAGTTTGCAATAGCATTTTAATGATCCTAGCCTAGGAAGAAATGTAGTTCATCATCTGTGTTTTGGCCTCTGTTGGTAGAGTCCAAACGCATGATCCATAGTGCTTCCAGCCTTCTAAGACGAAGTTCCCTGTTTCCCCCTCTTACAGAGGGCTGTATCACATCAATGCCGTAGAACGTGAATGACTTATTCTCACCTTGTGCAGGACAAGAGGCCATATGTATGGCCATGGGATATCGTGGGTCTTTAGTGGCATAAGCTCTAGCATGTTCTCTGATGCGTTCCTTGAGTGCCCTGATCGTACTTCCCACATATCTGCTTTTACAAGCGCATTCAATGATATATACAGTGAATTTTGTGTTACAGTTAATGTTGGTGTTGATTGTGTACTGTTTTGATCTGTGATCCTGAAATGTCTTAGTTCCATGTTTGGCCCACCTGCACATCGGACACATGCCGCATTTAAAGAAACCTTTGGACTTTTGAGTTAGCCAGTCACAAGTTCTCGTAGCTTTGGGCACCGTAGGACTTAGTCTAATTTTTCTAATTGAATTTTATGAATAACTATGTTTATAAAAATGAGGATTGAATTGCCAGAAATAATGTCACCAATTACACCCGCTAAGGATTTAGCCATTAGTTTTCCCAAGACATTAAGTGTAATGTTTTCCTTCCCCTCCCGGTTGGGAGTTGCTTTCCACTTTTTTCTGCCAATCACAAGGATATGATTGTTAAAATCCTATAAAATAGGGGAATGGTTCATATCTCCATTGTATTTCTCGGGTCTTTTTAATAAACTCCAAAAAACAACTCCGTAAAGGATCATCCTTCCTATGGAGTTTGTTCTATGCTAGCTGCGAAGGAGAGCCGTTTTCACTCCGTTTCACCTTCCTCAAAACAATCCATAATACGTTTATGGCTCGAGTGTCTCACCACGTGAAAGAGGGTAGGGACTATCAAAATATTGAAGTGAAACTGTTAAACAGGCACAATATTGACAATACGCTGTATCAATATTGTACTCATGGGACTATAGTTGGGTCCTTAGTAAACTGTGAATTATACCTTTCATTTCGTATACTCGGTTTCTAAATAAAAATCTCATCCCCTTGGTCAATTTTTCTTGGGGCATTTATTATTAACTTTAGAATTTACCCGGTCCTTTTTTCACTTATTTTCGCGGCCCCTACCGGTACACAGGCACTTTGTGCGAATTGTGGTTGATCCTGATTTTTCAAGTAGTAACTCTTCTATTATTTGCCCACTATCAATCAACCTGCGCGGTCTAGTCTTTTTTGCAACTACCCTATTTTAGGGGCGTGAACCGCGTGGTGTTTGTTCCCGCATTCGGAAACAGGAGCTGCATTCGGCTCAACCCACGGGCTAACAGGTAAGCCACGGAAACGGCCTCTTTAGGAAGATTTTCGCTTCGCGCTACATTTCTTTACCGAACTATTTTTACTTTATTAATTTTTCCCTTCTTTATGTTGTGTAGCCCGACTAGCACCGACGCTGTGTGAACTGTTACACACGATCCATATTGTTTGACGAAACGGCAACCGATTACTCACGGTACCGTTCTCCTACTACACGTAAACATCCCGATTAGGACCGGGACGGAATTATCACCGGTCTCCCGGTGAGTTTCTTTCCCTCTTTAAATCCTGACTTCTCCTTCGTAGTCTTTTGAAGTTTTATCTGACACCGGCCTTCTATATCTATGCTGATTACTATTTTTGTCCTCCCTCAACAGATAACGCGCCTTGATCATTCAGATCAGGTAATTTCCCAATCCCCCCCTTCTCCAACTTGTATACTATTTTTTCCGGATTTCTCGTTTAATCTCATAACGTAGTACTTTTAGCCCATGCCTTCTCAATAAATTGAGTGCGTGCTAAATTGGACCAGAATCTGTAGTCACTAATTTCTATCTAGACCGTCTAACACTGATTAGGGGAATCACATATACCCTAGAACTTTTACAGGGTTCTGTCGTAGCAAGTGTTCAAACTAATTATAAGTGAATATTTCAATTTTTGTCCATTTTTCATGAAGCATTTAGGAGGATACGAGTATGACTAAGAATAGCATTAAGGCATTTTTTCATTCTTGGTGAAAGCTAACACGCTATGTACCCGTTTTAAAACAAGAGAATATGTCTGCACAATTAGCATGTTTGGTGTGAATACTGTGGGTTTTGAGTTTTGACAGTAGCCATTACGCAAAGTACTCGCTGTAAAACAGAGAATATGCCTGGACGAATAGCATGATTAGTTTGATTACTGTGTAGATTTTGAGTAAGGATAGACGTTTTTTCTTGATTGTTTTAATTGTATACACTTACTTATGCATGGACACTTGTCCCATTAATGAAAGTTGGTTATGTCAAGGCAAGAGGGTACTAGATTCGTAACAGTGACTTATTCAGATATATTTCTCGCAACTATACACAGTCATATACCTAATGTTTTTCCGTTGTCATTTAATGATTTGAAATGTTGAACCCATTTTTTGAAATACTCAGTTGATACTTGATTTAATTGTATGCCCATTTGAGGCTTGGAACAGTTCAAATGAAGGAAAGTTTAAGGTTTAGACCACCAAATGGACAATACTTAACCGTGAAAAGTCACCGCACGCCACAATTTATATGCATATGATTAACTTATGAATCTATCACCTATCATAAGATATAGCAACCTCTCTTAAGGCCGTATGTCACTACACACAACCTATCACACGCGCCAATAATATAGACCCGTTAGAAATAACTGCTCGTGAGTTTTCTTACCATAAGTCACCTCCTTCTCCTTTTCTTTTTCCCATCCCCGTCTTTTTTTGGTTTCCACTTCACTGGTGTCCCCACCCTCCACACATATTATTTGTACTTTTGATTTTTTTCCTTTTGTTTCTTATGTTTTTCTTTTATACATCCTTTTTAGCCCTGAAGATTCACAGCCACATGCTGTGATGAAACACGTGTAGGCTAGAGTGATACACACAGTGATTCTGAGGAAAGAACACTGTTGAACAATAAAATTCGTTTTGAAATACTTATGCGTGTATGATCTATCCCATCGCTTTAACCATTTGACCGTTTAAAGTTTGAAATTCAATTTGATACACGAAGTGTGCTCTGGATTCTTGTCCACCCTAAAGAACTTAACCCCTCCCACGCTGGTGACGAAACCTCTCCGTCACGAGCCTCGGGTGGGCTGTGCTGTTGACGGAGCGGTTCCGTCACGGCCCGCTCGGAACGCCTGCGCGGCAGTGATTTCGCGCCAGCGCTGAGCGTTCTATTGAGCGGGCGGGGCCGTGACGGAACCACTCCGTCACAAGCACAGCCCACCCGAGGCTCGTGACGGAGCGGTTCCGTCACCATCATGGGAGCGCCGCGCGGCCCCCCACCCCCTAGCGCTGCGGTGTAATTGCCGCCGCAGCGAAAGGGTTAAAGGAGGGTTTAGTGTTTTTTGTGATTTGTCAGCACTCTCACATTCATTTCATGATCTCACAAATCTTTCAGTTTCCAAATCAATTTTGGGCCACCAATACAACGATTTGATATTCTTCTTAGTAAGTGTAATGCCACTATGGCCTCAGAGAGAAATAATGTTGTTCCTTAAAGTAGATGGAGTCATGATTTTATCTCCTCTGACAACGAACATACCATCAAAGCCCAATTCGTTTCTTACCTCCCAAAAAGCTTTCATTTCACCAAGAAGTTCAGATTTAACAGTGCCCCAGCCATGTTGGATTTTGATTCTGATACGCTTTAGAATATTATCTTCCTCTTCAGCTTGCTCCCATTCTATTCTGTGTCACTTTTTTGTTTCATTAGCTGAGAAAATGCTTGCAACACAAATATCATTCCAAGGATTCAAATCAATTTCTCTGAGAGGTAAAGACAACCTGCTTAAAAAATCAGCTGTAACATGAAGTTTCCCTGGAACATATTGTACATCATACATGAAATCTTGAAGGCACATGGAAAGCCTAACAATTCTTGCTGAAGCCCTAGCTAAACCATCTGAAGGGAGTCATTTTGTCAAAGGTTTATGGTCTGTGCGAACCGTAAATCTCCTTCCCCACAGAAATTTACGAAAATGCTCTAAAGCCCAGACAAAGGCTAACGCTTCTCTCTCTATCACAGAACACTTCTGTTCAGTGGGAGATAGAGTCCTGGAGGCAAATGCAATGGCAATGTCTGAACCCCTGTCATCTTTTTGAGTCAGAACACTGCCTAGACCCTTCCCACTAGCATCTGTGGAAACAAAGTAGGAGCAGAAGGATTAAAGGCTTGTAATTTAGGGGCTTTACTGATGGCACGTTTAATTTCAATTAAGGAGTTTTGACAATCTGTTGTCCATTCAAATTTGCTTTTGTTTTTTCACAAAATTCTCATTTCATGCGTACGCTCAGAAAATGTTTCTACAAACTTTGAGTAGAACTCAGCTAACCCTAAAAATGACCGTAATTAATCTTTGTTGGAGGGTGCAGAGGCATGTTTGATGGCTTCAACGAATTTTTGTTTTGGTTTCGGAGAAGTGTGGCTCAATGGTTAGAGCAGGCAGACCTCGATGCAGGGCTCTGGCCAGGGACCAGTTTTCGATTCCTGCCCCAGCGAGTCTCGGGCTCATTAATTTCCCTGACCGGATATTCTCGCCTCAGTGCCTATTCTGATCATGGGTCCCACGCTGCAACTCTGGGCAATAGCTTGCTTAGTCTCCACAACGGCCCCCACAACGCGAGGGATGCCTGGTCTGCACCATGGGGGTGCCCAGGAGTGGACACTTCACAGGGAAGCCAGGAAGGGTTCCCTTGCGGTATTCGTACAAGCGCCGGGAAACCCACTGCGGGTAGCTGTGCGCTATACAAGTACAAAAACAAAAACATTTTAATGCCTTTGTCAGTGATCTCATGTCCTAAGTAAGTGACTTTTTTTCTCCAAACTTACACTTACTTATTTCTGCAGTTAAACATTTCTTAGACAAAATAGATAACATCTTTCTTAAACCTCATCATGATGTTGTTTAGATTTACACATAATTAATATATCATCTTGAAAAAAAAATGACTTATTTTATGTTACCAAAGAGTTAAAACATGAGCCTCTGAAAGGCATGCGCTTAAATTGGTAACAGCCGAATGGTGCACAAAACGCTGTAAAATGTTTGGATTTTTTGTTCAAGACTACTTGATGGTAAGCACACGAAAGGTCTAAGGGGAAAACCACTTAGCATCTCTAGTTAACATTAACATTTCACCAATGCGGGATAAGGGGAACTGGTCTACTGCAATATTATCATTCCAACCTCTTAAATCAACACATAGACGAACTTTGCCGTTGGCACGTCTGGCAACGACTAAAGGTGAAATCCACTCAGAGGCTTCAATGGGTTCAATAATACGTGCATCAAGTAATTTTTGTAACTTAGCCTTAACTTCATCTCTAACAATGAAAGGGATGTTGCGAGCTTTGTGGATTTTAGGCGCTGCGCCGTGTTTTAATCAGATCATGTGTGCAAAACCTTTTAACTTGCCAACACTGCTATTGAATACATCAGGAAAGTCACGGAGAACCCATTTTTAGTGTCCTCACCATCACATGCTACGAGAACTTGTTCTGGGCTATTTGGATCCAGAATAATGTTGAGTTTTTTCTGTTCCTTCCACCCTAAAATAGAAGGTCCCTCCTTAGCCACATGCAATTTGCAGAGGGCATGTCTACCCTTAAATCTGAGAGGAATTCTCTAAAACCTAAAACATCTGTCTTTTCACCAGTATAACTTACAGGGGAAATGTCAGAAGGCTCCAAATGATCACCAATAACGTCAATGAAATGACTAGACCAGATATTTTCTGCAATGGTTGTGTATAGAGAACCAGAATCGGCAGCGACTTGTAATGAAACCCCACCAAAGGAAACACAGGAAATAGGTTAACTACTAGATTGGCTAGAGATATTTAGGATTTTTTTCTTTCCACTTCTATGAAAAGTAGAGTTAACCTCACTAACATCAGAGGATGATTTTTCTTCATCACTTTCTTTTATGCATGAAATTTTACCTTTACCCATCTTCTTACCTTTGTGCATGCAAGCTTTAGTAAAATCCCATCCTTGCCGCCAATTTTATGAAGTAAAGACACTGGAAACAGTTGTAAAAGTAATCTTCTTCTTTATTCAGCAACCCCACTACGAGTACCAACCAGACCGAGAAGCAGTGAAGGAATGCCCAACATTCTAGCATGCAACAATAAATACTTAGGAACACACAAATTGTTCTGATTCTTAATTCCTAAGAATCAGAACAAATCTAATAATGATTCCAATAGAGAAAACAATATAAGGATGTACACAAAACCACAATACCACACAGGCCCTAGTATGGAATAAAAACACAAAATACTGTGTTCCACAGGGCCTCAAACCGGAGGCCGAGGAGGTTGTTCAGAGTGAGCGCATGTGCAAAGGCCACCCACCCCTAACTTTAATAGTGTGCATTTATATTGTGCACCCACGTGAAGGCGTGTGTCTTTGCTGTCTGTCTGTCGTGACGCAGCTTCCTGTGAGAATACTTACTGATGGACTCAGACTGCATTCCTAGGGGAAGAAGAGATCGTGGCTTGAGGCAAGCAAGGTCTGCTGAGCAACAAGAGTCCATAGCTTGTACAAAATGAGGCAATATATAGGGGCCTATTCAAGAATGTAAATATATACATGTACATTTATTCATATGTGCATTAATTTACACCCAGTAGTATGTTCACACTCTTGTGCTGTTATGTTATGCAGATCTATAGCATGCACTATCACCGGGGGGGTATGTTGGAGCTGAGCAGGTGAGTCCAGCCCCCCGCCCCTCCCCCGGGTCTAGTGGGACTCCTCAAAAACCAGGTCTTCAGCTTCCTGCGGAATTCAAGAAGTGAGGAGGAGGCTCCGATGTGTAGCCGCGGGTCATTCCACTCTGTAGGAGCAATGTAGGAGAAGCCTCGACCCCGGGTCTGGTTTTCTGTGTGCATGGGCTGTGTGTAAGTAGGACTCTTCATGTGTGGAGGTGTCTGGAAGGTTTGTGAAAGCAGATGCAATTACTGAGGCATGCTGGGCCGGTGTTATGTAGCTATTCGTAAAAAACAAGGACCCCCTGAGTAGTGGTGTGACCAACTCCTAGGACAGGGATAGAATGTGTGAGTATAAATTCCAAGGCAATTGACAAAGGAAAGAAGTGAAAGGACACAAAGCAAGAAGGAACCAACATTTATATAAAAAAACAACATATTTTTAATGAGCACAGTTAAACATCATATAGTGTGCTAGGTAGCATACACTACCTGACATCAAACCTACAAAATTAAAAAACATTAATTTTCAATACTTCAAATACAATTTAAAAAGTTAGACACACGGCTATTTTCAATAGTGTCTAACTGAACAGTGGCAGTAGAGTTCTCTACTAGAGAACTCTACTGCCACTGTTCAGTTAGACATCGATCAGACCCATGGCTTTGGTGAATTCGTCCGTTAGCACATTTGGTCTCGCCCCTATCCGTCATGGGTGCCTGTCCCTTAGGTCATTCCCAGTCATATTATAATCTCCTCCCAGAATTAACGGTCCTAATGGAAGGTCTATTAATATCTTGCCCAGGTCTGCCAGTGCCTCCTTACCCAATGCTGGTGGTATGTATACTGAATTAACATTTAGTGCCCGCCCCTCCCATTGTGCCTCCAGGACTGCTACTCTATCCCCCGGATCCGCCCACTTATGCTTCACTATGAGTGCTAAGTTCTTTTTTGCTAGGATACACGTCCCCCTAGATCCCGAGGTGTAGTCTGCGGGTACCAGGAGTTTGTAACTCCGCCTTGTTAGGGCCTTGCTCTTATTCCCCACCATGTGCGTCTCCTGTAATGACACTACATCCGGTGCTTGACACTTTAGATATTGTTGGACTATACCTCGTTTAAGTTTGTCACCCATCCCATTCACGTTCCAGGTAAGCACTGAGAGTGACTTTTACATTCTATCACCCATCATCGGAATTGAGGACAAGAAAGCAACAACATGTTAAAATTACCCTGTACTTGGCAACTTCAGCCTGTAGAACTGGTGTACCGTGGTTCCATAATATTATGCAAGCATTTACTCTCATCTCATTCCAAGTTACGTTTGACTCCTCCTTGCAACTACTATCAGCTGCGGAACATGCATGTGAGTGTATGCAATCAATGATTCGTACATTCAGCAAACTTTGAAATAACCAACTCCGGGAGGCGCTAGGGGGCGCACAGCGGAATGGCTGGTTAACATCACAGCTCCGCCGGACGGCTGCAATCGCGGCGCCCTCAGGCCGTTTTAATGCCCATGTAAAACGGATATAAACGGACCGCTGGATGTGCGAAGTCAACGAGCACAAGATGCGCTGAGATCTAAGGCCTGATTCCCAACGCCTGCTGTAATTATTCCCGGGAACCGGCGGCTCGGGATGGGAGCGAACAAGATGGCGCCCGCGCCTTTCCTCTTGCCGTCGCTGTAGACTGCGGAGACCCAGGAACCGAGGCCGACCGGGGTAAGATGGTGGAGGTTACCAAACATATCGGCCCAGCGACGTGCCTACATTAACACTGGCAGCCTGTGAGAAGCGGGTTTAGGAGCGCACACACTACTGAGACTCCCCGCAGTTTGACAAGAAGGCGGCACGCAGAGGGAAGGTCCCGATCCCAGCCTGACGCGTCTGACCTGCGCTTCTAGACCGGGCGCATCCCAGATCGCTTCGTGTACCCCAGGGATGTTAACAGTTGGGGCTACACTGGTGGGAAAAGCGGAAAGCGATTCCAGCACATAACAGCGCAGTAGACCATTGCCACTGCACGAACACTGCGGACAACGCGCCTCTCCCAGACGTGACGTTCCATGCCTGCGGTAAGCCGATCACGGATCCTGTCGCATGCGGGTGCTTGCCGAGCTGATTAGCGTGCAGGGCTGCCGGTGCACGCTGAGAGTCCTTCAGCGTAGGGATATATTGGGAGGAGACGACAAAGCATATATAAGCGAAGGACTGCTGGCACAGTGAGGACACACCAGACAACGAGCCTCTCCAGGTCATAACGATACATGCCGATGCTGAGGTGGCTGCCATTAGCGCACATGGATATCCGAGAGTAAGGACTATCTAACTCAGGTACATAGTGATCTGGGAGCGGAAGGGTGGTGCCAGAGCACGCTTACAACCATCAGAGTAACTAACTTCTTGGCAGGGGCGCTGTGCGAGGCACCACCACGGCGGCGGTAAACAGGAAGACGAGATCCACGCCACGGCACAGGGCTCCGTCCACACCGCCTGAATCCACCATGGTGAGGCTGGAGAAACAACAAAAAATATCTTTTGAGACGAAGAAAAAGCCAAAACCCGCAGGCACAGGGTCACCTGACATGAGCGGTATCCCTAGCAACCCGGCTGCCAGCAGCAATATGGAAAAGATCCTCCTGGCCATTCAATCCAACTTACAAGATATCAACGGCAAATTAGATAACCTGACGTGCAGGATGGATGGTATGGCGGACAAGGTGGAAAAGCACGGAGAAAGGCTGGAAACTGCGGAGACGAGGATCTCGGCGGTTGAGGATGAATCCCGCGCAACCACCACGAAATGCACGGCCATGGAGAAGGTGATGGAGGTTATCAGAGCGAAGGAGGAAGAATTGGAATCGCGCTCTAGGCGCAATAACGTGCGCATAGCGGGGCTGCCGGAATCTACCAACACCGGAAAAATGGAGCAATATATTGAGAAACTTTGCAAGGATGTGTTTGGAGACGACGCTATCTCGCATATTTTTGTGATTGAGCGGGCGCACAGATCTTTAGCGCCCAGGCCACCGCCGGGAGCGTCACCGAGACCAATTGTGGCAAGGGTGCTGAATTATCGGGACCGGGACACCATCCTGAGATTGGCGAGGGAAAAGGGACCAATCACTCATCACGGTAATAAGCTGGAATTTTATCCGGACCACACTGTGGCAGTTCAACAGGCACGAAGAGAATATACGGCGGTGAAAGCCAAGCTCAGGGATCTCCAGATCACGTATTCTATGCTATATCCGGCTAGACTACGAGTGCAATGGGAGGGGAAGCCAGTGATATTGGCGAACCCGAAAGCTGCGCAGGAGTTTGTGAAACAGGTCACTGCACAGAAAAAGGCGAATGAACGCAAAGATCAGAGTGCGGACTCGGACTAAACGGGAGGAGTCTTCGTCTGTGAGAGACTACGTGTGAGTATATAACACCTTTCCACCATGTGAGCTCATTCAGTTGCTATAGGCCGCATGTCCCAGGCCTACTGACTCTAACTACCCGAGACAAACTGCGTGCTTTGCACTGCTGCTGGTGGTGAGCTCTTTTGACACATTGAGCATTTGGTGCACATTGATTATTGGAAGGGTTGGTTAGACATGGGTAGGAGCTCACAACTACGTCCAGCGGAGGGCCTGGGTCGGGGTGTAGCTGTTGTGGGGGCTGGGGAGCCACATGGTGGGCGCATTGATTGACAAAAAGTTTTAAATGCTTCTCTGGAGCACTGTGATAATGTCCCCAACACTCAAATAGACACTGGATACAGGATGTGCGCTTCATTGCTGGGGGCAGACCTTATTATTACTGCCAGGCGTGGCGAATGACTCTGTAAGACAACATGCTGCTCTGGTGGCGACCACGCTGCTACCTGCGACCTCCACACTTTGTTGTGCTTTGATTGGGCTGTGGAGGGCGGGGTTATGGATCGATCTGCGGCATGGAGGCGGGTACTGAGCGTTGAGGGTCACGTTCAATGATCAAACGGGTGCTTTAATGGCCATGCGCTGGGGTTGGATTGGTCAGCATGCCATTGAGCCTACAGGACCCAGGAGGGGGGAACTGCGTTGCACCGACTAGCGGTCACTAGTGATATTACTGAACAGGGGCTGTGAAGGGCCGGGGGCATTGAGTAGTGATGTGTCTAATTGTATTGGTATAATGTAGACCGTCCACATCCGTTGGGTTGGATGGCGAGTTGTGTCCCCAGCGGACCTCCGAGAGGGAGTTCCCCACAAAAGTTCGATAGATATGTTTCGCCCTGAGCTGTTGCCGAGGGCTTGTGGGGGGGATGTATGGCTCTGGCATGTTTGGGTTGCTGGAGTGGGTGGGGGGGGATGGGGACTGTTGTTTAAGAATGTTATGAGACCTTTGCAGTCGAATGTTGATTACCGACTCCTTGATGTAACTCCAGACAGCATTTACATGCAAACATTTACACTAAGTCATCTCTCAGGGAACCCTTGGTATTGTACTGAAGCGCAGCATTGTCAGACACTTCCACCGTACCGATGACTCAGAGATCAAGACAACAGATTGATAAACACGTGAAGCTTCTGACGTGGAATGTGCGAGGCCTGACACAGCCCAAGAAAATCAGGCGCGTATTTGCATACTTAAACAGACACTACATAGATATCGCGTTCTTACAAGAAACGCATATAGCTCCGAACACTCATTCATCCATAGGCACTAAATGGGCAGAGTCTATCCATGTTGCAAATTATTCGTCATACTCTAGAGGGGTAATGCTGTTGTTCCGAAAAGGGTTGAATTTCAAAGTGATGCGGGTGGTGCAGGACCCCGGTGGCAGATATGTTATTGTATCGGGGTCTCTTCAGGGCAAGGATGTGACCTTGCTTAATGTGTATGGACCTAATGTGGACTCTCCAGAATTCTTTCAGGAGTTGTGGGGACACTTACAACATTTCACGCACACTAGGATAGTATGCGGAGGGGATTGGAATGTAACCTTAGCCGATGGCATCGACCGCTCGGCTCAATCCAACGAATCGCACAAAAACGCCAGAACTAAACTCCTACATATGCTGACGGACTTGAGACTGACAGACATTTGGAGACACAAACATCCCACAGACCCAGGGGCGACACACATTTCTGCATGCCACAATAGTTGGTCCCGTATTGATTACTGGTTGGGTACAGACGATGTTGTACATTGGTCCACTGACATACAGGTCCTACCTAGAACACTATCGGACCACAATCCGATTTTACTGAAGCTGGTCATCCCAGATCATACCCCACCTCCATTTCAGTGGAGATTCAACTCGCGAGCTTTGACTGACGTACTGTACGCTGACACCATACATGCTGCGATCAAAGATTATTTTCTACTAAACGACGGTACAGTGGACAACCCATGCTTATTGTGGGAAGCCTTTAAGGCCACGATCCGAGGGGTGTGTATGGGTGCCACTATCAGCATACTTCGTGATATTAGACAACAGATTAAAAGATGCGACGCTCAACTGAGGGCCTTAGAGAGAGAATATGAAACCACTCCACACATTGACATACTGGGACGGCTCCGCACGTTGCACACAGAACATCAAAATCTAGTTGATGACGAGATCAAATATATGGATAAAAAACACACTGCTAGGGCGTTCGGAGAGGGAGGCAGACCGGGTGGGCTGCTGGCAGCAAAAATATGCGAGGGTAAAAAACATAATACGGTCTTAGGCATCAAAGATGAGAACGATATCATACTGACACAACCGTCGGATATCTTGAAAAGTTTTGTCACAGAGTATAGTAAGTTATACGCCTCACAGCCAATAGCTTCGACGGAAGACATTACCGAATACTTTAGGGAGGTGGCCATAGCGTGGCTCTCGGACCGGCAAAGGGAATACTTAGCGGCACCCATCACGGTGGAGGAAGTCACGGAAGTGATTAAGACACTCCCGAATGGCAAGGCGCCGGGCCCTGATGGGTTCACGAACGAATTTTATAAACAATATATTGATATCCTTGCCCCCAGATTGACGGAAATGTACGGGGCAGCATTCGACAAGGGCGAGCTTCCCCAGACGCTCCGTGAAGCGGTAATTATAACTCTGCTGAAACCGTCCAAGGACCCGACCCGATGCGACTCTTATAGGCCGCTATCATTGATAAATGTTGATTCCAAAATCCTAACTAAGATAATGGCTATGAGACTAACTCCACTGATGACCAATTTGGTACTGCCTGACCAGGCGGGTTTTGTTCCGACCCGTTCCACGTCACATAATACCCGTGCGATGTTCGCCCTTGCCCATTATCTCCAGCCTGAAAAGAAGGCAGTTGCGGTACTGCTGGACGCGGCCAAAGCGTTCGATTCAATCGAATGGAAATACTTGATTGCGATATTACACCGCATGGGTTTCCCGAAAAGGTTTGTCCAATGGGTGTCCTTAATATACACCAAACCCAGAGCCAGAGTCCGGGTGAATGGATACTTGTCCGACAGCTTTGCGGTGGAGCGTGGAACCAGACAGGGATGCCCGCTCTCACCACTGATATTCGCCCTAGCGCTGGAACCACTGGCCTGCATCATACGCCAGAATTACAAGTCATCCGCCCTGCAATTCCCTGCTAGGCCGCTGCACATCTCGCTGTATGCGGACGACATGGTGCTTTACGTTCGAGACCCACACATACACCTGAACCCGTTGTTGAGGGAATATATCAAATTTGGCGGACACTCGGGGCTAACGATTAATTGGTCAAAATCCGCCATCATACCCCTCACGGACACCACGATTCCCTTCGATATTGAATACCCCCTCGAATGGCAGACCGATCCGGTGCGGTATTTAGGCATCCTTTTTCACAGAGACCCAGACGTGGTGCTCCGCGCCAATTATGGCATCACGATTTCCGCACTAGAAGACAAGGTGAAGCGGTGGATTCAGCTCCCGTTATGCCTAGCGGACCGCATAGCCATTGTTAAGATGAACATATTGCCCAAACTGCTGTATTTATTCAATAATATCCTCATTACCCCCCCGGGTGAAATCTTCTGTAGAATTAAGTCACTGATACTACTACTCATCTGGGCAGGGAAACAGGCGCGAATCAATCTCCAGACATTGACACTGCCGTATACTAAAGGGGGATTTGGGGTACCTGATTTTAAATTGTACTATTTATGCGCACAGGCACAATATGCGGCTTACTGGTTTCATGCGGTGCCATATTTAACCCACACGGCAATCGAGGAGGGTGATGCGAGTCCCATCCCTCTCACGGCCATACTGTCGCACAAACGCCCGCCACTGCACGCGCGAGATATAAACACGATCGACACCACCGTTAGGGCATGGCACGAACTCGGAAGATTAGCGCACAAAACCCCGCTTTATGCGCGAAGCATGCCATTACATGACCACGCAGCACTGTCTGTCACATGTGAGAAGGTGGGAATGTCGCTATTGCAACAGGTGGGCATAGCACAGATGGGAGATTTGTTTCACGAGGGTAGCTTTGTAAAGATTACGGACCTACAATACATCCACAACAAGTCGCAGCTATTTTCTTTCACGCATTACAGGCTGCAAAGAGCCGTGATGGACTTCTATCCCACCTTTCCTGACGAACCAGAAACACTAGACACTCTACAACTCATCATTACCACACAGAACCTGTCCCACATGACGTCGAGACTATATTCCGTCGCGCAGGCTGAGAACCCACAGACCACGAACACGGCCAAGGCTCGATGGGACTTGGTGTTAGATGAACCACTATCAGAGAAAGAATGGGAACAGACGTGCGCGCTTACACAGATCTTGAGTCCTAACGGTAATTTGAAAATCATACATTACAAATACATACATGAGGCTTATTACACACCCGCGCGAATGGGGAGATACGGCATGCGTGACGACACCAACTGTAAGAGATGTGGTGTGGAGGGCGCTGATTTTATACATCTGGCCTGGGGTTGCCCAAGAATACAGGATTATTGGGTGGAGGTAACCGCTAAGCTATCACACATGGTGGGGGTGGAAGTGGATTGCACAATCCGTTGTTGCTTGTTGGGCATTATACCACAGCTCAAATCATCTAAACGTAAATTTTGTGCAATCGCATTGCTGTTGGCCAAGAGGCAGGTATCGAAGTGCTGGCACGCTCCTCAGGTACCCACCACACTTCACTGGTTACAAGACATGTCCAGCTGTAGGGACAAACTACTAACATACGAGGAAAACCTACCACCACGATCTAGGCCGAAAGACTTTTGGATATACTTAACTGAATATTTGGCCACAGTGGAGAGTGACACGGAGTGATAGCATCTAGTATACATGAAGTGGGCGGAGGATATTGCTGCTGATGGGGGTCGATGGGAGAGATGTTCAGGAACGGGGTTACGATCAGATTATGCTGTATTGAATGCTGTTGATAACTGACAAGTGAAGGTCTCATTGTTGGGGTTCATTGTTGACAGTTCATGTGTATGTTCTAGTACACCAACAAAATTTATTTAAAAAACAAGGCCTCATTTATATGCTTTACGCCGCCGGACAGTTGTTGTCGGCTATATGGCTGTGTAAACTTATCAGTGAAAACGCACGTTCATTCTATTGCAGCCGGCCCCAGGGTTGTAGGCTACCGGCTGTGTGATCATCTGTCGCTATGAATAAAGGTCTTACCAAAAAAATTTAAAAAAAATTAAAAAAATAAAAAAAAATAACCAACTCTAAATCCCCCCACTCAGTCTCCCTCCCTGCCTCCCTGCCTGTGGATTTAAAACTACCCACTCTCCAACTAGGCAGAGTGCCTCTTTCCCCCCCCTGAAAATACTGAAATGTGCGGGCTGGCAGTCCTCCCATCCTTGCTCATAGCTATTTCCTTACATTTCAAAGTGTAGGCTGCTAGCCCAGTACATAAGAGGTCAATTTATCCCGACTCATTGCAGAGCCGTAATCTCAGTCCTGCCTGGAGCCTGGATGCAGCTTACATTTAAGTAACTCTTATAGGAACCATCTCACCCAGTGTTCAGTTTTTTTCTGTGTATCATACGGGGCAGTTCAATCACATATACAATCTCCTCAGCGACACGTCGTCTCTCCCTCTGCTGTTAGTGTGGATTCGCTTCCCAGTTGTGTCCCATTAGTATATCTATGCGCTCCCAGTCCTCCGTTTCGATCCTGGCGTTGGCCTCCCACTCGGCGCCAGCCCTCAAGCCATTCCCATGTGTCCTCTGGTGAGGTAAAAAACCACGTTTTGCCCTCTGATTCCACTCGAAGTTTCGCTGGAAACAACATTGCGTTCTTCACCTCACGATCTTGGAGCTCTTTTTTAACACCCTGAAAGCTACGCCGTTGGGTTTGGACCTTGGCCATAAAATCCGGAAAAAAACGTGATCACGTTGTTGCCTAATTTGAGTGGAGGATTGGATCGTGCCGCTTGAGCGATGGTGTCCCTGTCTCTGTAGTTAAAAACATGGGTGATAAGTGGCCGCGGGGAGCCCCTGGCTTCGGGCGACCCCCTGGCACTCGATGAAAGCTTGATAATCCCTTGGGTTGCAAGTGGTTTAAGATAAAGTCTTTCACGTATAGGTCAGCTGCTGGCCTCTCTGCCTGCTCTGGTACTCCCAAGATACATATATTGTTCCTTCGAGCTCTACCTTCATACTCATCCAACTGTTTCGCCATCTGGATTTGTTGGTTTTGAAGTTCGGCCACTTGTGTCTGGAGTTGGGACATATCTGTTTGGAGCATAGTTGTGAATTCTTTAAGGTCTGTTACTTTTTCCTCCATTTTGTGGAAGTCGGCTGAAGTTGAGGGATACCTCAATAGTGGCTGAGCCCAGGGAGGAACGCACTCCACCAATGGCTTTCATGATGTTGTGGAGTATGGGATCGCTTTGTGGCTTGGGAACATTTTGTGTGTCTGGAGCCTCCATCTGGGATGAATCATTTTCCTCTCTGGCTTTATTCCATGCAAATTTAGCCAGTCTGTTGTGTGCATTGCCTTTGGTTCCTTTGCCTGTTGCCATGTCTATGTTCTAGTGCGTGGAAATCAACAGCTTGTCCCTGAACCAGACTGGGTACATGCCGCAGACTGTCTTGCGAGGATGACCGTCTTACCAGGGGCCTGTTGGTTTTTCCTGGGTCTGGTCTCTTGTGCCCCACACTTTTCAGGGGTCCCCTCCCCCACTACATAAGTTTGTAGTCTGTGAAAAGACAATTGGTAGTGGTGTTCCCTAAAAGGGAGTAACCGCACAATCAAATATATGTAAGTATAGGCAAAATTATTAATCAGGGCACAAAATATCCCAATTACTGTAAGTACAGTCGGAGTGCTAGGGAGACCACTATCACCCACTACCCAGGGTGACTAGAGCAAATCAAAATGACCTGCCGGCACTGAAATTCGAAAGAGTCAATACAGCACTATCCAGATTACAATATTGGGAATGACTTATTGGTCTCAAAATTCTTTCAAAAGTACACTTACTGTATACATAATATATCAAAACATTGTTCTTGGGACAAGATGATCAAAACGAAGACTTTGTGCATGTGATTTTCTTTTTAATCGTGTATTCGAGTTCAAATGTCAAAAGCAGCCAGCCAACACCTGTTTCATCAGTACAAAGTCCGTACCCAGACTTCCTCAAGGCAAGAATGTCTTAGATCGATCAAGCCGTTTGGAGTGGTGGTATGATAGCCACAAAAACTTTGTCAAACACTGCAGGATATGGAGTTGATAGCAAGCAGGAAATATTGGAGTCAGGCAGGTCCCGATATGAAATATGACGCAGGAACAAAGTTCTTCAATATCGTCTATGAAATGGCTCACTTTGAAATGGCTGACTTGCGTCCTCAAGGAATGTCTCCGCTTGTTGTGGAAATGCAAGTGTAGTAAGGATCAGACCACCGACAATTGTAATCCCTAGCGACAGCGTCCGCCCATCCAGTGTCGTAAATAAAGAAACTGCTCGCTGGAGGCAGTTGCGTTATCAGGCGTGCGGGACGCTATTTCTCAGGATTGCGGATGTTGAAGTTCTTATACTGACCTAACTCACACTGCTACTAGTAGCGAGCGGTTTCTTTATTTATGACACTCCCAGACAGCAGTGCTGAGGTAGAACTAATCAGAAGCCATTTGTTCACAAGGTCATCATTGAATTTATAGTGTCCACCTTTCTCCTCCCTCCATCCTTCAGTCAGGAAACACACTTCCACTGTCTGGGAAGCTCTGTCATCCTCCAGCTGGTGCGTGCGAAACCAGGGGCATCCAGACTAGATCGATCCCACTGTTCCTGTTATCCAGACTCATACCGCACACAGAGTCCTAGGGCCATACACGTGGTACACACACACTGCACATACATGCACTCAACATGCACATGAAATGTCAGTGCAAGGTTCTGAGTTCACATAATAGCGGACTTTAAATGAGATGTGTCAGTAGACTCCCCTCTCCCTGATAAGAGGAAAAGGCGCAGCCGCACTAGTGATGAACAAAAATTCAGTATACATCAACCACTGAGTATGAAATGAGTTTTGTACCCCTTATGACGTCATGAATTGTGAACTTTCCAGGTCACAGAACAGGTTCGAGACATCGCACTACCAGGAACCGGCCTAGGACTCTGCACACAGGCTAGATTAGCTGGATAACATGGCAAAAATAAATATTCGGGACAGCAGTTTCGTATAAAATTGTTCAGTCAGGTCAAGAGAACACACCTGTTTCCCAATGCATGGTACATTCCTGGTCCTACAATGTGTTCAAATGTAAATGTTATGCATTTGTTTTGCTTGCGTATTACTCCACGTAAAGTTAGCATTCGCGGAACCATCTTAAGTGTAGCTGCCATTTTGAGCCATGATCGAAACTAACTTCTGTCTGCTTCAGCCGAAACCAGCTGCAATAGTTTCTTTTTGTTTCTCCAAGGCTGAGCTTCGCTGTGCTAATGAATACTCTGTCCTTGCTAGTGCATACCTTTCCTTGTAGATAGACCTGCTCCCACCCTTAGAGCAGCGGGCACAGGCGGAGTGACCTTGGCGTTGAGATAGCATGTAACTGGTCCCAGGACCTAGACCCATCCATCTGCACCTCCTTTGTTCACCAGCTACCAACTGCAAATTTCCATTGAGGGAGTGTCATTAATGGTTCTGGTTCTCAACTGTATTTCATGTGTTGCTATGCTTGCTGAAGTCAGTCCCTCTGCAGCAATCCAAGGAGGCTGGTCAGACCGGACTCCACTCGAGTGTACCTTTAATAAATGCCTTTGGTTTGTATTCTCTACAGTCTGACCAACTCTTCATTTGTGACGAAGGATGAGAGGTGGTCTTGAGTGACCCGAGTGACCCTAATCGGGTCACTTTCTTCATTTGGCGCCCGAACAGGATGGATGAGGAGGTCGGAACCACGTCGAGTCGGACGGGCAGACCGGGGATCCCTGCAGGAGACAGTCTTGCACTCGCAGCTGCCCCGTCAGTCTGACCGGCGGTGCCCCGTCCAGCGATCATCCCGACTGGGGTCCTGAACAGCGAAACAATTGGATCTGACAGTTTGGTCCGAAGAGTCGACAATGGAGAATAAACTTGTTTGACCTGTGTGCACCAGGTGAGTTTGCTTTGGTTCTTTGTGGGCATGGCGCCATTTTGATTTGTATTTGACACGGTCTGTAGACCGTCTTTGGACAAGCGCTTGAATTTGTTTAAGTTCCTTATAAACATGGTACCATTATTATGTGTATTTGATGAGGTCCGAGCACCGATTTTGGTAAAGATATTTGCAAATATCTGGTAGGCATAAATAGTGAACTTGCTTTCTTTTGAAAAAAATGCCATGCCTTAGTAAGGTGTTTTGTTTGGGCTGTCGTTGCTGTTCTGCTGATGCTCGTTTGGGAGAAAGTCAGCCAGCACCACCAGAAGGCACCCCGAATTTCAATACGTACGTAAAACATGACCTTGGCCCTATTATGTTTAGTACGCTATGGCACAAATATACGAAGGACAATGCCGAGTTGCAATGGCCATTGTCGAGCACTTTTGATGAAAAGATCATTAATTTTCTACAGGAGAAATTGTTTGTGAAAAGGAGTAGGCAGTTGATGTTTGATTCCCTCAGTACATGGCAAAAAGAGGCTAAACAGAGACGAATGAAAGCAGAGAAAGAGGCCTAGAAGGGGAGAATGCAGGCATTGACTCAGAAAGCTGTAGTGCATGATAGAGAGAAAATAGAAAAAGGAATAGAGTGTGCTGATAAGAGATTTCAATTATAATGTGAAAAGTCTTTTGTTGCCTGAGAAGAGAATGACACCTTTGTGGAGGAATTGTTAGATACTCGACCTCCACCTCAATACGCCCCGCAGAGAATATACCCTGCCATGCCACAGCCTCAGCCATCTATTCCTTCAGTTTCTGCTGCTTCTGTTTCTTCTGCTATTGATCAAGCTGTTTCAGCCACAGCACCTCCTGTTATTTCTTTGACTTTATCTTCTTTTTCTTTTTTTTTTTTTTTATTGATTTTTTTGTTGCAAGCAAAGCAGATTATATCATTACAGTTCAGATATTCAAGATATATAAGTATACATTCTCCAAAAGATACAAGGAAATAAAAACAACAAAAGGACAGATACAGTTCTTATCAAATAATTTCCCCGTCAATCCACTGTTGTATTGGAGTCCAGATTTTCATGCCTAGTTGTTTTTTTTTCTTCCTTTTGTTGCATAGATAGCAAGTTCAAATTTGTACCTAGCTAATAAGCGACCCCTCCACATAAAAAACGAAGGTGATTCCGGACTTATCCACTCCTGAGTGATACATGCACGCAGTTCAGACATCATAATAAATAACAAATTTTGTTGTTCCATTTCTATAGAGCCAAATAATATTAAATCAGGAGACAGGATTATTGTTTTTCCTGTAATTTTTTCAATACATTTTTGAATTTCTGAAATTATATCAGCTAATTTAATACAAGAGTAAAACATATGTATTGTATCTGCTCCTCTCATATTACAGCGATTGCAGTTTATACCAACCGTAACCCCCCATTTCATAACTTTGGCAGGTGAGTAATAGAGATCACACATAACCATATATTGTTGAGTTCGAGTTCGCCCTGAAAACAATATGGAGTTAGCTGCTTTAATTGATTCTTTTATCAACAAATCTTTTATTCCTAATTTCTCTTCCCATTTATGGCAAATCATAGTAAAATCGTCAGGGAGGTAGGTCATAAAGATATTATAATAATACCCTATTTTTCTTTTAATAGCTAAGCTATCTATAATCAGAATCGTTTTTAATCCTTGTCGCTCGTTAATAGAAAATGAGTTTAAAAAACTATAGATCTGTAGGTATTTGAAATAGTCGTGAGGAGGAAGTTTATATTTGTGCTGGAGTTCAGAAAAAGAAAGTAAGGAGGTAGAGTTAGTTGTATATAAATCAAAAAGATAGCGAATATCTTTAATGTTCCATCTCTTCATCACCTGATCTCTAAATATGGGGGGAAAGCAATGTAGTGAATTTAATGGGGTATATCTTACGATCTTTGTAATACCAACCAGTCTTTTTATAATTCGCCATGCTTTATATGCAGCCACTATAATCTTAAATTTTGTTTTTTTTATAGTAACTTGGTTCTATTATTTTTAGGAGATGGTGATTAGCTTCAGTGCCTAATACTAGTTCGTATATCGTTGGATACTGTGCTAATGATGTAGGCGTTTTTTTACCAGCAATCAGAGGAGATATATATTGAAGTACAGCTGCTAGGTAGTAAAATAGAAAATGTGGGACAGACCAGCCTCCTCTATCTCTGGGAATGATCATCTTCTTATAAGCTCTCCTAATACCTCTATATCCCCATAGAAATCTTCCTGACATTTTTTCAAGTTCTTTAAAAAAAGCTAACGGGAATTCCAATGGAATTGTTCTAAATAAATATATACATTTGGGGAGAATCAGCATATTTAACACATTATTCCTACCATGAAGGGATAAGTGTAAGTGATCTATTCTTTCCAAGGTTGAATTGGCTTTCTTCAGGATCGGGGTGTAATTTAGGCTAGGTATTTTTGAAATTGGTGTAGTTAGTTTGATCCCTAAATAGACTGCTTCAGAAACTATATTGTTAATAAGCGGAGGATTTTGACCTATAAAAAGAATTTGTGTCTTAGACAGATTTAATTTGTATCCTGAGAAGGAACCAAAAATAGATGCTAATTCTTCAATCCTAGAGAAAGCCCTTTCAGTATCCTTGGTAACTACTACCAGGTCGTCTGCATAGGCAAGAGCTCTATAGGAAATACCACCTAACTGTACCGGTAATATATTCTCATCTTGATTTAATTGGTTGAGAAAAATATCGATATAGATGGCAAAAAGAAGAGGGGAAGATGGGCATCCCTGACGTGTTCCTCGCTGAATAGGAAATAGAGCAGATTTAGTAGTTCCGATTTTTACAGCTGAGACCGGATTTTTATATAAAGTTTTAATTGCAGTTATTATTCCTGGACCAAAACCCTTCATAGACAGCAGATCTCATAGATAAGGCCATGCCACCCTATTGAATGCTGCATCCAAAAGGGTGATCCCTATTGATGTACTAGAGGCCTCCGCCCAATCCATCATGGCAATAATTCTTCGTACATGGTCTGCTGTGTCTCTATTTGGGATAAACCCATGTTGCCATCGGGATACTATTAAAGATATTATTTTTGATAATCGTGTAGCTAATATTTTAGAATATACCTTACTATCGGCATTTATTAAAGATATTGGTCTATAAGATGCTGGATTAGTTGGGTCCTTATCCTTTTTTAGAAAGGTCATGATTACTGATTGGGCCCAGGATTCCGGTGGTAAGCCTCTCTGAGCCTTCAGAAAGGTAATAAGCATATCGTGTCTTATGTTATTCCTAAAGATCTTATAAAATTCTAATGGAATATGATCAGGTCCAGTTGCTTTGCCTATTGCTAATGAAATTAGTGAATTTTCTATTTCTTCCCAAGTTATTTCTGATTCTAAAAATGCTATTTGATCATAGGAAAGAGATGGTAAGAGATTTTCCCTGGCAAAATTCATACATACTTCTAACGAATAAGAGTCATTATCATGTTTATAAAGCTTAAGATAAAATTGGCGAAAAACTTCCAGGATTGATTCAGGTTTATTATGTAACTGGCCTGTTTCATCTTGTATTACATTGATAGCATTGAAAGCTTCTTTTTGCCTAATTCTCTTTGCAAGTATTTTCCCTGCACTTTCACCCATCTCATATAAATGAGATCTAAAAGTTGCCATCTGTTGTGCTGCCTTAGATGCAAATGATTCATAGCAGCAGGCTTTATGAATCGCTAAATTCGTTTCGATATCAGATATTGGTTGCTTTTGTGTAATTGCTGTTATTAGTTTCTTTTCCCAGAATAATACATTTTCGTACCCTAGTTCGACTTTTTCACGTATAATTTTTTGTTTCTTGATAACATAAGACAATGACTCACCCCTTATCCCTGATTTAAAAGTATCCCAGACTATTTGAACTGAAGCTGTTCCTCTGTTAATATCAAAGAATTCTTTTATCCATTTTGCCATTAAATCTAAATATTCAGAGTCAAATAATAGTTTACAATCAAAAGTCCAAGGCCTTACTTGAGATATTGATATATTAGTTTTAATTTCAATCAATATTGGGTTGTGGTCCGAAATTATACGTGGAAATAAATCGAATTTGGTATCGTAGATAAGTGCTTTTTTAGTGAAGAAATAATCCAAACGCACAAACTTTTTATGGGGACAAGAGAAAGATGTAAACCCAGGTGATGGTAATTTTTTTTTCATAAACTACATCAGCTAAACCATGATCCAAAACCAATGAGCGTAGAGCCTTGAATGATTTCTTTTTGAGCCCTTGGTAACAGAGAGTATCACATACATTCATGTTAGAATCTAAATGAAGATTAAAATCCCCACATAATACTAGCGATGAGGACCAGTTGGCTAATTCCAAGTTCAGAAGATCCAATATGGATGGACCATCTAAATGTGGAGCATAAACAGCACAGACAGTCCAGACTTTATTACTAATTCTGAACTCTGTAATTGCCCATCTACCATATTGATCTGCTTTATGCCGGATCAGAGTACCCAAGCCTCTTCTAAATAGGATTGCAACTCCTTTTGTTGTTGTCCCTTGAGATGTACAGACAGCTAAATTCATGCCTAAATCTTTATATAGATGTCTATCATTCCACGTAATATGTGATTCTTGAATACAAAGTATATCAAGTTTCATGGACTGTATAATTTGTGCAGCAATCCCCCTTTTTTTTTTAATTATTCAGCCCACAGATATTCCATGAGCAGATTCGTAGTTTCTCCATTTAAATAAAAAAAAAAATGTCCCCCTCTTCCCAAGCGAGAAATCGAAGATGCATCAGATAAGTCAGTACAATCAAACAATACCTCCTATATATCAACATATCATAGAAATTTAAGGACAAAATGAGAACAAAAAGAAAATTCACAGATACCAAATCAGAAGTCTTTCTGCTTTTGCTTACAACCCCATTTGCCCCCCCAGCCCTCCCCGGACTCAGCCCGAGCCCACCGACCCCCCCACCCCCCAAAACAATCAGGGCAGAGGGACTTAATAGTCCCTCGCATTGATGATGTGATAAACGCTAAATGGTTCTCATCGCATGGCTCTACTCCATAATTATTGGTCCTTTCCAAATAAAAGTCAGTTCAGATCCAGCATCTCTGATATTAAATATATTCACCGAGATAAACAGAGAAAAAAAGAAAGGAACGGCCAACCAGCCTATATCAATCATTTGCTGAACCTTTTCCTCCATTTCTACCAGCCCCTGTAAAAGAAAAAAAACAAAAGGAAAAAATGCTTGCGCTATATTGCATTCTTATTACATCGGAACAAATAAGGTTAAAGAGCCGCTATAATCCATGGTTAGTCATCTTTTTTTTTTAAAGAAAGCCAGTATCTTTTTCACAAAGACGTTGGAAACTCTTTGGCTGCCCCCTCTGAAGTAAGAAAGTAGGAGCGTTCTTTATGGATTATTTTAAGCTTAGCAGGGTTTAGAAGAAATGCCTGCGCTCCCTTAGCTTGAAATAAGGGGATAAGCTGTCGAAGCTGCCATCGTAGTTGAACTGTAACATGACAGTAATAAGGGCGCACAAAAAATTCCACACCATTAGCCTTGCGCTTTCTATTGGGTCTAGCCAGATCGTAGAGGGCTTCTCTAGCCAAGAAGTTGTTTAAAGAAATCAGAATAGCTCGTGGTTTAAGAACAGAATCTTTTCGTGTTATTTGAAACGGAAATCTATGAGCCCTCTGAACTTCAGTCTCCCATCTCCACTGGGTTAGCTCTGGGAAGGCTTCTGAAAATAGATCTATCACAAATTGTCGCGAATTTGAATCTTCCTTCCCCTCCGGCACACCTAGAATTCGTAGATTATTATTACGCGATCTATTTTCTAAATCCACGAGTTTCCAGTTGATCTCCTCCTTCAGACCCTCCATCGATTTTAATTGAGAGTTCTGCTGTACCATTGTATCTTCTATTTGCGATATTCTATTTTCTGTCTCTGTGACTCTAATAACTGTATCACTGGATATTTTCATCACTTTTCTTACATTTTTTTGTAATTTCCCTACGGCACCCTGAGTGCGAAGATTTTCAGCTTTAGTCTCCTCTCTATGGTGCAACATCACTTGATAGAGGACTTCCAATGTTATCTCAGGAGTCTCTGAGCCATTTATAGTTGATTTAATCGCTTCTGGTGTAGTAGAGACAAGAGGAGAGATGGCTCTGTTAGAACCCTGCATGGTAGTATTTACATTCTCTTCTTCTTCTCCCCATTCTGGTCTATTAGGAGACTCCTCAGGATCCGAGTCTTCAAGATTACTTAGCTCATCTTGTCCAGGGTCCGAAAAAGATTTTTCATGATCCTGCAGTGTACCCCCACCTCGCTCCAAATCTTCTGTACTATCAGAGTCTAGCGCTTGTGAGAGGTCAGTCATGGAATAGAAGTTGCCAGCAGAGTCTATAGATTCCGTATCTTCTCCTCGGACCTCAGGAACTGCAGATGTGTGTTCTATTGGTCCACGGCTTTGTTCAGCCATGGTAGTTGCCTCTTTGACAGAACTTGCAGTAGCATGTGACTGTTTATCTAGGCTTTTTGAATTAAAGTTAGGGTTGAGGCTGGATGGATTAGATGAATTAGATGAATTAGATGGAGCAACCGTTTTTTTCATGAACATGACTGGTATTTTCGGGATAGCTCCTAGCCTACAACCCCCAGAATTCACCAAGTTCAAGTCTTCAACACTGGTTGTGGCAGAAACTGCTATTGGTAATACAGATGGAGAAAATGGTAAAGTAGTATGAGAGGTGTCTTCATTCAGAGTCATAGTCGGATGTAAAACATCCGTATTTGATGGATTAATCGTACTCACAGTGCTGAGAGAGAGATCTGCTACTGCCCCCGATGGCTGAGTCGTCTCCTGTGCAGCTGCGGTGTCCGCTCTTGTTTTCGGCTTTTGTTGCCTCTGTGCTCCCGTCGGATTCTTCGGTGCCATTATTGCCGTGGAACTATCCGACACTAATGCAGAACAATTTGGATGTTTTTCACGAGCTCGTAGACCTCCACACTCCGTCGGGTGTAAGCGTGTTCTCTGAAGTTGATTCCGCCGCAAGACACAAGTAATTGATTCCGTCGTTCCTGGTGTGTCCCTTGGAGAGAGCGGAGGGGTTGGGCGTAGCCACGCCGAGCGAAGAGTGCGGGTGTAACTCTTCCAAAGATCTAAGCGCATAGCCGCATACTCTCTTCCAGATCCGTTGGTTTCAATTGCTTTTTCCGTGAACTCCGTGAGCACCAACCACCTCCAAAGGTAAGCGCAGCAATTAGCAGCTCAAAATTCGAATAAACGGCATGAGTGGAGCAGAGCCACACGAGAGCTGCAGGTCAGCGTCTCCTCACTCGGACTCTCCGTCCGCCATCTTGCCCCTTTGACTTTGCCTTCTGAGGCTACGATGACTGCCAGTCAAGTTTCAAGTTTATTTTATTTACGATCTTGGAACTCCATAGAGATCCACATAAACTGGAACACCAACAACATATAAAAAAAATTATTCTACATCGCTTCTACAATCCTAAGCGAAACCTGACAGTAAAAATCTCCAAATATAAAAAAATTATAATAATTTATAGAATAAAAAATAATTAAAATATCCTTTATGCCCTTAGTGCTGTATAACGACGGGTAAAAAAAACAAAGATAACAATTGCTCCCTTCATCTAATGAGCCTTAATACCAATTTTAAAAAAAGTTAAATATCCTATGACAGAACATGCCATTTGGTGGCTCATAAATAGAATGAATTAGTGCAGAGGCCGAGAGAATGTATAATTGTAAACAAATTGGTCTCATCCATTTACGCTGACACAATAATAAAGCGGGGCAAATAAATAACACATGATTAACATCTTGAATGGTATTATTACACAAATTACAGATCAGGGAAGAACCATACCATTTAAACAGTACGGGATTCAAGGGGAGCATACCCTGCCTCAATAATAGCCAAAAGCGTCACACTCCGTGGGGCAGGTTCCAAGAAATATAGGCCTGTACTTTATTTATCACACAGGAGTCAATAGCCGGGTGGATACCCCTCTTTAAAATGCAAGCTTCCCTATCCCTTGTGAAACTTAATTCCCAAGTGGCCTGTTTCAAAGTGGCCCTTAATTGATATGACGATAGAATGAAGAGGAGAGACTCATTCAATTGCAGCAAGTCAACCGCAGTCCTAAAATTTCTAAACATTGAAGACTGTCCTTTCAAATGTTCTAATATTTCTTTCTGAATTAAAAATCTTAATGTATCAGGATCACCTTTTACCAGGCTTACAACCCAACGCACTATTCCCGCAAGACCCTGTACCCAACTACTTCTTAAATCGAGTCTCCCTGCTACACCTATTGTCCATAACTGTACAGTTTAGGCACGACCATCACGGGCAGCCTCAAAAAACTCACCGTTCAATGTACCACTGGCCTTTGGCAGCGCCGTAGGCGAACTATGTCCACTCCACTAATCGCCCACCAGGATTATGACTTCTTTCTGCATCCATAGCTCACTACGAGCACTGTATCAGCCATTGAAGTTCGTCGCACTGCGGATAACATCTGCCCTTTTAACTCACGCATGTGGCACATTGCTCCGTTCTAGGACCACCATATTTCACAAAGTGCATAACCCCTTTTTGCCTTAAACAAGCTCTTTTTCTACCTCTCATGACAAGTTTTCCTGCCTTTTTCTTCTCTCCTCTCTCCCAACAGGCAGTGTCTTTACACTCAGGCAATCATTCTATTAGTCCTGATGATGATCCCACTATTCTTTTTGCAAGGGATCGAAACGTCGTCGACCTATTTAATAGTTCCACGCTTAACCATTGTGTGAAACTAGTGTGTCCACTATTTTGGATAGCTTGTTTCAATCTCTAATTCAATAAAAGCTTCCGTTTCTTTTTTGCCTGAAATTCTCAAATGTTTGTTTACACCTGTACTTTGTTTTGTGTATTGGATGCAGGATTGCGTCCCGCTCTATTGTTGCTTTTGCTAATTGTGTAAAATTATAAATGTATCTAACGGATTAAATTCTGTGTCCGGCTGGACACTATATAATATAGCGCCCATTGTGTTCTATTTTTTATTTTATGTTGTATATTTGTTTCTCTAAGGACCATTCTTACAAGATATAATTAACACTTATTGTTTTGGCATCTCTCTCGCTAGCCCTTACACCTACGTCACAGATAACAGCGATGTTGGTGCCTGTTACTTCTGTTGCTACTCCTTCTCTGTTCCTCCATTCACCGACATTATTGAGAAGCGGAACGCTGGTATGTGGACTAGGTGACGGAGACTGAGCAACTGCTAGGGAACGATTGGGTTAGATGTTAATACGATCTGATGTGGGAGATGATGAGAAAAAGATAGTAGCCAATCAGCCCGGCCAGTGGGCTTGTAACCCCATTTACAGTGTGGAAGATGTGTGGAATGTGATGAAAGAATATGAGTCCTTTGTGCAGCAGCTTGCCCCTAAGCACATGTCGGCTACTTTGATTGGACTGTGGGAACAGTGTTTTAATGATGTAGCACCCCAGGTTATTTATCACATTGGGGATCATGTATATGCTGCTGATGGCACCTGTTAACGTTTTTGGTAATTTTTCGACATTGGTCGCTTATGGGAGTAGGCTGCTTGAGAAGAGCCCGACGACCGTATTCCAGTTTCCGATGAGGGAAGTCCACCCCATATATCACAATGAAATACCAGAACTACAGGATCAGCATAACGTTGTTTCTAGACCATGGGCAGAAGCCTGGTTCCAAGAACAGTGGGTTTACACTCCATGGAAAAGGAGTGTAGTTTTGTGCCTTAAGACTCAGTTGCCTGATCCTAGGAAAAACAAAACAGCATATTATGAAGAATTGACTGAGGCTGCATCCTCGATGGTTATGACTCTTGTGGATATTGAAATGTTCTTTGGCTTGTTGGTTCTGGTTCATATTTGGAGACAAGTGCACACGCAAGATCATGTTGCAAAATTGGGGGTACCTGGGATCAAATAAAGGCATGGGATCAGGAGAGGAAGCCAGGTGAGAAGACTAGATCGAAGACACTTACCTTGCCAGGCCGTATTATTACGTATATGCATTCTCTGATTCTGCCAAGAAAGGTAGTTTGGGACAAGCTCTCAACTTGTCAGAAGAAATACGAGAGTGTGTCAGATTTTTTCACTCGGTTTGAAGGTGTATTTCTGGACTACAGTGGGCAGGATTTGTCTGTTGATCGAGATGTCCGATTGATCGTTAATAGGTTTTTGTCAAATTTACTTCCGGAGATCATGACTCAGTTGCAGGCTTCTGAAAGTACTTGGTCCACTTCTTCCCCTGCTGTTATTTTGAACATGGCACCGTATTATGAGCATAGGAAAAATGTGGACAAGGAGAAGACGGAGAAAAAGCATAAAGACTTGAAGACGAAGGTGTTATTTCAGCAGGGTTGTAGGGGTAATGTTAGAGGACGTGGTAGTTCGGCCCGGCAGCTTCGGCGTACTAGCTGGAATACTACACCTGTAGGGCCGAATCAATGTGCGTATTGTAAGGAGGAGGGACATTGGCGTAGCGAGTGCCCGGTGTTGTTGCAGAAAGTCGCAGTCCCTAGAGGACAAGGTTCTCGTGGACGGGGTCGTGGAGCTAGTGGACAGGACAGAGCTCAGCATTCCGCAGCCTCACAGTATCGTACAGAGAGTAACTACTTCAATGACAATAGGGGCGGACAGTATTATCATGATGACTACGATATAGATGAGGTGACAGGAATGTCTCACAGCTAGGACCGCCAGGGACAGGGTGAGGCACCAGTTCAGATACCTGTAAATCAGAGCAGTCCTTACGTTACTGTAGATTTGCGTGGTTCAGCTATGGAATTTTTGGTGAATACATGTGCAATGAATAGCTCTATTTCTTGTTCGCTTGTCCACGGGGCAGCTCTGTCTGGATTTTCTGGTGTACGGTTGTGAGCCCCATTTCCAAACCTCTTACACTGATTAAAGATCCTTTTACTGTGGATTCAACATTTTTGCTGACATCTAATTGCAGAGAAAATTTGATGGGCTTAGATTTATTAAAAAAGTTGCATGCTACCATTTATTGTTCCCAGGGAGTTGTTTACGTGACAATGGGCCTGAACGTGGTCAGCACTAAGTAGTGTCTGTCCAAAGATGCGCCCCTCCCTGCTGAATTTAAGACATGCTGCCCAAGTTGTGGGCAACGGGTGACACGGATGTAGGACTCTTGCAGATACCCCCAGTTTCCATCAAAATTAAAGACAGTGCCAATTTGTCTCATATTCCTCAGCCTTGTTGCAAATTATACAGGACTTGATTAAGTCAGGAGTCGTTGAAGAGACGACTGCTAATGTGTATAATAACCCTATTCTTCCCATTCTTAAGAGGGCACCTTCGGGCTCCTCTGATGATCATCCAGATGTTTATCATTTTGTGATTGACTTGTGCAAAATTAAAAGTAGTTTCTCAGTTCCCTGGTGATCCCTGACATTACTGCCCTTTTGGCGATGATTCCACTGCTAAATTCTTCCCAGTCACTGATCTAAAAAATGTATTCTTTAGTATTTGGATCCATCCAGATAGCAGGTACTTGTTCGGTTTTAAAGTAGCTGGCAGAAGCTTTAGATTCGGTCGAGCTCCTCAGGGCTATACTGGGAGCCCTAGTATATATAGTTAAGCTTTAAAAGCGCAATTGGACTCCCTTGTGCTTCCTTCAGGTAATGTATTGCTCCAATACGTAGACAACCTTCTCATTGCTTCTGACACTGAAGAGGATTGCAAAGGCAGTACGGTTAAATTGTTCTTGCATTTGGCACACCACAGACATAAAGTGTCCCTTTCCAAATTTCAATATTGTCGACAGGAGGTCACCTACTTAGGTCACCTACTGTTAAAGGAGGGTAGGAGATTGACCCCTGAACAAATCAGTACCATTGTTAAAATGCCTATCCCTAAAACTCAAAGGGATGTGCACTCTTTTATTGGCATTACTTCCTATTGTCGTCAGTGGATCCCTAACTACTCGTAATTAACAAAACTCCTGCTCGCACTAACCACTAAAGATGTGCATGAACCCTTGCCTTGGACACCTGAACGTCAGCAGTCTTTTGAGCAATTAGAGGTTGTGCTTTGCCCTGCGCTTGGTACACCTGATTATGCAAAGCCGTTTGTGCTGTACGTATACGAGGTGGCTGGCTGTGCACTTTCTGTTTTAACACAGGCCTTTGGAGGTAAGCAATGGCTGTGTGCTTATTTTTCTGCTCTTCTTGACACTGTCACTAGAGCCCTCCCGAGCTGTCTAAGTAGGTTGCGGCTGTGGCCATCTCCATAAGGCAGTTGCCTGGGCACCTACTTGATACTAACCTCACAGTCATGGTGCCCATGCTATGGATACACTTTTGAATAAGACCAAGACGCAGCACCTCACCAGTGCACGTCTGACCAGTTATGAGCTAACTCTCTTTGCACCACATGTCACGATTGAAAGATGTGCCACTCTGAACCCAGCCACGTTACCACCCCTCCCTTCTGAGAGTGAGGAAATTGACATACATGATTGTATCTTCTGAATGGAGGAACAGACGAAAGGATGGGTTGATCTGACTGTTGTTCCTTTATCTGACCCCCAAGGGGAACTATATGTCAATTAGGCCTGGGCAGTGAACTTCGCTCCGTTCGCGGAGTTTGTGGCGTTTTCTGCACTCCACGGAGCTCACTGAGTGCAGAAAACTCTGCTTTGTGATATGCAGCGGAATGGTAAGTTAGCGATCGTGAACGGTATGTTCACGAGCGCGAGCTGAAGCTAGGGTAGAATTTCTACCCGAGATGCAGGAAAACCAGCACAAACTGCAGTTCGCACTACACTCCGCCACTCGCGGAACTTCGCTGAGTTTTTTTGTAACTTCGCGGAGTTCTGCGTAGCAAAACTCTGCGAACAACGCCCAGGCCTGATGTCGGTGGCTCTTGTTTTAAGCTACTAGATGGCACTACAACCGCCGCATATGCAATCACAACACTGTACACGGTAGTTAAGATGTCACAAGTTCCCAATCAGTCGGCCCAAGCTGCGGAGCTCGTTGCCCTTATTCGAGCCTATAAATTGAGTGAGGGACTGGCTATCAATATCTATACTGACAGTCAGTATGCCTTCGGAGTTGCCCATAATTTTGGGAGGCTCTTGGCAGAGAGAGGGTTTCTCACTTCCCATGGGATGAAGATCCAGCATGGCCTCCTGATACATAGGCTTTTGTCAGCTATGACCCTCTCCAAGAAATTAGCGATAGTGAAGTGCAGCGCATACAAGAAAATCACTGAAAATGTAGGTTAGGGGAACGCCTTTGCAGACCAGACAGCTAAGGAGACAGCCCAAACAAAGATGAAAAGGATGTTTGTAGCAGGTCCCGCTAGGTGGGTGCCCGAGTTCAGCATGTTTGAGGATATGCTGGAGAATGTGAAGGAGATACAGAGTGAGGCAACAATTGAGGAATTAGCAATATGGCAGAAAAGCACAGCGCGTTTGGATAAGGAGGGGTGTTGGACTGATGTCAGGAAAACAGAAATGGATGCTACCAGATGCATATGTTCTTCCCATAGGCACCATGGCGCACAGGCCAGCTCATATAAGTGCTGAAGGTTTGTAAGTTGTTAGATCCTGTATGGCAAAATTACAATATCCCGAAGACTGCTGCTCATTTGGTCAAATATTGTATGGTGCACATGATGCACAATCCTGGAAAAGGTACCCCTACGCCACCTGGTAATTTTGCACCTCCCACTTTCCCCTTTGAAGTCCTCAAGATAGATTACATACAGGTAGATCGAGTCAATAATTTTAATATATGTGTTAGGGGTTGTTTGTGCATTCAGTAAATGGGTTGAGGCCTATCCCACGAAGGAAAATACAGCCATAGCGACTGCAAACGTTCTCCTGAAGTAGTTCTTTCCTCGCTTCGGCTTGCCCCATGTGTTCTGGAGTGATAACGGAAGTCATTTTAATGCCAAAGTAATCCAGTTAGTTTGTGAGGGACTACATATCAGACAGAAGTTTCATGCTGCAAACCATCCCCAGTCCACCGGTTTGGTTGAGAAGTATAACGGTACTCTCAAACTGAAACTGGAAAAGATTCAGGAGACCACAGGGTTGCAATGGCCAGATGCTTCACCATTAGCCCTTTTGTCCACAAGAACCACTACGCATTCTAGGACAGGACTGTCACCCTACGGGGTCATGTTCGGGTGCCCAGCAAATGTCTGGGGCGTCCTGCGTCCGCATAGATTTTCTGAAATTAAAAATCCTCTGTTAGTGGACTATCTGTATGAGTTAACTAAAAGTCTGCATTCTATTCACCAACAGATCCAGGATTCTCTCCCACCAGTACCTGAGGGGCCAGGACATGATATTCGGCCTGGTGATTTTATGTTAATACGGAATTTTTAGAGGAAGGAGAACTTAGAGCTGCTGTGGAAAGGACCAGTCCAGGTCCTCCTTGCCACCCGCAAGCCCGTCTGTGCCCATCCGCCCCCGAACGGGACCAGGGACTGTCGTGTTCTATCTAGGACCCCGATCAATATTGTGACCTTATGCCCCTATATGGCTATAATCCATCCATACCCCTATAATGACATAAACGATCAGAGCCATATTTCAGAAACTCGCCTCTGCAGCTCATTACAGTATATGACACAGCAGAAGCCACTATCTTAGATTCCTAGATTACACACCGAGTTCTTTCAACAGATAAAACCCCCAGCAACCTGGGAAAGCCCTGCTTGCTTTGTTTTTATTAGTAATAGAACTCTAATGAGCACTGTAAGAACGACCAGTTCTTAGTGACATCTTTATTGACGTCTTATGTCCAAAAGCTTACGTCAAACAAGGCACCTTCCAGGTATAAATAATACCAACGTTGCCTTAAGCAAACACAGCGATGGTGGTGGTGAATTCAGGAGCAGAACAGCTGTCCCTTGCAGAGCCCAGCAGATGCGAGAAGCCCACGGACGCTGCCCCTCCTCCTCCTTGACACGCTGAGAAAGACGCTGTCTTTTCTCCTGCCGAGAAAATCCAGCTCCGGCGTTTCCAGCCTACCCTTGCGAGTAACTGGGATATCGAGTCCTGAGAGGAGATACAAGACCTCCAACATTCTATTCCAGAGGTACAGTGTTGACTAAACCCTTAGAGAGAATTCTTGAAGCAAACCCTTGGCAAACCAACTTAACTTAAATTGCTACTTACTCCCTCCCAAGTATTAGGCTTAGGTCAGGTACACTGGGGTAGGCGTAGTTAGAAGCACCAGTTGAGGACGTTAGCTAAATGTATATATGAATGTATATATTTTACTCATTTTAACTATTGTATGGCTAAGAAACCATATCAATGCTTTTACAGTATTATTTCGCAATCCTCCTTTTACTGTACGCACTTTTTATAATAACAAGTCTTGCAATTGTGGCAATTCATTTCTCTTGCATGAGAAGAAAGACTGTTCAATAAATAATACCTTTTATTGAAAACGCCCATCTCTCTATTCTCTGCAACATGGTGAAAGTAATTCTTGCACAACTGACTGAGTGAAATAGCTGTCTATTGTTTCACACGACTCTAGAGATTGACTCTTATTCTAAGGAGCAAAGTTGTCATGTTTATGCGGTTGTTGGAAAACTGAATCCCTTCTTGTCTGAGCCAGGGGAGCTGATCACTTCCTATTCAGTCAAGAAAGTTTCCAGTGACCTCTGAGCTAGTTGGTACAAACCCAATTAAGTCTAACATAGTCAGTAGAGACCTGGAAGACCGCACTTCTACGTCTACACTGCTGTTTATGTTATTCCAATGCGCAGGGCCTATAGGGAAAATAGGAACTACACTACAGGACCAGGACCCCTGGCCCCTGCCCCATGTATTCCCTGAAGGTACACCGTCTCCTAAAGCAAGACATAATGCCGCATAATAACAATGTAGCCGCTGCCTTGAAGACGGAAGGGCTGCTAAGGCTTCAAACAGTATAGGAGAACCATAATTACACAACCCTCTACCCGAGGCCGCTTGGGCCTGCTAGCCCCCTGGGACTTAGATTGGCCACCCTGAATACCCGGTCATTACAAAAACACAATCTAGAGGTCTTCTCACTACTTCAAGAAGACACCCTAGACATATTAGGAATCACAGAGACCTGGCTTGAGGAATCCTCAACCCCGGATTTGGAAGCCGCTATGCCGCCAAACTATGCGGCCCTCCACCACAATAGACCTGGTAGTTGCAGAGGGGGTAGGGTTGCAATCCTCTACAACCACCTTCCTAAGGCGGAGACACTTTGTGCAGAAACCATTGAGGGGGCTGATGTGTTAGGGGCGACGTTCTGCTCTCAGACAGCCTGTCTTGTCATCCTGATTGTGTATCGTCCCCTGCGAATGCCACCCAGGTTAGTTGAACTCCTGACGGAACTTGTCTATGATATCCGTTCACGATACCAATGTATTGTAGTGATGGGGGACTTCAACTTCCACTGGGAGCAAACTCCCAAAGAGAGCCAAGCTAAACAACTGGAAGAGGTGTTGACCGCACTGGAACTCCGCCAACTTGTGAACGGCCCCACCCACGAGAAGGGCCATACACTTGATATGGTTTGGACTTCCCAGCCGCATGCCAATCCTCTAGTTATCAGTCCTTGCTCTTGGTCTGACCAATATATAATTAGTGGCCGGTTCCCACTCCTGAAGCAAACAACCCGTTCACCCCTGGAATGGAAGGTGCTGCGGAGCTAAAATAAAATTAGAGCCGATGACCTGGTCACGATCCTTAGTGAATCTACTCCCTTGAGTATATACACAAAGTGCTGCCCTTGTGTCTAGGCTGAATAACGCCATCGATACGCTAGCGCCAGCATGAAGGGAAAGAACAAGGGATAAAGGGAAAGGGGTGCCCTGGTTCAATGATGCTCTACGTAGCATGGAACAAACGCTCCGCCAATGTGAGAGAGCTTGGCGGAAAGCTTATGACCCTGGCGCTCGGTTAGAATACCACTAACAATAAAAGCAGAATTTTATGAAGCTAAGATTGCCTTTGCTAACAACACTCAGAAAGAGACCTTCCAGATCCTGAAAGAGCTTAGACAAGAGAAGGAACAGAAGCCCTTGTTCTGTAGGGAAGATAGTAATAAGTTCCAGGCTTTCTTTACATCAAAAGTGAAGGATCTCCTGACGGAAATCCAGCTCACCCCTACGCTCCCCTGCCCTTCAGAACCTGTACCCCCGCCCCCTTCCTTTGATAAACATCTCACTACCTTCCCCATGCTCACACATGATTCCCTGGCTCTACTAGTAGGGCGAGTGAAATCAGGGTCGCCTGCTGACCCCTGCCCACCAAGGATTTTTAAGATGGCTTTTCCCGGGATAAAAGCAGAGATTCTATCACTCCTCAACCAATCCCTGGAAGCAGGGAATGTCCCCAACAAATTCAAGGAGGCACGAGTCATTCCGCTCCTAAAAAAATCTGGAGCTGATACAAAGATTCTGAAAAATCTTCGGCCAATTTCCCAACTTCCATTCCTTGCAAAAGTACTGGAACAGCATGCACTACACTCATTGTCACACCATCTCGAGGACAATCATCTCCTACAAATTAACCTGGCGAGGTTTAAGGCCATAGCATGGAAATGGTTATGCCGTCGATACTAAACGAGCTAAGACTGAGGGCAGGCAAAAAAAAATGTGTGCCCTGATCTTGCTGGACCTATCCGCGGCATTTGACACGGTCAATCATGATCAACTTTTATCGCGGATCTCAGATCTGGGCATCCAGGATACGGCCCTGGCATGGCTTACATCATTCTTGCAGGGCCACTCCCAGAGAGTACAGCTGACTGACTATGTTTCCAACCCAGGCACCCCTCCCCTTCAACGCCTATCTCAAGCCCCTGATAGCTGCGCTGAATCAGATGGAGTGCCAGATTTACAACTATGCTGATGACACCCAAATTATCATTCAAATAGACAACTCCCCGATTGCCCATTCAAGAATCTAAAATATTCTAAAATTCACGGTCAATTGGATGACGGCCAAATCCCTCAAAATCAACCCAGATAAGACAGAGGTTCTGGTCATCAATACTGACGCCAACCTCTGGAACGATCTCTTCCGGCCACAAGAGCTAGGCAAATATCCGGTGCCAACCTTGGCCGTAAAAAGTTTGGGTATCAAAATCGATGCCAAGCTATCAATGACCCAGCAGGTGTCAGCAACAGTGGGCACATGTGTCGGCTTGCTGAGACGGCTACGTAAACTCGCCCCCCTTCTCACCTTTGACACACTCAGACTGGCGGTATCAGCCTTGATTCTGTCAAGATTAGATTATGGCAACTCCCTGTACATCGGCCTCCCGGTAAAACTGCTGGCCAGATTACAGGTTATCATGAAAGATGCCGCCAGACTAATCTTTAGACTGCCCAGACAAACGCATGCCACCCCCCTTTTACGCCCGCTACACTGGCTTCCGATCAGGCAGAGAACAAAGTTTAAAGGCCTCTGAATTGCACATAAAGCCATCTATGGCCAAGCCCCGAGGTATATTAAAGACAGCCTAGTCAAATACAATCCGAGTAAAACGTTACGGTCATCAGAGGCCAGCCAGTTGACTTGCCCTCGCTTCTGCCTGTCCTCCATCGCAGGAAGAGCTTTTTCTACTTGCATTCCCCAAAGCTGGAACAAGCTGCCAGAGAATGTACATAAGGAACAAGCTCTGCTTCCCTTAAGGAAGAAGCTTAAGACAGTACTTTTTGCAGAGGCGTGGGGCACATTTTAATGTATACCATCTCTACCCGGGTTAAGGCAGGGCTCTCTCACAGCGCTTAGAGACCTGACGGTGATAACGCGCTTTACAAATAACAATTAACAATAACAAGTCACCGGCCGAAAGAACTGGATTCATAGTCAACACTGCAGCAGAGTTCCTCTACCCTTGCCCTATGATCAGTGGGTCAAGGAAGGAATTGGGGATTCGGAGTGGGAGCAAGTCCCACGATTTGTCCCCTTTTCGGAATCCAAGCTCACGTGGACCCAAACGGAGGCCGAGAACAATGAGGCACTAAATACAGCAGTGCCCCCGGGGATCTAGGCCATTCAAGTGCCCCTTACCACTGCCCCTTCTGTGTCTGAGCCCCTTTTTACTGACCTCTCTGTGCCTGGAGTAGCTAGGTACAATTTGTGTCCCCGACGGAGGAACAGTGCACCAAAGGAGAAGTCAGAGTAGCAGTGATGGACTGCCCAAGTCAGGGTGTACTTTGCCTATAGTACCAACTGTAGTTTAGGGAGAAGCGAGATTGATGCATTGTTTGGACATTGGACAGGATAGACTGAACGTGCTCCCCTGGAGGGGGGTACCTTATCCTGTGCGACGTCGGATTTCTCAAAAGCTAGGATCGAACAGCTCCACCACCGGGGCTCAAGAGCGCCAACGTTGATGAACAATAGAAGTCTACAAGTGAGGCTCTAATGGACACTGGGAACTCTCGTCTTTGCCATTAGTTTTATTGCATTCCTTTTTCCCTGGTTCCACAATGTATCCGTTTGGTCGGCCATTTCTGAAGACGAACAGCTGTTTGCACCTCCGTGCCCAGAGTGGGGTTGGTCCACAAAAAGTAACATAGTTCTTGTATCTATAATTGCAATCACATTGATATTTGTATTAGGGATATCTTGGTTCTTGGAGGAAAAGTATCCTGCACGCTCTTTGGTTGGGGCAACACCAGTTCCCCCTGAACCCGTTTGTTACTTTGGCTTCTCATAAAGGGGAACGCCGAAAGACTTACACTGATAATGTTTTTATGCAACTGCTGCACCAAGCCCATAATGTATCTAACGCCACACACTGTTGGGTCTGTGGGCTGCTTCCCTCCGTTACTCACAAAAGCGATAATTTTTTGTCCATGCCTTTGTCATACCTAGGAAGTTATGAGGGATGGTTTGAATTGTTTGTCATGGTGCACTACCATTTTCACCAGTCCACTCAGGTTATGACATCTGCTGACTCTCGCACTGTGGTTGATTAAATACATTTGCATCATGGTTTTACGCCTATAGGCAAGGAAGTTCAAAATACCCCTGGTACTTTGTCCCCAGACTCCTGTATGAGCAAACCTGATAAGGTGAAAAATAATACATGGCTTCAAATGGAAATTGCTGATTTGGAGAAGTTTAATACCTCTGGGGACTTCCAATCCTTTCAAGACCGTATTGTCACGAAGGACAAACCAACACCCATGTCTGTGGTCAGCTCTACAGCCACCTTTTATGTCCAAGGGAAGGGGGAGATCGAGGTGGGGGAAAACAGGTGCAATTTCACTTACCCACTCAGCACGATCAATATTCCCCCTCTGATCTTACCCCCAAACGTAAATTTTGTCTGTGGATCCCAGGCCTATGTCTGGCTCCTTAGGGGATGGTCTGGCAGATGTACCCTCTCTTTTCTTCTCTCCCCGGTGTATGTTACTCTGCCCAATTACCATAAAGATCACCAGTTGCATTGTAGGAGTATACACTTGCTCCAAGTCAGAAGGGTCATTAACACAAAGGATATAGATCAGACAGATACTACCCTGCAACAGTTTGAAGATGCTATGAAGGGTATAGTACCCTTTTGGGGCCACATGTCTACTAGCCTTAACTTTCCCAGTTAACAAGAGTTGTTGAAGGGGTTATTAACAAATAACCCCTTCAACAGCTCTTTCTTTATTAACTCCTACACCAGAGCACCCTTTATCCCATTGCATGTTTTAGGAGTAATCGTTTCTTTGTACCTTCGAAATGTACAAACTAATGTTTTTCTTTTGAACCTTAATAATTTGGATTTAAAAACCCTGTCTCAAAATACTCGTTTGTTTGTGCACTTCAAGAAGAATGAATGTAGTAATACGGTGAGCCAGTAGCTTGAGGCTCAACATTTTTCGTAAATAATGATTGTAGGTCTGTGCTTAGATCCTTTTATATGTGCATAGGCACATACATGTACAAATGCACATACAGTGGGTGTGCCATAGCACTTCTTCCGCTTCAGTTTCCATGTGAATCATTGTATGTGCATAGGCACATACATGTACAAATGCACATACAGTGGGTGTGCCATAGCACTTCTTCCGCTTCAGTTACCATATCAATTATTGTGTGTGCACAGGCACATTCATGTACAAATGCATATACAGTGGGTGTGCCGTAGGACTTCCTGCGCTTCAGTTACCATATCAATTATTGTGTGTGCACATGCACATACATGTACAAATGCACATACAGTGGGTGTGCCATAGCACTTCTTCCGCTTCAGTTACCATATCAATTATTGTGTGTGCACAGGCACATTCATGTACAAATGCATATACAGTGGGTGTGCCGTAGGACTTCATGCGCTTCAGTTACCATATCAATTATTGTGTGTGCACATGCACATACATGTACAAATGCACATACAGTGGGTGTGCCATAGCACTTCTTCCGCTTCAGTTACCATATCAATTATTGTGTGTGCACAGGCACATTCATGTACAAATGCATATACAGTGGGTGTGCCGTAGGACTTCCTGCGCTTCAGTTACCATATCAATTATTGTGTGTGCACATGCACATACATGTACAAATGCATATACAGTGGGTGTGCCGTGGGACTTCCTGCGCTTCAGTTACCATATCAATTATTGTGTGTGCACAGGCACATTCATGTACAAATGCATATACAGTGGGTGTGCCGTAGGATTTCCTGCGCTTCAGTTACCATATCAATTATTGTGTGTGCACATGCACATACATGTACAAATGCACATACAGTGGGTGTGCCATAGCACTTCTTCCGCTTCAGTTACCATATCAATTATTGTGTGTGCACAGGCACATTCATGTACAAATGCATATACAGTGGGTGTGCCGTAGGACTTCCTACGCTTCAGTTACCATATCAATTATTGTGTGTGCACATGCACATTCATGTACAAATGCTTATACAGTGGGTGTGCCGTGGGACTTCCTGCGCTTCAGTTACCATATCAATTATTGTGTGTGCACATGCACATTCATGTACAAATGCATATACAGTGGGTGTGCCGTAGGATTTCCTGCGCTTCAGTTACCATATCAATTATTGTGTGTGCACATGCACATACATGTACAAATGCACATACAGTGGGTGTGCCATAGCACTTCTTCCGCTTCAGTTACCATATCAATTATTGTGTGTGCACAGGCACATTCATGTACAAATGCATATACAGTGGGTGTGCCATGGGACTTCCTGCGCTTCAGTTACCATATCAATTATTGTGTGTGCACATGCACATACATGTACAAATGCACATACAGTGGGTGTGCCGTAGGACTTCCTGCGCTTCAGTTACCATATCAATTATTGTGTGTGCACATGCACATACATGTACAAATGCACATACAGTGGGTGTGCCATAGCACTTCTTCCGCTTCAGTTACCATATCAATTATTGTGTGTGCACAGGCACATTCATGTACAAATGCATATACAGTGGGTGTGCCGTAGGACTTCCTGCGCTTCAGTTACCATATCAATTATTGTGTGTGAACATGCACATACATGCACAAATGCATATACAGTGGGTGTGCCGTAGGACTTCCTGCGCTTCAGTTACCATATCAATTATTGTGTGTGCACATGCACATACATGTACAAATGCATATACAGTGGGTGTGCCCTGGGACTTACTGCGCTTCAGTTTCCATGTGAATCATTGTATGTGCACAGGCACATACATATACAAATACATATAGAGTGGGTGTGCCGTGGGACTTCCTGCGCTTTAGTTTCCATGTGAATCATTGTATGTGCACAGGCACATACATATACAAATGCATATACAGTGGGTGTGCCGTGGGACTTCCTGCGCTTCAGTTTCCATGTGAATCATTGTATGTGCACAGGCACATACATATACAAATGCATATACAGTGGGTGTGCCGTGGGACTTCCTGCGCTTCAGTTACCATTTCAATTATTGTGTGTGCACATGCACATACATGTACAAATCATATACAGTGGGTGTGCCGTGGGACTTACTGCGCTTCTGTTTCCATGTGAATCTTTGTACGTGCACAGGCACATACATATACAAATGCATATAGAGTAGGGTTCACCCTCATCTTCCAGTCTGGTGCCCGGGGGCTCGTGGAGGGCGTGTGCCCTAATCCCGGGACATCACCTAAGACCTGTGCACAGGTGCGAGCCCCCTATACCTCTCTTAAAAGCAGCAGTGAGCCTCTTTAGACGTGACTGGCCTCATTTACAATGAATTGGCGCAGGGCAGCGCCTCAAGGCTCTTCAGTGCGCAGCCCTTCCTGCACAAAAACAATCCATGGAGGCGTTGTCCTCTTTCTATGCGCACTGCGGATTACTGCACGCATTGAAAGAGGAATACACAAGTAGAAATAAAGATATTCCTGCGTGTTGCTCCTGCCCTGGGGACACGTACAGTTCTGATGCATTCCCAGGTTACAGATCCCTGTAGATCTGGAAAAGTGTCAAAACCCGTGGGTGTTGCGTGGGAAACCCCAACACAATGCTCGTGGAACGCCTCCTGACGCAGTGTAAAGCATCCCAGCGACTCGCGCTACGTTGCCTTATACCGTATCTATGAGGCCATTAAAAGCCACACGAAGTGCCTTTGCGTCACCTCATAGATATGGGTCTGCCCTCTGCGCCGCTGGAGGTTCATGAAAAGTGACGCACCGACAGCGCCAGTGCCTTGTAAATAAGCCCCTACAAGAGAAATGAAGAGAGTGAGCTGGCTGGTGCGCGCAGCAGCGGTGAATCAATACCCAAGAGGTGACTCCGGAGTTCACCTCGCATGGAAGAGAACACTCTCCGGGAATGGGCATTACGCAGGCCTGGCAGCGTGCCCATGCATTACAATGTGAACCAAAGGCACGCGGTGAGTCAGACCCTGACAAGCGAGCAGATGAAGGCAAATGTGAGTATTATCCAGTTAACGATACTGTAAGCTGTAATGGCGTAGCTTCCGGGTGGGCGTGGCATGTGAGAAAAAGGGCAAGGGAACCCAACTCCCTAAGGAACCTGGGTGGGCAAATTATTGTCAGAAACAGTGGTTCCCGTGGAATAATAGAATCTATATAGATAATAAGGTGCGCAATCGCAATGGAAGGGTTAAAAGGATGTCAGAGGGCGAAGAAACCACATACACCTATGGTTTTAATTTGATACAATCATATTTTATATTTTACTAATAAAATTCTATATACAATGAAAACGAAAAATGTGTGTAGTGTCCCCAGTGAGAAACAGGAACCTAAAATATTGGTGACATAATTGTGACAGTATTTTACAAGGTTTCCAAGGTATTAAAAAAAGTCGACCATTTAGCAACTCAATACATGATATACATCAGCTGGGTGTGACACGGCTGCTTCCAGCTGGGTGTGACACGGCTGCTTCCAGCTGGGTGTGACACGGCTGCTTCTGGCTTGGCGGGACACTGCGTCTTCCACCTGCGCGTGACACTGTGGCCTTTGGCTGGGCATTACACAGCAGTTTTCGGCTGGGTGTGATACTTTGGCTTCCAGCTGGGTGTGACAGCGGCTTTTGGCTGGGCGTGGCACTGCGGCCTCCAGCTGGTTGTGACACTCTGGCTTCCAGCTGGGCATGAGACAGAGGCTACTGGCTGGAATTAACATTGCAACTACCAGCTAGATGTGACACTGTGGGTCCTGGCCGAGCAGGACACCATGCTTTCGGCTGGGCATGACACTGCGGCTTTCAGCTTGGCATGACCCTGCTGCTTCCAGCTAAGTGTGACACTGCAGTTTTTTTACCAGATATGACACTGCAGTTTCCAGCTGGGTGTGACACTGCAGTTTTCTGACTGGATGTGACACTGCAGCTTCCAGCTGGTTGTGGCACTGTGGCCTTCGGCTGGGTGTGACACTGAGAGCTTCTGACTGGGCAGAATACAGTGGCTTCCAGCTCGGCGTGACACTGCACTTTTTGGCTCGGCGTGACACTGCACTTTCTGGCTTGGTGTGACACTGCACTTTCTGGCTCAGCATGATACTGCAGTTTCAGGCTGGGCGTGACACTGTGGCTTGCAGCTGGTGATGTCACTGTGGGTTCAGCCGGGGCTGACACTGCAGCCTTCCACTGTGCGTGACACTGTGGGCTTCTGGCTGGGCTGGATGCAGATTCTTTTGACTTCAAGTGACACTGCAGCTTTTCGGCTGGGCGTGATACTGTGGCTGCCGTCAGTGTGATACTGTGGCTGGCAGCAGTGTGATACTGTGGCTGCCGGCAGTGTGATACTGTGGCTGCCGGCAGTGTGATACTGTGGCTGCCGGCAGTGTGATACTGTGGCTGCCGGCAGTGTGATACTTTGGCTGCCGGCAGTGTGATACTGTGGCTGCCGGCAGTGTGATACTGTGGCTGCCGGCAGTGTGATACTGTGGCTGCCAGCAGATTGATACTGTGGCTGCCGGCAGTGGGATACTGTGGCTGCCAGCAGTGTGATACTGTGGCTGCCAGCAGTGTGATACTGTGGCTGCCGGCAGTGTGATACTGTGGCTGCCGGCAGTGTGATACTTTGGCTGCCGGCAGTGTGATACTGTGGCTGCCGGCAGTGTGATACTGTGGCTGCCGGCAGTGTGATACTGTGGCTGCCGGCAGTGTGATACTGTGGCTGCCAGCAGTGTGATACTGTGGCTGCCAGCAGTGTGATACTGTGGCTGCCAGCAGTGTGATACTGTGGCTGCCGGCAGTGTGATACTGTGGCTGCCGGCAGTGTGATACTTTGGCTGCCGGCAGTGTGATACTGTGGCTGCCGGCAGTGTGATACTTTGGCTGCCGGCAGTGTGATACTGTGGCTGCCGGCAGTGTGATACTGTGGCTGCCGGCAGTGTGATACTGTGGCTGCCAGCAGATTGATACTGTGGCTGCCGGCAGTGGGATACTGTGGCTGCCAGCAGTGTGATACTGTGGCTGCCAGCAGTGTGATACTGTGGCTGCCGGCAGTGTGATACTGTGGCTGCCGGCAGTGTGATACTTTGGCTGCCGGCAGTGTGATACTGTGGCTGCCGGCAGTGTGATACTGTGGCTGCCGGCAGTGTGATACTGTGGCTGCCGGCAGTGTGATACTGTGGCTGCCGGCAGTGTGATACTGTGGCTGCCAGCAGTGTGATACTGTGGCTGCCAGCAGTGTGATACTGTGGCTGCCAGCAGTGTGATACTGTGGCTGCCGGCAGTGTGATACTGTGGCTGCCGGCAGTGTGATACTTTGGCTGCCGGCAGTGTGATACTGTGGCTGCCGGCAGTGTGATACTGTGGCTGCCAGCAGTGTGATACTGTGGCTGCCGGCAGTGTGATACTGTGGCTGCCAGCAGAGTGTGATACTTTGGGTTCCGGATGGGCAGGACACTGTGGCTTTCAAGTATCCGTGTGAGAGGCAGGTGGAATTGTGCTTGGGGCTTTGTATTCTGCTGCTAAAATCAATTTATTGTTGGGTGTCCTTAACTGTTTTTAAAAAACGACATTGTTTTAAAATTGGAAACCGTGTTTTGGGCACTTCAGTTTAATCGACTTCCGCATCACGGTGGTGCTAAGCGCAGACTGGATGACTTTCGGCCAATCAGACGCTAGACGTGAGGAGCCTGTTTGCCCACCGTCTATTTCTAGCACACCAAATGCAGATGCGCAGTGGACGCGCGCAGCGGGGGCGCCAAAGGTGCTCCTAAGGCAAGCCCATCTGCGCCCATCCGCGGCTGGACGCTGCCAGCGGCCGGCCAGTCTGCGCTTTCTCCAAAACCTATAAAATCTTACTCACGATCTGACCTTCTGTCATTAAACATCAAGGGCCCTACCTGTGGCAATGATTCTTGGTCTCCTTTGACAGGCCCTTTCCAGTGCCAACACTTTGCTTTCCAATGTGAATCAGGTGGAAGGGGTACTCTCGCCCCTGATTTTACTGATTTTAAGTTTTTTAGCTTGAACTGCACGAGATCTTAGATCTATTATCTGATGAGTCACCTGACGCACTATTTCTGTCTGAGTCCTGGTTGACACAGGATTCTGTTGCTGAATAATGGTTGGCTCTCCCCCAAGGTTACTCCATGAACCAACTTAATAGAATTGGAAATAGAGGTGGGGGGGTTGCATTGATTTATAAGGAGCAGTATTCATGTAGTCTGAAGAAGAAGGATATTTCGGACTGTGAAAGCGCACACTTTCAAATCTTGTTAAATCATAACTTTACGGTCTCTGGCTTGTTAATCTATCGGCCACCTGCACCTTCTAAAGTTTTCAGAGAAGATTTAGTTAACAAGATCATATTATTAGCCAGTAAGGCTGCCAATTTTACTATCTTAGGAGATCTTAATTTCCATTTAGATGATTACGGTAAGGCAGACATTGCTAATTTTCTGGCCGACTTGGAGGCCTGTCAGTTGACCCAGCGGGTGTTGAATAGTACTCACATTGCTGGCCACTTGTTGGATCCTATATTTTCCAACATAGACTCTCTGTCTGCCGCAGTCCCAACCCCTATGGTTTGGACAGACCATTTTCTTATCCCTTTTTCTATCCGATGGCTAGGTAAGCCGGCTCATAAGGGTTCTATGCCAATTTTAAAACGACCTTGGCATAAGTTAGACGCTCATGAGTTCACGGATTTGCTATTAAGGCACAAACCTCAGATCCCATCTAATATAGAGTCTGCCACGGCGCTCTTCCACGATTGGCTGTCTTATTCTCTGGACAGCTGTATTCCCGCTAAGCTCTGCCCGCCTAAAAAAAGAGAGAAATCCAATCCCTGGTTTAACAAATCCCTAAGCAAGGCAAAAACGAAGTGGAAACAATTAGAGCAGATTTGGAGACGTGCTTTTGACTTGGAGGCTAAAAACCATTAACGTAAGGTAATCAAGTCTTATCATAAATTAATTCGGAAAGCCAGAGCAAAGTATATTGGCGGTAAAATCTTGGAGAAAAAGAATGCTCCAAAAACAATTTTCTCCCTGCTCAAGGTCATGAAAGGCTCCAATCTGAATCATGACTCTCATATTACCTCAATGCGATGAATTAGCCAGGTATTTTATTCAGAAAGTGGAAAAAATCTATGAGAATTTCACCCCCGCTGTCAATTGTGATGGGGATGATCATGAAATCAGAGGCACTTCCAGGGTAATTAATTCACTTTGGCTTTCCCCCCCCCACTATCTTTCACAGAGACTGAAGTTCTATATTGGAAGATCAAATCTGGTTCACCGGTTGACCCTCTGAGACCAGCTCAGTTTCGTCAATTTCATAATGTTATTCTCCCAGTAGTCCAGGAACTGGTTAATCTATCTTTGTCCTCTGCACCTCTTCGATCAGCCTGGAAACATGCCAAAATGATCCTTCTCTTGAAGAAACCTCAGTTGGATCCTTCCGAACTGGGTAATTTTCGCCCCATCTCCCAACTCCCCTTTCTAGCCAAAGTCACAGAATCTTACGTTAATACCATTCTCACAGAGTTTGTAGAGCGTATTGCTCTATTGGATGTCTCACAAAACGGTTTCAGGTCCCGCCATAGTACGGAATCCGCTTTAATGACGGTGACTGAAGAAATCTGCGGCAGCCTTGATGAAGGGAACTCGGAGGCCTTGATTCTACTTTTTTAAGTGACGCTTTTGATACAGTGTCTCATGAGATTTTACTGAGTGGGCTTCGGAAGATTGGGATTGGGGGTCCGACCTTAACCTGGTTCCGATCCTTCTTAGAGGGCAGGACCTTCCAGGACACTATGCCACCTTTCCATTCCAAGGAGCATGCCATTAAACATAGGGTGCCGCAGGGCTCCATTTTGAGCCCTCTGCTCTTCAATATCTATGTTCAGCCGCTGGCATTGGTAGCCAGGAGTAGAGGGTTGTTATTTGTGAGGTACGCCAATGACACCCAACTTGTCATCACCTTCTCCAAAAAACATTAATTAAACCTCGTTAAATTCAAGGATGATCTGGTTGACAGCAAATTGCTTGCAATTAAATGCAAGCAAGTCAGAAATTCTTCTGCTCGGGGGAGACAGTGATATGTGGTCAGAACAGTGGTGGCCGGATAATATCAAACCTGCACCCATTCCTAAGGAGGCAGTCAAGAACTTGGGCAATTTTGAATGATAGAACTCTGTCCTTCGATTTTCAATCTAAGGCAGTTGCAGGCACCTGTTTTGGGCTACTGACAGGTCTGAAACCTATTTTGGGGTTCTTTGAGCCCAATTTTCGTCAGACCATCCTTCAGGCCATGATTTTGGCTAAGCTGGACTACGGGAATTCTTTATATTTATTGGTCAGTAAATCATTTTTTTTAAACGGTTTTTATTGCAGAACCAAATGCACAGCACTTCATTCAACATGGAATCTGTTCAAGCAGATTCTTCGCCCTCTGATCTCTGCCCACCAACATTATACACAGCCTTTCAGCCCACAACCAGGAGGCCGGGCGGCGTCATCTGTTTCCGTGGTGCATCGTTACATTGTCCATCCGTTATAGTCATTACATGAGGCAATCCGCTGTCTGCTTTTCAAGTTTTTTCCCTCCCCGTCCCCTTTCCCTGCTGAGCAATATACTTCCGGTACATTTGGATCTATCAGGTAAATAATCCCTCCCTCCTCCCCCCCCAGTGTCGACGCCTGCGCCTATCGCTGAGATATAAAGCCATGTGGTGGTGGACAGAAGCATCTTGCTACTTATTGGATGTGTGTGTCTGGTGGGGGTGTCAGCACCGTGGCAGCCCCAGTTAGGCCCTCCGGTTCTCCTGTCTCCTCCTCTTCCTCCTCCTCCACTGAGCTATCCCGTAGTGCCTGCACTAGCATCTCCCAAGCCATCGTTGCCTCCTGGGCCCGCTCGTCCGATCTGTGACGGGCTAGTTGGTATCTGACCGCACTCTCGCCCGCCGCCCATTTTAGAAATTCGTTCAGCCATCTCCGGTGCGTCGGGCTCGTTTTAGATTTCCATCCCTTAGTTAGTTCCCTCTTAGCTAAGAGTAGGCCCATGTCAATGAATTTGCTTGATAATTTATTTTTGGGCGTGTGTGGGAACCAGTGTAATATACTGACCGCCTTGTCGTACTGCAAGTCCCTATCCGCCACTTCATTTAATGTGTCGCCTATTTCTCTCCAATATATTTGTAGATGAGGGCAGTCCCTCAACATATGCACAAGGTCCGCTCCTATCTTATTGCACCTGGGGCACGCTGTGTCCTCTACACCGAAATATTTTACTATTTTGCTCGGGGTGAGGTAGGCCCTGTGGAGAATGTTGAAGTGAATCAATTGGAAACGCGCATTTCTAGTGCTCTTTCTAGCCCTCCGTACCAGTTGGGACCACGTTGTGTCCGGGATTTCCATCTGCAGGTCTGTTTCTCATTTGGCTTTCAGTGTCACCAAAGGCTGCAGGGTCTCGCTCAGCATCCGTGAGTATAGGCATGACACTGCTTTAAAGGTGCCCGCCGCCATCATAGTATACTGGCAAGCCAGTGTAGTCGTTGGTTCTGTCAGTCCTTCTCCCCAGTACGCCTGAATGGCTCTCACTAACGCCGCGTGCAGTAAGTAGTCCCCCCTCGGAAGGTCGTAGCGCTCTTGCAGAGTCTGATACGGGGTCATAACCCCGTCATCATATAAGTCTCCCACCATCTACAGCCCTGAGTCCTCCCATAACTGTAGCCTCGACCAATCCCCGCCGTGTGGGAGTGCTGTCACCATGCCCAGTGGGATTTCGGGCGCATACGGGTGCTTGACTCCCGCTTTCTTTTGCGAGCGGTTCCAGCATAATCGGAACGTCCGTTCTTCTTGGGATGGATCCCTAAGCACTAATCTTTGCTGCAGGGCGATGTAAGCCAGCACATGACGAGGGGTACCGTTGTCCCTCTCCTGATCCGGCCCGCGGTAAACTCTCGCAATTTCTTGCGTAAAGGTCTGCAGTTGGGAAGCCAGATAATAGAGCTCGAAATCTGGAACCGCTAGGCCACCCTCGTCTTTTGGGCGGGTCAGCGTTGCCAACGCAATTCTACGTCTTCCCTTTCCCCATAAGAAGGATGTAATCATCGATCTCAACTGCCGGAAGATCGCCCCAGGCACCCAAATGGGGAGAGTCCTGAAGTAGTATAACAATCGCGGCAGGGCTACCATTTTCAGAAGAGAGATCCGACCCGCCACCAACAGAGGCAGGGTTGCCCAAAAGGACATACTGCTCTGCAGCGCGCAGATACAGCGACCTATGTTTCCATCCAGCATATCCGTGGTCTCATGGTGTACATGTACACCCAGGTAGGTCAGGCAGCTAGGTTCCCATCTAAGCAGTGGGCGGGTCGGGGGCTGCGCCTCCTCCTTCCGTAGGGGGAAGAGACTGGTTTTTGTCCAATTAACTCTCAGACCTGACAAGTCGCCGAATCGCGCCAACAGTCTCTCTGCGCCATCCACGGCCCCCTCGGCATCCTCTAAAAATAGGAGGATGTCGTCCGCATATAACGAGATGAAGTGTTGGGCCCCTCTGAATTCCAAGCCTTTATAATAGTCGCCGCGCCTGGCCATTGCTGCCAGAGGTTCCACCGCCAGCGCAAATAGCAGGGGAGAGAGCGCACATCCCTGTCTGGTGCCCCGCCTCACCTCGTATTGGTGCGACACCAGAGTTCCGACTCTCACTCTTGCCCTCGCTGATGTGTATAATACTTTCGTCCAGTTAATGTAGCCCTCACCCAGCCCAAAGCACCGCAACGCCCTATAAAGGTACTCCCATTCTAAGCTATCGAAGGCTTTCTCTATGTCGACAGCCAGTACTAGGGGAGTCCTTGCCTCTAGCGGCGGGTCACCTACCAGTCTGGGCAGCCGTCGGATGTTGTGCGTTGTGTTCCGGGTGGGTATAAATCCGGATTGGTCCTTGTGGACCAGGTCTTGCATGTGAGTCAGTAACCTGGAAGCTAGCACCGTGCTCAGGATCTTGTAATCTGTCGTTAGCATGGAGAGTGGTTGATAGGATGCTGGGTCGGTGCTCTCCCTTCTTGGTTTTAGTAGAGGGATCATTATAGCCTCGCACATAGATTGGGGGAGTCGGCCCCTATCCTTGGCTTCATTGTACATTACTTGGAGCCTTGGGGCTAATTGGTCTAGGTAACGCCCGTAAAACTCAATGGGCAGTCCGTCCATACCTGGGGTTTTGTTACGCGCCATTCGCTTGATCGCGCCCCTTGTTTCCGCCAGCTCTATTTGGCCACCTAGGGCGTCTGCCTGTTCTTGTTCCAGGCGTGGTAACTGCAATTTGCTCAGAAAAGCGTCTATTGCCTCCCCTTGGTCCCCCAGCGCACTCTTATACAATTCCTCATAATACGACCTGAAGCCGTCTAAGATCTCCGGTTGTGTATTGTGAATGCGGCCCTTTTCCCCTGCTAAAGCCAGGATCGGGTGGCTGTTCCTAGTGGGATTCGCTAACCAAGCTAGAAGTGTTCCAGTTTTGTCCCCCTCAGCATGTGATTTTGTCAGGTACGTTCTATAATCAAAACTACGAAGGCGTTCTGTCTCCACTGCCACAGCCTCCCGCGCGTCACAGACCGTCTCCTGAAGTTCGGGCCGGTTATGGCGCGCTAGTTCAGCCTCCCTCAGTTTACGCTCAGCCTTTTCCAGGTCAACTAGCAAAGTTCTGCGTGCCCCTGCATATTTCCCTATGCAGTGCCCTCTCACCACAGTTTTGAAAGCATCCCACTCCACTGCTCTGGTAGAAGCGGAGCCCTCATTCTCCGTGAAGTATTGCAAGACCCTATCTCCCAGCGCCTCTCGGAAAGGTGGGTCATCTAGCGTGTCCGGCCGTAGCCTCCACGTCGGGATCCGCGATACTTCAGTCATCCAGGCTAATGTCAGGAGTAGAGGATTATGATCGGACATTGTGCGCGTCAGGTATTCAGACCGGGCCACCGCAGTAAGCACTGTCTGGGAGCTCAGGAAGGTGTCAAGGCGGACATGGAGGTCGTGCAGGCTGGAATAAAATGTTGTGTGCGCCAAGCGTCTACCAGTTCCCACTGTCTCTGCCACTCCGATCTGCATCTCGCTAGCCTGTGTATTGGGGATGTAGGCAGTGGTGGATGTGACCTATCTAGTGCAGTATCTGCTATAGAGTTAAAGTCCCCTCCCATCAGGACCGGACCTGCGAGGTAACCAGCCAGTTCCCCGGAGAGCTTTGCAAAGAAGGCTGCTTGGTCTATATTAGGTGCGTAGACACTACTGAGTACGATGTGCCCGCCTCTGAGAAGGCCCTCAACTGCCACAAACCTTCCTTCAGGGTCCACTATGTGCCTAGTCGCTTGGAAAGGGGTACCCGCTCTTATCCATATTAGCACCCCTCTAGTAAAAGCGGAATACGTAGTGTTGAATAGGTGTCCCCTCCACCTAAGCTGTAGCGCTAGTCCCTCTTTCTTTGTCAGGTGAGTTTCCTGCAGGAACGCTATATGTACCCCTCGTCGGACCAGATAAGCATGAATCTTGTGTCTCCTCGCCATAGTATGCAATCCCCTCATATTCCAAGACACACATTTTATCGATCCTGCGTTAGCCATTGTCCCACAGTGTTCGGTTCAGTTCAATTGTGTTTTGTTCTCAAGCTGCAGGCATGACACTGTTCCCGCCCCACCCCCAAACTTTCCCTTCCTCCCCTCCCAACACTGCGCCTTGAGCTTCCCCAACTTCTCCAGGCCCCCACCCCCCCAGACAGGACCTAACTTCAAAAGAGTTGCTCCCATCCAAACTGTATATGGGCAAACGTGCTCCCAAGCTACCTATTCCGCAGTCTGCACTGCAGAGGCCCTAATTCACGGTCGTAACCGTGAGTGCCTTAAGGGCAATCGGGGTGTGGACTAGGTCCAGAGGTAGAGACAGCCACCCTCCCGCTCCCATTTGTTAGCAGCGGATGGACCTCCCGACAATCGACCCCCCACCGCAATACCTTGCATTCTGTGAGTTCTTGTCCCCGTGGGACTGTCCCCTTATCTCTCTGTGCTTATCAAATGTTCAGGATCTCCTCCGACGTTTGTGGTGTCACCAGCGGACCCTTGATGCTGCGTGTCTCGGAGGTCTCCGACTCCGACCCCGAGTTTTTGGCCTCTGAGTTCGAGTCCTGCTGCGATGGGGAGGCGCCTGATCCCGACAACGACACCACCGCCTGTAGCGCCGCCTGCCGCTCCGCCTCTGTCTGGGACACCGACGGTTTCTTCGATCCCTGTCGTCGCCAGCGCAGCCTCTGTGATTTCCGCGGCTGCGTTCTTGTTTTTTCCCTCTCTTCTTGGACTCTGGCTCCGTCCGTGCCTGCTTTATATGTTTCCCACCGATCCCAGGCATCCGCTGACGTGGGGAAGAAGTGTGTCTTGTCGTCCAGGACAACTCTTAATTTAGCTGGGAAGAGCAGGGAGTATCGAATGCCCTCTGTTCGCAGTTCGCGTTTGATGGATAAGAAGGAGGCTTGCAGTTTCTGCGTCTCAAACGTGTAGTCCGGGAATAGGGTCACTTTGCTGTTTGCTACTTGGAAAGGCCCCGTATCGCGGGCCCTCTGAAGCAAAAGGTCCCTGTCCTTGTAGTGCAGCAGTTTGGCCACAATTGGTCTCGGGGGCAGACCAGGCTTGGGGGGCATAGCCGGAACACGATGAGCTCACTCCAGAGTGAAGAACGGCGATAGTCCTTCCGGCGCCACCGTGGTCTTTAGCCATTGTCCAGGTACCCAATCATATCTTCCTCCTCTGTTTTTTCGGGCAAACCTACTATACGAATGTTGCTTCTCCGACTTCTATTTTCGGCATCCTCGGCTCTCCGTTCCAGGATCTGTATCCTGCCCAGGGTGTCCGTGAGCCTTTCTTCCATATTTTTATGGGCTGGGGCCAGCACCTCCATAGTGTCTTCCACCTCTTTGACCCTATCTTTGAGTTTGTCGTGGTCCGCCCTCAGGAGTCCCAATCCTGATACCACCTGCGCAATATCGTGTTGCAAAGCGTCTCTCGTGGCCGCGATAGCCTCCAGGATACAGTCCTGAAGCTGCTGCAGGTCCGAGGGTCCCGCAGGGCCGCCTTCCGACGACTCCAGGGTCGCAGCTCCCTCGGTTTTACCTTTAGTTTTCCCCATGGCGGGAGGGCGGGTCTCGCACCAGCAACCGTAATCTGTAACGTCGTTCTTCCGGGCACAATATCGTGTGACACGGCCACTGTTGTGCACCCGCTCCGCAGCCAGTCCCCCACTCAGGGGGGTCGCGTTCAGGTTTGTCCCCAGACAGGGCTCCGCAGGCTCCCTCCTATCCTCGGTCCGCGATTCCCCCGTTCCTGTGGCCACTTTGGCTGCAGTTCCTTCGGGAGTGAGTGGTTCGCTCACGCGCACGCACGGGGTTTGTGGACCCGGTCGTCTGTCCTGGGGAGGAATCCCGGGCTTAGGCCTTGCTCTATCCGTGTCGGTGGGGCCTTCTCAGCGGCCCAGTCCACTCCACCCTAGGGCCATCCAGCGGGGTCAAGGCCACGCCGCCATCATCCCCAGGCCAGGCCAGCCGCTCAGATCCACTCCCCAACGCAGCGTCCTCTTAGTGCTCTCAGGGTAGTATCGCCCGGGGCCCCAGGTTCTCGCATTGCCCACAAGTACAGATTAGGGTCCGCTAGTCGCCGCCGGATGCCCAGGCAACAAACCCCACCAGTTAGGTCGCGGTGCAGCGCCCCCTCGAGAGCATCCACTGTTCAGTGCCCGCTGTTTCTTACTGTACAGCTCGGGCGTAGGGCCACCCGCGGTCAGTCCGCTCAGCGGGTCGGTCGTAGGTCTCCGGCTGCCTCTCAGTACCCCCTGCCGGCCCGTGACAGCATCGCTCGGTGGGGGGGAGCAGCACCACTTACTTCCTTGTTCCTCCCTGCTCCCGCGGCTCTGGGCAAGCTCTCCACCCTCACGCGCAGCGGCGGGGCCGACGGGCGCTCCCAGCGGCCGGGTTCGGCTGGTAGTCTTCTCCCCGGTCTCAGAGCGGGGCGGGTACCGCGGTGCTCACCGGTCGCCCCCCTTCGCAGCCCCCACCTCACAGCCTTACGGGGATAGGCGGCGCTCCAGCCGCGTCTCAAGCGGGCCAGGCTCCAGTCAGGCAGCCGCTGCGTTCGCCCCCCAGGTGCTCTCCGTTCCTCCTGCCGCCATCTTGGCTCTCGGGTCACAGCCTGGTTCGAGCTGGTCGCCGGCGGGTCCCTCAGGGCTCCAGAGCCCGCTGCAGCGCCGCCGGATCCCTCACTTTGCAGGGGGGTCGCTACTCCTCGTCCGGTTTGTCTCTGGGGAAATGCCTCTCAGCTGGATGCGCCCCTCAGTTTCTCCCGGCATCCAGGACGTCCGCCATTTTGCTCATCACAGAGTTCCGACTTCCAATCGGCTCTTTCTCCGTGGCGGGCCGACACATCGCTCCACCGGTCTCACCGAGGGTGCGGTTCGGGTTCCCACAGCCTCCGGTTCGCAAGCGGAGGGTCCCGCGGGCGTCACCGCATCAGTTTTCAGGAGAATTGCGGGGTCCAGGCTCAGAGCTCTGAGCTCACGCCGCCATTCCCCTCGGCTCCGTAGCCACGCCCCCCTTGGTCAGTAAATCATGTACTTTGCGACTCCAAATAATTCAAAACGCTGCAGCCCGTATACTGCTTGCACTCCCGAAATCGTGCTCAGTGTCTGGGTTATGTTATGTTAAAAATTTGTTAGAGAGCAAAACAGCTGCCCCAGCAACGGGGCGTCCCGGCGCTGAACCAAGAAAGACACCTGAGGGGAGAGGGTGAAACAACAGGAAGTTTAGATCAGAGGGAACAGATGAGTTTTAGGTCCCTATCCAAACTTCACTGGCTGCCAGTAGAGAGAAGAATTCAGTTTAAAACTCTATGTGTAGCCTATAAAATGTTGTCTCATCAAGCTCCCTTAGTGCCATACCTTCCGAGTCGACCGCTCCATCCCTCGGATCAAAGACCGGTCTGCATTCCTCGTGTTCGTAGAGTCATAGCCGGTCTTTCAAGGTGCTGGCGGCACAACTCTGGAACTCTCTTCCCCTGCAATTCAAGGACTCCAAAACCATCTAGAGTTCCGCAAAGCCATAAAGACATGGCGCTTCTTGGGTTAATCTCTGTTATCTCTCTCTGCTCTGCTTCAACCATGTTTACTTGGGTAGCGCTGGGACGCCCCGTTGCTGGGGCAGCTATGCGCTGGACAAATTTCAGTAAATAAATAAAGAAATACATTTCAGTGAGGCATTATCTGTGGCTTCCAGCCATGCGTGACACTGCGTCTTTCAGTGAGGCATTATCTGTGGCTTCCAGCCATGCGTGACATTGTGGCTTTCGGCTGAGCGTGATACTGTGGTTTCCGACAGGGTGTGATACTGTGGCTTCCAGCCATGCGTGACACTGTGTCTTTCAGCTGGGCGTTATCAGTGGCTTCCAGCCCTGCGTGACACTGTGGCTTTCGGCTGAGCGTGATACTGTGGTTTCCGACAGGGTGGGATACTGTGACTTCCAGCCATGCGTGACACTGCGGCTTTCAGCGAGGCGTTATCAATGGCTTCCAGCCGTTTGTGACACTATGGCTTTCGGCTGCGCGTGACTGCTTCTTATGGCTTGGCATAGCACAGTGGCTTCTGGCTGGGCGTGCCTGCTTCTTGTGGCTTGGCATTGCACAGTGGCTTCTGGCTGGGCGTGACTGCTTCTTGTGGCTTGGCATAGCACAGTGGCTTCTGGGTGGGCGTGCCTGCTTCTTGTGGCTTGGCATTGCACAGTGGCTTCTGGCTGGGCGTGACTGCTTCTTGTGGCTTGGCATAGCACAGTGGCTTCTGGGTGGGCGTGCCTGCTTCTTGTGGCTTGGCATTGCACAGTGGTTTCTGGCTGGGCGTGACTGCTTCTTGTGGCTGGGCATAGCACAGTGGCTTCTGGCTGGGCGTGACTGCTTCTTGTGGCTGGGCATAGCACAGTGGCTTCTGGGTGGGTGTGCCTGCTTCTTGTGGCTGGGCATAGCACAGTGGCTTGTGGGTGGGCGTGCCTGCTTCTTGTGGCTTGGCATTGCACAGTGGCTTCTGGGTGGGCGTGCCTGCTTCTTGTGGCTTGGCATTGCACAGTGGCTTCTGGCTGGCGTCACACTGTGGATTCTGGTTGGGCTTGGCCCTGTGGCTTCTGGCAGATCATTACATTGCAGCTTTTAGTGAGGCATGAGGTTGCAAGGGTCATTCACTGACAGAATGACTGAACATCTGGACTTGAGCACGAACCTAAACAGGGAATAGATCTTAGTAGAGACAGATTCTTAGGTGGTTGGTAAAGCTGTGCACTCTTCACCCCGTAGGTCTAGGGAGCCTGCAGATGTGAGGTGAGTCGGAGCAGCACCCGGGATTCCTTTCCTCTCTTTAAGCTATACTAGGTACTGCCCAGCAGCCCAGAGACAGTGGGAGAGAGAGTCTGGGTCCAGTCAAAGCGAATGCACATAAACTGACCCGTGCCCCGTGTCCCCATCACCCTTTGTCTTCTACACAGCTCGGGAGGGGTACAAAACACTGTATCACCTGCTCTGTTCGAACAGGAGTGTGGTTGTGATTTTAAAATTTACATGCGCATCTCTTGGAATTGACTTCTCTAATGTCCCCCTACAGGGGAGTGAATATTGGCCCCATCGAGTGAATAACTCGTAACTTGCCATGTCTCAGAAGTAGACTCTGTATGAACCCAAAGAGTCCTTTACCAGGGCCGGTACTCTCCTTGTCCCCCTCTGAACGAGAAGAACCAGACACGGTGTTGGAAGGAGAGCCTGCTTGTATGGCCTGGGAAGAGCAGGACACCATTTTTAGCAGGCGTGGAGACAGAGGAGCCAACCCTATACCACGCAAGGCACTACAATCATGATCATCCTTCTCTCCAGTCTCCAAGCAAGACCAACAACGAGCAATCTCCAAAATAAAACCCTCAAACCATCATCAGGCGCCACTCCAGGCTCTATCCGCAAACCTCTTGCCACACACCTGCCCCTCATATGGACCACCTTGGTCAATTCCTCTCTCGTACAGATCCTTTTCCCAGAACACCTAAAAATGATTCAATCCACTCTTGAAAAAACAACCTTTTGATCCAGGAAACCTGAACAACTACTGCCTAGCCTCCACCCTCCCATTTTTAGACACAGTCATAGTAAGTTGTGTAGCGTCCCAACCAGCCTCACACATTTGAACAAACAACCTCCTAGACACCCAGTCAGGTTTCCACCAGGGTCACAGCACAGAAGCGGCAATCCTCGAAATAGTTGATGATTCCCGTCGAATCCTCGACTCCAGATATTCCTGCCTCCTGGTCCTCCTGGATATAACCGATGCATTCAACACTGTCAACCATCTCAACCTGCTTCTTATTCCTAAACTACGCGTGGGATGTGGAGGCCTTGTTCCCAACTGATTCTCCTCTTACCTATCCAACTGCTCCCAAATTGTGAAAATCGGCAACTCGTTCTCAAGACCAGTCAGAGTTCTCCATGGGGTCCTCCAAGGTTCGATCCTCTCCTCATGTCTCTTCAACCTCTACCTAGAACCCCTATGTGTTATTCTCTGAAACTCTGGGATTCTCTTTCACCTCTACACTGACGATACCCAAATATACTTGAAAATCTCATCCCCAGAGGATGTTGCCCTGCTTTCAAATAAACTCGTAAAGATTCAAAACTGGATATCCAACAACAGAATTTCCCTTGATCTTACCCCCGAAAGCAAAAACTTCTGTACAAGAATGTATACCTAACTTTCCCACCTTTGACGGCTGCCCCGCCATTATGACGAGCGCCAGAGCACTCGGCATCCCCCTAGATAATCGTCTCGATCTTCACAGCCACATCACAGCCATGGCCAAATGCGCATGACACCAACTTAGGCAGCTTCGGGGCATCAGACAATTGATTCCAGATCTGAACCTCAAAACCTTGTGCAGACTCTCGTCCTCTCCAGACTAGACTATGGAATTGTCCTTCTCTCAGGCATTCCCAAAGTTCACCAAGGCCCACTGAGAGCAACTCTACATGCTACAGCATGCTTCGTCTTAGGGATCAAGAAATTGGGCCATATTTCCCCTCCCCTCCTATCCCTCCACTGGCTCCACATTGAAGCACGGGCCCAATTCAAAACCGCCTGCATTACCCACAGAACGCTGCACTCCTCTTCACCCTATCTAAACGAGAAACTGGAAATCTCTGAAGCAAATAGAGGGTCAAGAAAGGCCCAATCTCTGCTCCAGGAACCCCCCACCTTCAGTCGCGAACGGTACATGAATCAGTCTTTCTCTGGTAGTGCCACAAGAATCTGGAACTCTCTGCCTCCCTCACTCGTCTAACCACCTGCCTAGTCACCTTCAAAAAGGGCCTTAAGCTCCTCCTACCTAAAAGACATTTTTGTTAATTCACCCTCGACCAGACTTGAGTCCCCTCTCCACCGCACTCTAATGTTCCTTCGAGACTTAAGTCCTCTCTCCCCTGCGCCCTGATCTGCCTTCAAGACTTAAGTCCTCTCTCCTCTGCGCCCTGATCTGCCTTCTCCCCTGCGCCCTGATCTGCCTTCAAGACTTAAGTCCTCTCTCCCCTGCACCCTGATCTGCCTTCAAGACTTAAGTCCTCTCTCCCCTGCACCCTGATCTGCCTTCATGACTTAAGTCCTCTCTCCCCTGCGCCCTGATCTGCCTTCAACTCAAGACTTAAGTCCTCTCTCCCCTGCGCCCTGATCTGCCTTCAAGACTTAAGTCCTCTCTCCCCTGCGCCCTGATCTGCCTTCATGACTTAAGTCCTCTCTCCCCTGCGCTCTGATCTGCCTTCAAGACTTAAGTCCTCTCTCCCCTGCGCCCTGATCTGCCTTCATGACTTAAGTCCTCTCTCCCCTGCGCCCTGATCTGCCTTCAAGACTTAAGTCCTCTCTCCTCTGCGCCCTGATCTGCCTTCTCCCCTGCGCCCTGATCTGCCTTCAAGACTTAAGTCCTCTCTCCCCTGCGCCCTGATCTGCCTTCAAGACTTAAGTCCTCTCTCCCCTGCGCCCTGATCTGCCTTCAAGACTTAAGTCCTCTCTCCCCTGCACCCTGATCTGCCTTCATGACTTAAGTCCTCTCTCCCCTGCGCCCTGATCTGCCTTCAAGACTTAAGTCCTCTCTCCCCTGCGCCCTGATCTGCCTTCATGACTTAAGTCCTCTCTCCCCTGCGCTCTGATCTGCCTTCAAGACTTAAGTCCTCTCTCCCCTGCGCCCTGATCTGCCTTCATGAATTAAGTCCTCTCTCCCCTGCGCCCTGATCTGCCTTCATGACTTAAGTCCTCTCTCCCCTGCGCCATGATCTGCCTTCAACTCAAGACTTAAGTCCTCTCTCCCCTGCGCCCTGATCTGCCTTCAAGACTTAAGTCCTCTCTCCCCTGCGCCCTGATCTGCCTTCGTGACTTAAGTCCTCTCTCCCCTGCGCCCTGATCTGCCTTCAAGACTTAAGTCCTCTCTCCCCTGCGCCCTGATCTGCCTTCAAGACTTAAGTCCTCTCTCCCCTGCGCCCTGATCTGCCTTCGTGACTTAAGTCCTCTCTCCCCTGCGCCATGATCTGCCTTTGTGACTTAAGTCCTCTCTCCCCTGCGCCCTGATCTGCCTTCGTGACTTAAGTCCTCTCTCCCCTGCGCCCTGGTCTGTCTTCGTGTGACTGTGTAAGTCCTCTGACCATTTGTTTTAAATGTCCGTTGTGGTAACTTTTGTACGCATCCACTGACGTAAACAAGCGGGTTTAACTACTAATACTGCAACCCGCTGCAACCCTGCATCATGTGTGTTTCAAAGCGCTCTGATGCCTCTGGGCCATATCTGCGCTATATAAAACTGCAAATAAAATAAAGACACGAGTCCCAGTGGACTGAAGTCAGCATGTGGTCACCTTGAGGTCATGTATCACGTTGGGGCAGCAACAACCCTGCAGCTGAGCTAAGAAGAGCCATTTAAAAAAAAAACATCTGAGAAACCAGACGGTCGTGGACCTCCAGGCAGCAAGCGGGGTGATCCGGCATCGACCCTGATGAAAAGTGATCATTTGCGAATAATCTTGCTTGATCAATTCTGCTCATAAGTGTGTTTTAATAAAACCTAACTAACAGTGCGGAAAATCATTAATATTGGAAATTCCTTAAAATGCAACGTGAAACCATGCAAGAAAGACACAACACATTTAGTAATTAAAAAGCTGCAATGATAAAGGTGCAATAAGCATGAGAAACGTGTTTATGAAACCTACATGGCACGAGAGAGAAACTTAATAAAATGTACTAAGTAACTTACAAGTAGAGTACTGTAGAACTATGAAGCATAATAATGAAAATGATCAAAGTGGAATGTTTCTTGATTATGTTTTCTTTTTCATAACAAGAAAGTGATTGCGTGGGAGAGGTGTGGCGCAGCGGCCAGGGCAGCTGACTCCAGAGCGTGGGGCTCACAGTTCGATTCCCAGCGCCAGAGGCAGATCAGCTCAGCATCATGTGACTCTGGGCAATAGCTCCAACCGCCCCTAGCGCCTTGAGACCCTTACGGGTGATTAGTTTGCGCTTTACAAATACCAGGTTATTGATTATTAATAGCTTACATTTTGGAGTAGATTATGCATATGAGTTTAATTAGAATAATGAATTTTTGAGTTATGTTTCTTTATGTATTTTCTCTAGAGTATTGTGTTTTTATTCTTCTGAAAAACAATGATTTCTGATTTTACTATGAAGGCCTCAAAACCTGGTAGTTATTTCCTTTTTCTAGTGTATGTCTCAGAAGAATGTATTTTGTCGTTCATTATTTCTAAAAAGCTGATTTCTTTGTCTAGTTGTGTACAGCGTATCACTTGGGTTTCCTTCCTGCGGTTGGAGTGTTTCTTTCCATGAATTTTTGTGTTGACTGTGTTGCAAGCTGATGTGGAAGCGAGTGTGCAGATATGAGGCAGTCTCAATTCCTATTCCTGCTTCCGAGGTGTAATGATGACATTTAGATGAACAAGGGGCCGATTTATTTAAGCTCCGGATGAACTCGTTTGGAGAATGATCCTCTCATGAACCTGACCAATATAATTGTGTGAAACTGTGAGAATGAAATATTTGGGGTTGGAATTGTGAACATCTTGGGGTATAATTGCTTCTGCGGGGAAAGAATGGAGCAGTCGCTGTTGTTCTATGGGAAGGGAGCCGTTTGCCGCTGCACTCTACACTCCTCTGGCTGGTGCTATCCGTGCAATCCTGGGCGTGACACGCTGTCGCTCCAAACTTGCACTCTACACTCCTCTGGCGGCTGCTATCCGTGCAATCCTGGGCGTGACACGCTGTCGCTCCAAACTTGCACTCTACACTCCTCTGGCGGCTGCTATCCGTGCAATCCTGGGCGTGACATGCTGTCGCTCCAAACTTTGGATTTCCCTTGAATTGAACTGTCTTGGTTGCCTTGCACTTCATCGGCTGGTGATGTTTCATAAGCTCTACCTTTCAAGACGAAGGGTTAGGTATTTCTGACTATTGTGTAATGCCCTAGAATCAGTTAGCATTCTAGTGCTAACTCTGTATTTACACTTAACACTCACCCACCACTGATGTCACTGGTCATGTGACACAGAATCAATAAAAGAGGCCGAGCGCACGTGCTCTGGGCCAGTTGCACCATACCTCCAGTGTGTCCTGCGTCAGTGCATGAGTGCTTGCCAGCATGAGGGCCTAGGGCCCACCACAGCCCTCTACATATTGCACGCTGTGCATTCGTTCATTGATCCTAGGTTCGTACGCATACCGATATGGCCATGTATTCTTTCTTTTTGTCTCTCTCTTCTCACACTTGTTGTTGAGTTTATGATGTATTTTTCCGTGAACTGTATTTTCTTCTTGTGATTTTACCTGTAACATTGAAATAACACCGATTGATATTTTAATGCACTTGTGTATTGATGACCTTTCATATTTGATGATTTAGATGAAAGTAACTTGATTAATATCCAGAGTTTGTCTTTATTGATGAGGTGTTGGACATGATATATATTATGACTATTGTTGTTGTTCACCAGGAGCTTTCTTCATTATAGGTCCTCGTGAAGTAAACAGCATCGTCTCTTTTACCCGAGCCCCTGCTCGCTCTCCCCAAGAGATGTCGGAGGCCGGTGGCCTGATCTTTGTAAGTGGTTATTGAGTTTCTGGGGCCCAAACTCTTAGATATAATAAAGTTTCTATCCATGATATATTGGAGATATTGTGAATGATTATCAAATGACACCGCTTTCGCTGGGTCATCCCCACCCCATCCCAGATCCGTCCACCCATCTGCAGGGGTCTGTGTCTGTCTGTGTTTAGCCCCCCCCCCCCCCCCCAGGGACTCGGAGGTCTCAGGGCGGTGTCCTGCCAGCTGACGTCACTCGCCGCCCTTCTGCAGCTGTAGTCCCTGCGGTTCAAGGGATGGAGCAGTTTAAAGTGATCCTGGCCGCTGCCCCTGCCCCCTGGCCCTGCACTGCAGCCCCCCACCCCCCTCATACAGAGGGTATCATTGAAGATAGTGTAAGCAAACCTCGTCGTGTCAGTGGAGGGCGTCGTACTGAACATTCACCAGCAGAGGGGGGTCGCTCACCACAGACTGCCCATCACTCTCCGAGCGAGTGATGGGTCACCCGGGGCAGCTCTGGGGTAAGAGAAGAAGGGGCGAGGGGGCAGAGGGGCAGCTCTCTGGGGTAAGAGAAGGAGGGGCGAGGAGGCAGAGGGGCAGCTCTCTGGGGCAAGACAAGAAGGGGCGAGGGGGCAGAGGGGCAGCTCCCTGGGGTAAGAGAAGAAGGGGCGAGGGGGCTGCGGGGCAGCTCTGGGGTAAGAGAAGAAGGGGCGAGGGGGCAGAGGGGCAGCTCTGGGGTAAGAGAAGAAGGGGCGAGGGGGCAGAGGGGCAGCTCTCTGGGGTAAGACAAGAAGGGGCGAGGGAACAGAGGGGCAGCTCTCTGGGGTAAGAGAAGAAGGGGCGAGGGGGCAGAGGGGCAGCTCTGGGGTAAGAGAAGGGGCGAGGGGGCCGCGGGGCAGCTCTCTGGGGTAAGACAAGAAGGGGCGAGGGAACAGAGGGGCAGCTCTCTGGGGTAAGAGAAGAAGGGGCGAGGGGGCAGAGGGGCAGCTCTCTGGGGTAAGAGAAGAAGGGGCGAGGGGGCAGAGGGGCAGCTCCCTGGGGTAAGAGAAGAAGGGGCGAGGGGGCAGCGGGGCAGCTCTGGGGTAAGAGAAGAAGGGGCGAGGGAACAGAGGGGCAGCTCTCTGGGGTAAGAGAAGAAGGGGCGAGGGGGCAGAGGGGCAGCTCCCTGGGGTAAGAGAAGAAGGGGCGAGGGGGCCGCGGGGCAGCTCTGGGGTAAGAGAAGAAGGGGCGAGGGGGCAGAGGGGCAGCTCTGGGGTAAGAGAAGGGGCGAGGGGGCCGCGGGGCAGCTCTCTGGGGTAAGACAAGAAGGGGCGAGGGAACAGAGGGGCAGCTCTCTGGGGTAAGAGAAGAAGGGGCGAGGGGGCAGAGGGGCAGCTCTCTGGGGTAAGAGAAGAAGGGGCGAGGGGGCAGAGGGGCAGCTCCCTGGGGTAAGAGAAGAAGGGGCGAGGGGGCAGCGGGGCAGCTCTGGGGTAAGAGAAGAAGGGGCGAGGGGGCAGAGGGGCAGCTCTGGGGGTAAGAGAAGAAGGGGCGAGGGGGCAGAGGGGCAGCTCTCTGGGGTAAGAGAAGAAGGGGCGAGGGGGCCGCGGGGCAGCTCTGGGGTAAGAGAAGAAGGGGCGAGGGGGCAGAGGGGCAGCACTGGGGTAAGAGAAGAAGGGGCGAGGGGGAAGGGGTGAGGGGGCAGAGGGGCAGCTGTCTGGGGCAAGACAAGAAGGGGCGAGGGGGCAGAGGGGCAGCTCTCTGGGGCAAGACAAGAAGGGGCGAGGGGGCAGAGGGGCAGCTGTCTGGGGTAAGAGAAGAATGGGCGAGGGGGCAGAGGGGCAGCTCTGGGGTAAGAGAAGAAGGGGCGAGGGGGAAGGGGTGAGGGGGCAGACGGGCAGCTCTGGGGTAAGAGAAGAAGGGGCGAGGGGGAAGGGGTGAGGGGGCAGAGGGGCAGCTCTCTGGGGTAAGACAAGAAGGCGCAAGGGGGCAGAGGGGCAGCTCTGGGGTAAGAGAAGGAGGGGCGAGGGGGCAGAGGGGCAGCTCTCTGGGGTAAGAGAAGAAGGGGCGAGGGGGCAGAGGGGCAGCTCTGGGGTAAGAGAAGAAGGGGCGAGGGGGAAGGGGTGAGGGGGCAGAGGGGCAGCTCTGGGGTAAGAGAAGAAGGGGCGAGGGGGAAGGGGTGAGGGGGCAGACGGGCAGCTCTGGGGTAAGAGAAGAAGGGGCGAGGGGGAAGGGGTGAGGGGGCAGAGGGGCAGCTGTCTAGGGTAAGACAAGAAGGCGCAAGGGGGCAGAGGGGCAGCTCTGGGGTAAGAGAAGGAGGGGCGAGGGGGCGGAGGGGCAGCTCTCTGGGGTAAGAGAAGAAGGGGCGAGGGGGCAGAGGGGCAGCTCTCTAGGGTAAGACAAGAAGGCGCAAGGGGGCAGAGGGGCAGCTCTGGGGTAAGAGAAGGAGGCGCGAGGGGGCAGAGGGGCAGCTCTCTGGGGTAAGAGAAGAAGGGGCGAGGGGGCAGAGGGGCAGCTCTCTGGGGTAAGACTAGAAGGCGCGAGGGGGCAGCGGGCAGCTCTCTGGGATAAGAGAAGAAGGGCCGAGGGGGCAGAGGGGCAGCTCTCTGGGGTAAGAGAAGAAGGGGCGAGGGGGCAGAGGGGCAGCTCTGGGGTAAGAGAAGAAGGGGCGAGGAGCAGAGGGGCATCTCTGGGGTAAGAGAAGAAGGGGCGAGGGGGGAGAGGGGCAGCTCTGGGGTAAGAGAAGAAGGGGCGAGGGGGCAGAGGGGCAGCTCTGGGGTAAGAGAAGAAGGGGCGAGGGGGCAGAGGGGCAGCTCTCTGGGGTAAGAGAAGAAGGGGCGAGGGGGCCGCGGGGCAGCTCTCTGGGGTAAGACAAGAAGGGGCGAGGGAACAGAGGGGCAGCTCTCTGGGGTAAGAGAAGAAGGGGCGAGGGGGCAGAGGGGCAGCTCTCTGGGGTAAGAGAAGAAGGGGCGAGGGGGCAGAGGGGCAGCTCTCTGGGGTAAGAGAAGGAGGGGCGAGGAGGCAGAGGGGCAGCTCTCTGGGGCAAGACAAGAAGGGGCGAGAGGGCAGAGGGGCAGCTCCCTGGGGTAAGAGAAGAAGGGGCGAGGGGGCAGCGGGGCAGCTCTGGGGTAAGAGAAGAAGGGGCGAGGGGGCAGAGGGGCAGCTCTGGGGTAAGAGAAGAAGGGGCGAGGGGGCAGAGGGGCAGCTCTCTGGGGTAAGAGAAGAAGGGGCGAGGGGGCCGCGGGGCAGCTCTGGGGTAAGAGAAGAAGGGGCGAGGGGGCAGAGGGGCAGCACTGGGGTAAGAGAAGAAGGGGCGAGGGGGAAGGGGTGAGGGGGCAGAGGGGCAGCTGTCTGGGGCAAGACAAGAAGGGGCGAGGGGGCAGAGGGGCAGCTCTCTGGGGCAAGACAAGAAGGGGCGAGGGGGCAGAGGGGCAGCTGTCTGGGGTAAGAGAAGACTGGGCGAGGGGGCAGAGGGGCAGCTCTGGGGTAAGAGAAGAAGGGGCGAGGGGGAAGGGGTGAGGGGGCAGACGGGCAGCTCTGGGGTAAGAGAAGAAGGGGCGAGGGGGAAGGGGTGAGGGGGCAGAGGGGCAGCTCTCTGGGGTAAGACAAGAAGGCGCAAGGGGGCAGAGGGGCAGCTCTGGGGTAAGAGAAGGAGGGGCGAGGGGGCAGAGGGGCAGCTCTCTGGGGTAAGAGAAGAAGGGGCGAGGGGGCAGAGGGGCAGCTCTGGGGTAAGAGAAGAAGGGGCGAGGGGGAAGGGGTGAGGGGGCAGAGGGGCAGCTCTGGGGTAAGAGAAGAAGGGGCGAGGGGGAAGGGGTGAGGGGGCAGACGGGCAGCTCTGGGGTAAGAGAAGAAGGGGCGAGGGGGAAGGGGTGAGGGGGCAGAGGGGCAGCTGTCTAGGGTAAGACAAGAAGGCGCAAGGGGGCAGAGGGGCAGCTCTGGGGTAAGAGAAGAGGGGGCAGAGGGGCAGCTCTCTGGGGTAAGAGAAGAAGGGGTGAGGGGGCAGAGGGGCAGCTCTCTAGGGTAAGACAAGAAGGCGCAAGGGGGCAGAGGGGCAGCTCTGGGGTGAGAGAAGGAGGCGCGAGGGGGCAGAGGGGCAGCTCTCTGGGGTAAGAGAAGAAGGGGCGAGGGGGCAGAGGGGCAGCTCTCTGGGGTAAGACTAGAAGGCGCGAGGGGGCAGTGGGCAGCTCTCTGGGATAAGAGAAGAAGGGCCGAGGGGGCAGAGGGGCAGCTCTCTGGGGTAAGAGAAGAAGGGGCGAGGGGGCAGAGGGGCAGCTCTGGGGTAAGAGAAGAAGGGGCGAGGAGCAGAGGGGCATCTCTGGGGTAAGAGAAGAAGGGGCGAGGGGGCAGAGGGGCATCTCTAGGGTAAGAGAAGAAGGGGCGAGGGGGCAGAGGAGAAGCTCTCTGGGGTAAGACAAGAAGGGGCGAGGGGGCAGAGGGGCAGCTCTGGGGTAAGAGAAGATTGGGCGAGGGGGAAGAGGGGCAGCTGTCTGGGGTAAAACAAGGGGCGAAGGGGCAGAGGGGCAGATGTCTAGGGTAAGACAAGAAGGCGCGAGGGGGCAGCAGGGCAGCTCTCTGGGGTAAGAGAAGAAGGGGCGAGGGGGCAGAGGGGCAGCTCTCTGGGGCAAGACAAGAAGGCGCGAGGGAGCAGAGGGGCAGCTCTCTGGGGTAAGAGAAGAATGTGCGAGGGGGCAGAGGGGCAGCTCTGGGGTAAGAGAAGAAGGGGCGAGGAGCAGAGGGGCAGCTCTCTGGGGTAAGACAAGAAGGCGCAAGGGGGCAGAGGGGCATCTCTGGGGTAAGAGAAGAAGGGGCGAGGGGGCAGAGGAGAAGCTCTCTGGGGTAAGACAAGAAGGGGCGAGGGGGCAGAGGGGCAGCTCTGGGGTAAGAGAAGAAGGGGCGAGGGGGCAGAGGGGCAGCTGTCTGGGGTAAGACAAGGGGCGAAGGGGCAGAGGGGCAGATGTCTAGGGTAAGACAAGAAGGCGCGAGGGGGCAGCAGGGCAGCTCTCTGGGGTAAGAGAAGAAGGGGCGAGGGGGCAGAGGGGCAGCTCTCTGGGGCAAGACAAGAAGGCGTGAGGGAGCAGAGGGGCAGCTCTCTGGGATAAGAGAAGAAGGCGCGAGGGGGCAGAGGGGCAGCTCTCTGGTGTAAGAGAAGAAGGGGCAAGGGGGCAGAGGGGCAGCTCTCTGGGGTGAGACAAGAAGGGGCAAGGGGGCAGAGGGGCAGCTCTGGGGTAAGAGAAGAAGAGGCGAGGGGGCAGAGGGGCAGCTCTCTGCGGTAAGAGAATAAGAGGCGAGGGGGCAGAGGGGCAGCTCTGGGGTAAGAGAAGAAGGGGCGAGGGGCAGAGAGGCAGCTCTCTGGGGTAAGAGAAGATGGGGCGAGGGGCTAAAGGGGCAGCTGTCTGGGGTAAGAGAAGAAGGGGCGAGGGGGCAGAGGGGCAGCTGTCTGAGTAAGAGAAGAAGGGGCGAGGGGGCAGAGGGGCATCTCTGGGGTAAGAGAAGAAGGGGCGAGGGGGCAGAGGGGCAGCTGTCTGGGGTAAGAGAAGAAGGCGCGAGGGCGCAGAGGGGCAGCTCTGGGGTAAGAGAAGAAGGGGCGAGGGGGCAGAGGAGAAGCTCTCTGGGGTAAGACAAGAAGGGGCGAGGGGGCAGAGGGGCAGCTCTGGGGTAAGAGAAGAAGGGGCGAGGGGGCAGAGGGGCAGCTGTCTGGGGTAAGACAAGGGGCGAAGGGGCAGAGGGGCAGATGTCTAGGGTAAGACAAGAAGGCGCGAGGGGGCAGCAGGGCAGCTCTCTGGGGTAAGAGAAGAAGGGGCGAGGGGGCAGAGGGGCAGCTCTCTGGGGCAAGACAAGAAGGCGTGAGGGAGCAGAGGGGCAGCTCTCTGGGATAAGAGAAGAAGGCGCGAGGGGGCAGAGGGGCAGCTCTCTGGTGTAAGAGAAGAAGGGGCAAGGGGGCAGAGGGGCAGCTCTCTGGGGTGAGACAAGAAGGGGCAAGGGGGCAGAGGGGCAGCTCTGGGGTAAGAGAAGAAGAGGCGAGGGGGCAGAGGGGCAGCTCTCTGCGGTAAGAGAATAAGAGGCGAGGGGGCAGAGGGGCAGCTCTGGGGTAAGAGAAGAAGGGGCGAGGGGCAGAGAGGCAGCTCTCTGGGGTAAGAGAAGATGGGGCGAGGGGCTAAAGGGGCAGCTGTCTGGGGTAAGAGAAGAAGGGGCGAGGGGGCAGAGGGGCAGCTGTCTGAGTAAGAGAAGAAGGGGCGAGGGGGCAGAGGGGCATCTCTGGGGTAAGAGAAGAAGGGGCGAGGGGGCAGAGGGGCAGCTGTCTGGGGTAAGAGAAGAAGGCGCGAGAGCGCAGAGGGGCAGCTCTGGGGTAAGAGAAGAAGGGGCGAGGGGGCAGAGGGGCAGCTCTCTGGGGTAAGACAAGAAGGGGCGAGGGGGCAGAGGGGCAGCTCTGGGGTAAGAGAAGAAGGAGCGAGGGGGCAGAAGGGCAGCTCTCTGGGGTAAGACAAGGGGCGAGGGGGCAGAGGGGCAGCTCTCTGGGGAAATTGAAGAAGGGGCAAGGGGGCAGAGGGGCAGCTCTGGGGTAAGAGAAAAAGGGGCGAGGGTTCAGAGGGGCAGCTGTCAGGGGTAAGAGAAGAAGGGGCGAGGGGGCAGAGGGGCAGCTCTCTGGAGTAAGAGAAGAAGGGGCGAGGGGCAGAGGGGCACCTCTCTGGGGTAAGACAAGGGGCGAAGGGGCAGAGGGGCAGATGTCTAGGGTAAGACAAGAAGGCACGAGAGGGGCAGCGGGGCAGCTCTCTGGAGTAAGAGAAGAAGGGGCGAGGGGGCAGAGGGGCAGCTCTCTGGGGCAAGACAAGAAGGCGCGAGGGGGCAGAGGGGCAGCTCTCTGGGATAAGAGAAGAAGGCGTGAGGGGGCAGAGGGGCAGCTCTCTGGAGTAAGAGAAGAAGGGGCAAGGGGGCAGTTAGACGGGAAATCTGAAGGTCGGCCGAGCCAGGGGGGAGAGGCCTCCAGGTGAGGGCCCTTTCCTAAGATCGTACAGCAGAGCAACCACCCCCCTACCGATGGACACCACACAAAGATAGGTTCTTAACACTTTTATTAGTATTCTTTGGCAGGTTATTGTAACGATACAGGAGGAACGGGATTCTGGGATCCCCTTTAACTTAGTCTCTGTGGGGAGAGGGTAGCAGGACAGTCTTGGTACCGGTCTGGTACAGGGGTATCTGGTGCACAGCTCTCAATCCTCGAGTTGGAGGGTTCTCCGGTATGGGCCGCGGCAGCGCCAGCAGGACTCCACAGATGGTTCACGAAGATTGGCCGCGGCAGCGCCAGCAGGACCCCAAGGATGGTTCACGAAGATGAGCCGCGGCAGCGCCAGCAGGACTCCGAGGATGGTTCACGAAGATGAGCCGCGGCAGCGCCAGCAGGACTCCAAGGACAGCTTCACGGAGATGGGCCGCGGCAGCGCCAGCAGGACCCCAAAGGTGCTTGCAAGAAGATGAGTTCGTCTCGGTGTCTCTCGACTCCAGGATACAACTGCCGACCTGCTCCGGAGCTGCCCCAGTTATAGGTCTGGTGCCCTTTGATGTCCGGACCCTCGCACTTGGAGGTCGGAGGGTCCGGGAGGTGCGAGTCCAGACACCCAGCAGGGGGGTGGAGCCAGCGCCCAGGGAGGCCGGGGGCTATCGAAACCAGGCGGATGGGGGACCATCGACACTCCTTTCCCCATTGACTCGTCAAGTGGTCTCTTTACCCCCTGGTTGGATTGTGGTGCCTCGATGTCGGGGCTTTGCTGGGTCTGTGGCTGGGGTCGGGCCGAGGCCACGAGGCCTGGTCGTGGAGGGTCCAAGATGGCGGCTGGGCCGGAGACGGTGGTCCGGGAAAGGGTCCGGGCCAGCCGAGGGGGTTGAGGAGAGGAGGTCGAGTTCCACCAGGGAAGAGCTGGGGGCGGCCGGGAGGGGCGGCACTCGTGGAGGGTGGATGGTGCTGCTCTTGGCCGGGGCGCAGGGGTCGAGGTAGTCCGGGACCCGCCATGCGGGAGGAGTGGGGCCACGCCACGAGGCCAAGTCCAACAGGGGCAGAGGGGCAGCTCTCTGGGGTGAGACAAGAAGGGGCAAGGGGGCAGAGGGGCAGCTCTGGGGTAAGAGAAGAAGAGGCGAGGGGGCAGAGGGGCAGCTCTCAGGGGTAAGAGAATAAGGGGCGAGGGGGCAAAGGGGCAGCTCTGGTGTAAGAGAAGAAGGGGCGAGGGGCAGAGAGGCAGCTCTCTAGGGTAAGAGAAGAAGGGGCGAGAGGCTAAAGGGGCAGCTGTCTGGGGTAAGAGAAGAAGGGGCGAGGGGGCAGAGGGGCAGCTGTCTGGGGTAAGAGAAGAAGGCGCGAAGGCGCAGAGGGGCAGCTCTGGGGTAAGAGAAGAAGGGGCGAGGGGGCAGAGGGGCAGCTCTCTGGGGTAAGAGAAGAAGGCGCGAGGGGGCAGTGGGGCACCTCTCTGGGGTAAGAGATGAAGGGGCGAGGGGGCAGAGGGGCAGCTCTCTGGGGTCAGAGAAGAAGGCGCGAGGGGGCCGCGGGGCAGCTCTGGGGTAAGAGAAGAAGGGGCGAGGGGGGGAAGGGGCAGAGGGACAGCTTTGTGGGGTAAGACAAGAAGGGGCGAGGGGGCAGAGGGGCAGCTCCATGGGAAAAGAGAAGAAGGGGCCTTCTGCGCTAAGACCACCAGGGCTGGGGCTGCCAGGCTTCGACCTACCGAGAAACATTCCAGCAAAGTTCACAATCCTTAACCTTTCTAGGCCCAGCCACGTCCACTCACAACCAGCCAGGTGCCTCTCCACCAAAGCACCTCAGAGAACAAGATGGCACGGTGGGTGTGCTGGGCAGCCGGGCAGGACTCCAGCCCTGGCCCTGGGGCCCCTGGAAAGACGCACGGATGTCACCTGTGCGAACTGAGCTATATTCCAATCAAGCGGGTATGAAGGGCGAGTCTGCAGAGAGCAGTGTGTGGGACGGGCTTGGCTCTTTCTTGTTTTCTGGTCTAGAGTTTAATCTTAATTTACTTGATATTGAAACAAGCATTGCCTGCTGCAAGCACAAACCATGCAATTCTTGCAAAACAATTATAAAGCTCGTTTTCACCAGTTAAAAACGGACGTCATTTGCAAACACGGGCCTCTCTCTTGGCTATATGAGTCACCAATGGGTGGCTCTTTTATTTTGCCCCCCCCCCCTCTTACCCCCCCGGCCTACTTCCTGCCCCAGTCCGACCCTTCAGGGTCCATGCAATAGGACCAAAGGTAACACAGCCAACACTTCAGTCAATCATGGCAACACAGCCCACACTTCAGTCACTCATGCCAACACTGCCCACACTTCAGTCACTCGTGCCAACACAGCTGACACTTCGGTCACACATGCCAACACAGCCAAGACTTTGGTCACACATGCCAACACAGCGATACTTTGGTCGCACATGCCAACACAGCCGATACTTCAGTCGCACATGCCAACACAGCCGACACTTCATTTGCACATGCCAACACTGCTGAGTCTTCAGTCGCACATGCCAACACAGCCGAGACTTCAGTCGCACATGCCAACACAGCCGAAACTTCATTTGCACATGCTGAGACTTCAGTCGCACATGCCAACACAGCCGAGACTTCGGTCACACATGCCAACACAGCCGAGACTTCGGTCACTCATGCCAAACCAGCCGACACTTCAGTCACACATGCCAACACAGCTGACAGTTCAGTCGCACATGCCAACACAGCTGGGACTTCAGTCACACATGCCAACACAGCCGACACTTCGGTCACACATGCCAACACAGCCAACACTTCGGTCACACATGCCAACACAGCCGACACTTCAGTCGCACATGCCTACACTGCCCACACTTCTGTCACTCATGCCAACACAGCCGACACTTCGGTCACTCATGCCAAACCAGCCGACACTTCAGTCACACAAGCCAACACAGCTGACAGTTCAGTCGCACATGCCAACACAGCTGGGACTTCAGTCACACATGCCAACACAGCAGAGACTTCGGTCACACATGCCAACACAGCCGACACTTCGGTCACACATGCCAACACAGCCGACACTTCAGTCGCACATGCCTACACTGCCCACACTTCTGTCACTCATGCCAACACAGCCGACACTTCGGTCACACATGCCAACAAATTCAATCTGGTAGGATAAAGGAATTCCAAGAGGCGTAATTTTTGGTAGAACAACCGAGAAAAGAGGAGACTGCTGATGGAACCCCAAACTCCTCTGGAGATGTGGTGAGGATTAGGGTCGGCACCATGGGAGTGACAGGTTGGAGCTCCTGTTCAATTTTCCTAGTTTTTTCAGAGAAGTGCAATGTGAAGTCCTCCCCGCTATGCAGCGGAGTCACAGAAGACAGGTTTGGATTGGAGGTGTGGTTTGCTTGCTGTTTGATGATTTCGAATAGCATCTTGGGTCTGTTTTTAGAGCCGTCCAGCTCCGCCCTGAAATTGTCAGTTTTAGCAATGCAGATTTTATTTATTGTAAGCGCTTCTCATTTTCCTTAGCTGATAGAGGCTGGTGGTGGAAGGCTCATTACTCCAGGTCCTCTGTAGAAGCCTACGTTTACGGTGGTCGTCATTTAGGGAACCATTAAACCAAGGTTTGGAATGTTTGAGAGGAATCCTTTTAAGTTGTTTCGGCGCAATGGTGTCAAAGATATTAGCCACAGTGCTAATGTAATGATCAGAAAGATCATCCAGGTTAGTCGTGTTAGGGGGAGGTGCAGTCTATTCATAGTGATGGAATTAAGAGCATTAATTTTGATGTCTCATGTTGCGAGACCATTGTTTCTCTTTGTGAGGTTGTCCCTTTCTGCTAGTGGTCTTTTCCATTACGTGGAAGGCAATTTGATGATGATCCGACCATTCACAAGGCAGGATGTCACTCATTTGAATGAGATTGTCTCTAGCAATAATGAGGTTGAAGGTTCGTTGTTTGTGGGTCCTTTAAAGAACTGAGAGAAGTTAAGATCGGAGAAGAAAGTCTTAAAGGAGCTGATTAAAGAATCATTGGAGTCATTCCATTGAAGGTGAAAGTCTCCAAGGAAGATGTGGTATATTTCATCTGAACATGAGCTAATGAGCTCCATGATTTGCTCTATGAAGATCAAGTTGTCATCCGGAGGATGGTAAATCGAGTGAAGCACACAGACAATCTTACCTTTATTCAACATTTTAGTCATAAGCAGCTCACAGGAGGATAGCAGAGCCATCTGAGATTGCTTTATGGTTAGCTGGAGCGATGAATGCAGGCAATGCCCCCCACCCCCATTTTCTCCGACCGATCACATCGGATAATGGCATAGTCAGGTGGTACTAAAATGTTGAGGCGAGGGGAGGAGGCATCATTGAGCCATGTTTCAGTAAGAATCAGTAAGTCGAAAATCTTGCTCTAGGATGAGTGCAGATATGTCGGCAGCATGTTTCACTGCCGATCTGCAATTGAGCAGCATAGATTTAATGTGAGGTGAGGTGGTAATCTCTTCAATATGAATAGTAGTTATTTGGAGTAGGTTTTCATTTTTAACCGATCTGGAGTTGGCCCTGGGTTCCCTGTCAGCGTCCGAGGATATAGTGGGGATGTTAATAGCGGAGTTAGAGGAGGCTAAAGACCCAGATCTATTATACAAGAGTACAAGCCCGCGGATGTCTTCCGCCGCCGTCGGAGGCTGACACCTACGGGGTCTGGAGTGATGGTTAGGCAGATGCCTGGAGATCCACCTGGAACTAAACGAGGATTAGGAAAAGGATTCTTCATCCCCATCCCGCCTACTCCATGTGTCTTGCAATGCCCATTCACGTGAGGAGAGTGTAAATTCCATATCCTCTCCATCTTCATGGAGAACTGTAGAAAGGAATGCCTGATCTCTTTGGCAATCAGGATATCCTGCTTGAGGTCCGCAAACCTTTTCTCCATGTAAAGCCCCTTAAAGCACTCATCAACAGCCCAGTAAGAGCCGAGGGGTGGGAACCCGAAGTTTGGAGGGATCTGGCTGGTATAGAAGGACCCTTACCGCAATTACAAGAGGGTCAGTAATTCCGCTTTTGTGTGGATTTGTCTTCAGCCAAGAATAACCAGATATGATGCAGGAGGGCGCTGCGTCGAGCCAAGGTATAGCATGGTAGCCGGCACGTTGGTTTCAAAGCAGGCCATAGGAGGGGCACAGGAGCCAGATACAGGTGTCAAAGGGTTACGTGAAGCTGGACTGGGGCTTGCAGCTAGGTCCCGCGCCCTGGAGGTGCGAGTGCCTGAGACTGGGGGAAGAGAGAAATGGTTATCATGGTTAGTAGTGAAGGGGGTGTGATGCCCAACCATTATTTTGTTGGAGCTAACGGCTCAACCAATGTGTAAGACCGGAGACGCGACATTAGACGTCAGGATGGGGAGAAGAGGAGAATTCCAGGGAGCAGCCATTAGGTGGAAGGCTCTCGGATCAGTGCTACCAGCAGAGCCTACTGGAGGAATAACCTGTAAGTCAGTGACAGAAGTGTGCGTGCTAAGAGTGTTCTCTGAGTTATTGGGGCAATACGAACGATACACAGGTAAAAGAGAGGGCTAGGCTAAATAGGGAGAAGAGTCTAACGGCCACATGCATTAAGCGATTTTGGAGTCGCAAACGGTGCGAATCACAAAATTCAGCCGTTTGCGATTCCAAAATCACTTTTTGGGATGCATTAAACAATTTTTTAGAAATCGCAATTTTTTGCGATTTCAAAAAATGCGATTGCATTTAAGGAATCGCATTTTTGCGATTCCTTAAATGCAACGCATGAATGTTTATAAAAATGTGAATTCGCAAATAGGGGGAGGAAATTAACACGAGGATGAACCTCGTGTTAATTTGCAAAATCTTTCAAATATGCTCAAAAAAGTTTTTTTGTAAGTGTCATGTGACACACACACATGTCCTTTGGACATGTGTGTGTGAAACTTGTACTTAAAATAACATTTCAAGGGTGCAGGGGGTGTCCTTTGGACCCCCTCAGCACCCTTGAAATGCATTAACAAATTGCGATTCGCAAAATGAAAATCGCAAATGTTAATGCCTTCCCATTGATTCCTATGGGCCTTTTGGCCCATAGGAATCAATGGGAAGGTTTTCCTTAATTGCGATTCGCAAAATGTGAATCACAATTAAGGAAAATTAAGAATTTGCAAAAATATTTACGATTTAATCATGCATTGCCGTTTGCGATTTCTAAATTGCGATTCCTTAATTTTCGCAATTTAGGAATCGCAAACGGGTGCAATGATGCATGTGCCCCTAAAGGAGCAGAAATTACCATTATAGAGGGTAAACCCACAGGTAGGGCGTGTGATATAGGATTGATAGAAGCAGAGGTGTACGATGCAGAGGGTGAAGATATAGAGGTGAAGTTGTTGTGATGTATAGAGGGAGATGTCAAGATATTAAGAGTGCTTTTAATCCTCATAAAGATATTGTCAAAGTGTTTGAGATTCCTGTCCGTAGCTTGAATAAGGATGTTCCCATTACTGTATAAGGAGATGGTCACTCAGCCTTAAGGCAGGGGACGCTGGTGTGGTTAAGCGGAAACCATGCAGTTTTAACCAGTAGCTTGGTTCTCAGCAAAGAAGTTAGAGTCTTTCTCCATTGAGCTCTTCTGTTAGTGTAGAAAATGAGGTCAGTCGCCACAGCGCCCTTAGAGGTAGTATATGTGTCCGATAGAAGTGTTTCCAGCCGACGATAGAGGAGATTATGTTTGGAGGACTTTTTCGTTTTCAACAATAAGTTGGGGGGGGGGGTAGATGATCTTACGAGCATTCAGGCCTAACTGAGCACAGAGGTCAGAGGTGCTGGCAGAGTGAAGATACAGGCTGAGGTTAGGTCATAGATAGCGGTGGAGAGATAGTTCGAGTAGCAGTGCACACTCTAAATAGAGGGGGTAGAGCCAGGCAATAGATAGCAGCCATAGATACCCCAAAACTCCATAAGACTGTAGAACTCCAATATATAGATGGGCTGGTCGAGGTGCACTCCTAAGCCGGTACAGCTTTCCCAGATGGCCGTCCCTTAGTACATACAGAGGCTTGATGGCCGAGAGACAGTCCTATTTTAGTTTCAATGACAGGCAAGAAAGAAGACCCCACAATGATGAGGAGCCCACATAAGTGGCAGAGGAGAAGCAGCAGCTAAATCCACAGTGCCACCCCAAGAGGGATTATTTGGTTATAAAACAATTCTGATCTGACAACTCCATATTAGGGGAAATTAAATTTGCGTGTTTTGGATCCTTAACAGAGCTGATCTCAGCAACTGCACCTCAGCAAGATCCTGTTCATTTTGCAACATAACCCAAAATAAGACCATCAAAATAGGGCCACTAGGACAGGAGGATAAGCAGCATTTGATGATTTTAGGTGATGCCAGTAGTGAGGTTGAGTATGGGTCTGAATTACTCTTTTGGTACTTTTTTCAGCCAGAAAGCACCACAGCACATTTCCAATCCTATTTGATGAAAATCAACTTCCTGCGCTGCATTCCTCTGTAGTGAGGCATTGACTTTCCTTTTGGAGGGGGTGGGCTTGGAGCGAAGAGGCTCTCCATTCTGAACAATATTCAAGACTCATTGTCCGGCAATTATCAGAAGCCACTCTGTAAAGTGTGTTACAAGACTTCCTCCTACCGAGCGACTAACGGAGCTGGGGAAAGAAGTAGTTCATTGTTTCATGGGAGTCTTCCCAAGTTTGCAGGCTGCTGAGGTTGTCCTCCTCTCCCTCCAGAGGTTTTATGTTGATGCTAAGAGAACCTTTGCTGCAGTTGCTGTTGGTGGTGAGACCAATGAGGGGTTTGAATCCTCTGAGGGTAGTAATGTCCGTCAGTCTGTCATAGGACCTGTATCTTGTGTATTCTTTCGTCTTCTCTAACCTACAACTTTTAAGGTGTCACATTTGGTTTTCAAATGTGACATTTCGTCATCCGCGTGCAATCTGAAGAGTGTATTCCCAGAGAATGGCAAATTCAGGATTCGTTGTTGCGCATCAGACTTAAAACCTGTTACTCTGAGCCATGCTTCTTGCCGCGCAGGTTTGAGGCCAGCGCACCCTCAATGAGGACTGCCTGAAAACCTTGTTTATCCTCTTTGCAAACCTTGGAAGAGCGCCCCAGAGGGATCGACCCTATCTCCTCAAACAGACATTTGCCCTAGCTGCTTTCATACTAGAAGCTGACATTCCACACATTGTTCTTACCAGAGACTCCATTTCCTTACTCTCTGTCGGATGGTACAGAAGAAGGTTCCACTTCACTTCCTTGCAGTAGGTACTATTACAAAATCTGTTGAAGGGTCTGATCTGAGAAATAGAGGGTTCTGGTCAGGAGACTTATATTTCTTTAGGAGCCTAGAGTGAGCTGTTTTATTGTTGAAAATGTTAAAAATAACAGGTTCAAGAAGGCCATGAACTAGAGGGAGGAGAGGTCTTGGCAATGCCCTCTGTTTTAAAGATAATCGAGGATGTGGTTGTAGTAGACATAGATGTTTAATTTCACCGCTCATCTTACCAGATAATCGTTAAATATAGTCATATCAACTGATGACGCCCAAGCTGGAGAGGTGTCCTACAGAGTTGGCGAGTAATCTCTGATAAAAAAATGTAAGGTTGTTGTCCATGGTGGAGACCTTGTCCTATCCTTCAATCTTGGCCGTCTGGTAGGTTTCTAGTGGATCTCCTTGATCTAAAGTGAGAAGATATGTTTCATTCTTTAGGCCTTCTTTGAGATGTAGGTCTTGATCTGGATCTTGAATGATGTTGTGTTTGAGGTGGACATGTGCATTCCCGTGCTCTTCAAGGAACTGACAGATCCTAGGTGAAAGCCTAAAGGATGTTATTGAACCTCGTGAGAACCCAGGTGATGTCACTCCCCCTGGGGAAGGTGTACCGGCTATTACTATTGTAGGAGGATGACGAGAGGGTGAATATGTCTGAGACTAATCTGAGCCTGGAGTGACTGGTACTCTCTTTTTCTAAGTTCTCAGATACATCTTGATGAAACTTGTACAGAAGTTGACAGAGAGCTTGTTTTGGTTGTCAATGGCTTTGACTTCGATTGAGGTGGCTTCGATGGCGGTGGCCTTGTCGCCAAAGGCTGTGTTTTTTAAGTCAATGGGGTTCACGACTGGGACTGTCAGGGTTCTTTCACCATTGAGTGGTGTCTCTACGTCATAATGAAAGGTGTCGAGTACTTAGGTAAATTGCCAATCTTCTACGTCATGCTCGACGTCGATCGGGAGCAATGTAATTTCCCCTGATGTCTCCTCTCCTTGGATCTACCCTTGGCTGGAGTCTTTAGAGCGGGAAGAAAACACTCTGGTAGAAGACTGACCTTCTCCATGGCTTCTGGAAGAACTGGCAGCATGTCCAACTACTTTCCCATGAATTCTAATCTTCTGTCCATCCTTCAAAGTTCTTCTTGAGAAGAATTGACAATGAGTGAAGGGTCAGAAGAATGATATTCAGGAAGACACAGTATACAGAGTCTGCGGGGATCGACTGTGCCTTCTTTGCTCCACAAGGGCACATCACAAAAAGTGAAGGCATTTTTGACCCGAAAAAAAATATTTCTGTTCAAAAAGGACCTATCTGTCATAAGAGGTTGAGTGAATCTCAAATGATAAGGTTTTGGAAAGCTCTCCATTAGTTTTTCGTCCAAAAAAGGCAGAACTCAGTGTCCCAGGATCCTGTCTCCAGGAGCAAGACATTTAACTGACCTGTCACCAGTGCAGCATGGGGGTATGCAGGGTGTATTGTGGGGTTTGTAGTGTAGTTCCTATTTTCCCAATAGGCCCTGCGCATTGGAATAACATAAACAGTAGTATGGACGTAGAAGTGCGGATCTTCCAGGTCTCCACTGACTATGCTAAACTTAATTGGGTTTGTACCAACTAGCTCAGAGGTCACTGGAAACTTTCTTGACTGAATAGGAAGTGATCAGCTTCCCTGGTACAGACAAGAAGGGATTCAGTTTTCCAACAACCGCATAAACATGACAACTTTGCTCCTTAGAATAAGAGTCAATCTCTAGAGTCATGTGAAACAATAGACAGTTATTTTACTCAGTCAGTTTTGTGCAGATTACTTTCACCAAAGTGCAGAGAATAGAGAGACGGGCGTTTTCAATAAAAAGGTATTATTTATTGAACAGTCTTTCTTCTCGTGCAAGAGAAATGAATTGCCACAATTGCAAGACTAGTTATTATAAAAAGTGCGTACAGTAAAATGAGGATTGCGAAATAATACTGTAAAAGCATTGATATGGTTTCTTACCCATACAATGGTTTAAAATGAATAAAATATATACATTCATATATACATTTGACTAACGTACTCAACTGGTGCTTCTAACTACGCCTACCCCAGTGTACCTGACCTAAGCCTAATACTTGGGAGGGAGTAAGTAAGTAGCAGTTTTAGTTAAGTTGGTTTTGCCAAGGTTTGCTTCAAGAATTCTCTCTAAGGGTTTAGTCAACACCATACCTCTGGAATAGAATGTTGGAGGTCTTGTATCTCCTTCCAGGACTCGATATCCCAGTCACTCGCAAGAGTGGGCTGGAAACGCCGGAGCTGGATTTTCTCGGCAGGAGAAAAGACAGCGTATCTCTCAGCGCATCGAGGAAGAGGAGGGGCAGCGTCCGTGGGCAGCTTGTATCTGCTGGGCTCTGCAGGGGACAGCTGTTCTGCTCCTATGTTCACCACACCATCGCTATCATCGATGTCGTTGAGGCAGCGTTTGCTTAAGGCAACGTTGGTAATATTTATACCTGAAAGGTGCCTTGTTTGACGTAAGTTTTTAGACATAAGACGTCAATAAAGATGTCACTAGGAAGTGATCGTCTCTTAGTGCTCATTAGAGTTCTATTACTAATCAAAACATAGCAAGCGGGGCTTTCCCAGGTTGCTGAGTTTTTATCTTGTTGAAGAACTCGGAGTGTAATCTAGGAATCTTAGATAGTGGCTTCTGCTGTGTCATTTGCTCTAATAAGCTGCAGAGGAAGCTGCAGAGGAAGAGATTCTGAAATGTGGCTCTGATCGTGTTAGGCCAGAGACGAGTTTCTGTATCACTCTTGATCGTTTATGCCATTATAGGGGAATAAATGGATTATAGCCGTATAGGGGCATAAGGTCACAGTATTGATCGGGGTCCTAGATTAGAACGCGACAGGTTCTTAAAGGCACAGTGTCAGTTTTCCTCTTCTATAGTTTGCGTTGCAGCTTATTGGCTAACATGTTCATAGATTCCCTTTCCTTTTAAAAATGGTGTATGAAAGATTTTCTATTGTCACTTTTCTTATAGTGGCTGATTTTTATGTGGCCGGCTTTTTCTTTTTTAAATCAAATTAAATCGGCCATTTTTACCCTTCCTTTAGGCTGCAAACATATATGCAATTTACTATTGTACAAAGTTAGTAAATAGGTGTATAAGGTTTTTAAATGCTACGGCATGCCGCACAGTGCTTATGACCAGTGTCTCCAAACAGTTTATTTATTTATTTTATTTGCATGTTTATATAGCGCTGTGAATAGACTCCCGTAGGAGTATCTCCGCGCTGATGACAACCGGTAGAGAAACTGATAAAGGAAGCGATGAAGTTAAAATAGTGCTATGAAGCTCCTATAAACCAACAAGGGTGCTAGCTAGAATGAACTAAACAGAAAAGTCTTCAGGTATTTTCTGAAATGAAGATGGTTATGGCATTGCCTCAATGAGAGCGGGAGTGAATTCCAGAGGTTAGGACCTACCACGGACAGAGCCCTGCCACCTAGCCTAGATTTAGTTATCTTAGGAACACTCAGTAACAGCTGGTCACTGGATCTAAGGGCACGGGTAGGGACATAAGGAACAAATTTACTGGCCAAATACTCTGGTCCCAATTGATTGAGGCCCTTATGAATGATGCAGCAGGTCTTAAACTTCACTCGTTGATGTATTGGCAACCAGTGAAGTTTGTGAAGTAATGGTTTAGAAGGGGATCTGGGGGGTGCATTAAGCACCAACCTAGCTGCTGTATTCTGCACCACCTGCAGACGATCCAAAACCTCCTCATTTGCACCTGCCAAGAGACCGTTACAATAATCAAGGCGGCTGATAACCAGAGCCAGTTGATACCAGTAGCTCGCAGAAACCTTCCGAATAGCTCCCAGCCATGAGTTCATTTTGAACTAAGAACTGCAATAAATAAGTGTTGCGTTTTGCTTTTAAAGTTAAGGTGAGGCTATGTTTATTTTACAATATTATCAGGCTGCAGATAGCAATGCCTGATAATGAGCAGTGCCCCCACTCAGATTTTTAACCCAGGTGGGTCATAGAAGTCCGGAACTGAAGCACCTCGGACTTCCACTCTAAATAGAAGGCTTCTCAACTCAATATAGGAGCATGAAAACACAATGATGTTTCTGAATGCTTTTAAATTAGATAAAAGTAAAATGAAGGATTACCTTAATGATTAAGTTAACTTTTCATTTGAATTTTCTTCTTTTCAAAGCATTTATGAATAGCAGGTATCTTGCTCCCAGTGCCTGGTACACAGAGTGCCATTTGTATAACTGAAAAATACAGGAATTTTCTTTTAAATGCGAGAAATTTAAAGTGAAGAAATATGTTTCTATGAAACATTAAGTCTTAATGTGTTGCTCTACTTTAAGTTAAGCCAATTAGGTCCTAATGTTTTACGAAGCATGTTTCTTCACTATGAATTCCACACATTTTTTAAAAAATGACTGTATTTTCCGGTTATAAATATAGCACCATGTCTACAGGCCAATGGGGGTAAAATGCTTGCTGTTTGTCATTCAGTCATCATAATTACTTTGTTTCGCCAGTACATAAAAAACGCATAAAAAGTATTCTATACACAATAAAAAATCATACTATACATTAAAACAGTAATAATGAAAAGTGCATGATAAAAACACTCATACAGCTAAAGATGAAACAGTAAGACGATTTAGATCTTGTTTACATCGACCCACATTACGTGTGCTGTATTCTCTTTTTTTATAGCACACCGGAAAAACAAGGCCACCCAATAACAAACGAAAGAGTCAGATAATTGCTAGAACATATAGAGCAGGGCGACATTGACTAAAACTAAGGCTATGCATGAGTGGACGAATATACATTTTTCTTTCCTCACTGTACAAACTGCAGAAGAATAGGAGATGAAGATCCCATTGAGGTGAGTGAATGTCACACGGGCAAGCACAGAGAGCATCCATAGAGTAAGTGTTAAAAGGACAATCCAACATAAGAGGAATATAATTGAATCAAAACCTCAGTAGAAGAAATCTGTGCTGGGTATTCGTCACAAAAGATAGATAGGTCAGATCAAATGTGTTTAATGCGGGTGCGAGGTTGTATTGTATAACCCTAGACTTAGAACAGATGGACTTCCATCTCTCTTTCCTCTGCTTTCCTATCAGTAGTTCTTTCAGTTTAGAACTTGAAACAGTCGAACATGAGATCGGGTCGTCAAATAATTTAGGCAGACCAATGGAATAAAAGCTGTTCTTAACAAAATTCAGCCACTTTATTTTACGTGAACCATCACGTTTTAACCTGTTGCGTGCTGCCGTCGGCCAACGGCCGACGCGGCCCGCCCACCATTTACAACGCCCGCACTGCTCTGAAATAACGGCTGCAGTTAAGGCGTTAAGCAATCTTTCAAGATTTCTTGTGTTAGCTTCATCGGTTCCCTTGTCCACAATGAATGCCACAGGAGAGGCGGAGCAGAGCGGATCTGATACGTAATAAAGGGGACGTCTAATTCGAAGTGATAATTATAAGAAGAGCAAGACTGGGGGACACCTACCAAACGTTTCCAGAACCTGTTTTCAATTTACTGTAAGGGAGATATAGTGGTAATTCCCCACAGGGCTGAACCATATGTTGCAACAGACGTTGTAGCTTCATATATCTTTTTATAGCAATGTTTTATAAATCTAAAAATGGCCCCTGTACTTTTTTCCATCAGGAGCCCTCCGTTAGCGACCATGTTTGGCCATATATTTTTCGAATCAAATAATACGACCAGATAACAAAATGTACCTACCACCTCCAGTGTTCTCCCTTCTATGTTCCATCTTGGCAATATTTTAGGTCTTTCTCCTGCCACAGGCACAGACGACTTAGATTCATTTACTCTGAGGTCTAAATTCTTCATGAATGTAGGATACGTCTCTCTCAGTGTCTGCAACGCATTGACGGTCCGCGCCAGCAGCACCGCGTTGTCTGCATAGAGAAGTAGCGGCACTAAGGTGGAATTAATGATAGGGACATCGTTAGTAGACCCAGCCAGAGCAGCATTCACAGCATTTGTATACAGTGAAAATAAGAAAGGCGCAAGGACACACCCTTGCCTAAAACCGTGAGAGATTGCAAAATCTCTAGTGCATCTGCCCTCCCTCCCATATCGAACACAGGCCGCGGCAGAAGAATACATCTCACGGATGAATGTATTATTGGTTTATCTATACCCATGCCTTCCATTATTGACCATAATTTCCCATGGGCCACACAATCAAAGGCAGCTGACAAGTCCAAAAAGGCCATATATAGGTGGCCTCCCTTAGCCGCAGTGTATTTGGCAATCAGCAGGTTTAGGTTAAGATACTGATCAACAGTCCCTTCACCTTTTCAAGAACCATACTGAGTTCGAGTTCGTATCCTCTTCTCTTGGGCCCATACCTCTATCCTATTTAGCAGCATTTGTTTTGCTGTGCTTTCTAGGAGTGACATTGGTCTATCATTTTTCACAATAGCTTTGTCCTCTTTGTAATAAATTGGGATAATGACTGACTTTTCCAGGAGGAAGGGACACCTAAATGAGCTACAACATTAAACACATTGGTAAGTAGCGGGCCCATAGCTCCTGGTTCGTTAAAAAGAAGTCTATTGCTACCCCGGTGCGGCCAACGGCACTCGATTTACTACTTTGAGTCAATGCATTTTTCATTTCATCCAAGGTAAAAGATAATCTGTCGTCCAATGAGCGCCCCCAAAAGCCCTGATGACAATAGAGGAGCCTCCCCTGGTTTCCCAATACCCCTTTAATCCCTTGCGTGCGTGCGTCGGCCAACGTCCTTCACGAGCACTACCTCATTAGTGCTGCGCACGAACGGTGGCCGACGCGGCCCGCCCGCGCATTGGAACGCCCATACTGCGGCATAATTGCCGCCGCGGTAAACGGGTTAAAGTGGATCACCTAACCATCTTCAGTAACAATCAGGTCTAAGGAGATCTCTGAATCATCTTTGAGGAACGGAGCCAAGCATCCCTACTGTTCTTTACAATGGCTGCTTGTTTCAGTTTATCCCTGGCTTTCTCCCTTAGGGCCTTCATCCTGTTGGTTCTTTCTGTTTTATGAGAGAGGCGTAGCAATTTTACCAAGGCCACGTCTCTTGCTTTTGCTCTAAGGGCGGAACGAAGATTTTTTAGCGCCTTGGTGCAGGCGTTGTCAAACCAACGTGCTGCTCCCGTAACCTTGAGGGTGCAAGGCTGGAGAAGATTGCTATGAATTTCGGCTAGAATTTGTTCCAATGCTAGTGGGATTTCCTCAAGTGATGGGGTTGAATCTAGGCAGGTAAGGATTTCCTGAGCTATATTGGTAACAATACTACATATAGATTTCGAGGAATCTAGCTTTTTCTATTTCAGAACAATCCCATTTTTCCTTGCAATTAGTGGCTTTGAGACTCGATTTCCAGGAGCACATTCAATTGTACTCCGTAGAATTTGGCACGTAATTGCAGCATGATCACGAAAAGGATGGATTTGTGTCTCAATCTGAAGGACCTGGGTTCCTATAGCTTCAGAAGCCAAAATATAATCAATAGTTGAATTGTAAGACCGGGTGAAAAATGAGCAATCTAGTTGACACGTATTGGGGTCACCTGAGTTTAATATCTTAAGTGTGTTAATCACAAATTGTCTATTCAATGTGGTACCATAACCGTTATCTGAAAGTGGCGAATAGGCTCCCCCACACCATCGACCAAGCCACAGACCATGGCATCAGCCCTACTACAACTGCGGGCATTGACATCGCCCATCCATATCATATCTAGAGGATTATGATAGATTTTCATAAAATGGGCAATATTGTTTTCGATTAATTCCCTAACTGTGGCCATAGTTCCCACAAAATTGTTATAAATATTCATTAAAAGCCAGTCCCTTCCCTTTTGGCCTGCACATAAGAGGAGATGGTAACAGGGCGAGGTATTAACAAACTTAATTACCTTAAACCTGGCTGTGCTAGCTAATAAGGTGGCTAGCCTCACTTGCACGTCCTGTCTAGATGGCACCGCATCGGACTGAAAAGTGTAAAACATATCTATATCAATCTGTTCAATTTCCCAAGTTTCTTGGAGGCATAGTATGCCGTAGTTTGTCACAAGTGATAACCAATCGTGATTTTAATTTTTCTGATTATACCCCGCTATGTTACAAGATTTGTTCTCAGTATCTAGACTCAAGGTGGCTTTTTCTTCCTGATTAGAAGATAGGCTAGCCTGCTGTTTGTAAATACACTTAAGATATGGGAGAGAATTAAAATGATGAGTTTTATATAATGCATGTAAACATAAAATTAACTCTTGAGTTGAATTTTCTGCCATTTCAAAGTGTCCCATTTACACACAGCAGGCATCCTGCTCCTAACGACTGCTGGACACAATGCCATATTTGCAACTGAACAATAGACTTTTTTTTTAAAATGGTAGCAATTTAAAGTGCAGAAAAATGTTCCTTAATATGAACATTTTTCTGCACTTTAAATTTTGCCCATTTTAAAAATGTATTTTATGTGTGTGTTGTACATGTACCGGTGCCATATAGGGCGAATATGTGCATACGACAGGCTCTCAGTCGCCATACACATATATCCTATTCATTGACGCACATGTTCATCCATCCCCACAGACCATGCACTCACTGACGCACATCATAGGACCCCTAGGCACAGTATTTTGTTCAAACCATAGTATCAGGCTCCATGGACATTAGGATTCAAGACATTTAAGCTGAGCACGAGAAGTCTCGTAACAAAGTGCAAGTTACTTGGCCTTCAGTAGGTCACGCCTGTTTTCACTGACCAGAAGTAGCTCTCATTACAGCAGAAGTTGTAGATCTCTGGCTTATGACTATCGATGAAGATCTCCTGAAAGGTAAACTGCCTTTATAACACAGGACTTAGCACGCAGTGCCTTTACCACACAAATGCTTACCAATATTATCCTTTACCACACATGGTAAGTCTATTTAAGGTAAGTATAAATGTTTGTGTGTATATGTATGCATATATGTGTATATATATGTGTGTGTGTGTGTGTATATACACACACACATTTAAGGTTTTAGGGTGAGTAGGGTTTAGGGATAGGTATGAATATAAAGTGGTAAAGGTATTTTAGGGTTTAGGGATGGGTAGGGGTAATGGGTGGTAAAGGTATTTTTAAGGTTTTGGGGTTGGCTAGGGGCATTGAGCGGTAAGGGTGATTTTAGGGTTTAGGGGTGGGTAGGAAATTGGATGGTAAGGGTGTTTTTACGGGTATTGGGTGGTATGGGTGATGTTTTGGGGGTCAGTGGGTAGGGGCACAGGGTGGTAAAGGTATTTTAGGGATAAACGGTGGTATGGGTATTTTAAGGTTTTGGGATGGGCGGGACATAGGGTGGTAAGGGTAATAAAAAATGGGAGTTGGGGTTTATAAGTGTGTGTATATATATCACTTACTTTATAATAAAACAAAAACATATATGAATAGATATATATATAGATGAAAACAATTCCTTATTTATACTTACCTGCATGGTAAAGGCATGCAATATAAAAAAAATTACTTACCTTCTGTAACGCGTTATCTGGTAGAGACAAGCTGCAAATTCCTTACCTTTGAATTTCCCAGGCATCAGACTGGATCCGGAAACGTTTGCATGAGCAGTACCGCTGGGCGAGATCAGGTGGCTCAGTTCGGTTCTGCACCGGATGTGCTGTTGTGCTCACGTATATTGGTGCCACCAAGACATGCGAACATTATAAACTTTACACGCCAGAAGTACAGAGTCATGAATGAACTGAATTGACTAGCATGTGTGTACAAACTAGGGCCCTGAAAGGGGAGCTAACCTAGCCCTAGAAATATGTCCACAGAGAGGGGCAGCATGGGTGGGTCTGTAAGGGATCTGCAGCTAGATCTGGTCTCTACGAAGAAGGCAAGTAACTTGTTCATCTGATAGAGACTTCTAGCTGAGGATTCATTTCCTCTGAATAGATACCCAAGCCATAGCATCTAGGTGGTGGGCTGCGGACAAATTGACTATACTAAAAAGTGCTGCAGGACCAAACGGGCAAAGTGACCGCCCCTGTGGACCTGACCTTTCCAGGCAGTAGTACTTGGCAAATGGGTGCAGGGACGCCCACAATGCAGTGTGACAGATGTTAAGGACTGGAACGCCACAAGCTAATGCTTTCTTCTGGTGGAATGGGCCTGTAAGCCCTCAGGAGGTTGATTTTTAGACAGGGCACAGCACATTTTGATAAAGATACAGTCCCAGCGCGAAATGGTCAATTTCTGAACTTCCCAACCTTTTTTAGCTCCTACTTAGCCCACGAAGAGTAGGCCATCCATCCGGAATCTCTTGTGCGGTCAAGTTGGAACGTCAAAGCTGTTTTTGGGTCCAGATGGGGGAGTTGTTCCTCAACTGTAGAAGGTTGTGAAGGAGCAGAAACGGTGAGCAGGGTGACAGCGTGTCCCAAATGGAATGGGGTCACCACCTTAGGCAGAAAAGAGGCATGGGTGTGAAGCACTACCTTGTCCGAGAATACCATAAGACAGGGAGGTTCTGATGATAAACCAGCAGCTCACTTACCCTCCTCGCAGATGTTACTGCCACCAAACTACCTGCCCTGATGCTAAGCAGCAGGCAGGGGCAATTGTCAAGTGGCTCAAAGGGAGTGGACATGAGATAAGTGAGAACCATGCTCATGTCAAAAGCTATCAATTGCCACTGCTCAATCTTCATGGAGGGCGGCAGAGAGTTGACAGGTTTGGATGGAGGACCCTCCCCTGCTGCTGCGACAGAAGATCCTCCCAAAGGGGCAGCCTGATGGGAGGATCGATCCTCATTTTTAGAAGCAAACTCTCAGTGGCCAGTCCAGGGCAACAAGAGTGACTTGAGCCCGGTCGTTCTTGATCTTCTTGAGCATTCTTAGCAGAAGTGGTATGGGTGGAAAGGCGTACAGGAGGCCTGAGCTTCACTCGCAATTAATAGCATCACTGAGTGATAGCCGCCTTGGAAAATCTAATGCACAACGCATTCTCTTCGGAGGCAAGCATATCTTAACCAAGGCTCTCTCCACTGCTGAAAAGAGACCTTGCATCACTTCTGAGTTCAGACACCATTTGTGATGTGTTAGGCATTGGTTAATCTGCCCTGGTATTCAGAGAACCTGCTAGGCATTGAACCACCAGGGTTATGCCCTGCTGTTTCCACCATGTCCAGAAATGCAGGGCCTCTTGACAAAGGTTCCACTGCTCCACCCCACCCAGATTTTTGCAGTACCACATGGCGGTGGTGTTGTCTGTGAACACTTGCCTTAACTTCACCTTGACAGAGGGAAGAGATGCTTTCAACGCTGGTTGGATAGCCCGAAACTCCAATGAGTTTATGTGAAGTCTGAATTCCCCCGGAGACCAGAGCCCTCTCATCACCTCTCCCAGATGACCGGCCCATCCCAGGAGTGACGCATCTGTTGTTACAGTGAGATCTGGCTAAGGGAGAGGGGTCTGCCTCTGACCCAACTGCGGTTCGCAAGCCACCACTGCAGGCCCTTTGCAGTTCCCTCCACGATCTGGCCCATGTTGGAGAGCTTTCCCTGATGCTGCGTCTACTAGAACTTCAGGTCCCTTTGAAGAACCCGCATATGCCATCTGGCATGATTTACCAATAGGATGCAGGAAGCCATGAGGCCCAGCAGTTTCAGAGTCAATCTCACCAAAATCCAGAATAGAGGATGAAACATCGGCGTCATAACCTGAATATCCTGGACTCGCTGCTCGGGAGGATAAGCCAGAAACTGCAGTGTGTTCAGAACAGCTCAGATGAAAGGGAGCGTCTGAGAAGGAGTCATGTGTGACTTCGGCACATTTATAATGAATCCCAGCGAATGCAGGAGGTCTGCCGTAGTCTGGAGGTGGGAGACGACAGTCTGGGGCAAGGCCGCCTTCAACAGCCAGTCGTTGTGGGGATGTGGGGGGAAGAGACTGAAACCCCTAACCTGTGGAATATAAAAATACGCATCCAGCAAGTCAAACGCTACGAGCCAGACTACTTGGTCTAGGGCAGGCAAGACCTGAGCCTAAGTGAGCATCCTGAATTTCTCCTTTCTGAGGAAGAGATTGACGTTTCGGAGGTCTAAAATAAGACAAAGACATTTGTTCTATTTGGGGTATTAGAAGAAGCGGGAATAACAACCACTGCCTTTCTATAGCCCCCTGGGCCAGGAGAGCAAGCTAAGATGATCCTCTGCCAGCTGCTCTTGAGATTACGGTAAAGGAGGGAGAAGATTGGAAAGGGAGGGAGTAACCCCTCCGAATGATCTGCAAGACCCATTTGTCCAGTGTTATGGACTGCCAAGGGAGGAGATGATGTTGGATTCTCCCACCAACTGGGCATCCCTGTACTTGCAGAAGAAAACTAGGAAGGCTTTGAGGTAGCAGCTGCCGAGGAGTTGATGGTGGAAGACTTCAGGCCACCATCCCCTCGGGATCGCAATGCACAGCATCCAGGCCCTCGCACAACTTGGGAAGCTTGACCAGGAAGGTGGCTGGTGCATGGCTGGAGCGGTTGAAAGCCCCTTCCATGGCCACGAAAGGGGCAAAAGACAGACTGGGGGCATGGTGTCCATGTGAAGCCCAAGAACTTGGCAGTAGCTCGAAAGTCCTTGAAGTGCTCCAGCGCCATGTCTGGTTTCTCTTTGCTGTATCCCTCCCACCTTTCACTGCTTGGGCGAGAATGGCACAGTCCGAAAGGCATGCAGTGTTCACCAACCAGAATGCTAGGTGGGTAGACGAAAATATCATCTTACCAAGTATGTCCAGCCTCTTGGATTCCCTGTCCGGGGGAACAATAGGGAATGCGCCATGGGAATTCGAGGCTACCAAGCTCTCAGGGGTGGGGTGTTGGCTGAGGAAACTAGGATAACCCGGGGAAAGACAATGGCGGATGGCAATTGTCCTGTTTACAGGAGCCACTGTGCTAGCCTTGGACCAAGTTCCTAGAAGGACATAGGAGTTCGGATGAGGATGCCCCAGGCTGAAGCACTTCAGTCAAGAGGTTAATTTTGACCGCCACAGAGGGAAGTTCATGTCAGGGACCTCCTCTTCCTTCTTCACCACAATTCCATAAGATTCTCCCTACTCCTTAGCCACAGACGGTGGAGAGAGCAAACCAGTATCTGGAGAACTGTCCAGTTCACTGACCTCTGCTCATACCAGTCCAAATTCTCACTAGGAGTGTCTAACTGGTGTTCTAACGGGTCAAGTGAACCTCCCACTCTTCCCTCATGACTGATAGGCTCCTCAATAGGCTTAGTCAACAACCTAAGACCACTGGGCCCTGTTGATGCCGTTCCGACAGAGTCATCAGGGATCAGAATAGGGCTACAGCTTTGGTGGCCGCCGGAAGCATCAACTTTGGGACCGGCGCCAGAGAAGGTCAAGTTCGCACAACCGGCGCTGATCCAGAATCTGATCCGTGGGACCCCACCAGAGCCGAGGCCAGAGCAGTCAGCGCGGAACCAGTTGCGGCCTCCTCCGACCACGCGGGCCCCGAAAGAGCTCCGGAGAGGTCAGCTCCCTCAAAAACACAGCTAATGACATTGTAAAACTCCTTTATTTTAACATGGGTCACTCCAGCTCCCAGAAATGAGAGGAGGTGCAGAGTCGAACCTGGCAACGGCCCCGCAAAACCGTGCATGGAACGTCGATGTTCTCCACTCAACTTGCCAGCCGACGGGCTAGGTGAAGTTGAAGTCAGTTTAGACTTCTTCTTCTTCCTGTGCCTCCTCCCAGAGCATCTCAAGGACCTAGAGTAAGAAGAGGATCAGGACCGAGACCTCATAGGAGTCACACTGGATGGCGTTGAAGGCCAGGTCGAAAGCTGTTTTAGGGACCGCTTCCTCAAAACCTTCGGCGCTATGGCCCTTCAGTCCGAACACGACTTTGAATTTGACACCATAAGCAAAACAGGTGCGGGTCAGTAAGCGACATGACGCAGTGACAGGGGCCACACGGCTTAAACCCTAACTTTCTAGATGGCACTTTGACACACAAGAAAAATCTTCAACAAAATGCCGAAAAAGTATGTCATAAAAGAGTCCGAGGGGTAGCTCTTCTCTAGATCAGAGCTAACTTGTGTGGAAAGAAAAGAACTGATGTTTGCATGCCGGAGAAACTCCTATATAGGGGTCTGCGAAGTCACATCCGGCACTAATGATGCCGAAAGGAACCGAACAGAGCCACCAGACAGTGTGCAGAGGTACTGTTGACAGAAAAGTTTCCAGATCCAGTCTGACGGCTGGGAAATTCAAAAGTAAGGTATCTGCAACTAGAAATCTCTATCAGATCAAAAATGCGTAGTAATTGTCTGCAGCAGATTCACATGCTTTGCACACTCCTGCCATCTAGTGTTAGTCTCGGACTCTGCAAGTTGTTTTTCTGGAAGGAAGGCTTTATGGTTGATGTTGTGCATCGATTCCCCTCCTCCTTGAGGTATTGCGCATGTTCAACGGCTCCTTTGTTAGACTGTTGTGTTTTTCTAGCCGTAGGGGAAGTGAGGATATATTCTGCTAGAATAGCTGTATGTTGTTGAACATGGTGAATATTTTTGATGTGCCACCATCTATTACCTGCTGGGGAGGCGGGAGGGTGCATGTCAATATGCAACACTACACACTACGAATAGATGCTTACAGGGTAAACATACTACATTCACAGCAATAGTTGGCTGCAGATACACATGCTATGCATAGACTGTAAAGCAGTACTCCTCTTGCAGTGGCTCTAGGCATTAGATGGGGCATTTGTCCGAAATAATGTTTTAAGAATGGTTTGTTCCACTAGAGATTGCGGTTTGGCTTGTACATCCACACAATAGTGTTTAGTAAAAGTGTGGGTTTGACCAGGTTGCAGCAATGCAAATATCCATAAGTGGCATGTTTTCTTAAAATAGCATTGATGTGCCTTTCTTTCTTGTTGAATGTCTCTTGGCATTGTTAACATTCGTTTTGCTATGATGTAGCAAATATGTATGCATTTTACTATCCATCTTGCGATTCCCACTTTTGATATTGGATTACCCTTACTGGGGTTTGAAAATGCGACAAATAGTTGTTGAGCTTTCCTCAATATTTTAGTTCTTTCTATGTTGTACATTAGTGCTCTTTTGACATATAATGCATGTAATGCTCTTTCTGCAACGGTTTCCGGTTTGGAAAGAAAACCGGTAAGTCTATTGTTTGATTTAGGTGAAAAAGTGTTATGACTTTTGGCAGAAATTTTGGGTTTGTGAGCAATCTAATTTTCTATAGGAACACTTGGAGGTAGGGTGTGCATGTATTTCACTAACTATATTGTGACAAGAAAAGCAACTGTCCATGTTATAAAATGTATTTTACATTTAAGCTTGGGTTCAAATGGTGCAGACATTAACCTTGTTAGCACAGTGAACAAGTTACGCACCTTCGGTATCGCTTTTTCTGCTGGATACAGTATATGCCTGTGGATTCCTCACCTTTTGAATTACCCAATGCGCAGCATTCCACAGAAACTTTTCTACATAGTTCTCCCACGTCAACGAGGACGTCACAATGCAATAGCTCCACATGCATCTCCGCGTGACATCATCAGAGCGATCGTCAGCATGCTGACATCAGTTCCACCCATTTTTTTTTGTGCTTTTGAGGGGAACGGTTGAATTGACAACATTTTCACAAGCATACAAAACCCAATTAAAGCTAGAAATTCTAAAATATAGTCATTTTCCTAGAGACAAGCATCACATTACTCCAATTATTCCACAATAAAATACATAAATTTCATGCCAAACTTTTTCAGTATAAACAGGCAGACAACAGCGATGCGGGTGGGTCAGTGCGGAATCCAAAGGTAGACACTGTATCCACCAGAAAAAGCGTTACCAAAGGTAAGTAACTTGTTCTTCTGATGGATACATCTGCCTGTGGATTCCTTACCTTTTGAATTTAATCCCCAAGCAGTTCTACTCCCAGCAGAGGGTGCTTGCCTACCTATATCAAACACTCCTGCAGCACAGAACGTGCAAAATAGCCGTCCCTCCTCACCTCCGAGTCTAAGCAATAGTGCTTCACAAAAGTGTGGAGGGCGTCCCAAGTTGCTGCCTTGCAGATGTCTACATCAGGGACACCTCTAGCTAAAGCAGAAGATGACGACTTAGCTCTGGTGAAATGAACTCGAATACCTTCAGGAGGCTCATTTTTGTCAAGGTGTAGAAGATCTTGCTACAGAGGATGATCCGCCTGAACAGTGTTCTTTTGTGGACAGCCTTGCACTTCATCTTGCCCACATATCCAAAGAAAAGTTGGTCAACCAACCGGAAGTCCTGTCTATGTAGAAGCTGACCGCCCTCTTAAGATCCAGGCGGAGAAGTCTCTCCTTTTCCTTATAAGGGTGAGGGGGAGGGAAAAGTGATAGACTGTCCTAGGTGGAAGGGAGTGGCCACCTTAGGCAGGATAGCAGCTCTGGTTCTAAGAACCATTTTGTCTGAATGAAAATAAGTAAATGGAGGCTTGGAGCTCAGAGCCTGCAGCGCACTCACCCTCCTAGCAGAAGTGATTGTCTCAAAGGCTAAGCACCTTAAGGGACAACTATGTAATGGTTCAAAGGGAGATCCCATCAAGAAAGTGAGAACCAAATTCAAATCCCACTGAGGCGTGATAAAAGGAGTGGGAGGAAACCTATTGGTGAGACCCTCAATGAATTTCATAACTATGGGAGATTAAAATAGAGATGGCTGATCTGGTAAACAGAGAAAAGCCGACAAGACAGACAAGTAGCCTTTAACAGTAGATACTGCACAACCCTGTTGAACTAGAGAAATAGAGAAACTCAGAATATCTGACAAATGGGCCTGCAAAAGATCAATCGATCCCTCTCCACACCACTTAAACTTAGCCCACCTACCAGAATAAACAGATTTGGTGGAGTGTCTTCTGGTCTATAAAATACCATCCGCCACATCCGGCGGGAGAGAGAAAGCGCTCAAGTTGCCGCTTTCAATTTCCAGGCATGAAGGTGCAGGCTCTGGCGGTGGAGGTGTAGAACCTGCCCCTGCGACAGGTCTGCCCTGAGAAGGAAACAGAGCGAAGGGTGCGGTGAGCGGTAAAGGAGGTCTGTGTACCACATTCATCTTGGTCAATCCAGGGTGATCAATAAGACTGGGGCCCGGTCCTGACGAATCCTCCTCAGAACTCGAGGACTCAAGGGTATGGGAATGAACGCGTAAAGAAGCTTTGAGCCCCAATCTAACTGAAACGTGTCCCCAAAAGCATAGGATACTGGAGACTGTAGAACAACGCGTACTGCGCATTCTCGTGAGTGGCAAAAAGGTCCAACCGAGGGAATCCCCACTTCCTGAAAATGTGATAGACCACCTCCGGATGGAGACGACGCTCATGATCGGCTGAATACTGCTGGCAGACTGTCCGCACGCACATTCAGCTTCCCGGCCAGATGATGCGCAATCACGCAAATCTGATGGCCCTGAGCCCAGGACCAGAGTAACAGAGCCTCTCTGCAGAGACAATACAACCCTACTCCTTCCTCCTTGTTGATGTACCACATTGCAGTAGTGTTGTCCGTCAGGACCTGAATCGACTGACCGTGAAGGGATGCAAGGCCTTGTGAGCCAAACGTATCGCCCATAATTCCAGAAAATTGATGTGAAACAACCTTGTCTCTGGAGACCAAAGGCCTTTGACCTACAGATCCCCCAGATGAACACCCCACCCTGGAGTGGAGGCGTCCGCTATTACTGTGGCCACTGGAGAAGGTTGAAACGAATTCCCTTGAGACAGGTTGTCCGAAACACTCCACCATAACAACTCCGCTGCAGTGTCTCTGGAGATCCCAACCACCTCCTTGAGATCTCCGTTGTGTTGAAACCACTGGATGGCCCTCATGTGCTAGCATGCATGCATGACCAACAGTATCCAGAAAACGAACAGACCAAGCAGGCGCAAGACCTTCAGGACTGGAACAACTGCTCCATTCTGAAAAAGTGGAATCATAGCCTGGATGTCTTGAATACTCTTCAGAGGTGGGAAGGCACGACTTACAATAGTGTCCATTACTGCCCCAGATAGGAAAAACATGAACCCCGACCTTCTGAGATGTGCCGCTACCACCACCACCGCTACCACCACCATCACCTTTCTGAAGACCAAAAGTAAGACCGAACAGAAGGACCACAAACTGGTAGTGTTGAGACCCCAACGAAAAACGGAGATACTTCTGATGCGACTTCAGGATGGGAATGTGAAAATACGCATCCTGCAAATCGATCAACACCATCCAGTCTTCCTGCTGCAACACCAGAAGAACCAGAGCCAGGGTGAACATCTTGAACTTCTCCTGCTTGAGGTAAAAATTCAAGACCCGGAGGTCTAGGATCGGCCTCAATCGTCTTTCCTTTTCGGGAATCAGGAAGTACAAGAAACAGCATCCCTGACCCCTTTCCTGCTCCGGAACCATCTCTATAGCACCTTTCTGCAGTAAAGATAGAACCTCCTGCTATAGCAACAGGTGCTCATCTGAGCACCAACCTTGACGTGATAGGGTGGAGGAGAGGGAAACTCCCAGAAGGGTAGGGCATACCCTTTCGCCTCAAGATTTAACACCCAGAGATCTGAAGTAACAGACCTCCAATTCCATAGAAAATGGGATACCCGTCCTCCCAAGGGACCAACATGCTCTAGGATGGAGGAGCTAGAGGTGCCTCTCTGTCGTACCAGTTGGAGGGACAGGAGAGGAAAAGGAGGAGACTTACTGCTGAGCCGTGCCTCGCAGACCTCCGCCTTATCCCCTGTATGACCTGTACAGAGGGTTTGCTTGTTGCTTGGCTTGAAAGGATGAAGTCCTGCCAAAACCGCTAAACCTGCGGTATCCAAAACCCCCATACCGAGACTGGAAACCCAACGATCTTGCAGTTGCTCAGCTATCTTTAAAGCACTGTAGTGCTGAGTCTGTTTTGGCAACAAAAATACGAGAACTGTCAAAAGGCACGTCCAATAGGGTAGCCTGGACATCCGGGTAAAAACCCAGACCCCTGTAGCCAAGCATGCCTCCTGCTTGCAATAAAGGAACCTATTATCCTGGAAACAGAGTCCGCAGTGTCCAGGCCTGATTGAATGACCTGACGAACCGCAGCTTGAGTATCAGAAAGCAAATCCTCCGGAAGCTTCGGGAGCACCTCCCTCGTCGAGTTTATAAGAGCCTGAATATATCAACCCAACAGGCATGTCATATTCATCGTTTTAGAGGCAGACTAGCCAAAGAAAATACTTTCTTTGCAGATTGCTCCATTCGCATTCTATCTGCAGGCATAGAAGGGAATGAGCCTGCAGACTGTTGAGAGGAGCACTACGCCTGGACTACCAAACTCTGGTGACGTTGAGGAAATATAAATTTTTGGTCAAGTTATGTTCCCTATCGTGTACCCCACCGTCTCCATGTACCAGCTTAAAGCGCATGTTACTTCCCTCCTGTGCCAGCTATGAAGACGCAAATGCATTTGCGTCCAACGTTAACATGTCCTCTTTCAGACCCACCCTGAATGGGTTGAATAGTCCGTTCCTAAGTATGCTATGCCAACGTCTTTTTGAAGTGTACTTTACACGTTTTTCAGCTCTGGCGAAGTAGGCCCTGAATTCTGCCATCGAGCCTTTTTCCTGGCTTCTGACTCTGAAAGCCTCAGCCCAGGCTGCCTCTGTACCCGTGACCTCTGACTTACTTTCTGCGCGGCTCCCCGCGTTTAGCTCAGCCTGCTGCCTGCCAAGACTGAATTCAACCTTCGAATTATCTGTTCCGCTCCTCGAAAATGCATTCCTGCCTACTAGTTTAAGTAAACATCCCCCCAGCTGCAGAGCAAAAGGGCCCGGCCTCACTGTCTCTGTGCAAGTAATTCATAGCCTCTGTTACCATGCTCCCATGGAAGGCCCATGCCCCCACGCTTCTCATGCAGACACTTAGGCGCTTATACACGCACTCACAGTCAGTATAGAATAGCTCCTGCCCCAGAGACCTTTTCCGTTTAGATAATATGGTTCCCAAACATCAGATATCAGATATGATAGAAGTACGAGTTGATCTGACATGCCAGACTTCTGTCTCTTTCCGCCAGTGTAAATGTCAAGTCCCCCTGCACCCTCTGGTTACACGTCAATTACACGTCATGCAGCTGCGCGCGCATCCCAGCCTCAGATTTCTGCTGACATTACAAGATTTCTGCTTTGTGCCACCCACTTATGACACCTATCTGTGACGTTTCTAGCACACACCTCTAGTTCACGCCTAGTTCACGCCTTCTGATTACGTATCACCACCACGTGGATGCTGTTATCTTGTCTTCTCTCAGCTGTTACGCCTACTGTATTGGTTTCTATAATGTAACTTAAGTATATGAGCTATGTATTGTCAATAAAATGCTGCTCTATCCCTTCCTGAACCCTCGTGGTTGCAGGAACATGATATCCAGTTCTAGAACGATTCCTTTTTGAGGAATAAAACCCCTAAGAACTCTAACACCACGGACTCTGTTTTTTTCTTTCCGATTGAGTTATTATTAATTAAGTACTTACCTGCATAGAAATTAAGACGGTAAATCAAATATTTACCACAATATTTTGGCGCCCGAATAGGGACCCCTCCCCCACCCCACGCGCCGGTTGGTGCGTTGCAAACTCTGTCCCCTGCCATCAGTTAGACGGAAACTACGCGTACCGGCAGGATTTCCTGTATCTCCCTCTGGCCCACGGAGGTGACGAAGACTGCAATCAGCACCCAGACGAGGCGGTGAGGAGTGCGGAGGATCCCGACCAGAGCCTAGCCGAAAGAAGCAAGGTCCGAGGTGTCATGAGGCCCACCAGTTTCCGAAGTATCCACGTGTCGAGTCGAGTCGAGTCCGGTCCAGTCCAGTCGAGTTTTCCGAGGCCTTCTGTTTTCCGTGCTTCCCGGTGAGTACCATTGCTGGGACGTATCTAGACGGGTTTGGGTACACAAGTCCGGTCTGCACTGTTTTAGACAGTGTATCTGTACTGTTTAGCAGTACATCAGTTATTCAAGTTTTTGCATTGTCTCTGACAGTGTATCTGTGCTGTTTAGCAGTACATCCGGTATAGGGGGTAGTTATATATGTCTCAAATGTCTTTTCATGTGATTAATGTCGTGGTATGAGTGTGACTGTTTTTAATGTGCATTATTGTGTTCTTGTGTAACTAGCTGTATTCAGTATTAAGTAGCAAGGATTGAGCATTCAGTACTAAGTAAACAAGATGCCGTTTTTCAACAAGTTAAAGCAGATAGGAACTAGGAAAGGGATACTAGAGGAAGAAATTCCTATTCCCCCTAGGGACACTCCTGGAAATTTTATGTACCATAAGCATGGCTTAGATGCCATATTGTATCTAGATTTATGGGCCGATTATACTAAGCATCTAGACGAAAGACACAGATGGCCTGTTACCGGAACATGGGATGCCGAGTGCATCATGAAGGTAGAGGAAGCACTATGGAAAAAGAAAGCCAGACAATCTCAGAAAGACGCCATAGAATTTTGGCGTAAGGAATCACATAAGCGTGCTGAAAAAGCACTTCGTAGAGAAGACAGACTTAAAGAATCAGATAAAGCCCAAGAAAACGAATTAGTTACTGAAGGGATCCGAGTAAAATCAGAGCAAATAGACCGCGCACGAAACAATCTCGTAAATGGCATGTATCTCGCGGCCGAGGGTTCGCCTGAGGCCACTTCAGAAATACCGAAAAATCTGCCGCCACCATTGGTTCCAACCAAAGTAACTCACAGGACCACTAAAGACATATTTCTGAATTCCTATCTAGAGGATGTAGCACCCGCTTACACCAATCTGCCTGTCCGCGTCCCGCCTACTGACGGTGACGGGGGTGGCAACACGCCTCTAGACCATAACCCGCCACAACTGCAACCAGGTTTCCCCGTTCGACAGCCTGTCGTTCCTCCACCTCCGCCACTTCCCGCACCTAAAATTGATATACCGAAACCGCTTCGACCTGATCCTACTAAAAGACAAGTTCAAGTACAGATACAGACTCCGCAGAGAAATAATGTCCAAGCTTCTGCTTCAGGAGGTGCGACCGGGGGTCTCCAGACCCCGCCCCCAACACACAGATTACACCTTAGGGATATGCAGAATCCTTTTATACTCCAATCACCCCGTCTCGACATACTCAAAGAACCGCTCCAAGTTTGCAGATACGATCCAGTACCCGGTAAAGATGATAGGATGTTTTTAGCATCACTACGCTTACGACATGCTGCAGATTACCTATTGTTATTATCAGGAATGAAAGAGCACCTAGATAGAATATATCACTTTGTCCAGACTGGGCAAGACCCTGAAAGTATTAAGGATGCCATGGCGCATCAGAAAGTTGACATTCAAGCATATATATTACGTTTTTTTATAAATTGCCTAATCAGAGAACGAGACAGGCCTGGGACAGAACAGGATGAATTAGATGCACTCAACAAGTGGGGTCAAAATATATCTGAAGGAAAGCATGATAAAGGGGGTTGCATAGCCAGTATGTACAAGAAAATAAGAAAAGCAGTGATAGAAATACACGAAAAAGAGAAAGAAAAAGCTTCCTCCGAGGAGGAAGAAGAACCTGAAGAACCAGAAAGGACTACAGATACGATAGCGTATGTAGGTAAGGGAACTTACCTTAGGAAAGGCATTCGTCCAGAAAGCAAGAGAGTTTTTCTCTCTGGCATAACAAAACCGAATTCTCCTGAACATCAGTTCCAAGAGACTGATAAAAGGCTTCGAGACCGAATAGGGTACCATGTACTCAATTCTATGGATGAACAAGAACTAGCCCGGTCAGCAGTATTATGGGCTGACAATCCAAACATATACAATGATGACACAGTAGCACAGACATTTCTGAACCTTTCCCCAGACGAGCAGAAATTAGCAGGTGTATACATGATTCAGCACCTCCTCACGTTATACAGAAACCAACATTCTGATCCAGGTCCCTTACACGATACATTAGAAGCACTACTCATGGATAGATGGAGAGGTCTAAGTACCAAGTTAATACAAATAATTCTAGAACAACGACACAGATATAACACCTTCGTAAGCTCCGAATATGTTCCCGCTCCGCCCCCAGAAAGAAAAATGTATCATATGGAACGTCTGCATGGCATTGAAAGTCAAAACCCCTTACGAGAAGTACATCCAGTTATGGGTGCCGATCATAACTTGAAACGTGTGTATGTACACACGCCTCTGACCAAGTTAGAGCTGTTAGAAATGAAGAAACTAGTACCGTGCCATGATAAAGATCCTGCAGGTTTTCATAGAGAACTTAAAGACATGTTACTGATGGGGGATTACACATATGAAGATATCATGAAAATGTTAAAGGTACTGCTGCCCACGGGCATCTACGAGAAACTCAAGGAAAAAGAATGGGAGGTAGGAGAGAAAAAGATTGTATGGGCAGAAATAGAAGACGAGGAGGAAAAACGTATCCCAGGGCTAGGCCTTGGGGAGAAAACTAAAGCATTACCAGGTTTGATAGTACAGGTTCTGCCAAGATTACTGACAACTAGAAAGGAAGATTGGGACGCAATCTCAGCATGTAAACAGAAACCAGATGAAGATACTAGTGACTTCTATTCAAGATTCGAGAAATGTTTCATTATTAATAGTGGTCTTAAACCAAGTAGCGAGTCGTACCCGCATCTTTTTGTATCAAAGTTAGTCGAGAATTCCCTGTTAGCAGTCAAAAACCGTGTATACAAGGTTGAGAGTACATGGCAAGCAAATACGCCATCACAGATGTTACAGATGTTACAATATCATCAGAACAGAATTAGAGAGGAACAGGATCATGAACAGAAACGTATGAAAGACACGAAAATGAAAATGTTAGTGGCCCAATCAGTTCCAGCCGACAGCCAGAGAAAGGGTACGACCCAGACAGGTCACGCCGCAGCTCCCGTTAAAGGGACATGCAATTATTGCAAGCAGCCAGGCCACTACGTACATGAATGTCCAGTTCTGAAACATAACATAGCAACAGGTAAAACTTAAGAGAGACCGCATCCACCAAGACAAGATCAGGCCCAGCAACAGACTTCACAGAATACACAGCCTATGCATGCTTCATCTCATACAGCACAGACCGTAGCGGTACCACAGCCACAGCCCATTGCCGCGACCCAGCAGGTTTCACAACAGATGTACCAGTATGCCCAATCCGCTTACCACGACTATCAACGATACACATGAAACAGCCTAGAGAGGGAGTTTGGCTTGCCTCTTATTGAAATTCCTGTAGATCAAGAGGGTCCTTATGTACACAGTCAAGTATTGGGAAAAGACAGAAAGTTTTTAATTGACACAGGGGCAAGCCGCACAACAATCAGCCATGACGAAGTCCCAGGGGCACCCCTCTCAGGCTCACAGAATGTTTCCCTTGGTTTTTCAGGACAGCCTATTGTAAATGAGGTATCAGAACCAGTCCCCCTGGCTGTGGGTCCATTATCACGAGTTACAGACCTGTTACTGACGAAATCATGTCCAGAAAATCTGTTAGGAATAAAGACATTGAAGGCTCTAGGAGCTGTTATATGTTGTTCCCCGGAGAAAGTTAGACTCTTTCTGCGGGATTTCAAGGGTCACTATGTATTACGAGAGTTTGATGTCAGATTGAAAAATGTACCAGATCACTTGTGGGCAAAAGGCCCAACTGATGTAGGTTGCATGCATATCACACCATACCGTGTTACACTCAAGACAGGAGTTGTTTTACCCCGAATCAGACAATACAAGTTACCACCCGATGCTGTAGTGGCTTTACTGGAAATCATTGAAGAGCTCATTGCCCAAGGAGTGGTCGTAGAAACCGACTCCAATATCTGTAATTCACCCATCATTCCGATTCTTAAACGTACTGATCCCAATGCACCGCCAGTATATCGGCTGGTGATTGATTTAAGAGAACTGAATAAATGCATCGTACCACAGTACCCTGTGGTCCCCGATATCTCTTCCCTATTGACTGCTATTGATTCTGAAGCAACGTTCTTTACTGTAATTGACCTCAAGAACGCCTTCTTTAGTGTACCGATTGATCCAGAGAGCCAATACCTCTTCGGATTCAGTTTAAATGGACGAAGTTTCAAATTTTCCCGCGCACCTCAAGGATTCACAGAAAGCCCCAGCATCTATAGCCAAGCACTGAAAAGACAACTAGATTGTATTCAAATGCCAGTTAACACCGCTTTACTGCAATACGTCGATGATCTGCTGATCACCGCACGAAGTGAGCCCGAATGTGAACAAGCATCACTGACAGTGTTACATTTCCTGGCTGACAAGGGACACAAGGTGTCTCCTTCGAAGCTACAATTCTGTGTTCAGCAAGTTGTGTACTTGGGTCACTTGCTGTCCAAAGTGGGGAGACAGCTCACTCCCGATCGCATTCAGTTAATTGTAAATATGCCACAACCCCAGACACAAAAGGAAGTGCGGGCCTTTATAGGCCTCACCTCGTACTGCAGACAATGGATTCCTCAGTATGCATTTCTAGCTAAACCACTCATTCAGTTAGCAACACAGGAGGCAGCGACTTCGACTGTCCTCCCTTGGACTCAGGAACACACGCAAGCTTTTGAAGAATTAAAGAAAGCCTTATGCCAAGCACCAGTTCTAGCGACACCATGTTACAGCAAACCTTTTACACTTTTTGTTACAGAACGTGATGGTACAGCATTGTCTGTCCTCACTCAAGAACAAGCAGGTTCACATAAGCCTTGCGCTTATTTTTCAAGTACATTGGATTCAGTAGCCCAGGCACTCCCTGCGTGCTTAAAGTCAGTAGCAGCAACAGCTTTAGCAATTAGACAGAGCGATTCAATTGTATTAGGACATCAATTAACAGTACAAGTTCCACATTCTGTAGAGGTTCTTTTAAACAGAACCCAGACTCAGCACTTGACTATAGCACGACTGACAGGTTATGAATTGACGCTATTCCAGCCACACATAGAAATCAGACGCTGCAGCATTCTGAACCCCGCAACATTGTTACCTACAATTATGACAGATCCAGCCCCGCATGATTGTATAGAGATCATTAATGCAGTAACAAAGCCTCGACGAGACTTAACAGATGTTCCACTGACAAATCCAGACCTGACACTTTATGTGGATGGTTCATGCATGAGAACAAGTACAGGAGAATTAGTGGCCGCATATGCAGTGACCACTGAAACCGAAGTCAAAGAAACATATCGTATTGATACACTGTCCGCTCAAGCGGCAGAGCTTATTGCTCTGACCCGAGCCTGTATACTAGCCAAGAACAGAAATGTTAACATATACACTGATTCCCGTTATGCGTTCGGAGTCGTACACGACTTCGGCATGTTATGGCAAGAAAGAGGTTTCTTGACCTCTCATGGTGCCAAGATTCAACACGGTCCCCTCATTCAAGCACTGTTAGAAGCGATACATCTGCCTTCAGGCATATCCGTCATGAAGTGTAAAGCACATACTAAAGTTACAGACTCTGTTTCCCAGGGTAACGACCTGGCAGACCAGACAGCAAAACATACAGCACTGACTCACACCCAGACAACTGACGTGACAAAGACAATAGTACCGACACATTGTATGACAGTCAGGGATCCCGCACTAGATGTAATCGATATTCAGACACATGCTACCCCAGATGAAATAAAGAAATGGACTGAACTAGGAGGGATCCAGACAGATCAAGGTTGGTTGACGAAGGGAAAATCTACATGGTTTCTCCCCGACTCTATGGTTCAAGTCATAATCAATACAGCACATAGTCCTGCACATCTAGGAGAGAAAGCGATGTTAGACAGTTTACAGAATCTCTGGCACAACAAACACTTACGAGCAGCAGCAAAACAGAAAGTGCGTACTTGCATGATCTGTTGTCAGTTCAATCCAGGTAAAAGCGTCCCTGTAGAGCAAGGTGGATTCCATCCTCCCGATCACCCTTTTGAAGTCCTCCAGATGGATTATATCCAGATGGACCGTTGTCGAGGATTCAAATATGTCCTCGTAATTGTTTGTGCACTCTCCCGTTGGACCGAAGCATATCCAGTCCCAGATTACACTGCTCCGACCACTGCCAGACAACTGGTTCGAGAATTCTTCCCACGGTACGGCTTGCCTCGTGTCGTGTACTCAGATAACGGACAGCCATTCTCATCCGAATTAATGAAACAAGTTTCCTTGCTGCTAGGATATCAGTGGAAATTCCATTGTGTCCGACATCCCGAAGCCGCAGGCCTTGTAGAGAGGCATAATCAGACACTAAAGACCCGCCTTGCTAAAATATGTCAAGAGAAAGGGGTCGACTGGATAGTCGCCCTGCCAGTTGCATTGTTCTATATGAGGATGGTTGCCCACTCGAGATCAGGACTATCCCCGTATGAAGTGGTTTTTGGCAGACCACCGAATATGTGGGGGACGCCCATTCCTAAGAAAATTACTGATGTTGATTGTAACATGTTGACAGATTACCTTGCCTCCTTGATGTCTGCACTCCAATCATGTCGTTCACAGGTTGCCGCAGCCTTCCCTGACAACACTGATGTAAAGCCGCATGATGTCCGTCCTGGGGATCTGGTCTTGATTAGGAACTTTGACAGGAAAAGTCCGCTGGAGCCCCGCTGGAGGGAGCCGAAGACCGTCCTTCTTAGTACGAGGACAGCAGTAAAGGTGGAAGGCAGAAAGGGGTGGATACATACGAGTCATATTAAAAGGTGCAATGAACTGAAACCAGACCCAGACTCGTCCACCCCCTCCAAAGACTGTATTGAGCCTAGTGACTTTAAAGTTTCCGTACGAGAGAAAACTCCCCAAGAGGAGTATAAACTGAAACTCCGATCTAGCAAGTCAGACAGTTTAATTGTTTAAGTCCTCCCCTAGGTGAATCGGTTAAATAGTTTCTGACATGTATCCCCTAGATCGAGATAGAGAGAGAGAGAGACAACTCAAGAAACGTACATATTGCAAATCACTCCGTAGTCACTGTATAGTGACATTATTGATTATGTTTTTTCTAAGTCTTCTGATTATTGTTGCCAGTATACTGCTTCCTATCTATTACCCTATTTTCAAGCGTGAACAATCTGCTTACAATGTTTCTGCTGAACATTCTTTTAGTGAATTACCTCCCCATGAACTTTCTTACAGACTTGCGCTGCGCAACAACACATTCATTAGTATGTTACATCATTCCCATCAGACTAACAATGCTACAAACTGCTGGATATGTGGCCGACTCCCTCCCTACCAGAAATACAAGGGAGTTCTGCCCCTCTTTCCGTACCCGTTCACTCACAATGGCTCCTGTGGTGCCTGGTTTAGAATAATTAATTCCTTAGATCCTGATATTGCTGTTTTCAAAGGGAGCTGGGTTTGGGGAAACTTGAACTTAGTTCTGCTTAATGTCTGTTACCCTGACAAGAAGGGACTCCCCACGAGAATAGGGACTGATCTAGAAAATGAAGTATATGGATTAGGCAATTATACAATTAACCTTATGATTCTTACTGTTGAATCCGAAGCTGCACCAGTTCTCCCCGCTATGTCAGTATTATCAGTCACTGGTGAATTATGTGTCAGTAAGAAAGGTTCAGTACACCTAGGTCATAGTAAATGTACTACTGTGGTCGAATTCAGTGATCAAGGTAAATCGTCCTTTAGAGCTACCCGTCATTCCTACTTTGTTTGTGGTCATACCGCATACATACGCTTACCTCCTGATTGGGATGGTACCTGTTATATTGCATTCCTTCTGCCACCTGTTTTTCTAGCTCCTCCTGATTATCACAGAAATACAATTCTAGTAAAGAATAGACTACGAAGAGATCTCCCGATTGTCGACTACACTGAAACGGCATGGGAACAGTACACAGATTTTAATAAAGGATTCTTTTTCTTCACAGGCCCCGTCCAAAATAGTAAACTCATACGCCGATTAACTAGAACACTTGAAGCAGTAGTAAATGAAACTGCCTCCGCCTTAGGTAACTTAACAGAGGAGCAGTCCGCCATGCGGGTTGTTGTTCTTCAGAATCGTCTTGTTATTGACGTCATCTTGGCAGATAGAGGTGGAGCCTGTAAGGTCATCGGGTCAAGTTGCTGTGTTTTCATCCCAGAAAACGCGCCATCTGTATACAAAGCTATTACACGTCTTCATAAAATTGCCAGTTTGATACATCAGAATCCAGGCACCTGGACTTGGTCCGGTTGGTTCTGGACAACGTTAACCGCTTGGGGATGGAAGATCCTATCCTTCCTAGGCATTGGCCTAGTCCTAGTATTCAGTTGCTGCCTGTGCCTACAGTGTGGGCCAGCGATTTGTGGACTGTGCGCCACATCATGCATTGAACATTCCAGTTTTCTCTCAAGACGTGAAAGAAAGAAAGAAGAGCAAATGATGTTACAAGAACAAACTGATCGATTCATGAGGATCGATATATCATGAAGGGTCCGTAGGGAACAAGGAGGGAATGAGGAAATATAAATTTTTGGTCAAGTTATGTTCCCTATCGTGTACCCCACCGTCTCCATGTACCAGCTTAAAGCGCATGTAACTTCCCTCCTGTGCCAGCTATGAAGACGCAAATGCATTTGCGTCCAACGTTAACATGTCCTCTTTCAGACCCACCCTGAATGGGTTGAATAGTCCGTTCCTAAGTATGCTATGCCAACGTCTTTTTGAAGTGTACTTTACACGTTTTTCAGCTCTGGCGAAGTAGGCCCTGAATTCTGCCATCGAGCCTTTTTCCTGGCTTCTGACTCTGAAAGCCTCAGCCCAGGCTGCCTCTGTACCCGTGACCTCTGACTTACTTTCTGCGCGGCTCCCCGCGTTTAGCTCAGCCTGCTAAGACTGAATTCAACCTTCGAATTATCTGTTCCGCTCCTCGAAAATGCATTCCTGCCTACTAGTTTAAGTAAACATCCCCCCAGCTGCAGAGCAAAAGGGCCCGGCCTCACTGTCTCTGTGCAAGTAATTCATAGCCTCTGTTACCATGCTCCCATGGAAGGCCCATGCCCCCACGCTTCTCATGCAGACACTTAGGCGCTTATACACGCACTCACAGTCAGTATAGAATAGCTCCTGCCCCAGAGACCTTTTCCGTTTAGATAATATGGTTCCCAAACATCAGATATCAGATATGATAGAAGTACGAGTTGATCTGACATGCCAGACTTCTGTCTCTTTCCGCCAGTGTAAATGTCAAGTCCCCCTGCACCCTCTGGTTACACGTCAATTACACGTCATGCAGCTGCGCGCGCATCCCAGCCTCAGATTTCTGCTGACATTACAAGATTTCTGCTTTGTGCCACCCACTTATGACACCTATCTGTGACGTTTCTAGCACACACCTCTAGTTCACGCCTAGTTCACGCCTTCTGATTACGTATCACCACCACGTGGATGCTGTTATCTTGTCTTCTCTCAGCTGTTACGCCTACTGTATTGGTTTCCATAATGTAACTTAAGTATATAAGCTATGTATTGTCAATAAAATGCTGCTCTATCCCTTCCTGAACCCTCGTGGTTGCAGGAACATGATATCCAGTTCTAGAACGATTCCTTTTTGAGGAATAAAACCCCTAAGAACTCTAACACCACGGACTCTGTTTTTTTCTTTCCGATTGAGTTATTATTAATTAAGTACTTACCTGCATAGAAATTAAGACGGTAAATCAAATATTTACCACAACGTGTGGGTTGATAGGAAAGCCGGATCTCCCAGGGCCACCTTATACCTCCTCGCCACAGACCTGGACACCGCAGGAGCAGTCATTGGTTTCTGCCACACCTCCGAGACAGGCTCGGTCAAAGCCTAATTAAAAGTAAGCAGGGGTTCAGAGACAGAATAAGGGGAATGGAGTACCTCTGTTAAGATGTTAGATTTAAATTCTGCAGTAGGCCATGTCAAATCCAGCAGATCTGCTGCCTTTCTAATTACTGAATGATATGAAGACACCTCTTGCATTGGAGGGCCTTTTGGTGAGGAGAGCTCCCACTCAGGAGATGTATCCAGGCCACTAGCCTCCTGCATGCCCTCAAAATCATGTACAGGGTCAACAATCTCACCTTCTTGAGCCTCCTCCTGCTTCTTTTTATATTCCTCCTCTACCATCAGCCTTTGCGCTTCCCTTCTAGACCTCATTCTTGGGACCGGCGTCGGCGCCACTATACGTGGCACCGGTGACTTCGGGTCCAGCTGCAATGGAAGATCCACCGGGATAGTAGAAGACGCCGGACAAGGTGGTGTTGGCGCCGGACCGGAGCCAAACGGCGCCAGAGTTGATCCGTCGAACAGCACTCTTACCGCCAGGGACAGCACCGGCATCGAGAACCTCTGCATCGGGAGCGGCCAACTCCCCAGAGCCATTAGCATACAAGATATGAGAGGTGCCTGAGGGAAGTGAGGTGGAAACCCTCCCGGGGAGTAAGCAAGCAGACACATGGGACCAACCAGCACACCAGCAGGGTTAGCCACTCTGGCAAACATCGCATTGAGAAAATGTGATGGATGCGTACCTGGAGCCTGAAAAGCAGGATGGATTATGCTACTCACCCAGTAGGCATCTGTTCCTGGCATGTAGAGCTGTAGATTCACATGCTTTGCATACGTCTGCCATCTAGTGTTGGGTCCGGATGTTTGCAAGTTCTTTTTCTTCAAAGAAGTCTTTTCCAGTCTCAAGGTAAGGCGACTCCTCCTTTTGGTGATAGTGCGCATGGGCATCGACCCCAGTGTAAGATCGTGAGGGTGAGAATGGAGTAAGGGAGAGTGGTACAGAGATGTCCATGCGCATGTAATGTAAATAATGAAAACTGCAACAACTACAGGTGCCCGGGGAGATGGGAGGGTGCATGTGAATCTGCAGCTTTTCATGCCAAGAATAGATGCATACTGGGTAAGCAGCATAATCCCTTCTAGGCATGTGTGCTGTAGATAGACATGTTTTGCATAGACTATACAGCAGTATTTTCCCAGAGTGGTGGCTAACCAGTGGACGTTGCAGCTGTTTGAAAAAGTGTCTTTAGCACTGCTTGGCCTACATTGGTTCATTGACATGCTAACACATCCAAACAGTAGTGTTTGGTAAATGTGTGTGGTGTGGACCAAGTTGCTGCCTTATAAATGTCAGCTATAGGGATGTTACCTAAAAAGGCCCTAGACGCTCCTATTTTACGAGTGGAACGTGCTCTAGGAGGTATAGACAAAGTTCTTTTAGCTTTAGCATAGCAGGTTTGAATGCATTTAACAATGCATCTTGCAGTACCAGATTTAGAGATATGATTGTCTTTGTTAGGTGTAGGAAATGCAAATAACCGTTGTTTCGTTTTACGAAAATCCTTTGCTCTTTCAATGTAATACAATAACACTCTTCTGACACGACTATGAAGAGCTCTTTCTGGTACAGAATCAGGTTGGGGAAAGAACACAGGTAACTCAACTGATTGGTTGATATGAAAAGCAGAAGCCACTTTGAGAAGGAATTTTGGGTTGATGTGAAGAACTACTCTGTCTTTATGAAGCTGAACGAAAGGTTCTTCTGAGGTTAATGCTTGTAGCTCGCTAACTCTCCTCTATGAAGGTATAGCAATGAGGAAGGCAACTTTCCATGAAATAAATTGTAGCAGACAGTTGTGTAATGGCTCAAAAGGTGGACCCGTGAGCTGTGTGAATATAATGTTCAGATTCCAAACTGGAGAAGGAGGTATCCTGGGTGGTATTACTCTTTTAAGGCGCTTCGTAAAGGCTTTAATTACTGGCACCTTGAACAAAGATAGATGTAGCCTGTTTTGCAAATATGCGGCTACTGCCGCAAGCTGCAATCGATTAGACCAGCCCGTCTTAAATGCAGACAGTAACAAATGATATTTTGAATAGAGGCATCTAGCGAATCAATATTGTTGATGGTACAATATATAACAAATCTTTTCCATTTTGCTGCATTACATGCTTTGTTAGTTGGCTTTCTTGCTTCTTTAAGAATAGTCATACACTCGGTGGCACGTTGAGATAGCCAAACTCTATGACTTCTGGAGATAAATCGCTAGATTGAGCTCTTTGGGGTTAGGGTTTCTGACATCTTCATGGTTCTGCGGGAGAAGGCTGGAACTGAGATGCAGTTTTTGATGTGGAACTACTGATAGTTCCAAGAGTGTTGTAAATGAAGTTTGACAGGCCCAAGTAGGAGCCACCAGAATCAGTGTGAGGGATGTTTGCCTGAGCTTCCAAACCAGAAATGGAAGAGAGAGGCGGAAAGCGTAGGCAAATATCCCTGACCAATTCATCCATAGGGAATTGCCTTTGGATAGAGGGTGTGGGAACCTGGAGGTGGCAATGTTTCTGAATTTTGAGTTGTCCACTGTGGCGAACAGATCCAGTTGTGGGCATTCCCGTTCTTGAATGTATGGAAGGAGAACTTGAGGATTATGTTCCCACCCGTGTATTTGTTGCCGCCTTCTGCTGAGGAGTTCAGCAATCTGATTGTTCACTCCTGGGAGGTGCTATGCCAGAAGATGAACTCTGTGATGAAGTGCCCAACGCCAAATGGTCTGAGAGAGGTGTGACAGTTGCAGAGAATATGAAGCTCCCCGGTATTTGTACATAGCTGTCATATTGTCTGTGCGGACTAGGACAACTTTTGCTATGAGGCGAGACTGAAAAGCTTTCAGTGCTAGATACACAGTTAGAGGCTCTAGATAGTTGATGTGAAGAGTTTTGTACTTGTTGTCCTATAGACCTTGAATTGTCATATTGTGAAGAAGGGACCCCCAACCTGTAAAAGATGAGTTAGCTGTTAAAACGATCTGTGGAACCGGGTCGATGAAGGGCCAACCTTTGGATAGGTTTTGTGTGTTCCACCACTGCAGAGAGTGATGGGTGCGGCTGTCTACCAACACTAGCTCTGGTAATTGACCCTCAGACGGATTCTGCTGACGTGCTAAACCTTCTTGTAGAGCACACGTGTAATCTTACATGAGGCACTATTGCAATGCATAATGCCATCATTCCTAACAGTTTCATGAAAGTCTTGACTACTAAGTATTGATGGATCAGAAACTGTAGTAGCAGAGTTTAATATTTCAAATTCTGGCTGCATTTGGAGATGCTAGAGCTGTGCAGATGTTTAGAGTCACTCACAGATATGACTGCATTTGTGAAGGCTGAAGATGAGACTTCTGTACATTGACGGTGAAACCCAGTTGGTGGAGTAGGTCTAATGCAGTTTGAGTGTGTTGTAAACTCTTTTGGTGTGCTCCCAGTATAGCTTGGCATTTTGTGAACGCTCTGGGGGCAGTGGTTACTCTGAAGTAGAGTACTTTGAATTGATAGTATTTTCCTGCTATCACAAACGTGAGATATTTGCGACGTGCTGGGTGAACCAAAATGTGAAAGTATGTGTCTTTTCAGTCGTGTGTGGGCATAAAATTGCTTTGTACAGATTTAACGTCCTTAGATCCAAGTTGGTCTTAAGGAGCCGTCCTTTTTGGGGATCAGAGAGTACACCCCTGAGCCTTGGGACCGTAATTGAACTGGTTCTATAGCTCCTTTTGTTTAAAGAGCTTGTACCTCTTGTTGGAGGAGCTGTAGGTGCTCTGACAAGAGTTTGTGAGTGCGGGGTGGTATGTTGGGGGCATTGCTGGTGAGCTCCAGGCAATAACCATGTCGGCGAATGTCTAACACCATTTGTCTGATCTTATAGATTGCCAAATGGGGAGAAAGTGTTGAAGTCTTCCGCTGACATGTGTTAAATGATTGGGGGGGGGGAGGGTTTGGGGGTGTAGGCAAGTCACTGTTTATTGGGGGGAAGGGGAGTTACGTGTTGGCATGCTTTTACCCCTACCCTTAAAATGGTTTCCTCTGTACCATCCTCTATAGAAGCCTCTAGAGGAAGAGGGTTGCTTGTTGGACTTACATGAGGAAGCGTTATGGTCTGAGGATGTATTTTTGGACCCTTCCCTAAAAAATGAGCGACGAAAGGAGCCTCTGCTTGATGGAAACTGAAGCGCTCCCATGGATTTCCCCATGTCTGTCTTTTTCCATCTTTTCTAAAGCCTCATCTTCTTGAGGTACGAAAAGATGTTGCTTGTCAAAAGGGATATTTAAAACAGACATCTGGACTTCCGGTTTAAATCCTGAAATGCTAAGGCAGGCACGTCGACGTAAGAGAATGCTGGTGTTAACTTCTCTTGCTACAGTGTCGCACAAGTTACTACTTGTGTAAAGATATATCTGTAACAGACATTACTTAGTGATAGATTCCTTACCGTAGGAAATTCCCAGGCATCAGACTGGATCTGGAAAGTTTTGCTTAGAAGTACCCCTGCACGTCAGTAGGTGGTGTCCTGCGGCTACGAGTCCATCACTGGGGTCGTAAGCGCCAAGATGATGTCACGGAGAGTACTTAGGCACCACTATGCGTGCTGACGTCAGTTCTGTACACGACTTTCCGCGCCAGGAACGCAGAGCCATGCAAGATACTGACCAATGGTGCATAAAACTAGGGCCCTGAAAGGGATGTCCTTAACCCTAGTAATCAGTTTGCAGAATGGGGAGGATGTGTGGGCAGTAAGGAATCTGACACTAACTAATGTCTCTTACAGATATATTGTTACACAAGTAGTAACTTGTGCATCTGAAAGAGACACGTTAGTGATAGCTTCCTTACCTTAGAATAGATACCCCAGCAATACCAACCCCGGTGGTGGGTCTGCGAACAAGGTTACACCAGAAAGTCACGGAGCACAGAACGGCCAAAGAAGCTGTTCCTCTGGACTTGACTGTCAAGGCAGTAGTGCTTGGTAAACGTGTGCAGCGAGGCCCACATAGCTGCCTGACAAATGTCCTGCAAGGGAAAGCCGCGTCCCAAGGCAGTAGTGGCTACCGTTGCCCTGGTGGAATGAGCACGAAACCCCACAGGAGGCTCCTTCTTAGCCAACGAATAACAGGCCTTGATGCAGAGTACGAGAGATGGTCCGTTTCTGCACGGCCCAACCTTTTTTGGTGCCCAGGTAACCAACAAAGAGCTGGCCATCCACCCGGAACTGTCGTGTACGCTGCAGATAGAAGGCAATCACACGTTTTGGGTCCAGACGGTGTAGCCTCTCTGGAAGCAGGCGGAAAGAAGGTGGGCAAAGTGATGGTCTGCCCGATGTGGAAGGGCGTGACAACCTTTGGCAAGAAAGAAGGACGGGTCCTCAGAACCACCTTGTCCGGATGAATAAAAAGGAAAGGAGGTTTAGAAGAAAGAGCCTGGAGCTCACTCACTCTTCAGGCAGAGGTGATAGCTACCAGGAAAGCCATCTTAAGAGTGAGAAGACAGTTATGAAGGGACTCAAAGCGAGCGCACATCAGAAACATCAAGACAAGGTTTAAATCCCACTGAGGCATAATAAACGGCACCATTGGGAACGTGTGCGTAATGCCTTTTCGAAAACGGTTCACAACCATGGACTTGAAAAAAGAAGGTTGATCAGGAAGCCGCAAAAAGACGGAGATGGCCAAAAGATAACCTTTGATACTGCCCAGAGCAGAGCCCTGCTGGGCTAAAGAAAGAAGGAACAAAAGAACCTCTGAAAGAGGGGCAGAAAGGGGATCCACAACCTTTACCGTGCAACATGCCACAAACTTGTTCCACCTGCAGGTGTATACCGTTTTTGTAGAGGGACGCCTGGTTGCCAGAATGACATTACAGACTTCGGGAGGAAGATCGAAAGGTGTCAACTGTTGCCGCTCAATCTCCATGCATGGAGGTTGGACAGGTTCGGGTGGAGAACCGTCCCCTGCTGCTGCGACAGAAGATCCTCCTAAAGAGGCAATCGGATCGGGGGATCGATCGCCATGCTGAGTAGCTCGGAATACCAGCACTCTGGGTAGAAGTGGTATAGGCGGAAAGGCATACAGCAGACCGTAACTCCACTGATGACAAAAAAACGACCCGAGCGAGTGCCGCCTTGGAAACTCCAACGCGTATAACTGATGACATTGCGCGATCTCTTCGGTGGCAAATAGATCTAACCAAGGCTCTCCCCACTGCTGAAATAGACCTTGCGCCATGTCTGAGTTCAGACGTTATTCGTGATCCATCAAGCACCAGCGGCTGAGTTCGTCCGCACTGGCGTTCAGAGGACCTGCCAGGTGTTGAAACATCAAGGTGATGCCTTAATGTTCCAGCCATGTCCTTGACATAGGGTCCAGGACCCCACTCGCTCTGTTTGTTGCAATACCATATGGCGGAGGTGTTGTCCGTGAACACCTGCACAACACTTCCCCGGATAGAGGGAAGAAATGCCTTCAGTGCAAGCCGGATCGCCCGCAGCTCCAAAGGGTTGATATGGAGCCGGGACTCTGCCGGAGACCAGAGGCTTCTGATCTCCGCCCCTCCCAAGTGGCCACCCCATCCCAGAAGGGACATATTTATCACCACTGTGTGCTCCTGTTGGGGTAGGGAGAGGGATCTGCCCTTGACCCAATCCCGATTCATGAGCCACCACTGCAATTGTCGTGCAGTGCCCTCCGAAATCTGGACCTGATCGGACAGGTTACCCTGATGCTTTGCCCACTGGAACATTAGGTCCCACTGCAGAGACTGCATATGCCATCTGGCATGTGTCACCAGCAGGATGCAGGAGGCCATCATGCCCAGGAGCCTTAGGGTCATCCTGACTGAAACCCAGGATAGAGGCCGAAAGATCAGAATCATAGCCTGAATATCCTGAACTCGCTGCTCGGGAGGATAAACCCGAAACCGCGTTGAATCCAGAAATGCTCCGATGAAGGGGAGCTTCTGAGAGGGACACATGTGCGACTTCGGCACGTTGATGGAGAACCCCAGCAACTGCAGGAGGTTGGCCGTAGTCCGAAAGTGGTTGACGACTGCCTGAGGCGAGCCAGCCTTCAACGACCAGTCTTTGAGGTAGGGGAAGACTGACACCCCCTACCTGCGCAGGTGAGCGTGACCACGGCCATCACCTTCGTGAACACCCGAGGCGTGCTGATAAGGCCGAAGGGGAGCACGGCAAACTGAAAATGCTCCTGGCCTACCATGTGGGCCGGCAGGACGGGGATGTGAAAATAGGCGTCCTGCAAGTCCAACGCTACCATCCAGTCTCCAGGGTCGAGGGCAGCCAGGACCTGAACCAGAGTCAGCATTTTGAATTTCTCCTTTCAGAGGAAGCGATTGACGTCCTGGAGGTCCAAGATGGGGCGCAGGCCCCCCTTGACCTTCTTGGGGACCAGAAAGTAGTGGGAATAACAACCACTCCCTACTTCCAGCACAGGAACGCACTCGATGGCCCCCTTGGCCAAGAGGGCAGTGACTTCCTGTTGGAGAAGAACCAAATGATCCCCCGACATGCGGTGGCACAGAGGTAGCATGGCTGGAGGGGAGGACTGAAAGGGAAGGGAATAACCCTTGCAGATTATCTGCAGCATCCAATGTATTTTCGCGCCAGTGGTGGAGGTGGTGGCGGACCTTGCCACCCACTGGCGTGGAGTGCTCCCTGAAGCTCGGATTAGGAAGGCTTGGAGGTGGAAACAGTGGGGGTAGAGGTGGACTGACCCGCATGCTGGCTCCCAGACCCACCCTTGCAGAAGCCGCGGCCGCACCGGCTTGTTGGAGGAGCGTGCCTGGGTGCCTCTACCCTGGCCACGAAAGGAACGAAACCCAGGATTGGCAGGGTTCTCCGTAGAAAGACCCAAGGACTTGGCGTGGCCCGTGATTCCTTAAAGCGCTCCATTGCACTGTTGGCCTTATCGCCAAAGAGGTGGGAGCCATCACATGGCATCTTTATGAGCAAGCCCTGGACATCGGGCAAGAACCCAGTCAAACGCAACCAGGCATGGCGCCGCAACGCCAAAGTCGTGGAAATTGCCCTGCCCAACGAATCAGCCGTGTCCAAACCACACCTGATAGCAAACTTAGCCGCATCCTTACCTTCAGCAATCGCTTGGAAAAGGACAGCCTGGACCTCCTCAGAACACTGAGACACCTGAGCAACGGAATCCCACAATGCGTGGGAGTAACAGCCCAACAAGCAGGCAGTGTTAACCGACCGCAACCCTAAGCTGGCAGAGGAGAACAACCTCTTACCAAATAGTTCCAGCCTTTTAGAGTCCTTATCCGGAAGAGCCGTGGGAGAGGCACGCTGCGACGTCGAGGCCTGAATGACCAGGCTATAAGGCGTAGGGTGAGTGGTCAGGAAGGCGGGATCACCAGGAGCCAGGCGGTGACGCCTGATGATGTTTTTATTCGTCGGCCGCAACCAAGTGCCCAAGAGGACTTCGGTAAGGGATTCCTTCTGAAAGCAACTACGGACCTCATGGAGCACAGCTGACCCAGCCTGCTGTAAGCCGCCACCTCTCGCCGGACCCGCTTCGCGGGTCCCGCTTCGCGGACTTGCAGCGGCTGCTGACACTAAGGGGCCTCACCTGTTTCACCGGCAGGGCTGCGAGGACAGAGCGGTGGACTCCACGGACCAGGAGTCCCCGCGCGCCCGTCTCCAGCTGGGCTCCTCTCCCTGCCGGCCACGCCCACTCGGAGACCTTGTGAAGTAATAAAAAGGAAGTACCATCCCCGCAGCGCGGGAGCGCGCGGAAGGGCGCCGGGAGAAGCCCGGGACAAGGGCGGGACCGTCTTTGGCCGTCCGTGGTCGGACGAGGTTGGGTTGGGCCCAGAGTCCTGGTTAAAACCACATTTTGTCTTACCCCATTTAGTTGTATCTTGCATTATTAACATCATCCCCCAAACATGGCATTAAGATCTGGTAAACAGCGCCTAGTGCATATACAAACTTCTAAGGGTGTTGTCTCTGGCCCTCTTGATGCTTTTATTACCAGAGCGACAGGAATACTAGAAAAAGAAATAGAAATGGTAGAACACAGACTGTCCCTGGATTTAGTCACCGGGAAACGTTCTTCAATTGGTGCCTTGGCACGCGTTAAAAGCCCTGTAACCAACGCTGCTTTTAACTGTATTTCTACCACAGAGATAGAAGCGATAGTCCATGTAGATGGTGATGGAGCAACAATATCCCCGCCCAATGAAAATAGGGAACTGAACTCCGATACCAATCAGATAAGCTTTGAGGCTGATAGCCAAAATATTGAGGACGACGAACATAGTACGTCTGACGCTTCACAATCTAATGTTCCCACTTCCCCCAGTATGTCCATTCCACAACAAGATACCACTAACCCCATTTCCCGGAAAAGAAAACATGTCTCAAGTCCACAGGGGGAAAAGATACAAAAACAACCCAAAATGGATCCTGCCAACAGGATGAGTTCCTCCCACTCCCAGACCCACCAAGACCTCCCAATGGTGTATTGTCCCTCACTAGCTCCCTCTGGGTCATCAAACCCTTGCCCAACCTGTCTTAGCAGCGATGATGTTTTGTTGGCTAAGATGGAAGCAATGTTTAAAACTTTATTGCTCCCGGTTCTAGAGAGAACCAGGTTAATGACCGCTAAAATAGACGTTTTGGAATCAGCTGTCAATACCAACCTGGGCCTTTTGCAAAAATTAACAACATCCGGTACCAGGATGGGGTTTTGTAATTCCACTGGGGGTGTTAACCAAAGAGCAGGAAAAACTACAACGATCCCTCCAGGGACATCAACTGCTAATAACAATAAGAAACCGCTAACAGGGGCAAAATCAGCAGCTGCTACTTCGACCACCGTCAGTAGAGCTCCCACAAAAGACATATCAAAGGACAAACGCCCAATAGCTGCCAATAACGCACCAGCGAAACAACACTTGGCGAATGGCACGTTAAATCAATCAAATAATACCCCAGTGCAAACACCAATAATGGGTAAAGAGAAGAAAAATCCCCAATCACATAGGAATCAGAGGACGGATAATCGAAACACACGACAAACACCCAGAGTTAACTTACCGCCTGAAGCGTCCCAATACACCATCGTTTTAACTGGGGTGGCCCCTTTAAGAGATGGCATCAAAGAGACCCAAGGGGACCTGCGGAATAAGGTTATATTCTGGTTAAACAAACATCGTCCCCTCCCTCCCTCATCCCCCACCGAAATCCTGTATGTAAGGAGAGTTGATTGGGTGGGTAAGGGTGTAAAAGACCTAGAAGGGGACTGCATTTTGATTTCATTTAAAGACCCCTGGGTGGTGGACAGAATCCAAAGGAAAGCAAGATTTGCCCGTCTTGGTGACGTTCAGACCCTGCACCTTGGTTACTTTTACCCCCATACACACCTCAATTATCCAATGGGCCCCAATCATTGGAAAACCAGAGGGGGGAGGCCCCGAGAGCCCATAACTCCTTACCCCCCACAGTACCCCCCGCTCTTTAACCACTTTGAGGCACTGTCAGATTTAGAATGGATTGACTGACTACGAGCACCGACCCCGTCACCTAATCTGTTTACTGAGAACGGGGAAGGAGTGCAAAATCTACACATCCCTGCCTTGGAACTAAACATGGACCAACAGCCTATGTTCCATAACAAAACTAGAACACCGGGGGGGCCAGTTGGGGAAGGGGCTTCCATTGTTAATGTAGAAGTCATCAGAACGAATAATAGTCTAACAAGCGCTAGCTTACCGAGTCCCCTTTCCCCTTCCATTGCCAGCAACAATCTTGTAGAAACAGATACATTGATATCAAACATTGTGTCTTGGAATGTAGCCGGAGCTAAGACCCGTCTGGACTCTGAGGACTGGTTGGAGTTCATTGATAAATATGAGGTTGTGCTACTGCAAGAAACTTGGGCCACAGCACCCATATACAAGGTTGGTTTTATAAACTTTTTTAAACCAGAAATAAAGAGTACCAAAGGGCGGGCATCAGGGGGACTGACAATATGGGTAAAACAGGCCTGGAGTTACTCAGTTTCCGAATTGTATGTGGAAAACCCTGATATTTTGGCTATAAGGTTGCGCAAGGCAGGGGGTCAGGATATGCTCATTATCAATATATATTCTAGAGGCCTCCCTGGTGGGCGATGCCCCAAACTGATAGGCGTCTTAGACAACCTTTTAACTGGCTGGAACAAAGGAACATTTATTATGCTAGCTGGTGACATAAACTGCACAATTGAGCCACTCTATCTGCCTGAGGATAATTGGAGGTTTGCAGAAGACGCCACATGGAAAATCCCAGAACTATCGAACCAAATACCAGTTAAAGCAACGGAAGCCGCTCTGAATTGGACTGCTTTCTGTCTCACCTGGGGATTAAGGGCCGTAAATGGTCGTACCAAATCGGACATTGGAGCCAACTTCACATTTGACAATGGTGTGAGAAAGAGTCGTATTGACTATATTTTCTTAAAAATGGAATTTTGGAGCCTAATTGTTGACATGGAAATTGTTATGCGTCCGGAAAGTGATCATAACCCACTGCCTATGAAACTTAAAATGCATGATCCGATAAGACTAGCGGAATCAGATCCTAGGGGGCAAGGGGTTTTAACCATATCAAATGACCGGAGGAGACTGAAATGGTCAACCATATCAAATGATGCAGTTATACAGGCTAATATAGAAAATGTGGTGAAGCATGCTTTAAATAATATGAGGACTGTTGTTGTTGAGAGGGGTCAGATCGAATTAGATAAGATTATGGGCATGCATGATAAATGTTTCTCCGAGCTCAAAAATCTTCTCTCGAAACCGTGCAAGCCAAGTACTGGGCATTTGAATGCCCCAAGAGCAAAATGGTACAATAGAGAGTGTAGGGAGGCCCATAGTTTTCTAATTGAGAAAGTCAAATCTAGAGATATGAGTGCAGTAAAGGTGGCTAGGCAAAGGTACAAAAGAGTTCAATGGGAAGCAAAGAGGGAATGGGAAGATGATTTTTGGGCGGATCTTCTGGATGCCAGTAAATCTAATAACCAGACCAAATTCTGGGACATTGTTAAATGCGGTAAGGATGGTGACTTTCGTATTCCATCCAACCATGTATCCCCGGAAGCCTGGATAAATCATTATTCCTCCCAATTCTGCTCAGAGGTCGTTGACCCCCTGTCCACATTGAACCTGTTACATGTAATACCCCCTGGTGATGTGATTATGACCTTCACTGAAACAGAAACGGAGATAGCCCTAGGTCTAACAAAGCGGGGGAAAGCCCCTGGGTTGGATCAAATCCCAGCTGACCTGTTTAAGGCGAACACAGGCCTTTGGGTTCCCTATTTAACAAACATAGCCAACGCCATAGCGAGAGGAGCCCGTATCCCCAAAACATGGAAGGGGGCGGAGATTCTCCCTATACACAAAAAGGGAGATAGATCAAACCCAGGGAACTATCGCCCGATCAGCTTAATTGATTGCTTTCAAAAAGTTTTTGCTCGCACGATCCTGGCGAGAGTGCAGGGGTGGCTGGAACTCGAAAAAATACTGTCCCCATTACAGGCAGGCTTTAGATCTGGTACAAGTACCATTGATCAGGTCCTACGGTTCTGTATGATCTTTTGGAAGGTTGTTATACTTGGTGGTGGCACCATCTTTGCTGCCTTCATAGATTTGAAATCAGCTTTTGATTTGGTACCGAGGGGAAAATTATGGCAGGTATTAAGGGACTTAGGAATGCCGGGTGAATTGGTTGAGATGATTATTAGACTACATGATGACAACTTCGCTAGGGTAAGATGGGGAGCACAAGGGCAATTCACAGACTCGTTCCCGGTATCACGAGGAGTTCGCCAGGGGTGCGTTCTCGCCCCCACCCTTTTCTTACTCTTTATTGACCAAGTAGTCAAATTTTTCATGTCCACCAATACCGATGCTCCATCCTTGGCGGGGACTAAATTTCCTATGTTGATCTTTGCCGACGACACCCTTCTCCTATCAAAGACCAGGGGAGGCTTACAGCGGGCCTTAAACCATTTTGAGGAGTATTGTAATAAAAATGATCTCCAGATAAATGTGGGAAAAACTAAGTTTATGGTTCTATCCAGGAAAAAACCAATACGTAGTAGTGTACAACCGAACGGGGTTAACCTGGAACAAGTTGACACTATGACGTATCTGGGGGTCACTCTGGATTGCCGGCTGTCCTGGAAAGCACAAATAGAGACCCAGCAGCTAAAACTTGCCCAACTGACTGGATGTCTCCTGCGTGAGCAAAAGAAATCTATTACAAAACGGGTCACCCCCGCCCTGCGAATATATGATGCCAAAATTAATGCTGCCACACTCTATGGGGCAGAGCTATGGGGTTTCATGGACCTTTCGACTCTATACAGAATTCAGTGTAGATTTCTCCGTAACCTGGTAGGGTTGCCCCAATCAACCCCACTGATCCCTCTTTGCCATGATATGGGCTGTCTTCCAATAATGGACATGGCAAGATACAGAGTAGTGTCCACCTGGAGGCGCCTATGGACTTCGGAGGATCTGGTACTTTTTGCAAAAGAGCTATCAGAGGTGAAGGCCATGGGGGGGTCTGAGCGAATCCCATGGCTTTGCTCGGTGAAAAAGAGCCTGTGTGATATGGGCTTAATCCATCTGTGGGTCTCCCCAGGCACTAATACTTTCCCCTCGAAAAAGGAATTTAAGGATTTATTTTGGGCCTCAACCCGCCTTTCCCTGGCACACGCCTCTAGTTCTGAGGGCCTGACGGGGCGCTTTCTAAGCTTTAAGCTGGATCCTGCCCGCGAGACATACTGGGATCTTATTACCAGGCCATTGGATAAAAAATTGTACCATCAATTTCGGGTGGGCTCACTACCCTTGAATTCCTTTACCTCATCCTGGGACAAAACCTCCCCAAACCTTTGCAGCTGTTGTCCTGATTGTAAGGAAACTGAGGGCCATTTTTTGTTCGCCTGTCCTCAATATACAGAACCCCGCTCCAAGTGGTTAAAACCCATTTTTAAACGATTGACATGTAGAAAATCCTTGGATGCAATATGGGCCCTAAAAACAAATACCTCTGATTTTATTGTGATATGTTTGGCCAAGTATTTAGGTTGGGCCTGGGCAATCAGAGCTAGAAGGAATCTAACCGCTTCATGACCACAACCTGTAACGTGCAAAGTGTTTTTTGTGTATGTGTTAATTGCATTTTCAGGATTAGTCTTATTTAATGTCTTGTGGCATCTACAAATGTTTAATAACTTTTTAACTGTGGATCTGAGTCCTATTGTAAATTTGATAATATACTTAAACTGATTTTAATAAGTGTTTGTACAATGTGGTGATCTTTGAATTGTTTATGAATGTTTTTCCATTTTGTCTTTTATGATTTTATCATCGAAATAAAAACATTAAAACCTGAAACCTGACTTCGGTAAGGGCCTCATTGAAAAGAAGCAGCGGCTCTGACGATGTAGACGCGGTATGGAGCACCTCTGTGAGGAGGTTGGTTTTGAGGGTCACTGTAGAGAGGTCGATGTAGGAGAGTAGGGTCTGCTTTCCTATGGTCACCCAACTTTTTGCTTTTTGCTCCACTAGTTTTCCACTTAATGTGGCTGTGGGCCTGCTAATCAGACCCACAGCCCAGCTGCTCTTGCTCTAAATTCACTCCAATGCACTTTAGGTGCATTACCAATTGGATACTTGGTCACCTTATGAGCCCCTGTACAGTGTACTATAGGTACCCAGGGCATAGGTGCATGCAAGGCCTACCAGGGGCTGCAGCTTGTATTATGCCACCCCTGGCTGGCCATTCACATTGACGCAACTGGCTGTTCACTCAGCTGGGGCAAGGTCGTGTAATCACCCCTTGCTTAGATATAGTATACTTATATCTAACCTTATATCTAGGCACATATACACCTATAAGTCACTCCTATGGCCGGCCTTAACAATCCTGAAGGCAGAGTGCTTGGTTTTCTGTGAGATGGTGCTCTAGCATGAGCTGAGCCTGTCTGCAGCTTTCGGAACCATGTCCTTATAGCTGTTCTAGGATATTGCCATACCATATACTCTTAAGTGCATTATGAACCTCCCGGTTAAATGCTAACTATGGTTTGGCTTTATCAAAATATGTCGAGTAAGGTGTCATACGATTTGGAATACTACCCCCTCGCCAGTTCTGGCGACAGGGGTAGCATTCCACCCTTCTAGAGGGAGAAGACATGTTGATCCTACTATTCCCGGTTAAAGTTAACCAGAGCCTCAGCATCACAAAATGGATGCTGCTGCCACAGACACAAGTCTGACCTCCTGCTGCTGGGAGTCGTTCCAGCGAGGGAGGCTTGGACAATAAGTTTCCTGCCTTGGGAGGTGCTAGCAACACCGCAGACAGGACTTTGTGTATTGGGACAGGGAGGGCTGAAAGGATTGAGACACTGCCTGGGGCACACAAGGTGTCCCATGCATAGGCCAGTTCAAACCGGTGCTGGGGCACTCCAGCCCCAGCTCTGGCACAGAACTGGACAAAGGGAAAGGGGTATAACCGCCCCCTTCCCTGGTCCCACCCATAGGAGGGACCCAGCAGGTAATCCAGCCCCTAAGATTCGTATACAGGTAGGAGCTGAGCCTGGAGACTTTAGATTATCCTGACAAACACTGAAACGAAACTCTGGACCTTCATCACTCTACTTTGGAAGAAGACGACTGCAGAATCTCCCTTGTGGTCAAGGAGTGACCACCCTGCACAAGCAGGCACCATCCAGCGATCGACGACTTCCTTTGCCGCCGCCTCCCGCCGGAGCCTGAGCCCAGAGCCTGACAAGAACCAAATTCCTAGACATCCAACAGCCCGATCCACAGTCCCTGTAAAGCTGAGACCCGTGGAGGCGACAAGAGACGTGGGACCGGCCATCTTGAAAAGTCTGCGACCTGCTAACTGTGCAGCCCCCAAGGCCTCCTCGAAGCTGTGCATTGGGGATTGAGAAGCCCCAGCCCCGAGCAGCATCTGCACCAAAGATTAGCCCTGCACACTCCACGAGTTCTGCGTCGGGCCCTTTTACATTTTCCTGCTCGATGCGTCTGCCCGGTCACTTGCCCATTGGCTAGTGGCCATCTTGGCGACGATTCTGTGAAACTACACAACTGGTCTGGTTGCTCCAGACTGGATCTTGCTTCCCTCAAAAGAAGCAGCCCCTCAGACCTTGCTGGTCTGAGGAAGAAGCCTACATTGATTCCTGCGTGGGGTGCCTTTGCCAAGGCTTGTTGGCCCCAATCTTGAAGCCGACACCGCAGACAGCGAGAGCCTTCGTGGGACAGTCCGTGCCTGCCTCCTGGTCGTCGTCGACGCCTCCTGGTCCACATGGCTGCAGAGACAAGCTTCCCATCAGCACCTAGAAAAACAATGTTTCCACAACGGACCAACCGAAAAAGCACCTCAAACTTCAAGAATCCCAAGCAATATTAAGTCTCTTGTGCTGTTCACCTCCGAGACCTGCTGTGGTTAGGTCCCACTGGATTCCCAGAAGAAAGTTTTAAGATACGTGGAGGCAGCACCAAAGTTAAAGTGATTTGTAGAAGCGAAAGGTGGTGTATAAAAATATTTTTCTTTTTATTCGTTTTTTTTTTATTCAAGGTGCACAAAACAGCCAACGCGTTTCGCTCCCCAGCCTTGGGAGCTTCGTCAGGGCAGGATCAAGTGAGCTGAAACCTGTATAGGTCTTAGGATCGGATAAAAGTAGCGCCGTCCATTATGGTATAGCTTGACAGGCGTTGTGCATGAATATATAGTTTGAACGAAATCCAGTAGAACAGAGATAGTGGTCAGAGAAAAATTGTTGTAGGAGTCGCTCAATAATCCACGTATGTGTCCAAGGACATCAGGGGGGTCGTAAGTCACTACAGTCAAAAGGCAATAATATGCAAAAACCTGTAAAGGTCACATGTATTAGATATTCATTTTGGCCAAAGTGGGTAACGTCAAAATGATATGCAGTCCTTGATAAGCTGCAATGTGTATTAAGACTCACATAAGAATAACAGCCGAACAGTCCCCCGGGAAAGACGCCAACCCATCAGCACCTGATTGCAATGCAACATCACCTGGTTCCATCCTGGTCACTGGCTAGTGACCCAGACTCTGTCCCCTTTGCTTTCAGGTCTTCTGCATCTTCGATCCATCTTGGATCCACCCGCACTCTTCTCTTCTGGCCGCCTGCAGCATCTTTTCTCCAAGGCTCCATAGATCTCCACGACGAAACCCGACACACTTTCGGACCTATGCACCCGCTTCCTGTGGGTTAGGTAACGCGAGTACTACGGTGCTCCTGTAAAGGTTTACACTCCTAGTTTCAAGTGGTTAAGTTCTAGTCCAGTCGGAAGACCCCCAAAACCTTTACGCACCCATTGACTTCTATGTGTGAACGCGTGTGCCTTTAGACACTGCACACGCATCCCGTGGGCCTCCTGCTCCCTAACCATTGTTAGTCCAGTGTAGCCCCAGCGATTCCCAAGGCCCTAGGCCTTACCATTGTTCGTGACGTGGTACTTATACCACTTTATTAATATATTGTTTGACAGGCCACCCGGCCCTATCCATAACTGTGCAACTTTTGTATGTTATATTAAGTTACTTGTTATGCGCTTGTGCTTCTGTGCTCATAAAGAGTTCAGGGGATTTCTTTAGAAATAAATACATATATATATTTTGAATATATATCCTGTGTGGTGTCATTTCATTTGGTATTAAAGGGATTGCATATGGTAAAACAGCTGGCTTCACATGCCCTCTTGAGTTTAGCCTAAGACTGCTTTGTCCATGCTACCTCTAGGATAGCTGGTCTATAAGGTTGACTTTACAACCATCACCATAAGGGTTGTTTGAACTGGTACAAGGTGCTCACTAGAATAGTGAACATCATATACCAGGCCAACTTCTCACAGTCGAGATTGAGAGCCTCCGCAGCCCGACAGAGCACCATGGTGTAGGAAACACCCTCCTCCATAGTAGGCGGAGGAGAGGCAAACCCCGGGTCAGAAGACACATCTAGGTCGCCCGCGTCTTCCAGGTCGTCCACCCAATCTTGCTCGGAATCACATTGTCGGGCAAGATGGTCCTCGGACCCATCCCAGTCGTCGTCCGCCTCTGGCATCGAGGGAGCCGGTCGCGGCGGCAGAGCCGGAGAAGGGACAAACAGCGTCGGGAACGGAGCCGAGAACAGCGCCAGCCGGGGCCAGGCCGAGCCGCTTCCCAATGCGGATCCCAGGCCGCATCAAAATGGTCCGAGAACCGGGGCAGGGGTGGGACAAACGGCACCCAGTGCAGTGCCGGGGTGGAGCCGAGGGCGGCGCCGGGGCCGGAAGCGCTGCATCTCGTGGCGCCAGGGCCGGAGCCAGCGGCGCAGGATCCTGTGGCGCTGGGGCCAGCAGGATCTGGGCACAAGACCGCGGGCCCGAAGGCGCACCGACAGGAGCCAGGGGCCTAAAAAGGCAGTCCATGGCAGCGAGAAACTCTTGCACTTGTTCAGGAGTCGCCGACGGACCAGTGTATGGCGGGTAGGCCGCGGGACTCTCAGGCTCCAGAGGAGCCGCAGGGGCGGAGCCCCTTTCCCCCTCGTCCGCCTCCAAGGAACGACGGGGTGACGTCAGAGAGCGAACACACTTCGACTTCTTTTTATGGCTTTGCTTACTGGAATCCGAAGGCGAAGACTTGGTGCCTGAGGAGTGACGGCTCCGGTCCCGTGAGCAGTCGCAGGAACGACCCCTGGACCCAGAGCGGCGGCGTGACGAATGCCGAACTTCCAGCAATTTCTGACACCGCTCCCGCAAGGCTTTCGGGGCCATGGCTCGACAGTCCCGGCAGGCCCGGGAGTCGTGATCTGTCTCCACACAGTAGAGGCACACATTGTGGGGGTCCGCCACCAACATATTACGGCAGCATGCCCAACAAGACCTAAAGCTGGGCATCCCTACATGCACCAGGAGCAAAAAAAAAAGGGGGGGGAGAAGAGACAAAAGTCTCAAACGAGTGGTCAAAAAGTGACTAAGGTACGTGCTCAATCCGGATCTGCGCTTACTGGTGCGGAAAAAGAAATAACTGACGTCAGCGCGCATGGTGGCGCCCAAGTACTCTCCATGACATTATCTCTTACGACGTTAGTGACGGACCCGTAGCCGCAGAACGCCACCTACTGATGCGCAGGGGTACTGCTAAGCAAAACTTTCCAGATCCAGTCTGACGCCTGGGGATACTCTAAGGTAAGGAATCTATCACTAACGTGTCTCTATCAGATTGCAGCATCAAGAGCACATCTAATAAAAGAATTACATATAAGTTTTACTTCTGGTACTAGCACTTGTGACTTTTTCTTGTGTTCTTGTGCCTTCCATCTCATCCCAGTGTGCCCTGTCATACGTAGCTAGCAGGCCTTGAGTGTTGGCAATGCACCAGTGGTTAGCGGCTTGAGCAGCCACTCCTTTACCAGATGCATCAATTAATTTAGGCTCTTTATCTGGGGGGAGGTACATCCCCAGAGGTCTGCAAGTTCGCTCTCTTACGAGCGTTAGAAACTACCAGTGAGTCTAAAGGGAGCGGTCCTTTAATAAAAACAGGATCAGAGGGTGATGGTTTGTATTTCTTATCAACCCTGGGTGTAAAAATACGAGCACAAACAGGGTCCTTAAAAAATCACATCTGCATATCTCATAATGCCTTTTAACATAGGTAGACTATGACTAGTTCTATGTGAAGACCCTATTGTCTCAAATAAGAAGTCTTCATCCAAAGCCTCTTTGTGCAGTGTAACTCCATGATATGCTGCTGCCCTGGAAATTAGCTCTAGATAAAGAGACATTTTCATTTGGGGGTGATGGCTGCAGGATATAGATATGGCTCATTATCCATGGGTGGACAAATATTATAATCATCCCATTGATCTGTTGGCAAAGGGACATTGTCATCATCATCTCCTAAATCAGGCTGTATATGAGGAGATCCCTGTGGTGTTATGTGTAGTGGATACGAGCCTAGCAGTTGGGGTAAAGGTGATGATGGTGGATGTTGAGGGGAGGGCAAAGTAGGATAGATAGGACTTGTAGCAATGTCCTTCTTCTTTTTAAGAGGCATCTTATATCCAGTGTCCTCTGAACGGACTTTCATTTTGTAAGGAGTTTTAGCTAACATGTATCCAATATCTGGATTAAGGTATAGCGTTTTCTGTTTTGGATCTAATCTGTCCTTCATAACATCCAAGATAGGTTCCGGGGGGTCTAGTAGATAATCTTTTGATGTCCGTGCCGACCCGGAAAGGTTGTTTTTGTCCTTTGAAGCGGAAGGTTTCGGCTCCGAGCCACACTTTTGTTTGGAAGCAGAAGATTTTGGCTCCGAACCAGACCTGTCTTTTGGAGTGGAATGTTTCGGATCGGAAGACGATCAGTCTCGACTCAATCCAGAGCTTGAAGGCTTGACCATTTGTTTCAGTGCCGGGCCAGAGGGCGGGGCATTAGAAACATAGTCCTGCTGCCCGAAGGTAGAGGCGATGCCGAAGACATATATTTAGTGGAAAATAGTTAATTGGGTTCGGGGCTTTTAGTACTCACGACACCCTGTCCTGCTGGAATGTCTTAGGACTGCAATTTGATCTCTGGGTCTGAATTGGATTCTGCAACCGAGTCGGCCTCCTCTTCTTCCGCAGCTTTCGCTTCGTGTTCGGATTCTTCTACGAAGATATCCGGAGTATATGTTGAGTGCTTTGGCGCTGCATTTTTCGTCGTCAAGCACGATGATCTCAAAGTCTTTTCGATCTGAACGACTGACAGGCCTCGCAATCTTCTTCCTTGTGCTCCGGTGAGAGGCAAAAGTTGCAGACTTGGTGTAGATCGTGAGAGGGCACTTGGAGTGGCACTGAGGACAGAACTAAAACGGAGTCCGTTTTATCGGCAGAAGGCTGAACCGACACGGCAGGCCTGAAGGCTACCCATGATGTATTCGACCGAAGATGAGACTTTCACGATCAAATGGATATGTAGAGAGGGAAACGTGCACAATAACAATTCAGTCAAGGGTACAGTGGATTGTGCACCGAGGGGAACCCGAAAGATGGTTTCGAACCGGAGCACAGCAATACACGTCCAAATCGGATGGTGGAAAGAAAACAATCTAACAATGGAGTCGATGCCAATGCGCACCATCACCAAAAAGAGTCACCTTACCTTGGGAAAGACATCTTAGAAGAAAAACAACTTGCAAACATCTGGACCAAACACTAACTAGATGGCATGAGTATGCAAAGCATGTGTATCTACAGCACACAGGTCTTGAACATCCTAGATCCGGTACTGCAGTTTCTGAGACCGCTCGAGGAGGAAATCTAATTGGATCTAATTGTGGCACCAGAGACCCTGGAGCCGGGGGTGGAGTGGCCAGCGGCAGAGGCGTTGTTTCTCTGGAGGCCGGTGAAGCTCATGGAGCCAGAGACTGGGCTGGAGTCACCCGAGGAGGAGAGACTTCGTCCTTGAGGTGACACTGTAGCAGGGATTCCATTCTCCTACAGAACTGTGCATAGAGATTTGGAACCTCCGTGAATTAGGATGGCCCAAAACTCACCTTAGTACCCAAAATCCCCTTACCGAGCTAGCTACAGTGTCTCATTGGTCATAACAAACTCCCAATGTTTAGACAAACCAGAACATAATCTTAGAATACCTCAGGTCATGTGGAACACATAGACACTCTTTCGTTATATACTCATTTCAAACCAGAACGTGGAGTAAATGAGGACTCGTGCATATTTGAAAAATGTATTTACTAATGCCGGGTTCTCAAACGCAGAATCTTAGATAATACAAGCAAACATATTTTAACCCCTTCCTTGCTCATGACAAGGTCAGCTCGTCATGCAGTACACTGGAGCTGTGCTTATGACGAGCTGACCTTGTCATGAACAATGGGAATGCTGGAGTAACAGCACCCAGCGGGAATTCCCTTAGCACCCTAGGTGATAAGAAGCAAAGTTATCAGCATAGTTACTAGTCCATAAAATGCAAAAGGTGACAACATGCTAAAATGTTGAAATGAATAGGAGTTAACAACACCTAATTCTCACCCTCCCTAACTAGCATATTATATTATATCTAAGAAGGTCTCTTTGGGCATTAGCAGGGCAGAGGATCACATCATCTTCCACCTGCTCCCTGCATGCGAAGCACCATCAAGTGTGTTTATCTGTTCCTGCGCAAAGCAATATAAAACGCGCCTAAAGCCAGATTTGCCAGCAGCTGCATTTATGTTATGTCTAGGAAAGTGCGAAGATCAGACCTTACAATAACACCGTGTTCACTCATCCTTAAAGGTTTTAGCACTCACTGTACAGACACCGTCTACTAAGCAATGTTATCAGAGCAATAACATATTATTCTCGTATAAACCACAACACTCTTCTAGGCTGAAAGTTAAAGCAACAATTATGTGTCGTGTGCAGAAGCAGTAAAAGGTAAAATGGCGTTTAAACATTTAATAAGCTCATGCTAACTTAACATGGTATATAGGTGAGCAGTAACTATATGACAACACCAGAGAACCGGAGACCCCGACTTCGGTGTTCCATCCGTTAATGAACGACGTCCAGATTGATGGCCCCGCTTCTTTTTATGTTTCAATGACTTTGAGGTATGCAGAATCAGTGACTTGGACCGGGACCTCGACCTCCTTTGACCTCTTTTTTGTTTTTTTAGCTTTGGCCATGAGCAGCTTTGCCTCCCTCTCCTTTAAGGCTTTTGGGTTCATGTGCTTGCATGACGAACATGATCTGGCGAGAGGCACCATAAACAATCTTCTTGGGAGTCAGTAATCGACATCTGACCCCACATTCCCTGCATGGCTTAAAACCGGACTTCCTTTGGGTAGCCATGATCGCTGCTATATTTACACAAAGTACTTGCAACAAAGAAACTCCCAGAAGCCCTGGAAAAACCTTTACGTGTCAACAGCGCGGAAAAAGGGAACAGACGCCAGCAGCATGCCAACGAGTTCTTCTTATAGCTCCGATGACGTCACGCAGGGTCGCGTGCGGAGCCATTCCATTGTGACGTCCTCGTCGACGTGGAGAAGTTTTAGTGGAATGCTGCGCATGGGGTAATTCAAAAGATGATGAATCCACAGGCAGATGTATCCATCAGAAGTTTAAGTTACATGATGGTACAGAGGACGTACGTGGTGGAATTATTTTTTTAGGCCCCTCCATAAAAGCTTTAATGACTGGAATCGGAAATCGTGATGGCTGTTTCCTGTTTTGTAGGTAAGCAGAAATGGCTGCTAAATGTAGTCTTATGGATGTATATGTTAAATTTGTTTTTTGCAGAAGTAGTGAACAACATGTTCGTCTTTTTCTGTTGGTTAAGAAGGGTTTATTTTGTATACAGCGCAATAGTGAACAAATCTTTTACATGGGCTGCATAACACGCTCTTGTTGTGGGCCTTCTAGCTTCATTGAAAATGCCCAAACATTTTGTTGGTAATTGAAAGTATCTGATTTCTTTGGCCTCAAAACCCAGATTGCAAGATTGAGTTGTTGTACATTGGGGTGTCTGAATCCGCCCCAAATGTGTGAGAAGGTCTGGGATGATAGGAAGCTTCTCTTGATGTACTAGGGATAGCTCTAGTAGGGTTCTGCACCATGGTTGTCGTGCCCATGTTGGACCTATCAGTATTATTGTCAATGTTTGTCTGAGTTTCCGGACAACATATGGAATGCGTGGAGAGGTGGAAAAGCAAATGCAAATATCCCTGACCAGTGGATCCTCAGTGCATTGCCCTTGGTTTGTGGGCGTTTGTGTCTGGGGATGTGGCGCTTTGGCCTTTTTTGTGGTGGCGTAGATATTGATTGTTGGAGTTCCCCACCGTTGGAAGTATGTTTGTAGAATTTGAGTGTGAACTTGTGTACTTGTTGCTGTGTTCTACTTAGCAGATCCGCTAGGTAATTGCCTACTCCCGGTAGGTATTGTGCCATGAGGTAAATCTTGTGTTTGATGGCCTTCTTCCATATTGCTTGTGCTATTTGTGATATTTGTAATGAGAGGGTCCCTCCTTGCTTCTGTATGAAATACATCACTGCCATATTGTCTGTGCATAGTACAACAAGCATTGGAATATCATTGGAATATCCACACTAATAGGCCAAGATTATGAATTTTATTGTTCAATGCCTGGCAAGAAAATATGACCATGTTGTTGTGATGCTTGCTACAGTAATTTAAGCTGTACATAACCAACTATTTAGCCTCCAAAGTACTGCAAAGTAGAGCCCTTTTCTAAGCATCAGAAACAAAAACCATTAGAGTGTCCGCTCTTAGTAAAGAATTTCCTGAAGTGCAGAAAAAAATATATATATATTTTAAAAGAGTCAGTTAAAACAAACTAACCGGCTGGGATTTCAAAGTCAAGACCGGGACAATAATCAGTGCAAGAAGTGAGTGTGGAGGTGGGGAGGAGAGCTGGGAGGGGGTGACTAGCAGAGTCATACTTTGTATGCTGAAACAATTGAAGTAGCCTTGCTGAAAAATGTTGTGTCCAGAGACCCTCATAAGATTGATGGTGCTAAGAGCAGTGTATTTCATAGTATTTACAACTTAATATGACGCAAGGCCTGCAAACTTGTTTTACTATCATCAGGCACTCTGGAAGCCCTAAAATGACTCAATCAGGATGGCAAGTACATCCACACTGGAGACGTCTTGGATTTCATGCAGGCACAATTGTACAAAGGCACCAAACCACTGAGAAGCTCTGGAGGAAATAAAACACTGAAGAAAATGATAAATTGCCTAACTGTAATCCTAGATCTCTTGTAGGGAAATCCTCATCAAAGTCATAGGCATTGAATAGTTCCACCTAAGTGCAGGGACTCCAGGGCACTTCTTAAATATTATATGAATATATATATATATATATATATATATATTTAAAGAGAGAGAGAGAAACCTTGTAGGTAGTACTTAACATATGCATGTATAGATAACTGCAGCTTATTGAGAGGGTAAAAAATGGCCAGATTAGATTTGCTTTTCTTTTAAAGCCACATAACTCAATACAATTCATGTTAATAATGAGTATCTTACCATAGGAAGCCTTCCACAAACCTTCTATTGAAAAAGAAAAGGAATACAAGACATTGTTTATCAATAGGCCACATTTAAAAGTGTAAGCATAAAACTTTAAAAACCTCACAGTAGCCCTTGTATCCCATCATGCCCAAAAGGTGATGGTCAGGTCATTTTTATGGAAAGCTAAGGAACCCTGCATACAGAACATGTTGAGAGCTGCAAAGCCTTCCGTCTGGGAGGTGGGTGGGTTGCTTACGACTTTGTGCTTACGACTTTGATGAGGATTCCGCCGAGAAGAGAAGTAGGATTACGGTAAAGGAATGTACCCTTTTCTTCCAGGGGATCCTCATCAATAATCATAAGCATTGTATACAATAGCAAGCCCATCCCACAAAGTGCTGACTTTAAAGTAAAAAACAGCTCCAACATTTAATCAAAAAGATTCCTAAACTAAGCGTGTCCTCTATGTAGCGGCTTTACAAATGTCAGAATCTGGCACATTTCTTAACAGAGCTGCAGTAGCAGCTTTTCCCCAAGTGGAGTGTGCTCTAGGTCTAGCATGTAATTACTTTTTAGCTAGCATAAAAGAAAGTATAATGCAGGAAACAATCCATCCTGAAATAGATTGTGTAGATGAGGATCAACCTGTTCTCACCAGACCATAATTAACAAACAGGTGATCCAATTTTCAGATACTTTTGGACTTGTCCAAGTAGAATTTTAACACTCTCTTAACATACAGTGAATGTAGTGCCCTTTCAGCCGGACATGAGGGGTTAGGGAAGAAAGTAGGCAGAGAGATATTCAGATTGATGTGAAACTCTGAGAAAATCTTCGGGAGAAAACCGGGATAAGTTCTCATAACCACTATATTGGAGTGAAACACAGTATATGGTAACTCTGAACGCAGAGCTTAAATTTCACTTACCCAACAGGCATAAGTGGTAGCCACCAAAACAGCCGTTTTCCATGTGAGATGTTGCAAAGAGTCTTTCTGTATTGATTCAAATGGAGGGTCTATCAATTTGGAAAGGACAATGTTGAGTTCCCATGGAGGAAAGGATTTCGAACTGGGAGAAAACACCTTTTTAGGCCCTTCGAGAAATTCTTTTACAAGTGAGATTCTGAAAAAGGATATTGGTGAGCAAGACTTTCTGTATGTGGTGATGGCTGCCAGGAGTACCCTGATTGAGGAGAATTGCAGCCCTGATTTGGCCTGGTGTAGCAATTATGGGATGACTACATACTTTTGGCATGAAATTAGATTGCGATTATTCTGCATACACCACAAATAAAAGCTCCTCCATTTAAAGGCATAGGATCTTCTAGTGGTAGGTCTACTTGCCTCTCTGAGAATGACAATACATTTTTGGGAAAGTCTTAAAATGTTCATATTGAAGGAATTCAGGAGCCATGCTGTCAAGTTCAGGCATGAGAGGTTGGGACGTTGTGTCTGTCCTCCAAACTTGAACAGGAGAGATCCTGTCGGCAGGGAAGCCACATGTGCCCCCCCCACCTACCCCCAAAGATGTAGAAATTCTGTGAACCACCACTGGTGAGGCCACTCTGGCGCTATGAGTATCATTCTGGTGTGAGAGCAGTATAACTTGAGCATCACTGTTGGAATGAGAGGAGTTGATGAAAATCCGTGGAGAAATTTCCCTGACCAACTGGCTGGGAGAATCTGGATGCCAAGTCTTGGCATTTCTGTTGTTGACGTCCACAAACAAGTCTATTTGAGAATATCCGTAATCGCGAAAGATGTCTTGCCAGAAGTCGTCATTGAGAATCCAGTCGTGCTTTGACTGAGATGGTCTGCCTGCATGTTTTGAGGGCCTTGCATATGGATGGCTGATGCATGGTCGTCGTGTTGGACAAGGATGCATTTAGTTGTGAGTGCTGGAAAGAAATGCTTCAGAGCAAGGTGGACTGTTCTCAGCTTCAGCATATTGATATGGTACGTCTTTTCCCTGTCCGACCATATACCCTGAGTTTGAGGGGAACCCATGAGAGCTCCCCATCCCTGTAAGGAGGCATCAGATCAGTGTTTGACTGGGTGGGTCCTACCATAAGACTGGTCTGCTGAGACCACCATGGGAGAGACTGGTGTGCAGCCTGTGATAATGTCCGCTTGTCCTCCCAGCAGTTGAAGAGTTGATTTCACTGGTTTTCCAAGCACTGCTGCACAGGCTTTATGTGCAACCTGGCATTCAATACTATGAAGATGCAAGAAGCCATTGAGACCAGTAGAGACGCTATCTGACTTACAGTTGGATACTGAACCCGCAGAAGATTGCAACTTTCAGAGTGATAGATTATACTCTTCCCCCAAAGGATATACTCTTGCGGGCAGTGTGTATCCAGTGTGGCCCCCAGGTAGTGAGTGCAGTTTTTAGGTCTCGCTTGTTGGCGAGATATTATGCAGGGGCTTAAATAATGCACCCAAAGGCTTTTCGAGGCGGATTGCCGACGGTGCATGTGTGCGAGCGCGTGCACATAGCACACCATTTGTCATCAGTTGGTGAGCTTCGGCATCAGACTTCAAAGAAATCCGCTCCCCTGCCATCGCCACGCAATGCCGAGAGCTTGTTTTCTTTCCTTGCCCGGGCTCGTCACTCACTTGTATGTGGCTACAAATGAACAGCCCAGCTGGCGCTGTTCACATTTTTTTTTTTTTAGCTGCAAACATCTCCATCCTTCTGCTTTGCGGTCGTTTTTATTAGGTTTAATTGCATGGACTAGATTCCTGGAGTAAACCCGGTCTACGGACAGAGGACTCCTGAGCCGTGGGTGGATCTGGTTTCCCAGGCGACCCTTGGCCGGGTTGTGTGCCTGGCCCTCTCCATCAAGTCTTCATTGGATCTGTTTTGCTAAGGACGGGTCGGGGTGGTTCATTGATATGGGTGATTGTTTTTTTCCTTTTTTTGCAAGTACATTCTTCCAAGATACAGCGATGCGTTAAGTACTTGCATATTGCGGGTACATTTTGTCTTTTTCGTACTTCGTAGCTTCTAATCTACAGCCTTGTGCAGTTGTAAGGACATATAATTTTGGCATTTTGTTCCGTCATTGACCAAGCTTAGCTTCTCTGACATAAACCAGTGCACGCAGAAGAGGTACCCGTTTTTAGCCACGAAGGAGTATCTTATGAATAGTAATGCACTTAAACCAGGGAGTCTGCTGTAATGTTGTGGGAGGGGAGCTGCAGTCTGCCGTGTGAATGGGATACCCTTGGTGTACAATAGGCAGCGAGTGCAGCTCCCTGCTCCAGCTGCAGACAGTGTACGTGTGGGGGGCGGGGCAGGTTGTAGTGAAACACCAGCTTGATGAAAGGAATAGGGTTACAGAGAGGAGTGATCTGCTGTGCCACACACTCTATACTTGAGCTGTCGGTGATCAGCCACTTCCTGCTCTGAGCACAACCACTACCTGTCTGAGCACACCCCCATGCCTGCTATGTGCTCAATAGCATGCCCGATGCACAGCCTGTCTGAGGTCAGACATGCCTGCTAGGGGCGCAATAACACACACTATTCACAGCCTGTCTGAGGTCAGGCATGCCTCGTTCTTGAAAGATACTATCCATTATGGCAAAATGCATGTTGTAATCAGCGCACTGCTCAGAAAATGTTCATTGCATGCATTTAATTCTATGTAACATCCAAGTACAAAGCGTTCAGCAGCTAAATAAGCAATACTGAAGTTTTTTGAAAAAGGAATACATTAAGAGGTGCATACGGATCTATGGCTCTTCTGCGCTTAATGTTGTTTACAGCTATTCCTAAAGCGAACAGTTTGTGAGTGTGCTTTATAAATGATGCATATTTTAGTTCAAAGCTGTTCTACCTACTTATCAAAAAATAGCATAGGACCCTGAATGTAGCTCAAAGAGTGGAGACCGGGCATGCTGCTAATCTAGGTTCAGGCAGATAGAGCACCTGTGAGAGTGGCGCTCACGCTAACCTGCTGTCTGGCCCTGGTCTGGCCAATCCACGGCTGGCGTTTAAGGCCCTTCCAAATTCATCTGTGATTCCTCTGCAATAGCTGCGGTTTGTCACACGTATTCAACCAGTCAGACAGGATCTGTGAACTTCGGAGGCTGGTGCGGAGTGTAACGGTGAGCAAGAGGGGCCTTTCAGCTTTTTCTGCCTTACACCCTACTGAAGTTTGTATATGTGCCCCTTTCCCCCACTGCAGCCTCTCTGTTGTACCTGCCAGCCCTCCGAGCCCCTCCACCCCCAAAGCTCCTGTGTGTAACTGCCTAGCCCAGCCTGTTTAACTCCAAGGCCTGCCACCCTTTTGTTTGTGCTCTGCCTCATCTCATCAGTGCAGCCCCTCTATGAGCTAACTGTAGTGCTCATGTGAGGCAAAAACCTAACCTTGCTTACACCCAGTTTTGCCAGTCAATGTCTTTGTTAGAACAGATTCACAATTGCTTTATTGACCTTCCTACTTTCTCAAATTTGCTTGGAAATGCACCATTTGCCCACTATTTGGTGGTTTGGGCTCGCTCGCATCACCGTGTCCCTAGTTGAAAATTCTCTAAAAGGTGTGTCACCAACATGAAAAGTTTGGAAAGCTGTGAGCTACAGAGACGCAAAAACAGCCACTGCTCCAGATACATGAACGAAAACAATACTAGGGACCAATCCTGGGAGTATCACCTTGGTGTTTCTTTGCTATATTAAGCTGTTTCTGAGTGCTCAAGTATTTTTAAATCAGTGGACATCGGTACCACAAGAGTCTGATGTGCCTAGGATTCAACTCCTACTTGCTCCCAGGGCTTCATATTTACCGTCATATTGCATTTTGGTGACTATATCAGACTGGACACTCCCTCCCTCCCCCAGGTACTATTCAGCCCATTTTTTATCTATGCTCTTGCTCGCACCTTTTACATTAATTCTAAATACTTCCAATGTTGCCGAAAAGGGAGGAAAGGAATAATTTCAAAAAGTGTTTCCCAAGTTCACACAAATTGGCAAATACACAATATCTCCTCTCTCTCTCTCTCTCTCTCTCTCTACACCCCTCTCTCTCTATCGCCCTCACTCTATCTATCGATCTATCGCCCTCACTCTATCTATCGATCTATCGCCCTCACTCTATCTACCTATCGCCCTCACTCTATCTACCTATCGCCCTCACTCTATCTACCTATCGCCCTCACTCTATCTAGCTATCTATCTATTGCCCTCACTCTATCTATCGCCCTCACTCCATCTATCTAGCTAGCTATCTATCGCCCTCACTCCATCTATCTAGCTAGCTATCTATCGCCCTCACTCTATCGATCACCCTCACTCTATCTATCACCCTCGCTCTATCACCCTCACTATCTATCGGCCTCATTTTATCGCCCTCACTCTATCACCCTCAATCTATTGCCCTCACTCTATCTATTGCCCTCACTATCTATCGCGCTCACTCTATCTAGCTATCTATCTATTGCCCTCACTCTATCTATCGTCCTCACTCTATCTATCGCCCTCACTCCATCTATCTAGCTAGCTATCTATTGCCCTCACTCCATCTATCGCCCTCACTCTATCTATCGCCCTCACTCTATCACCCTCACTCTATCTATCGCCCTCATTCTATCTATCTATCACCTTTACTCTATCTATCACCCTCACTCTATCGCCCTCACTATCTATCGGCCTCATTCTATCTCCCTCACTCTATCACCCTCAATCTATCACCCTCACTCTATCGCCTTCACTCTATCTATTGCCCTCACTCTATCTATTGCCCTCACTCTATCTATTGCCCTCACTCTATCTATTGCCCTCACTCTATCTATCGCGCTCACTCTATCTATTGCCCTCACTCTATCTATCGCCCTCACTCTAGCTATCTATCTATCTCCCTCAATCTATTGCCCTCACTCTATCTAGCTCCCTCCCTCTATCTATCTATCTATCTATCTATCGCCCTATCTATCAAACGCACTCTATCTATCGCATCACCACAGCATCCCTCAGGGGCACCACAACATCGCTATGCGCTACCACAGCATCACTGAACACCACAGCATCACTCGTCGCCACCACAACATCACTCAGTGCCACCACAACATCATTCAGTGCCACCACAGCATCAATCTGTGCAACCGTTCAACTGGTTCAAATATGTTCTCTCAATGTTTCAAACTTTATTACAAATGTCACAAAAAGATGTTAATATTTCATTTCTGTTCTTCGATTTTCATCACAATAAAATACACTGAACATAATCCTCACAGAAGTTATTTACAAAAGTTTAAGCTATTACCATTATAAATCAAAATAACTATTATTGAAGTATTAATTAAAAAAAGCCATTGTTATTTGTAATATCAATACATCTAAGTCACGGAAATACAACACACATTGCATTACAAATGCTATAGGTGTCACATTTGCGAAAGTTAAAACTATTGGCATTGTAAATGACAAGGCTATTAATTTAGAACATTTTCAAAACAAACACATGAATACAAAATTTGTCATTTACAATACCAATAGCTCAAACTTTCCTAATGCGAGACCTATTATACTGCAAATGCTTGTTGTACTGGCTAAACTGTAGACTTTTGTAAACTGACCCAAAGACACAGATTTGTGAGTGTCTCTACGCAAATGCGAAAATGCTCCCTAGTTTGAGATGGAGAGGTGCTATTTATCAGCTGGTCGTTGAGGTGAGGATACACAAAGATTCTCTGTATCCATAAGAATGCAGCGACCAAGGACAAACATTTTGAAGTTCGTGGGGCTGATTAGGGGTCGAATGGGAGTACTTTGTACTGATAGTGCCAAGAACCCAGCCTGAAATGTATAAATGCTTTATGTTTTGTGGAGATCTGGATATGGAAATATGCATCTTGAAGGTCTATCGCACACATCTAATGCCCTCATTGCAACTGTAGGTAGATTTGGTGCAGAGCCAGCATTCTGAATGTCACTCGGCGTATGCACTTGTTGAGTACTCTGAGGTCTAGAATGGGCCTGAGTTCTTGATTCATTCCTTTCTTTTATTACTAGAAAGTAACAGGAATGGATTCCCGATTCTGGACTTCCGACTGCAAGAGGTGTAGCTGGTACTGGGAAACTTTTGCTGGTGGAACAGTTGGAGAAGGGAACTTGAAGCGAAGAGAGTAGCCATTCTGTACATTTTCCAAGACCCATCTGTCTTTTGTACTGTACTTCCATTCTTCCCAGTGATTGACAATACTCCCCCCAACCGAGCGGGGAACAGTGAAGGGGGAAGTAACTTACTTGCTTTGCAGAAAGTTTTCCTAGGGCTGCTAGCTGCTGTTGCTGTGCACCCCTTCCTCTGGATGGTCTACGAGGGTTGGAAGTGGAATCTTGCCTTCTGGTGGTGTTGCTGCCAGGGAGGGGTTTGAACCATCTTCTGGAGCTACCTCCGGTCGTAGGGTCTTTAACGCCTGCAGAATTATTTTGTCTTAAGACCTACAGCCTTTAAAGTGTCCAGCTCAGTCTTCCTTCTGGACATCTCTTCAGCCACATGGGAACCAAAAAGGGTGTTACCCGAGAATGGGAGATTCATTATGCGATGTTGTGCCTCAGGCTTTAACCCCACAAGGTGAACACACGATGATCTCTTTGCACAGATACCATGTACATTACCATGCGCCGCCAGATCTGACGCACCGGAACTGTGCTGATGATCTGATTGGTGACCAGGCCACCTTCATTAAGCACCTTCAGGAAATCCTGCCTATTCTCCTTAGGCAGCTTTTCAGTAAACCTGGTCAACAAATGCCAGAGGGATCTGCTGTATCATCCCAGTGGAGCACAAGAACTAGCCACCTTCATAAAAGATGCAAATATTCCACACATCTTTTTCCCCAGTGCATCCATCTGCTTGCTCACTTTGTCCGGTGGGACCAAAGATGAAGAGGAGACAGCAGAAGGAGATTTCCATGTGACTGCTACAATGACCAAGTATGGAGGAGGGCCAGCTCTGAGGAATAATGAATCCTGATCAGGAGGCTTGTACTTCTTCAGGATCCGAGAGGGTGCAGTTCTTAACCTGCTGACGTTAAAAACATCAGCATTGCTAGCTCTAGAAGTTCAGGCTCTAGAGGAAAGAGTGATTGTGAAGCAGTTCTGAGATGTAGGGTTTCAAGAATAACAGAGGAGGATGTCGTTATCGTTGAGATGTCTATATCCAGTTTGGTAGCACCTCTGATCAAGACATTAAATGTTAGGTCATCCACCAGTGATACTCGTCTGAGGCTGTGTCAGAGTGAGTAGGAGAGTAGTCTTTCACTAAACATCTAGGATGTTGTGGACCAACATGTTGTTCTCCATGTGTGCCTGGAGAAAGCCCTGCAAAATCTAGACTTTCTGGACCTTGACCTGGTTCTAGACGTTGTGCAAGATATAGAGTGGTGGCGAACAGGGCTTCTAGAGCTCAGAGGCGATGGTTTTGGACTACTATAACGCGTTCCCCCCTGAGCCGTAGGAGGCAACAAATTTGTACTAGGAGAGAACTTTGGTGGAGGTGTTCTATTGGGAGATGGTATAAGAGGCCTGGAAGGAGAAACATGCCTGAGAATATTCCAAATCAGACGTTGCAGGCACTGGTCTCTTCCTTAAGCTTTCTAGCCACAGTGGCAAAACGTTAACTGGAGATCTGGAACTAGAAGGGTATCAAGTTTGTGATGCTGCAAAGTCCACTGACACATTCTGGACCTCTGGGGAAGTCAGTTGAGGCGACTCCACAACATTGTTGTCGATCAACATTTTATATATCTTGAACGTCATGTGGGGTTTTTCTTTAGGTCTCAACGTTGACAGAGTTTGACGTTGATGACTGCTTTGCGGGAGGCCAATTGCTTCAACAGTATTGCACAAGTTACTACTTGTGTAACAATATATCTGTAAGAGACATTAGTTAGTGATAGATTCCTTACCTTAGAATATCCCCAGGCGTCAGACTGGATCCGGAAAGTTTTGCTTAGCAGAACCCCTGCGCTTCTTCAGTAGGTGGCGTCATGCGGCTCTGCGTCTGTCACTGGCGCAGTCAGCGCTGAGATGACGTCACGGAGGGTACTTAGATGCCACCCATGCACGCTGACATCCGTTCTGTACACAACTTTCTGCACCAGAAACACAGAGCCATGCAAGATACTGACCATTGGTGCATAAAACTAGGGCCCTAAAAGGGGATGAACTTAACCCTAGTAATCAGTTTGCAGAACGGGGAGGATGGGTGGGGCGGTAAGGAATCTATCACTAACTAATGTCTCTTATAGATATATCGTTACACAAGTAGTAACTTGTGCATCTGAAAGAGACACGTTAGTGATAGATTCCTTACCTTAGAATAGATACCCCACCAATACCTACCCCAGTGGTGGGACTGCGAACAAGATTACACCAGAAAGTCACAGAGAACAGAACGGCCAAAGATGTCGTCTCTCCGGACTTGACTGTCAAGGCAGTAATGCTTTGTAAACGTGTGCAGCGAGGCCCACGTAGCTGCCTGACAAATGTCCCGCAAGGGAATGTCGCGTCTCAAGACAGTAGTGGCTGCAGTAGCCCTGGTCGAATGGGCACGCAGTCCCACAGGAGGATCCTACTTAGCCAAGGAGTAACATGCTATGATGCACAGAACGGCCCACCAGGAGATGGTCTGTTTGTGCACGGCCCGACCCTTCCTGGCGCCCACATAGCCAACAAAGAGCTGATCATCCACCCGGAACTGCTGTGTACGCTGCAGATAGAATATGAGTGCACGTTTTGGGTCCAGACGATGGAGCCTCTCTTCTTCCCTGGAAGGATGCGGAGGCGGAAAGAAGGTGGGCAAAGTGATGGTCTGCCCGATGTGGAAGGGCGTAACAACCTTTGGCAAGAAAGAAGGACGGGTCCATAGAACCACCTTGTCCGGATGAATAGAAAGGAAATGAGGTTTGGAAGAAAGAGCCTGGAGCTCACTCACTCTTCTGGCAGAGGTGATACCTACCAGGAAAGCCGTCTTGAGAGTAGGAAGACGTAAGGGTCAGTTATTAAGGGGCTCAAAGGGAGCGCACATCAGAAAAGTCAAGACAAGATTCAAGTCCCACTGAGGCATTATGCAGGGTACGGGTGGAATTGATGCGTAATGCCTTTAAGAAAACGGTTAACAACCGGGGACTTAAAAAAAGAAGGCTGATCTGGAAGCCGCAAAAAGGCGGAGATGGCTGAAAGATAACCTTTGATAGTGCGCAGAGCAGAGACCTGCTAGGCCAAAGAGAAGGAACAGAAGAACCTCAGAAAGAGGGGCAAAAAGGGGATCCACAGCCTTTGTTGTACACCATGCCACAAACTTGTTCCATCTGCAGGCGTACACCGTTTTGGTGGAGGGACGCCTGGCTGCCAGAATGACATCACAGAATTCGGGAGGAAGATCGAAAGGCGTCAACTGTCACTGCTCAATCTCCACGCATGGAGGTGGAGGCTTTACAGGTTTGGGTGGAAGACCGTCCCCTGCTGCTGCGACAGAAGATCCTCCCGAAGAGGCAGACGGATCGGGGGATCGATGCGCATACTAAATAGCTCGGGATACCATACTCTCCGAGCCCAGTCCGGAGTCACAAGAATGACTGGCCCGGTCGTACCTGATCTTCTTCAGCACTCTGGGCAGAAGTGGTATAGGCGGAAAGGCGTACAACAGACTGCAACTCCACTCGCGACGGAAAGCGTCTCCGAGCGAGTGCTGCCTTGGAAATTCCAACGTGCAGAACTGATGACATTGCTCATTCTCTTCTGTGGCGAATAGATCTAACCAAGGCTCTCCCCACTGCAGAAAGAGACCTTGCGCCACGTCCGAGTTCAGACGCCATTCGTGATCCATCATGCACCTGTGGCTGAGTTCGTCCACCCTGGCGTTCAAAGAACCTGCCAGGTGTTGAACCACCAAGGATATGCCTTGATGTTCCAGCCATGTCCAGAGGCGCAGAGCCTCCTGGCAGAATCCAAGACCACACCCCGCCATGTTTGTTGCAATACCACATGGCGGTGGTGTTGTCTGTGAACACCTGCACTACACTTCCCTGGACAGAGGGAAGGAATGCCTTCAGTGCAAGCCGGATCGCCCGCAGCTCCATAAGGTTGATATGGAGCCGGGAGTCTGCCGGAGACCAGAGGCCTCTGATCTCCGCCTCTCACAAGTGGCTCCCCATCGCAGGAGGGACGCGTCCGTCACCACTGTGTGCTCCGGTTGGGGAAGTGAGAGGGATCTGCCACTGACCCAATCACGATTCGTGAGACACCACTGCAACTGTCGTGCAGTACCCTCCGAGATCTGAACATTGTCGGACAGGTTGCCCTGATGTTGTGCCCACTGGAACTTCAGGTCCCACTGCAGAGCCCGCATATGCCACCTGGCATGTGACACCAGCAGGATGCAGGAGGCCATGAGGCCCTGAAGCCGGAGGGTCATCCTGACCGAAACCCGGGATAGAGGCTGAAAGATCGGAATCATAGCCTGAATATCCCAGACTCGCTGCTCAGGAGGATAAACCCGAAACAGCGTCAAATCCAGAACCGCTCCAATGAACTGGAGCTTCTGGGAGGGACACAGGTGCGACTTCAGCACGTTGATGGAGAACCCCAGCAAATGCAGGTAGGCCGTACTCTGGAGGTGGTAAGCGACTGCCTGGGGCAAGCCCGCCTTCAACAACCAGTCGTCGAGGTAGGGGAATACTGACACCCATGACCTGCGCAGAAGAGCCGTGACCACCATCACCTTGGTCAAAACCCAAGGGGCACTGGTAAGGCCAAAGGGGGAGCATGGCAAAAGAAAATGCTCGTGGCCTACCGTGAACCGCAGGTAACGCCAGTGGGCTGGCAGAATGGGAATGTAAAAATAAGCATCCTGCAAGTCCAACGTTCCCATCCAGTCTCCAGGGTCGAGGGCAGCCAGGACCTGAGCCAGGGTGAGCATTTTCAATTTCTCCTTCCGGAGGAAGCGATTGATGTCTCGGAGGTCCATGAGGGGGCGCAGGCCCCCCTTGTCCTTCTTGGGGACCAGAAAGTAGTGGGAATAACAACCACTCCCCACTTCAGGACTGGGAACACACTCTAATCCCCCCTTGGCAGGAGGGCCTTGACTTCCTGGTGGAGAAGAGCCAAATGATCCCCCGACAAGCAGTGGCAGCAAGGGGGCATGGCTGGAGGGGAGAATTGAAAGGAAAGGGAGTAACCCTGCCAGATTATCTGCAGCACCCATTTGTCCGGTGTAATGTCTCGCCAGTGGTGGAGGTGGTGGCGGACCCTGCCATCCACAGGCATGGGGTGCTCCCAGAAGCTCGGATTAGGAAGGCTTAGAGGTGGAAGCAGCGGGGGTAGAGGTAGACTGACACCTACGCTGGTTTCCAGACCCGTCCTTGCGGAAGCCGCGGCCGTGCTGATGCTGGTTCTGCACAGGCTTGCTGGGGGAGCACGCCTGGGTGCCTCTGCCCTGGCCACGAAAGGAACGAAAGCCAGGAGTGGGTGGGATCTTTGTAGAAAGACCCAAGGACTTGGCCGAGACCCGTGAGTCCTTAAAGCTCTCCAATGCATTGTCTGCCTTACCGCCAAAGAGGAGGGAGCCATCAAAGGGCATGTCCATGGAAGTCGAGCGAAAACCCAGTTGAACGCAACCAGCCATGGCGCCGCAACGCCAGTTGTAAAAATTGCCCTGCCCAACGAATCAGCGGTGTCCAAACCTCACCTGATGGCAAACTTAGCTGTTTTCCTTACCCGCAGCAATCGCCTGGACACGGACAGCCTGGACCTCCTCGTAAAACTGAGGCAAGACCTGAGCCACGGATTCCCACACTGGGTAGGAATAACGGCCCAACAAGCAGGTGGTATTAACTGACCGTAGTCCTAAGCTGGAGGAGAACAACCTCTTGCCAAACTGCTCCAGCCATTTAGAGTCTTTATCCGGCTGAGCCATAGGAATAGCACTCTGCAACGTCGAGGTCTGAATGACCTGGCTCTCAGGCGTAGGATGAGTGGTCAGGGAGGCAGGATCACCAGGCGCCGGGCGATGACGCCTGTCGACGTTTTCATCCACTGGCACCCCCTTGGCCGGCAGCAACCAAGTGGCCAATAGAACTTCGGTAAGGGCTTCATTGAAAGGGAGCAGCAGCTCAGACGATGCAGACGCGGTCTGGAGAACCTCTGTAAGGAGGTTGGTCTTGAGGGTCACTGTAGGGAGGTCAAGATTGAGAGCCTTCCCAGCCCGACGGAGCACGGTGTGGGAAGCACCCTCCTCCATAGTAGGTGGAGGAGAGTCAAACCCCGGGTCAGAAGAGACGTCAAGTTCACCAGCGTCCTCCAGGTCGTCATCCCAATCTTGCTCGGAGTCACATTGCCGGGCTAGAGGGTCCTCGGACCCGTCCCAATCATTGTCTGCCTCTGGAGTAGAGGGGACCGGTCGATGCGGCAGAGCCAGAGAAGGGACGAACGGCGTCTGCAACGGCGCCGGCCGGGTCAAAGCCGGAGCTGCATCCCAATTCGGATCCCATGTCGGAATAAAATGGTCCGGGAACCGGGGTAGGGGTGGGACAAACGGTACACAGTGTGGCGCAGGGGGTGGAGCAGAGGGCGGCACTCGGGCCAGAACCGGCAGCGCTGCACCTCGTGGCGCCGGGGCCGGAGCCAGCGGCGCAGGATCCTGTGGCGCCGGTGGCGGAGCCGCCGGGCCAACAGGATCTGGACACGGGGCCCGAAGGTGGGCCGGCGGGAGCCTGCGGTCCATAGCAGCAAGAAACTCTAGCATGTGTTCGGGAGTCGCCAACGGACCCAGGTATAGCGGGTAGGCCGCGGAACTCCCCGGCTCTAGAGGAACCGCAGCCCCTCGTCCGCCTCCGGAGAGCGACGGGGGGACGTCGGAGAGCAAACACGGTTCTTTGACTTCTTTTTATAGCGTCGCTTACTGGAATCCAAAGGCGAAGACTTAGAGCCCGAGGAGCGACGGCTCTGGTCCCATGAGCGGACTCTGGAATGGCCCCGAAACACAGAGCAGCAGTGAGAGGAATGCCGGACCTCCAGCAACTTCCGGCGCCGCTCCCGCAAGGCCTTTGGGCCATGGCTCAGCAGTCTCGACAGTCCCGGGATTTATGATAGGTCTCCAGGCAGTAGAGGCACACATTGTGGGGGTCCGCCACAGATATGTTACGGCGGCACGACCCACAAGACTTAAAGCCGGGCATCCCTACGTGCACCTGGAGAAAAAAAAGAGACAAAAGTCTCAAAAAAGAGTACTCAAAAAGTGACTGAGGTACGTGCTCAATCCGGATCTGCGCTTTCTGGCACGGAAATATAAAGAACTGACGTCAGCGTGCATGGGTGGCGCCTAAGTACCCTCCGTGACGTCATCTCAGCGCTCATGACGCCAGTGACAGTCGCGGAGCCGTAGGACGCCACCTAATGACGCGCAGGAGCAAAACTTTCCGGATCCAGTCTGATGCCTGGGGATATTCTAAGGTAAGGAATCTATCACTAACATGTCTCTTTCAGATCAGTGTCTCGACGTCACACGAGTCTTCAAAGTCTATGGATGTCGTCTAGTTGCAGACTTTAATCTTGACGGCGAAGGCTGTCTCAGGGCCGAGGAGTGTCTCCACATTGGCTAATGGTGCCTTTTCACTAGCGATGACACTCTCGAGGTCAAGCATCAGGTGTGTTTCGACGCCGAGCAAAGAGACCGCCTCCCACATCCTTCAATGTTGAACCAACTGGTATTTTTCTCGAGGTCCTACCTCTCGACGACGACCAGGACCTTATTTTATGGTATTTATTGCAAAATTTTCCTCTGTTGGGTTCTATAGAGAAGAGGAGGGCTTTTAGAGAAATACTGATGTTCCCCAAGGCCTCTTGGGGATAATCCTCCATTCTGGAGTCCGTGAAATCTTCTTTCATGCTACATCTGGATAGCTTCTGGCAAGAGTCAGGAAGGTGGGACTGTGGCAGGAAGACAATGCAGACTGCACGAGGGTCAGTCTAGGCTGCACTCTTCCTACAGGAAGGACACTTCACTAAGAATGAAGGCATTTTTGACAAAAAAGAATAAAACATTTTGTCAAAGAGGTTGTCAGCACAGCAGATATAGGCAACTTACAAGTGAAAAAGGTTTGGAAAGATGTTTGACAATTGTAGTAAAAAAAGGAGAGCTCAGTGCTCCAGGACCCTGATAGGAGATGGAAAGAAAATTGACCTGCGGGGCATGATGAGATGCAGGGGGTACTGTTAAATTCTTAAAAGCACAGTGCAAGTTGTATGCTTACTCTTAAATACAGTCTATTGGTTAATATTGTCTCATATTCCCTTCCCTTTTAAATGAAGGTTTGTGGAAGGCTTCCTACGGTCAGTTTCTCATTATTAACATGAATAGTAGCGAGTTATGTGGTTTTATGAGTAAAGTAAATGTAATCTGGCCATTTCTATCCTCTCCATAGGCTGGCGATATCTATCTAGCTATATATGGATTATGCTACTTACGCAGTAAGCATCTGTTCTTGGCATTTAGAGCTGTAGATTCACATGCTTTGCATACTCCTCCCATCTAGTGTTGGGTCCAGATGTTTGCAAGTTATTTTTCTTCGAAGAAGTCTTTCCATTCACGAGGTAAGGTGACTCCTCCTTTCGGTGATAGTGCGCATGGGCATCGACTCCATTGTTAGATTGCTTTCCCGCAGAGAGGGTGAGAATTGAGTAAGTGAGTGTAGTAAAGAGATGTCCATGTGTAGATAATGCAAGTAATGAGAACAGCAACAACTACAGGTGTCCGGGGAGGAGGGTGGGCACATGTGAATCTACAGCTCTACATGCCAAGAAGAGATGCTTACTTGGTAAGTAACAATCCATTTGAGGCATGTGTGCTGTAGATACACATGCTTTGTATAGACTATATAGTAGTATTCTGCCTAAGCGGTGGCTAACCAGTAGATGTTGCAGTTGTTTGGAAAAGTGTTTTTAGCACTGCCTGTCCTACATTGGCTTGTTGGCATGCTGGTACATCCACACAATAGTGTTTGGTAAATATTGTGGTGGAGACCATGTTGCTGCTTTACAAATGTCAGCTATAGGAATGTTACCTAAATAGGCCATAGGTGCCCCTATATTGCGGGTGTAATGCGCTCTGGGGGTATAGATAAGGAAAATGCTACTTGCCAGTATGCATCTGTTCCTGGCATTTAGGGCTGCAGAACCACACACTGTTGCATTAGATCACCATCTGGTGGTGGGCCCGGATGATTACACTTTGTTGTTGTCTTGGAAGAGTCTTTGTCTGCTGGATGACTCCTCCGTTAGACTGTAGTGCGCATGGGCATCGACTCCATCTTCAGATTGTTTTCGCCATTGGGCAAATGATGGAGTTGTATAAGTACAGATAAAGATGACCATGTGTTGTGTATCTAAATAAGATAATACTGGAACAGATATAGATAGCAGGGGAGTGTGTGTGTGGTTCTGCAGCCCTACATGCCAAGAACAGATGCATACTGGTAAGTAGCATTTTCCGTTCAAGGCATATGGGCTGCAGACCACACACTGTTGCATAGATTGTACAGCAGTTTCTCTCTCAGCGGCGGCCACCCACATCTGTTGCAGTAGTTTGAAATAATGTTTTTAGTACAGCCTGGCCCACACTTGCTTGTTGTTTTGCCTGCACATCTACACAATAGTGTTTTTTAAATGTGTGTGCGGTATAGACCATGTAGCTGCTTTACAGATATCATCTAATGGTATGTTTCCTAAGAATGCCATAGATGCTGCTAACTTACGGGTAGAATGAGCCCTAGGAGGAATGGATAGAGTGCATTTTGCTTTTTGGTAGCAAATTTGAATACACTTAACAATCCATCTAGCAATGCCTGATTTAGAATTAGGATTGCCTTTATGTGGAGGTGAAAAGGACACAAACAGTTGTTTAGTTTTACAAAATGCTTTTGTCCTATGAATGTAGTATAGAAGTGCTCTTTTTACGTCTAGTGTGTGTAGAGCTCTTTCTGCAACCGTTTGCGGTTGTGGAAAAAATACTGGCAAAAATACTGGCAGCTCAATTGATTGGTTGAGATTGAACGGTTAAATGACCTTTGGAAGAAACTTTGGATTTGTTTTGAGAACCATTTTATTATGATGAAGTTATATAAATGGTTCTTGAATTGTTAATGCCTGGATTTCACTCACTCTTCTTAGTGAGGTAACTGCTACTAAAAAGGCAACTTTCCATGCAGGAAACTGTAACTCGCACTTATGCAATGGTTCAAAAAGTGGACCCATAATTCTTGTGAGAACAATATTTACATAATAAATACTGGAGAGGGTGGTATTCTGGGAGGAATTATTTGTTTAAGCCCTTCCATAAACGCTTTGATTGCAGGTACTCTAAACAATGACAAATGTTGTCCGTTTTGGAGATATGCTGCTATAGCAGCAAGATGTAATCTGATTGAGGAATACGCTAAGTTAGATCTTTGTAGATGTAAGAGGTAACCTATGATGTTTTGTATAGAAACATCCAGGAGGTTGACGTTATTTGTGCAATAGACAACAAACCTTTTCCATTTTGCTGCATAACATGCTCTAGAGGTAGGACATCTTGCCTTTTTAATTCATGCAATCAGGAGGTAAATTTAGATATCCAAACTCTAAGACCTCAGGAACCAGATCGCTAGATTGAACTGCATTGGGTCTGGATGCATAATCTCTCCATGGTTCTGTGTCAGTAGATGTGGGGAGAGTTTTAGTTTGTGATGTGGTACTACGGAGAGCTGCAGTAGCGTGGTGTACCACAGTTGCCTCGCCCATGTTGATGCTATGAGAATTAATGTGAGAGAATGTTGCAGTAGCTTGCGTACCACTAATGGAATTAGTGGGAGAGGCGAAAAAGCGTACGCAAATTTGTTCGACCAGTTCATCCATACCGCATTGCCTTTGAATAATGGGTGTGGGTATCTGGCGGCGAAGCTTGGCCATTTGTAGTTGCGGTGTGTGGCAAACAGATCTATCTCTGGTTGTCCCCACCTTTGAAAAAATGGCTGAAGAACTTGAGGATGAAGCTCCCATTTGTGTATCTGTTGTCTGACGACTTAACAATTCTGCCAATAGATTGTGAACTCCTGGCAGATGTTCTGCTAACAGAAACATTTTTTGAGGGATGGTCCATCTCCAAATGCTCTGTGCCAGCCGGGAGAGCTGTAGGGAGTGTGTCCCTCCTTGCTTTTGAATGTAATACATTGCTGTCATATTGTCCGTCCGGACTAGTACAGCTCTGTTTGATAGGTAATGTTGGAACGATTTTAGAGCTCGAAAAATTGCTAGTCACTCCAGATAATTTATGTGGAGTACTTTTTGTTTCATTGTCCACGTACCTTGTACTGTGTGACTTTGTAAATGTGCTCCCCATCCAGTGAGAGAGGAGGCTGTGGTCAATATCATTTGTGGAACAGGTTCTATAAAAGACCGGCCCTTGGAAAGGTTTTTGGTGTTCCACCATTGCAGAGAGCAATGTGTCCGGTCGTCTACCACCACCGGATCTGTTATCTCTTGTTGAGCCTGATTCCACTGACTTGCCAAGCATTCTTGTATGGGGCGCATTTGTAATCTTGCGTATGGTACTATGAAAATGCAAGATGCCATCATTCCTATTAGCTGCATGAACACTCCAGCTTGTAGTGAGTTTTGTGGCTGGAATCTTTTGATGATAGTCTGCATAGCTTGTATGTACGCTATTGCCTTGGAAGTATCTATTGTGGCACCAAGATACTGCTGAGATAGGGACAGTTGTAGATGTGACTTCTTTTGATTCACTGTAAACCCTAACTTGTGCAGCAGGCAGATTGTCTGACTAGTGTGCTGTACACATTGGTTGTATGATTTGGATTTTATTAACCAGTCGTCGAGATATGGGAAGACATGAATTTTGTCCCTTCTTAAGTATGCTTCTTAAGTAACACTAGAGGTGCTGTTGTTACTGTGAAGGGGAGCACCTTGAATCGAGTGCTGACCTTCTAGTACAAACCTTAGGTACTTTCTGTGAGATTGATGAATGGGAATGTGGAAGTACGCGTCCTTGTGGTCTAATGTGGCACGGAAGTCGCCTTTCTCTAGTAACAGTAGAACCTGTTGTAATGTGACCATATGAAAATGGTCTGAATGTATGTATAGGTTTAGGGGTCTTAGATCTAGAATCGGTCTGAGAGACCCGTCCTTTTTGGGTATGAGAAAATAAAGGGAGTAAACCCCCGTGTTCTGATGTTCTTTTGGTACTGGTTCTATTGCGTTCTTTTGCAGTAGTGATTCCACCTCTTGTCTTAGTAGTAAGAGGTGTTCCTGTGACATAGAACGTTGTCTGGGTGGTATTGTTAGAGGAGTGGAAGTGAGTTCCAGGCAATAACCTGACTGAATTATTTGTCTTACCCACCTGTGTGTGGTGATGGAGTTCCAGACAGATAGGAACTGTTGTAATCTTCCCCCGACCGGAGGGAATGGTCTGGGGGGGATGGAAGGGAATTCATTGTTTGGTAGTAGAGGCGTTGCGATTGTTATTGCCTCTGCCTTTATTATTGTTCCCTCCTCTATAATATCCCTTACTGGGCGAGGTTTGGTTGGGCGCTTTGTAAGTAGAGGAGGTGTTGTCAGTTTGGAAACCTTTAAAGGCGCCCCTACATGAGGAGCGACAAAAGAAAAGTCTATGGGCTTGCGTTTGTAAAGCTCCCATTGATTTTGCCGTATCGGTATCTTTTTTCATTTTTTCCAATGCACTGTCTACATTTGGACCGAAAAGATACTGGCTTGTACTTCGGGTTTAAACCCATAGAGATTCGAAGCCATGCATGTCTGTGCAACAGTTCCCTGTATTTACTGCTCTAGATGCTGTGTCTGCAGTGTCTAGTGTGCATCTTATTGAGGTATGTTTTATAACCTTGCCCTCTTGTATAAGGCTAGGGCTGCTGACTTAATCAGCAGCTCTAGCCTTATATTGTACTGGCAAGTGTTGCATGAGTGACTAACTCATAATGAGCCCTGTCATATCTTGCTAACAGAGCTTGAGTGTTAGCAATCCTCCATATATTGGCAGCTTGTGATAGGATGCGTTTCCCTGAAGCATTCAAAAGCTTAGATTCTTTGTCAGGGTGTGGGGCATCCCCTGTTGTCTGTGAGTTGGCACTTTTTCTCGCATTTGACACTACAAGTGAGTCTAGTGGCAACTGTCCCTTAATATATGCTAGATCAGAGGGAGCCGCTTTGTATTTTTTTCTCTAGTCTGGGGTTAATTACCCTGGCTCTGACTGAGTCTTTAAATATTTCTGGTGCGTGTCTTACCACTCCATTAAGTATTGGAAGTGTGGTTGTGGTCTTATGTGATGTTAATAGTGTGTCCATAAGAAAGTCTTCTTCTATTGGATCTGTATGCAAGTCTACTCCATGGAAAGTAGCTGCTCCATGAATGAGCTGTGTGAACCCAATGGTGTCATCTGGTGGAGATGGTCTAGACGGGTATGCCCCGTCTTGTGGTAGATCTGGTGCATTGTAATCTTCCCATGGGCCACCTGATGAACCAGCAATATCATCTGGGTCATTAACATCATCCATTTGATGATAACTCTCTTGTGAGTATGTATGCCCATAATCCTCATCTTGTGGTATAAGGCTGTGTGTGCTAGCTGGTGAATGTACCGGAGAAATATCTGCTAGTATTTCTACTTCTGGTGAAGGAAGTCTTATAGGGGAGGTTTGAACATGCTTCTTTGGAGAAACAGGCGATGGTTTAGGACAGTCCATTTTCCTCTTTTCAGGCACTGTGTACACTTATCCAGTCTTTCAATGAATTTTTAGAGTCTTTTGCCTTACATCAGGTTGGAAAAGCTCTTCTATTGGTAAATCCTTTTTCTGCGCCGATATATCTTGTTTGGGGCCGACAGGTTTAGGCTTCACAGTGTCTATTGGCTTTGAAACGGGTCTTGGTTTCGGGTCCGAAGACCTTTCTTGCCTTTTTTTTTGGATCTGTTGCCTTCTCTTTGGATCTGTGCTTTTTGGATCCAAAGCTTTTGATCCCAAGTGTTTAGACTCATCTGCCTTTGGGGCCGAAGTGTGTTTCGGTATGTACACTGCTTTCGGGTCTGCTTTTTTCGTTACCGGGGTCGTTTTCGTTTCGGTAACCTTAGGAACCTCTTTCGGCACCGAACTTGGTTTTGGTTCGGTAACTTTCGGTATCGATGGATGTTTGGGTGCCGGTGTTGACTTCGGCTTAAGCACTTTCTGCTTTTCGGGACCGACAGACTGACTCGAGCCGAGTCGACTGGAGGCTTTTTAGTACTCTTCACTGCCGAGCCTGAAGGTGGGGCGTCAGAAGGTATCAATCGGTGTGCACCCAGACCCGAAGGTGGGGGTGAAACCGAAGCCTGTCCCGGTATGAGGGGGCGAACAGGGTTGACGCTCTTACTCACGACCTGTTGACCAGCTGGAAGAAGATCATCATCTTCGGATCGATCCTCTGCTCCGGAAGCTGACTCCTCTGCTTCGGAAGCGACGTCTTCTTGCTGTTCTTCGACGTCTACCTCGATCGGCGCCTCATCGATGAGGTCTGGTGTCGACGAGGATGACTGCTCCATAGCTCTTTGATCCCAGATTGTTTTCTTGGACCGGAACGAAGCGCTGGCCTCACAGACTCTACTCGTGTGCTCTGGAGACAAGCACAGGTTGCAAACCTCATGAAGGTCAGTGTGGGGAAACTTGTGTCCACACTGAGGGCACTTCTCGAACGGTGTTCTTTCAATGAGCCAAAGGTCCAATGGCGCAGTTGAAACCAACAGCCCAGACAAGCGCTGGAATCGAGAAGTGGATCCTTTCTTCTACGCGGGCGACCGGAATCAGTGTCGAAGACGATATTGATGTTGTAGATTAATTTATGGATTCGAAAAGAGATCGGTACCGGGACCGAACAATGAACACATCCGAGCCCGATCGCGGAAAAAAACAATTTGAAGATGGAGTTGATGCCCATGCGCACTACAGTCTAAGGGAGGAGTCATCCTGCAGACAAAGACTCTTCCAAGACAACAACAAAGTGTAATCATCCGGGCCCACCACCAGATGGTGATCAAATGCAACAGTGTGTGGTCTGCAGCCCATATGCCTCGAACAGTTCTTTTAGCTATTGCGTAGCAAGTTTCAATGCACTTTCAACAATCCATCTGGAAATGCCAGATTTAGAAATATGATTGCCTTTGTGAAGTGGTGTAAATGAAACAAACAGTTGCTTTGTTTTACAAAAATCTTTTGTTCTTTCGACATAATAAAATAAAGCTCTTTTGACATCAAGTGTTTGTTTGGAACTGTAGCAATAGAGTTTGGATATTGGAAATTCTGGCTGCAATGGGGAAGGCTAGAGCCATATGAGTGTTGAAATTGGCTCCTAGATAGGATTGTATTTGGGAAGACTGAAGGTGAGACTTTTGAATGTTAACTGTAAAACCGAATTGGTGCTGTAGGTGTGGCGTGGTCTGAGTGTTTTGTAAACACTTTTGGTGTGTGCTGGCTTTGATGTGCCAGTCTTGACCAGCCTTGACTTAATATTATCAGCCCTTCAACAGGTCAAATCGGACATCTGAACCCTTCACGACCTTATTGTACTACAATCCAAGTTCACCTGCTTTAAACAGGATCACAACCAGTCTCCCCCACCCAAGATCAATAATCACATCCAACATCTTCCAGCAAACTTCCAAGCTCATGGGTCCCCACGTTGGAGCACAGTCCCACTCCCTAATGCCATCTCCCGCCCTATCGGGAGACTAAACTTGCTATCTGACTCAGATCTAGTGGCCCTCCTACATTCGTACGATCAGCCCCACACCCAGCTGAGCACGGGACTTGTGGTTAGTCCAGTTAGCCCCCTTACAGACTCCCGAATACAATTCATCCCGATCAACACTCATAGAGCCACCAGATTAAATTGGTGTAAATTGTTAAAGAAAAACCTCACCAGAATCCCCATCACTACCGAACCCACCTCAATACTCTCCCAGCCACGGCTAAACTGTATCCTCCTAAACTGCAGGTCCGCCTCTAGACATGCAGCAGATATAGCTAACCTAATTATCACAAACACACCTGACATTATGATCCTAACAGAAACCCGGCTAAAGGAAACCTCTACTCCCATCATAGACATTCTGCTACACCCTAATTAGGACATCACCAGACTAGACAGAACAGACAGGCTAGGCGGTGGGATAGCTTGCATACACCAGATTTGCTTAACAGTGACCAACTCCAATGCCCCGGGTCTATCTTCGTGCGAATATCTATTCTTAACCACATCAATGCTTAGGAGATTCATCGTCAATGCTGAATTTTTTAAAATCCCATTGTTCATGACGAGCTCAGCTCGTCATGAGTGTATGGAGGTGTACATCATGACGAGCTGAGCTCGTCATGAGCGTCCAAGGGGTTAAACATCTCCAACAACAACAAAAAAACATGCTCTTTATACGCCTTCTACCATCCTCCAGGAGATAACCTCACTTTCATAGAACACCTCATGGACATTCTAGCATCAAATGACAACCAACACATGAAGCAAATTTTCTTAGGGGACTTCAGCCTTCACTGGAACGACCACAACAACCCGGGGGTAAACTACCTCAAAGCCTTCCTCACGGACCTCAATCTCAACCAAATATGCAACAGCCCGACACACGACAAAGGTGCAACTCTCAACCTAATTATCTCCAAATTGGACTCCACTCAGCTCGGCACTCCCTTGAGACTGGTCTGACCATCATGTCATTTCATTCCAAGTCTTGGAAACCATTAAACGACTCCCTACTCAACCCTTGAGAACTAAGATCTGGAAGAGAAACCTGAAAAACGTTGGATCTGATATTGCAGCCTTAGCTAACTCAAACCCTCTTAGTCGCCCGGAAGACATAACTGACGTACAGGGGGTGACAAATCACTACTTTCACTCCATAAACAACCTCCTAGGCAAAATTGCCCCATTGCAACTGAAAAGAACCTCCTCAAAAGACTCTAAACCATGGTACGATGGGAGGCTAAATGATGACAGACGCTCTCTTAGAGTAATTAAACGTCGCTGGAGAGCTACACCCTCTACTGACCTCCTAAAACTTCTAAGAAAATCTAGAACCGCATACTTTAGAAAAATCAGTAAACCCAAAATAGATTTCTTCAGGTCTCAACTAGACCTAGCCAAGAACCGCCCCAAAAACTATCGATCTGATCAAAGCCCAAACCAAAAGCCTACCCAATGTCCACATTGACAACCCTCTTTCTTTTCCGAACTGTGATTAATTTGCCTCCTACTTTGCCGCTAAGACAGAATCGATTAAATCAGATTTACTCATGGACCTAATATCCATCTCAGACTCAAAAGACAGCTCATCATTGCCCCTAGCTGTCTCCCCAGCTAATGACCTCCTGTTATTTAAACTAAAAAACAATGCATCCTGGTCCCACTTCAAACATTTACAGTGAAGATACCATACTAAAGACGCTAAATGTGCTGAAACCCTCCAATCACTTCTCGGACCCGCTTTCCGCGAACTACATAAAAGACTTCATTCCTCTCTTACTACCCCTCTGGTCCAAGATCATTGACACATCCCTTCTTCAAGGATCCATTCCAGGAATCCTGAAAACTGAACAGGTCTTGCTTATCCTAAAGAAAACCACAGAAGACCCCACGGACCCTAATAACTATCGCCCGATCTCTAACATCCCTATGTTAGCCAAACTCCTGGAAAAATGAGTCAACATACAACTGAACAGTCACATTGATCATCGATTCAACCTGCTGAACCAATTTCAATCCAGCTTCAGAGCTGTTCACAGAACAGAATCAGCCATGACACATGTATTAGGCGACGCTCTAAAAATCTTAGACCAAAATGAAGCCTGTCTTCTAATCCTACTCGACCTGTCATTTGCTTTTGACACCATCAAACACGAAAACTTGCTGGATCTCCTGAAACACAGAATGGGTTTGTCTGGAAATGTTTTTAACTGCTTCACCTCTTTCCTCCAAAATATATCCCAAAGATTCAAGGTCAACCAACCCCTGTCCCTCCCCGCACCAGTCACACTGGAAGTTCCACAAGGCTCTAGCCTCTCTCCAACTCCGTTCAACATTTTCATGGAAACTCTTACTGATCTTCTCAGCCTCTCCAAGATACACTTCCACATGTATGCGGACGACACCCAAATATACATCAAGATCCACTCCCTGGAGGACATCAAATCACTCCACAACACCCTTCAAAAAACCCAAACTTGGCTGGCCAAAAACCATTTGAAACTTAACGCCCTCAAAATGGAATTCCTTTTAATCGCCCCTCCTAACAAAACTCACTCCATCCTGGACTGGATAAAGCACCTAACAGCTTTCAATGGTCAACCACTCATAGTCGACTCAGCAAAATCTCTTGGGGTAACGCTGGACAATCAACTCAAGATGCAGAAACACATCAGCGCCTCTACAAAAGAAGCCAATTTCCACCTAAAGACCCTGGGAAAACTGAAACCCTATCTGCGAGCCCACGATTTCAAACAAGCTGTGCAAGCTCTAGTTATCCCCCGCGTGGAATATGGAGCAGTAACCTTATTTTCCCAAGATCCTCGACAGCCCCGCTAAGAGCCACGATCAACTCAGCGGCGAGACTCATCTCTGGCTCTAAGAGAAACACTCATATATCCCCAGACTTGAGTTTGAAGCCAGAATTCCGTTAAAAATCGCATGTATGACGCACAAGGCCCTTCACCCCAAAGCCCCATAATACCTAGCTCAGAAACAGGTGCTCTCAGCGGGCAGCAGTTCTTCCAGGAGTGCCAAGACTCTTCTTCTACAACCTCAACGATTTACCAAGAAAAAAACGTATAACCGGTCCTTTTCTGGTATGGCTCCTAGGATATGGAACGCCTTGCCCAGTGAAACACAAATGAACCCTTCCTCCACCTCCTTCAAAAGAAAAGTGAAAGCTATCCTCATGGCTAAATTCACGTGAACTATTTGTCTATTCAATCTACTGTATTACTTGATGTGTCTTGTGCTCATATTCGTCCTGCTGTTTATATTGTTTGCGCCAACTTAGCACTGTATTCTCTACATTTAGTACTATTATAACCTACTCACCTTATTCGTGGTAGACTATATCCCACCGTCTACTTTGACTTGTAAAGCGCTCTGATACTCGCAAGAGTCTTGTTCGCGCTATATAAAACCTTCAAAATAAATAAATAAATACGTAAGGGAAGACATGAATTTGTTGTTTTCTGAGATGAGCTGCTACCACTGCTAGGTATTTTGGAAATACTCTGGGAGCGGTAGTTATTCCGAATGAAAGTACTCACAAAACAGATGAGCTGGATGAATGGGAATTTGAAAGTATGCGTCTTTTAAGTCTAGTGTGGACAAAGAAATCGCCCTGCTGTAGGAGAGGAAGAACCCGTTGAAGCGTTACCCTATGGAAAAGTTCTGACAGTATGTACTGGTTTAACTCTCTGAGATCCAAAATTGGTCACAAGGAACTGTCCTTTTGGGGAATTAGAAAATAAAGAGAGTAAACCCCTGAACCTTGGTAGTGAAACTGAACAGGTTCTACGGCTCCCTTTTGTAAAAGACATTGCACCTCTTGTTGGAGTAACTGCAAATGGCCTGAGAACAGTTTGTGAATGTGAGGTGGAATGTTTTGCGGATTGGAGGGGCGCTCCAGGCAATAACCATATTGGATAAGGTCGAACACCCATTTTTCTGTTGTTATAGATTGCCACATGGGGAGAAATCGTTGACGTCTTCGCCCGACAGGTATTAAGTGATTTTGGGGGTGTAGGCAAGTCACTGATAATTAGGGGAAGGGGTGTTACGTGGTGTGGCGCCTTTACCCCTACCTTTAGAATTGTTTCCTCTATATCCTCCTCTATAGAGACCTCCAGAGGGTAAGGATTGGTTGTTGCCTTTGTAAGAGGAAGTATTTGGGCCTCAGGATGTTGTTTTGGACCTCGCTCTGTAAAATGAGCGGCAAAAGGAGCCTCTATTGGATGGGGACTGAAGCGCTCCTATGGATTTTGTCACTTTGGTGTCCTTTTTCATCTTTTCTAAGGATTGGTCGACTACAGGACGAAACAGGTTTTCCTTGTCAAAGGGGGTGTTCAAAATGGACTGTTGAACTTCAGGCTTAAATCCAGAGACCCTAAGCCATGCATGCCTTCTAAGGGGAATGCTGGTATTGATCTCCCTTGCTGCGGTGTCGGCCGAGTCTAAAGCACATCTGATTGAGGAATTAGAGATGCATTTTCCATTTTCAACTAACTGCTGTGCCTTAGTTTTGTGTTCGTCTCGGAGATATTGGATCAGTTGCTCCATCTCATCCCAGTGTGCCCTGTTCTACCTAGCTAGTAGGCCCTTGTGTTTGCGATGCACCAGCGGTTAGCAGCTTGAACAGCCACTCGTTGTCCAGAGGCATCTATAAGTTTCGATTCTTCATCTGGGAGAGGTGAATCCCCAGAGGTTTGCGAGTTAGCTCTTTTTTGAGCATTGGACACTACTAGGGAGTCAAGAGGTAATTTTATCTTAAGCATAGGATCTGTATTTGACTTGACCGGTGTATGGTTTCAAGTGTTTCAAATAAAAATTCCTCTACTAATGTTTCTTTATGAGATGGCACCCCATGATACTCGGCTGCTCTAGCAAGGAGCTGTTGATAAGCCATCTGGTGGTGATGGCTTTGCAGGGTAAAGGTCTTGCTCATTGTCTACTGGCGGATCAATGGAATAATTATTCCATGGGTCTGCAGGCAAATTAGTATAATTACCATGATCCACATCTGGATCTGTATGTGGAGATCCCCGAGGTGTCACGTGAAATGGATCTTCAATTATTAACTGTGGAGAAGATGGTGGAGAGGATTGTGGGGCAGGATAAACAGGGCTGGTAACCATGTCCTCCTTCTTTAAGGGAATCTTATCAGAAGTGTCCTCTCCAGGATGCTTATGTTTTGCTGGAGTTTTAGCCAAAATATGTCCAGAATCAGGATTAATATACATTTTCTTCTGTTTGGGATCCAATTTTGCCTTACAAAATGTCTAAAATTGGTTCTGGAGGCTCCGAAACACTGTCCTTCTATTTCAGCATCAAAATCGATTTGTCTTTGGTAATGGAATGTTTTGGCGTGTTTGTGTTTGGAAGCAGAGGGTTTTGGCTCTGAACCAGATTTGTCCTTTGAGCCTGATGATTTCGGATCTGAAGGTTATTTCCTGTCCAGAGCTGGAAGGCTGGATGTGTTTGTTTCGGTGCCGAGCTGAGAGGCGGGGTGTCAGAAACATTGTCTAAATACCGACCTTGGCCAGAAGGCAGAGATTGTGCCGTAGCCTTAAGAATTTGGAAGAGGATTTAGGGGGCAAGGGTTCTTCGGTTCTCACTGCACCCTGTCCTGGAGGCACATACTCTGACTCCAGATCGAGCTCGGAATAGGATTCTGGAACGGAGAGGGCCTCTTCTGCGGTGGATGCTTTGATCTCATCTTGGTCGGATTCTTCCACGAAGAAATCCGCAGTGTGTTGGATCCTTTGGCGTTGCATCTCTCGTCGTCAATGTCGAGCCTGACGATCGCGTAGAGCCTTCTTTGACCTAAACGACTTACAAGATTCAGTCTTCCTCCTTGTGCTCCGGAGAGAGGAACAAGTTACAAACTTGATGTAGGTTGGTGAGAGGATATTTGGCGTGGCACCGAGGACAAAATTGGAATTGAGTCCGTCCAGCAGCAAAATGCTGAACCGACGTGACTAGGCACGACGTCCACCTACGAGGTTTTTGAATGAAAATTGAGAGTTTGTCAAGTGATGTGATAAGCGGGAAATAGGGACACTTGTATGGAAACAATACCGTTAAGGGTAGAGTGGATTGCGCACAGATGGGAACCCAAAAAATGGTTTTAGAACCGGAGTGCAGCAATACACGTCCAAGGCCGATGGCGGAATAAAACAATCTAAACATGGAGTCAATGTCAATGTGCACTATCACCGAAAGGAGGAGTCACCTTACCTTGTGACTGGAAGCACTTCTTCAAAGAAAAACAACTTGCAAACATCCGGACATAACACTAGATGGTATGAGTATGCAAAGCATTTGTATCTACAGCACATATGCCTTGAACATATATAGATACATTTTAAGAAGTGCTCTGGGGTCTCCGCTTTTGGGTGAGACTTTTCAATACTTATGACTGTTGATGAGGATCTCCTGGAAGAGAAGTATAGCTGTTCACTTAGGTGCCAAGAAGTCCCTGCACCTACGTATGGAGGGTAAAAAAGGTCAGCCCTCCAACAGGCATGCAAATCATGGGAAAGTTCACACAAGTTTGTAAAACTGAACAACAGTAGCACAGGATATCCTGCATATTATTGCGGATCCTAAAACATACAGCGCAAGCACTCATACCTTACAACTGCTTGTAAAACCTTTCAGCTGGCCATGAACCCTAAAGTATCTCAGAAGTGGCTTGGTTACAAGTCAAACAGAACAGGATAACACCACTGCATTTACCGGAGAGAAACTAAACTTTATTTTTGTACTTTTTATCAGTTCTTTGTGTGCTTGGCGATAGACAATATATTTTCTTCTGCTAGAAAAAGTTTATAATTTTCAAGAATATATAAGACAATATCGGGTTAAATTATAAAACAAATACATTTTGACAGATGCAGATGTAAAACACCCTATTTGCCCAACATCTACAAATTTAGTTCTGGTGATCATTAGTGAAACATCTAGGGCAGGAGAAAAGGAAAAAGGCAACCTGTAAATTATCTGAAGAGGGACAAAAAGTTGCAAATCCCACATTTCCAGATTTTAGTATACAACTAAAACTAAAATAAGCAAAATAAAAAAATTGACATTTGTACAAATGCTGCAAGTGCAGAGATCTAGCACAGCTCTGGCAGTGCTGTTATCCACAGCTCAAAGACAGCCTAGCAGGATCTTTTGCAGCTCAGGTAAGGGCATTTTCCACAGCTCTAAGCACAGCCTATCTGAATCTTACACATCTCAGACGGTGGCATTATCCACATCTCCAAGTACAGCCTCAAAAGATCTTGTGCAGCTCAGGTGGTGGCAACATCCAGATACCTAGAAGGTGTAAAAAGAATGGTGTTTGTCCTACAGTCTTGTTACTATAGGTTCTGGGAAGGAGAGAGACTGCAGAGAGTCACCGTGGCATTCCACTGAGCTTGCAGCTCATCCCTGCTGGATGCTCCATACTACAGCCTTCCTGTGCCACAGCCTTAGACAAAAAGCAGCAACATCCTCTTGCAGCAAAATCGGTACCGTTGCAAAAGAACTGTTTTCAGAATATAAGTGGGGGCATGATACCATGCTCCCACTTTCCAAAATATTACATAACTATTAGTTTAGTACAATATACCACAGAAAAGTTATGTAACTGTTTATGTATATATACACGTACGTGTATGTATATATACATACATACATATGTACATACATACAAACAGATCTATACATATATGCACACGCAGACACACCCAAAGAGGTTACTGGTCAGTACCCAAGACGTTTATTGCTACATTGTTAGCAATGAAATGGTTTCTCTCCTTAATCTGCTAAGGGGCGCATAAAATAAACAGAAAAATGACTCATGCCCTATGAAAAACAGAGGCATTTTTGCTTTTACAGTCTATTTTGGGATTATGTATAAAAACAAGTTCGAAATATACACGAAAATGGAATGAACTGTCAGGAACTGAATGGTTACCCATATCTCCAGGAACAGAGGAGAGGACACTTGAAAACCAAAAGACAGACCAGCCCTATAGCGATGGCATACACATGCAGAAGGGAGACAAATGAATAGCATTAAAAACATCTGGGGACAAGTATGAAAATAAAATGTCGTCAGTGGCATCTTTGACGTCTTACAGGCATGTTCATTTGCACGCTCACCACAAGGATGTTTTGCATGAGAAGTTGAACCACCATCCCCCCAATATCCAATCATCCACAGGTTTACATTCCAAGCAGGAGGAGGGTGCTGAACAGGAACATCTAACAAAGTTTTAACAGTGCATGTTTATCCATCTGATGGGGAGACAGTCCAAAGTGCTGCAGATCCCAGAGTCTTCTTGGGGGTGCAAGGCACCAGCACCACGTCAAGTCACCCAGGAATAGCAGGGACCATGCGAAATTCAAAGCATCGTTCATCTCACCAGAGTACAAACCGTATCCCTGCTCTGTGCACCACACAGGCGCTTCTGCTGACTGGGGATATGTACGCAGGCCAGATCTTGCAAGACTTTCTACATCAATCCGCTGAGATGTTGGATGGGCGCCTCCCATGAATCTTTGCACATAGCCAACTAGACGTTCTACAACTGTCTCAGTTAGCATACTTTATTTTTTGGAGACGCAGAGCTAATTCTCTGATACAATGTTCCTTATTACACATACCCTGACAAGTGGCTTACCACATCCCAAACCTTAGGGTGAGAGACCTTGGCCTATACTGAAAGCCTGAATAGAACTTAAGTGGCCACAGAATGTACAATACAATTAAATAACAAGTATAGCCTCAGAGAAGCCTGTAAAAGCAAGAACTGCTCAATCTGATTACTTACCGCTCAAACCCTCCTGTTTCTATAGAAATCTTTATTTTCTGTACACACAATATATTGTGGCAAAGCACTACCACAGGAATGATAAAGTGATTGCAATACAGGTCCATGCAGCAGTAGTTCTCTACTCTTCCCAAGTTCCAATTGGTTAAAATGAATATTAAAAAAAAAAAACCTTGCAACCTTTCCATGTCGAGCTGACCACGTTCAGTTTTGATCTGCACTACGGCTGGTTGAGGAATACAAGATCTGATTATCCTTGTGCCGAGGGGCATAGCGTGGTCAAACTGGACGCAAGCCACGAGCCACACTTGAAGCCGTAGCCTATGGCCAACATCGTGCTCTCAGACCGCAATGGTGCTGCTCCTCTTCATCGGATTCCCAGAGGGTCGGCTTGCAGAGGGGGCTGCACAAGCTGAGGTTGAAGTGGCGGTGGCAGGTGGAGAGGCACCAGTGGCTCCACCAGTTGGCCGGTGCTGGGAAGAGATGTTGAGGAGGCTGGAGAGTTCGAGGCCTCCACAATCTCTCCATTGTAGAAGAAAAACTGGCACTGGCGAATGAAGGTCTCGATCACAGACTGGTGAAGCTTAGTGGCAGAAATGATCTCTCGGTTTTCAAAATCTGGCCTCATTAGCGTTGGCCAGAAACAGATGGACAAGTTATCGGCAGTCATGAGGTTGGTCTTACTTTTCTGGCTGACCCTAAAAATGAAAAGATAAAAAAAATCAGACACCTGACGGATGAAAGCGAATACAAATGTTATGATCATTCCTCATGAGACCAACAGATAAGCGCAGTTACACTCAGACAGAATCATCTGAATCTCTACCGGAAACACTCATTTTGTCAAGATCTGAACATTGTTACCATTCCCACTGTTACTAGGAACATTTTCAGCCATGTCAATGCTTTTAATATTAACCCTCTGGTGCAGAACTATCGAATTCCCAGATTGTGATAACTCAACAGAAGCCACCTACCCAGCCAGGTTCCCAGCCAATTTCCCACGGTAACAATTTTCCAGTTTCTAGAGTAGGCCAGTTAGAACTCCTTCAATAGCAGTGCCTGGCACCAGTGACGTAATACGAGTACGATGCGACTCTATGGCCACAAACATTAGAGAATCAGTTTTACTCCTTCCCTAACACAATCTAACCTCGACACCCCAAGTCAAGAGCTACTGTGCCAGTATGCGCAACAACTACAAATGTAGTCCACCACAAATGCAAATATGGGCTGTGGTGGAGTGAGGCATTACATGTGCATTGTTTCTTCTGGTTTTCAGATCAGCACTGTAGCGTATATAGTGAATGTGTGCAAAGAAGTCCATGTAGAAACATTACACAGATCTTGGGGTGAGGGTTAAGCACCAGCAGATGAGTTCACTTTGCTAGCCTGGGCCTCGAGTTAGTTTGACATCTCACAGCAGTATCAGATGTAAAATGGCCTCTCCAGATGAATTCGTAATTTGTTGCTTTTTCTTTAGACTCAAATTACATTTTTGAAAGTATTTGTGGGACCCTGTGTTGCCAAATGGTTTAGTTCCCTCTACATAGTAACACAAAGTTGTTTATCAAGCACCCGGCTTAAGGCGCTGCATTTCTATAATGTTTGAATGACATACGAGCACAGACAAGAGTAAATAGGTGAAGATACAAATAGTAAATCAGTTTTTCTAAGAAGGGGAGGATGGGGTTCCCACCAGTACTTACTTTGGAAACCAGTTGTGAGGAGGGGATGGATAAAAGCAGTTAATAAGAATATCCGAAACCAGAGTAGAAAAGCTAGAATTAGGACCACACTGGGTTGGATCAACAGAAGACAAAATATTATGCAGTTCTATATTCTGAAAATAGAAAATACTGATGGCTCTGCAATGACAATTTCAGACACGGACAATACTGTAACCTAAGCGTGACCCACACACCCCCAGCAGAACTCTAAGACATGCTTCATCCCAGCACGACTTCAACCTCCGCAAACATGACTCTGTCTTGAGGAGAGTGTCTTTAATTACACCCTTCACTTTCAGAACAGTCAACTTCAGCCTTGTTCCAGGACCACATCCCTACAAAGCGGAGGAGATGGTAGACGCCTGCACACAGAAGGACAATCCTGGTGGTGACAAGGTTTTCTGAAATATTTGCTGTGGACCGCAACTCAAAAGTCAGTAATGGGATTAGGAGGATTTCACCAGGCCAGCATTCTGCACATCATGTACTTCGGATGCACACACAAGGTACCTAGGATCCCGGATCAAGCTGGTCCCTAATGAAGTGTGGCCTAGCCTTTGCCAGACGCGGGTCCCATGATCACTGTGCCATTGGATCCTCAGAGATGAGGCGTCCGAAAGACACCTCGGAGTCCAGCTAACGACATCCTTCGGGAGATCCAACACTGTACCACAGCTGAAGTTATTCAATGTAGCTTACCAATCCAGCCTCGGTTTTATCCCCACTCTTCCAAGACTTCTTTTGCTGCCCATCACCATGTACATTCCTGGCTACTCCCTTTCCATCACACACACAACACACATGCCCGTAACAAACTCCAGCTGTGAGGTATCTCCTCCAGATTCAGGCCCTTCAGAGCCCCTCATGGGTGTGACCTCAGTGGTAATATAAGAGCTCCCACTCAGTCAGTCAGTCAAATTTCTTTATTCGATAACTTAATATCATAAAAGACATGGTACAATCAGGAAAATAAGAAAGCAATTGATTACACAATAAAAATCTAAAAATGAGAAAATTCATGGTGTACATATTTTTACACATACATAAATATAGTCTTAAAAACATTCTAAAAACTACAATGAATGTATACTCTACAATAAGACCACAATGTAAAAATACGTCCTAATCGGGGCCACTTAAGGTCAGTGGTGGCATAATGCTCTTGATCCTGATTCGGATAGCAGCAACTAGTAAACTAGCGATGTAAAACATTATTCGGGGTGAATTAAGTTGTTGTAAATACAGAAGGGCTGGCCTAACCTGTGTGAATCCCGCCTCCCTCAAAATTGGGAACAAAAATTTATTTCTACAGTCATGGTATTGATTGTAAAACAAAGAAGTGTAGGGTGTCCTGGGTCGAAAAGTTGTCACATTTCGAATATGCTACTTACCAGTTGTAGGAGAGTAGGGTCTGCAATCCTATGATCCCCCCAGATTTTTGCTTTTTGCTTCACTGGTTTACGACTTTCCCTGGCTGTGGGCCTGCTAATCAGACCCACAGCCTAGCTGTTCTCTCTCTAAATTGACACGTGTACCTTAGGTGCATTTACCAATTGGTACTGGGCCACCTTATCAGTCCCTGTATCCAGGGCATAGGTGTACCCAGGGCCTACCAGGGGCTGCATCATGTATTATGCCACCCCTGGCTGGCCATCTAAATCTGAAACAACTGGCTGCACGACAGCTGGGGCAAGGTGGTGTAATCACCCTCCCTATATCTAAACCTAAAATTGACACATGTATTCCTATCAGTCACTCCTATGGCAGGCCTTATCAATCCTGAAGGCAGAGTGCTTGGAATTATGTGAGATGGTGCTCTGTCATGAGCTGAGCCTGCTTGCAGCTTGCGGAACCAAGTCCTAATAGCTGTTCCATGATAACGCGTACCATATACTCTTAAGTGCCTTATAATCCTCACGGTTATTTGCCAACTTTGGTATCGCTTTATCAAAACATGTCGAGTAAGGTGTCATACGAATTGGAATACTAACCCCTCGCCAATTCTGGCGACGGGGTTAGCATTCCACCCTTCTAGAGGGACACGACATGTATGTAACTGTGAACCCTGGTTAAAGTTAACTCAAGCCTCAGCATCACAAAATGGATGCTGCCACCACAGACACAAGTCTGACCTCCTGCTGCTGGGAGTCCTTCCAGCGAGGAGAGCTTGGAAAAAGGGTTTCCTGTCAGGGGCGGTGCTAGCACCATCCCAGACAGGGTTTTGTGTATCCGAGGTAGGCAGGGCTGAGAGGAAGGTGACTGCCAGTGGCACCCCGGTGTCACTGTGCATATGCCGGCTCAAACCAGTTCCAGGGGCACACCAGCCCCTGAGCTGGGGAGAGACTGGACAAAGGAGAGGGGTGTAACCACCCCCCACCTGGTCCCACCCATGGGCAGGACCTAGTCGTGGCCCAGCCCCTTTTCTTAGGATAAAGGTAGGAGCAGGCCCCCTTCCCAAATTAGATAATTCTGAATCTTGACGACTTTCCACGAAAGAACTCTTGAACCTTTCTGAAGACTCTCCCTTGTGGCTAAGGAGTAGCCACCCTGCACCAGCAGGCACCATCTAAGCGCATGCGGTTTGCTGCAAGTCCATCCTCCGGATCAAGACTGCCCAGCTCGACGAGACCCGGATTCCCTGCCATCTCTGACCTCTACCTACATCATCAGCCCAGCTGAGATTCGTGGGTGTGACGAGACCCGAGGGACCGGCCATCTTCAAGACCTGCACGACGCTTATCCAGCACGACTGCCGAGGGATCCTCGAGTGAGTGCTTTGAGGTTTGAGAACCCTAACCCTGAGCAGCTCCAGCACCGAAGTCCAGCCTCCCAGCATCCACGAGATCTGCGTGGGGCCCTTCTGCTCTTTGCTGCTCACCGCGTTGTCCGGCCACTTGCCTGCTGGCTTGTAGCCCTCCTGACGACGAACCACGACACTTCCATCGCTGGTCTGGTTGCTCCAGACTGGCCCTAGCTCCCCTCCAAAAGAGGAACACCCCGGACCCTCCTGGTCCACTCCAGACGCCATTTTGAGACCACCGCGTGGGCTTGCCTTTGCCAAGGTTTGTTGCCCCAATCATGGGTCCAGCATCGCCGACAGCAGACACCTTCGTGGGACAGCTCGCACCTCCATCCTGGTCGCCGACAACGCCTCCTGGTCCGAGAGACTGCAGAGCCCAGCGTCGCCCACTTACCTGGTCGAGGTGACTTCATCCGGTGCCATCCTGGTGCCCACCTAATCACTGGCTAGTAATTAAGAACTGAGTCCCCTCTGCTTTCAGGTCGTCTCCATCACTTATCCAGGCTTGGATCACATCGAACTTCATCACTGGTCGCCTGCCAGCAACTTCTTCTTTCAGGCTCCATAGACTGTAACGAGGATTCCCGATGTCTTTTGAACCCTATGCAGCCGCGGCCCCTGGGCTAGGTAACCTGAGCATTTCGGTGCTCCAACGTAGGTTCACTATCTAAGTGTCCAGATCCTTTTTCGTTTTCAGCCTAACTAGTCGGATTCGTCCGATAACTGTAACTTTACGAAATCTAGCATCCATAGACTTTGACCCGCATCCCGCGTGAGAGTGCACACTCTGCACCCGATCTCCCTAGGCCTCCTGCTCCTAACCTGAAGGTTCAGTAGTGTAGTCCTAGCGATCCTGAAGCCTCTGGATCTTGTTACTTACCTGCTAGTATTTCGCATTCCACTTTTGTAGTATATGGTTTTTCGTGCCCCTCGGGCATTTGTGTAAATTGTGCAACTTAAAGTATTTTCTTAAGAGTTTTGTTATGTGCTAAGCTCCCTGACTCATAAAGAGTTCAGGGTAGACTTGTTATAAATAAATATCCTTTTATTTTGAATGAAATAATGAATGAAATATTATTTATAACGCGCAGCTATGCCCAGTGGGCGTCAAGGCGCCTAAACCAAAATATAAAGCTGTTAGCAGACAGAAACAGAAATTTTCATAACAACTTGTGTGGTGTCCTTTCACTTGGTGTTCAAGGGGTATATGTGATGGTATAACAGCTGGCTTAACACGCCCTCTAGAGTTTAGCCTAAAGACTGCTCTTGTCCATGCTACTAGGATAGCTGGTCTATAAGGTTGACTTACAACCAATCATCAATAAGGGTCGTTTGGAATGATACATAGTGATCACTAGAATAGTGAGGACTGCATATCAGGCCAACTTCTCACACCAGTATGCATCTGTTCTTGGCATGTAGGGCTGCTGACATTCATATCTGTGCATAGATCGCCGCCTAGTGTTGGGTCCGGATGATCACACATTGTTGTCCTGGAAGAGTCTTCGAAGTATCACGAGATAGGTGGCTCCTCCCCTGGACTACAGTGCGCATGGGCATCGACTCCATCCTCAGATTGTTTTTAGCCATTGTGGCAAAGATGGAGTGAAACTATGTGAATGATGACCATGCTAGAAGTATGTGTGAATGCTGCAGCCGCTACATGCGCCGGGGAGGAGGGCGGGCGATATGAATGTCAGCAGCCCTACATGCCAAGAACAGATGCATACTGGTAAGTACCATATTCGGTTCGAGGCATGTGGGCTGCTGAATTCATATCTGTGCATAGAATACATAGCAGTCCCTCCATTAACGGTGGCCGCCTGTGCCAGCTGCAGCAGTTTGGAAAAGTGTTTTTAGAACAGCCTGCCCTACAGCTGCCTGCTGTTTGGAGTGCACATCAACACAGTAGTGTTTTGTAAATGTGTGTGTAGTAGACCATGTGGCTGCTCTACATATGTCTTCCAAAGGAATATTTCCAAGGAAAGCCATGGAGGCCCCCAACTTCCGGGTGGAGTGGGCCCGCGGTGGAATGGTGAGAGTGCGCTTGGCTTTCTGATAGCAGATCTGAATACATTTAACGATCCACCTGCCTATACTAGCCTTGGAAATGGGGTTGCGCTTGTGTTGTGGCGAAAAGGCAACAAATAGTTGTTTAGTCTTCCGAAAATCTTTGGTCCTATCAATGTAGTACATTAAGGCCCTCTTGACGTCAAGTGTGTGGAGCATCCTCTCCGCAACTGACTCTGGATTTTGGAAGAACACAGGTAGTTCTATAGTCTGTGTGATATGGAACTGAGAAACCACCTTAGGAAGGAACTTAGGGTTAGTGCGAAGCACCACCCTGTTGGAATGAATTTAAATAAATGGCTCTTGGATAGTTAGTGCCTGGAGTTCACTAACTCGTCGTAGCGACGTAATCGCTATAAGGAAAGCCACTTTCCATGTCAAGAACTGAATCTCGCATGAATGCAGTGGTTCGAAAGGGGGACCCATCAGCCTGGGGAGGACCACATTTAGGTTCCACTCGGGAGCTGGTGTTGTCCGCGGAGGAATGACTCGTTTGAGTCCTTCCAGAAAGGCTTTAATGGCAGGCACTCTGAAAAGTGAGAGGGGCTGTCTGTTTTGGAGATAAGCAGCCATTGCGGATAGATGTATACGAATGGAAGCATAGGCCAGATTACATTTGTACAGATGTAAGAGATAACAAATGATGTTCTGAATAGATGCATCCAGCGGGTTAATGTTGTGGTCTGCACAATAAATGACAAACCGCTTCCATTTTGCCGCATAGCATGCTCTGGTGGTGGGCTTTCTTGCCTCCCTGATTATGTCCATACAGCCAGGAGGTAAGTTGAGGTAGCCAAACTCTAAGATCTCAGGAGCCAGATCGCCAGGTTGAGCTGTTGCGGATCTGGATGCTGAATGTCGCCATGGCTCTGCGTCAAAAGCTTGGGAGCTTGGGAGCCTTTGATGCGGTACCATGGACAGTTCCAGAAACGTGGTGTACCATGGTTGGCGAGCCCACGTCGGAGCAACCAGGATGAGAGTCATCGAGTGCTGCTTCAGCTTGTGTGCCAACAGCGGTATTAGAGGTGCTGGGGGAAAAGCGTACGCAAATTTGCCTGACCAGTTCATCCATATCGCATTGCCCTGCGACTGTGGGTGTGGGAACCTGGTGGCAAAGCTTGGGCATTTGGCGTTTTCCTTTGTGTGCTGTTGTGTCCATAGTCCCTGCACAGTGTAGTGGAGTACATGAGCTCCCCAACCCTGGAGAGAAGCGTCCGTCGTCAGAATGATCTGTGGCACAGGCTCCTGGAACGGTCGGCCCTTGCAAAGGTTTTGTGGATTCCACCAATGCAGAGAGTTGTATGCACGACCGGTCACAAACACTAGGTCTTTCAACTGTCCGTGAGCCTGAGTCCACTGACGTGCTAAGCACTCAGGAAGCGGACGCATATGTAGTCTCGCGTGCGGGACTATGAGATGCAGGAGGCAATCATGCCTATCAACTGCATGAACACTCGTGCTGGAAGCGAGTGTTGAGGTCTGAATTTCTGTATCAGCGATTGAATGCTGCTGACCCTCACTGAATTCAGCTGTGCTGTGGCTGCCAGAGGGTTTATCGTCGCTCCCAAATACTGCCGTATGTGGGCGGGTTGCAGGTGGGACTTTGGGTAATTCAGTGAGAATCCCAGATAGTGAAGAAGGTGAATGGTGTGGGACATGTGGGCGGCACACTGCTGGGCGGACTTTGCCTGGATGAGCCAGTCGTCCAGATAAGGGTAGACGTGAATGTTTTGTCTCCTGAGGTGTGCCGCCACCGTCGCCAGGCACTTTGTAAACACCCTGGGTGCCGTGGTGACTCCGAAAGGTAGAACCTTGAACTGGTAATGTTGGTTTTGGATGGTGAACCGGAGGTATTTTTTGTGTGACGGGTGCAGCGGAATATGAAAATACGCATCTTTGAGATCTAAAGTTGCGAGAAAATCCCCATTACTGAGCAACGGTAGGACTTGCTGCAGTGTCAGCATGTGAAAGTGCTCCGATAGAATGTACTGATTGAGGGGTCTGAGGTTCAGTATGGGTCTGAGGGACCCGTTCTTTTTTGGCATCAAGAAGTACAGTGAGTAAACTCCTGTGCCTCTTTCTTTCACAGGCACAAGCTCGATTGTCCCTTTTTGCAGCATGACAATGACCTCCTGCTGCAATAAGTGCAAATGCTCGGCGGACATAGGACGGTGTCTTGGGGGTATGTTGGGTGGAGTGGATATTAACTCCAGACAATAACCGTACTGGATAAGCTGTGTGACCCACCTGTCTGTGGTGATGGACTTCCAGACTGGCAGGAACTGTTGAAGTCTCCCCCGACAGGTGTTCCGTGGTCGGGGGGCAGTGACATGGCGTCACTGTTTGTTAGTGGCGGAGGATCTGGAGTTGTTGTTTCCACGACCTCTGCCTTTGGCGCTGTTTCCACGATATCCATACTCGACTTTGCTTGGTGTATGTGGTCTGCGTGCCGCCTTCATAGTACTGTGTGGTTTGGGAGAGCTGGCCTCTGGAAACACCTCTATTACTTGAGCGACGAAAAGAACCACCCCGGAACTGCTGGGACTGTAGAGCCCCCATGGACTTCGCAGTTTCCGTGTCTTTTTTGATTTTCTCCAAGGTGGTGTCCACCTCTGGGCCAAATAGATGATCAGGGTTTACTGTCTGAGTGAGAATGGTGGTCTGTATTTCTGGCTTGAACCCAGAGATTCTGAGCCAGGCATGTCGTCTCAGCATGACACTAGTGTTAACAGCTCTGGCCGCGGTGTCTGCTGCGTCCAGTGCACATTTGATAGAAGCATTTGATATGAGCTTCCCTTCTTGGATGAGCATCTCAGCTGCCTCTTTGTATTCATCTGGCAGTGTGTCGTAATGTGCCCTGTCATACCTGGCTAGAAGTGCCTGAGTGTTCGAAATGCGCCAGATATTGGCCGCTTGAGCTGCCACCCTTTTCCCTGATGCCTCAAACACCTTAGATTCCTTATCTGGGGGAGGAGCATCACCCGTTGTTTGTGAATTAGCCCTCTTCCGGCATTAGAAACAACAAGAGACTCAAACGGCAACTGTCCCTTGATGTAAGTAGGGTCTCCAGGCGCCGGTTTGTATTTCTTTTCAATTCTGGGGTTTATTACCCTGGCTCTTGTAGGCTCTTTAAAGATTTCCCCAGCATGTTTCAAGACACCCTTCAACATAGGCAGAGTCTTGACAGTCTTCTCTGAGACGGAAAAGGTGTCAAAAAGAAAGTCCACTTCAATGGGGTCAGCATGGAGCTGGACGTCATGATTCTTAGCTGCCCTTTCAATGAGGGCATTAAACGCAGCCGAATCCTCAGTAGGCGACGTTTTCACAGCATACCCATGAGTGTCTGGGGTAGAGTGAGGATCACCTGGGTCAGCAGCAGCTGCCCAGGGTTCATTGGTATCATCTGGATCAGTGTAGACAGGATAGCTGTATTCATCATTATCACCTTCCCTAGTGTCCATATCGGAATAAGTGGGTGAGACATCATGGCCACATGGAGATACCGGTTCTACAAGAACAGGCGTTGAAGTAGAATCCTTTTTCTTCTTCAGTGGAATTTTATAGGACTCCATCGGCTGTTCCGGGGCGATTTTCCTCTTATAAAGAGAAAGTTTGCCTGTTTCGGCATCGATAAACTGTTCCGGTTGCTCTTCCAACGAGGATTGTCGATGCTTTATGGCCGGGACCACTGCCGTTGACTTCGGCACCGAGGACACCTTCTCGAGCACGTTGGTGGCCATTTTAGGGGCGAAAGCCTTCGGCACCACTTTCGGCGGCAGCGTGAAGTGGATGGGCGTCAACGTCTGCTGAGGTTTTTCGGCAGGCTTCGAAGGTGGAGGAGCTTTAGGCCCGACACTGGAGGCCTCGTCCTTGATGCGCTTTAGGGAGTCCGTCACCTGCTTCGAGATTGAGGAGGACGGCTGCGTCGACTCGACGGAATCCTTCGAGGCACCACCAGACGTGGACCCGTGGGTCGGTCCGCTCTTGGTCTTGTCTTGTCGACGCGGATGCTCGAGAACCTTCGGATCACCGAGCCTTTGTCGGTGTCGACTGTCTTCGGCGCCGATTTGTACGGGTCAACTACTCTGACCTTTGCCTTCAGCGCGCTAGACTTCGTCTCGACGCCCTTGAGCTGTTTCTTCGGGTCGATAACGCCCGTCTGCTTCGTCGGTGCCTACAGGTCCGAGGACTTCGAGCCGACCAAAGCAATACGCACTTTTGGTTCCGATGTAGGCAGCAGTGCTTTCACTTGCGTCGAGACCGGAGCTTTCACTTTCAGTTTCGATTTCCAGGTTGCGGCTCCTTAGTAATGTCCAAAGCCGAGCCCGAAGGCGGGCCGTAGAACTTAGTGGAAGATCTTGGGTAAGGCCTAGTGGCGATCCCTCGACCTGAGCCTTATGAAGCGTTTCGGCCCCAACGTCAGTTTGAGTTAGCTCCTCGCTTGAGCTATCTTCCATGGCCCTAAAGGCCCCGTCGTCATCTCCTACCTCGTCGACGACTTCGTCCGCTTCGAGTATTTCAACATCCGCGTCGTAGTTGTAGTCGACCTCCGACGCGGGATTCGACAGGTTCTCACGAACCTCCCGGTCAGCTCCTTCATCATCCCCGGCATCGAATGTGTCCACAGGCGCCGGTGCAGTCTGCTGGGCTTCCTGACGCGCAGCGCGTCGATGCAGAAGAGTCTTCTTGGATCGAAAACGGGAACAAGCCATGCAGCTGGCTTCAATATGATCCGGCGACAGACACTTGTTGCACACCGGGTGGACGTCGATGTGGGGATACTTGGAGTTGCACACGGGACATCTCTTGAACGGGCTCCGTTCCAAGATGGTTCGTCTATAAGGCCTCTGGCGTCGACCGGGCCTTCAGCGTCGAAAAGCACGCGGCTCTCCTGGAAATCCAGCTCAGAACTGAGCTGGAAAGAATCAGGCACCGAACGCAAGACTATACCGACGAAAAAACGAAAGGCCTTTTGGCCTTAGGAAACTTTTATATCGATTCCGACTAGAGTGAACCAATATACATCCGAACCCAATGGCGGAAAAAAACAATCTGACGATGGAGTCGATGCCCATGCGCACTGTAGTCCAGGGGAGGAGCCACCTATCTCGTGATACTTCGAAGACTCTTCCAGGACAACAATGTGCGATCATCCGGACCCAACACTAGGCGGCGATCTATGCACAGATATGAATTCAGCAGCCCACATGCCTCGAACACAGAGATCGGCCCGCTCGGGAGTACACCAGGTTCGAAAAGAGCCCAAAGAGAAATTAATCTGATTGAGCCGGAATCTAATTAGGAGATGCCGATAGTATGGGATGTTCACTATAGTCAGATAAGGTTCAGGGCCAGGACAGCTGACTAGGGTGTTGGACTTGGCCCTTAAGGCAGGTTCACCCCTAATCTTTTTGCTTTTATTTGTGACCCTGTGTTAGTGATTTTTGGGTCTCTGCGCACTTTTCCCTGGGTCCCAGAGTGAAAGTGCGTGCATGTAGTATGGCTGGCCTGCCCTCCCTTAGGAATGCATGGGGAATGTGTGTGTCCCTGGTAGTTCCTGATGCGTGGGGAGTGCAGGCTCGAATTTAGTATGTGCGTGTTCGTGGGAATGAATGCTTTGCAATGATGTATGTTGCGTGAGTGTGGCATGTGTAGAAATGTCATTTCTAGGACTTGGCATATTACTGGAAAATATGTCTGCAGTGTGATTGGCTGGAGCTGGCTGGTGAGCCTGGCTCCAGGAAGGCTGGATGGGTCTGCCCGGTGGTGAGTGTGAGATCAGCATGCTTGATGGCTTGGGAGGAGTGCACTTGGTCCCTGATGGGCCTGGACTTTCCCCGGACAATGCTGGCTCCACCCCCTGTAGTGCGACTGATGGCCCTAGCCCTGCCAGTGAATAGAGAGGGTGGTTGGGGTAAACAGAGTACTTCAGAACCAGCTGCGACTGGTTTTCCCCCACCCTGCACCCTTGAGACAAAGGGGTTTGTCTGTATAAGAAGGGGCTGTGTCCCCATACAATTTGTCCTGTTCTTGGTTCTGCCTAGGATCTTGCCAGAGGGGGCTGCTGCTGCTGCAGGGGCCAAGAGGACCTCCATTTGGCTGTCTCCCTGCCTGGAGACCCAGTGTGCTGGCTCTGGCCCTGCCTTGCCCCTCTGCCTGCCTCCAGACCCTGCTGGAGCTTTCCTGTGCCTGGAGGCGCCCTGATCTTGATTTGTAGCGCTAGGAGCGCTTTCCTTGTGCCCCAGCGCTCAGTAGCGCTTTGCTGACATTTCTAGCGCTAGGCGCGCTTTCTGTAGTCCCTAAGCGCTTGGGAGCGCTGTATTTTCATTGCCGGTGCCACCCGGCATTGGGACCGATAGTGCCGATTTTTTGAGCGAGCGAGTGCCCACCTCGCTTTATTTTTAATTGAGAGCCGGTGCCCACCCGGCATTGCCCCATACTTGGATTTGTAAATACCTCGAGGGAGCCCACTCCTCGGGTACTGGGAGCCCGCCTGCCTACCTGAAACGGGCCGCCGCGCTGCCCGCGACGACCCGGAAGTGTTCTGGCCGACCGGCCAATAGCTGCGCGGCCCCTGAGAGGCCGACCGGAAGTCCCGCCCCGCAGCCGAGCAGCGCGAAAGGAAGCAGCCGGCGTGTCCTGCCCGTGGCTCCCGATCGGAGGGAGAGCCCCGGGACGAGTAAGGAGGAGATCCGGCAGTGTTCCTGCCCCCGCATCACCAGCGAAGTACCGGTGAGTGCGGGGACAGGGTCCTTTGTTCTTCGAGCGGCCCCGATTGGCAGAGGGCCGCTCCAACGTGTGTGGCATTCCTTTTTAGGAGCGCGAGGCTCCGTGGGGCATTTTTCCTGATCCTGAGTCCCCTGTGAGGGACTCCAACGTGCCCATTTGTGCTGTGCGAGCCTGCAAGGCTCCTGGGGGCCATTTGTTTATTTAGAGCCCGAGAGGCTCAGTGCCCTAACTGTTCTTGAGCCCGAGAGGCTCCGCCCGCATTGGTTCTGTTCGAGCCCCGAGAGGCTCCAGAGCCACAGTTGTTGCCGAGCCACGAGGCTCATTGCCCCCATCGTGATTTAGAGCCCTGAGAGAGGCTCTGGGGCATTATTGATTATCCTGAGAGCGCTGAAGCTCTACCTTTGCGCATTTGCTTTGTGAGCCCCTGAGAGGCTCCTTGCCCACCTTGGTTCTTGAGCCCTCCTGGCTCCAACGTTGTGCATCTGTATTTACAACTGTCCAGCACTTAGTGGACAGTTGCCACGTTTAGGCTTTGTGTCTGTGCTGCCTGCGCAGACCCCCCCTGACACTGAGACTCAGGGCATTCCGCCCCTTTCGAGGCCAGTTGGCCTGAGGGACATTTGTGCTTTGTGCACCCCGCGCATTGTAATTTCTTGTTATGTAATTCTTGCGCATGTGTTCTAACCTGCACCTCTTTGCTAAAAGTAACCTGCATACTAGGGCATAGTTAGCTCTTGCTAATGGTTTCCTCAGTTCTATCTCCACTCGCTCTAATGATAACATATTCAACAAGGCATTTTTTGTCAGAGCGATATCCTTTTTTGTTATAGTATCAGGTGAGGAAAAAAGGTCTGGGCGCCCTATTTTTTGAAAACCTGTTTTTATATAAGCCAGCCATAGAATTTTGCTAGCATTATCCAGCGCCATACAATTTTTCAATATAGTGTGATTTAGGGAGATTTCATGATTTAACCAGATCTTCAGCCAATATATCAGTGGTGCTATTTTATTTTGATCAGTTACATATCCTACCCCCAGTTCAGTGTGGATGGAAAAGGTGGGGGTAGACTGTGGGACAGTTAGAACTCCTCTCAGGAATTTATTCTCCATTAACTGAATTTTATCATGAGAAGTATAGCCCCATATCTGGCAGCCGTACATAGCGACCGCCAGACATTTGGCTTTATATACCTTTGTAAGAGCTTCAACTGGTCTAGCCCCTAACTTTTTTGCGAACCCCATAAGTGCTGAAACGGTTCTCACAAATGCCGTGCTGCGGCAATTGTTTTGTGGGCCCCAACTACCCTTTTCATCGAAAACGACTCCCAGATAGGGGAATGTGGGTACCCTGCAGACTACTTCCCCACTACAGAGAAAGGTTTTGATTTTGGTTTTCCGGTTTACATTCCCTGCAATCAGAACCTTGGACTTTTTTGCATTAATCTTCAGATCCAAGTTCTCCATAAAGCTTCCAAAGGCATCTAGCAGCCTTTGCAGGCCTACCCCGGTGTGGACCAAGAGGACAGCATTGTCTGCGTAAAGGAGAACTGGTATAACCAGTTCCCCTATACGTGCTATGTCCAGCGATACCTCCCCCAGTTGTGACTCCAATGCGTTAATGTATAAAGTAAACAAAAGGGGGGCCAGAATACACCCCTGTCTGACCCCCCTTTCTGACCTAAAGTGTCTTGTGCATCGCCCCTCAGTGTTAACTCTGATCGACGCTGAGAGGCCCAAGTGCAGGTCTGCCAAAAAATGCACTAGGGGAGGATCAACTCCCATATGTAATAGTGTATGCCATAGCTTTGACCTATTAACGACGTAGAAAGCAGAGGAGAGGTCCATGAACCCCATATAGTGTCCCCTCCTTGTCTACAGTTTACTTGCTGATTAGAAGTTGGAGATTTAGACACTGATCAATGGTACTCCGTTTCGATCTAAAGCCGTATTGAGCATTTGACAATACCCCTCTCTTTTCCAACCACTCACTTAATCTATGCAGAACCACTCGGCCCAATATTTTTACAGATGAATCGATCAGAGAAATAGGCCTATAACAGGAAGGGTCCTTCTACCCCCCTTTTTAAAAACCGGAATAATGATCGAGGTGGACCATGAGGCTGGAAGACTACTTGGCCCTACCGAGTTAAACACATTAGTTAAAATTTTTGACCAAAAGTTTGGGGCGGCTTTAAACAAATCTGCGGGGACCCCATCAGGTCCAGGGGCCTTATTCTTTGACGTTTCCCCATTTGCCCTCTCCACTTCAGAAACCTCAAAAGTCATCGGGGGAAAACGTTTTCGGGCAAGTTGGAGTCGAGTCTTTGCCCATTTACAGGGAGTCTATATATATTTTCAAAATGGGCTATCCAGACCTCATCCACAATGTTACAGTTCAAAGGAAAATTGTCATCATTTGCAAACAGTGGTTGATTAACTGTTGCCCAGAATTTTCCGCTGTCTTTTAAAACTTCTGGTGACAAATGTTTTGTCCAGGCCTCGTCCTTCAGCTCCAGTTTTCTCGCAATTAGTACTTGTTTGTATGTGAGTCTTAGGCTTGCTATAAGCCCCCTGTCCCTGGGGGTAACCTTCAAGGCTTTGAGGAGGGCAGCATGTGCATTTGAACAACTTCTATTAAACCATCTTTTGCAAGTCTTGGGTTTCTGTTTTCCAACAATCAATAATCTCTGGTTTATTTGTGCACAGATGTTATTAAATGCATTGATGATGTCAGGGCCTTGAGACTAATTGTTCAGACAAGTATTAACCTCTACTTCGACTTTAGATAGAACCTCAGGTAAAAGGGTCTCTGGGACCACTTTAGACCATTTCAGACTTCTCCCCTGATCCTTTAGGGACACATCCCCAACACCCTTTGGGATGTGGGCCTAAAGGATAGGAGATCCCCTGGTGCAAGCTCAATTATCACAGGATTGTGGTCACTATGAACAGAGACCTCGGTTGAATATCTTAAAACATTAGAGAACATAAACGATGTTAAAAATATATAGTCTATGGTTGTACCTTTGTCTTTCCCCTTAAATGTTGGGATACTTATTCCAGCCTCCACACAGCCCGAATCATGGAGGTTCCAGCTGGCTAAAAAAAGTTCCAAATCCTCACCCTTCTTAAAATGTTCAAAATGAGACAGGGCAGAAAACGGTGGGCCCTCATAAACCTTACTCCCACAAGGATTATCACAAGGGTGAGTATTAAGGTCCCCCATCAAAAGGATCTCAAAAGATTTTGACTTTAAACTATAAGTTAAAAGAAACTGTTCTAACGAGTCTAGATTACGACCCGTTTCCATAGAGTTATAGAAATTGATAAATAGTATTTTCCTAATGTCGGAAACTGACAGATCCACTACTAGACAATTATGACATCCTGAATCAAGTTGAGTGAGAGAGTCCTTTAGCTCTAAGGAGAACAAACTGATCAATCCCCCCTTGGCTCTCCCCGCGTTACTGCGTCTTTCTGGAATACAAAAGTGGCAGTAGCCATCCAGGGAAAAACAATTTAAGGGGTCCCAGGTCTCTTGGAGGGATATTATATCGAATGTTTTCAAAAACCCCTCCCAGTGTACATCCCCCATTTTTGCCCTTACGCCAGCAACGTTCCAGCTCACGATTCTACAGGATGAGGCTTGAATCCTTTCTGGGGGAGCCTGCACCTGGTTATTACTTAGTCAATCGTTCTCGTCCATTCCTGAGAGTGGGGAGAAACGGTTGGCCAAAGTAAACCCCAAGTCATTAGGAGTCTCGGTGTTTGTATTAACAACCCAAGGTGGGTTCCCAACTTCTAACGTGGACTGTGAGCGACTGGGAACATTTATATGGGGTACAGATAATCTGGCCACTGGAACAGCAGGCTGCCATACCCTATTGCGAGGAGGTGGATAAAAGTAGCCCAGGGGGAGTGGCCTAATGCCAGAATTTAACAAGTCAGAACCATCCCAGAAAAGGCGGTCTGCCATGTATCGGGTTTTAAAATTTATAACACAATTCCCTTCTAGCGACTTCCTTTGTGAGCCAACCTATCCTACTCTTCTAACCATGTTTATACTGGCAGCTGTATCTGTGTCACCGCTAGAAAAGTTATTGCACCAAGTCTTGGTTGTTTCCATTAAGTCCTGAGCGCTTTCACCCCTGTTCTTCCTCAACGGGGGAACCCTTGTTAACACTGCCACTAAGGGGGCTGCTTGGGGTGGGAGGTGTAATTTAAATTGACAGGGCAGCTCGATTGAATCTTTAGAATGGTGCTGTAAACCGGCCAGAGTAGGCCTATGATGCTTTTCTACAGTACTAACCCTAGGAGGAAGAGACCTAGCGAACCAGTCAGGGACCGACACGACTGGGGCGGCATTAACAACAGGTACATTTACTGTTGGATGATGTTTACTTGGTTTAACATTTATTCTGCTCTCACTATGCCCCATATTCACTGGGTGCAGGTTCTGTGGGGGTGGTATTCTGGTTAAAAGCCCACGATACTCTTGGACAAAGGCATCTAAAGCATCGCATTTCTTTAATAGTCCAGCAACACAAGTATTTAGCACTTCCACAATGTCCTTAGCGATGCTCGTCAAAGCCCGCTCTAGATGTAGATTAATTAGCCATTCAATTTTGGTACTAAGTCTATTAACCAGTTCATCCTCCATATCTGGCAGTACGTTGTTGATATGCTTAGTTTTTCTATTGCACTTCTTCGTTTGCCTACCCCCCTTGCCCGGTTGGGCCGGTGAAGTCTGTATATCCTCCTGGGTTGGCAGAAGTGCCTGACTACCTTCACTTGATTCTGCTATTACAGGCAATGCAGGACTTGGACCCGTCTTGGATACAAATTAAATAGGTGCAGAGTCTTGTGTACCCCCCTCCTGGACTAGACCAGCCTCTTCACTCACTGATGATGTTATTCCCAGCTCTTTTTCTGCATTCGTGATTTCTTTTGCAATCACTCCCACAGCTGATGTCAAATATGATATTATAGTGTCTGCTTTTCTTGGTATTTTTGCTTTCTTGTTCCCTTCACCCCCATTACACAGTTGTTTACGCTTACCCATCGGTGTTTAAGGGGGGTGGCCCAGCCCTGCCTCCTCCTGCCCCGGACGGCCCGCCCTTTGCCCGGGCTTCGCCCGTGCGCGTCCGCGACGCGGAGTGAGCTGTCCGTGTTTAAGCGCCTCCGGGCACGCTGCGGCGGAAGTGGGCGTGCTGGCCGCACAGCTTGCTGGGAGCTGTAGTTTCCCCCCTCTGCGGCCGTGCGATGTCACGAGCAACGGCGGCGGGGGAAACAAGCAGCGTCGGGGCCCCAGGAGCGTGGATACCTGCAAGTGTTCCGCTGATCAGGTGGGTCTGCTGCCCTAAGCCCGCTTTCTGATATCCCCGCTCCACCGAGGGAGCTGTCAGTGTGCAAGCACCTCCGGGCGCGCTGGCCGCACAGCTTGCTGGGAGCTGTAGTTTCCCCCCTCTGCGGCTGTGCGATGTCACGAGCAACGGCGGCGGGGGAAACAAGGTCGGTCTGCTGCCCTTTGCCCGTTCTCTGAGCACTTTAAAGCCATCAGCAAGTCTTCAATAACTTCTCTGCACCCACTGTACCTGCAGAGCATGCACTGCATAATGTGTGCACTACTTTTATTCTCATGCCTTCATTATTATTGGGTGTTGAGTGTAAACATCCATGTTAAATGCAGTGACAATGTCTGAGAGTCGTTTACAAAAATTATCACCTTCTCTTCCAAGTACCATTTGTTGTTACCGTCCCCTGCTAGATTATCTGTTGTTTTCCAAATGTAACCTGTGAATCCTTTCAGAACAAGGTGGTCTCCAAATAAAAGAAATGTGGGTTCAATAGCTCACCCAAGAATTCATGAGGACAAATGAGACAGCTTCCCGTCTGAAAATGAGTAAGCAGTCTGTTACTTACCCTGTAAGCATATATTTGTGGTGTGTAGTGTTACAGATTCACATTCTATGCACACTCCTGTTATCCAGTGTTTGACATAGACTTTACAAGTTGCTTTACTCAAAGTCTTTTTTAATGCGGATTTGACATTGAGTCTCCACCTCCTCGAGGGAGAGACAGTGGCCTCTCACTAACCTACTTTTATCTTCCACATAGCCTCCTGTACATGTGTAAGCCCCAAATCCCAAAAGAACAAAACATTTCACTGTTCTTTCTGATATGGGAATGTCTCATCTTCCTCAGATAACTGTCCTGGCCCAAAACACCAGCTACCATAACTTAGCAAAGTTCACCCTCTCCTAGAGACCAATTATCATATCGAACTGACAAGAGGCTCGGTCCCATCAAGATAGGACTACTGTAATATTGTTTACACTTGCCTAACTCAAAAAAAAAACTCAAATGCAAAACCTTCAAAGAATCCAGAATAAGGCTGCTAAGTTGGGCCTAAACCTCAAGAAGTACAAACACATCTCTTGCGCCTGGTCCATGGAAGAGTAAAGCTCAAGGCAGTACGCATTAGGTACCACCAGGCACTGCACACACTGACCCTTTGAAAATAATTCAGCGAAGGAATGGGACTGGAGAACATTAGCTTCCGGGCTGTGCTCCACTGACCCAAAGGTGAGCAGCCCCTAAGTTATAGTGAAAGAGACCTTGCATCATCCTTTTAGGGTCTGTCTTTGGCAGTCATTGGCCTGCTAGACGAGCCACTTGATGGAGGAGATGAAATCCTATGAAAAGTCTTCCTTTGATCATGTATTTAAGGGTAACCGCCAAGTTACTGGACGTGTTTATTCTGAAGAGTGTACAGATCATGATTATAAACATTGTTAGCAGATGCAGGCGAGGACCAATGAGAAGATGAGACCATGCTGTTGGGCTACAAATAACCATCCTAATCTTCTATAGGCACATCAGTTAAGAATGTGGCAGGAGGAGTGAAAATATGGTATAAACATGTTCAGGACTGAGTATAGACCTCTTAAATTCAGAATGGCTTGAACCATCCCAGTTGGGTTAAAAACTAGAATGCAGCAGGAACAAAGAGCTACCTCCAACTTAGTATCATCATCTTTAGGAGACAGAGATTTGGGGCAACAGATGCCATACTTTCTTTAAGATATGTTTTAACACCCACTGTCATGAAGAGATGCTCTGCCCTTTCTGGGCAAAATCAGATAGACACTATCCTATTGGGGAAGGATTAGAATGTGCTTTTACTCCAGTAGGACACAGATCAGCATGGCTACAGCCTCCTCCGACATTTAAAGTGTACGAAATGGCTATAGGGTGGAGCTCAAGACACTGAAGTGAGGGAAGATGGAGACTAGGTTTGCCTTCCTAATATAACGGGGATGTTAAGCAAATGGCCCCTGGTCAGCCATTTGATAGATGGTAGTGGTTATGGGGAGATCTGCAGTTTGTTGCTCAAAGTGAGGAGGTTTTAAGCAAGGCATATCTTTTAGTCTGTTCCAGATTACTGCTTTAGGAAGCTGTTGACATCCATGTGCACAGACCTCACTTTTTATTGTGTCCCTGATTTCAATATTCCTGCTTGGAGCCAGCATCATTGCCTCCTGCTGCGAGAGCCATCACTTTGCACAAAGGCCGTGACCAAGAAACAGCCAGAAACTGAAGGTGACCAACCCGAACCGGTTCTGAAACCTTAGACAGTGAATCCACTGCCCCTGTCTGGGTGCGTGTGGCTGAAAACTGAAGCTACTTTTGCCGGCATATGAGCCTCATCGCCATGTCATAAAATCTAATCGGTCCTGGGGGTTGTCTCTAAATTCATAGAAAAATGATTTAATGGAACACCATTACTGGGAAACCATTTCATTTAAACTGGTTAATGGAAATTTTCGGCGTACATTTTATTTACCGTTCTGTAGAAACCAATTCAATGAATGTCTTTTTGGTCGAATACTGGAGTAAGAAAACAAGTTACTTACCTGTAACTGTAGTTCTCCAGTATTGAAAGTTTTCATAGATTCACATGCAGCCCACCCTCCTCCCCTGAGAGGCTCACCTTGGATTTAGCACAAAAGGTGTCTAAGGCACAAGTGCAGGAAAATCTGAGGGGCAAAAGGTTCTCTCAGGAGTGTTCTAGAGGATGAGAGGCTCCGATTGGTTCAGGAACAAGTTTGGTCTCTTTTACATAAGGAAGGTTATGGGTTGCAAAAGAGAAATAGGCCTAGGCTTCTTTTCAGTTTGCTATCCAAATTAGCATTTCTTTTTTATATACCTGAGACTCCCGTCTCGATGATGGGGAATGATTCAGGCATGCAAATCTATGAAAGCTCCAATACTGGAGTAACTTCAGCTCCAGTTCTTTTTCTCTCTGTTCATTCCCAATGTAGAGATAGAGTGGGGAGATGTGTGAGCCATTTAGAGACACAGAACCGTACAAGCATCATCTTAATGAGAAACGTGCACTTGCTCCAACATCCCACGCTCCAGGAGCTTGGGAAAATTATAAAACTTCTGAAAACCCAGAATTGAGGGAAACAAAACAACCCAACATTAGAGAGGTTTAACCACTATGTTCAGTAGTACGGCTTCACCAAGTTGAATGATATCGAGTTTATGTCCAGGATACAGTGACTAGGTAGCTGCATGATCAATCTAATCCAGTAACACATGGTCGGGGAAATCAATAGAGCTGCCTTGGCCCCAACTGTGTTGAGCATTAATGCAGCTTAGACCAGAACTGGTGATGATATAATCCCAACATATGGCTGTATCCCACTTTGCTTTACATGTTCCTGCAGTAGGTCTAGAGTTATCTGTGTACAAGATTTTTCCACAGTGTGGAAGACAAAAGTCTGTGGTTTGCTGGACCGTCTGTGTTTGCCATTGGTTTGATGAGAAGTTAGGTCACTTCGGCTCTTCTCTGTCATTCAGGGGCCTTGCCTCTGGATGCATTCATGAGATGTTCAGGAGTGAGAGTTTGGAAGCCTTTGCATGCACCACAGATTCAATTATACGAGATTCACACTACATGAGAGAGGACTTAGGTCCCAGGGACTTCTCTGAAGCACTTTACAAACACAGTCAAATGACAAAAGAACATTGAAGAATGCTCACCTGTTTAAATGAGAGATTATGTACTTGAAGACATCATAGTTAGAGGGTGGGAATTTCTTCAAGGCGTCTTTCAAAGCATTCAGCCGCTCTTCTTTATCCACTATTTCTGCAGAAGGAGATAAAGACATTGTGATTAAAAAATATGAAATATCTTTTAAGATACAAAAATATGATGTGCAGTGATTATTTTCAGAAATTATATACCTTGTTTAAAATGTTCACTACCTTAATAAGATTCGATAATTAGATTCAAGGGGAGAAACCATAGAGCTTGAAAATGGCAAGCTGCAGAAAAGGAAAATGTTACCATGCAAGCATCTGTTCGTGGCATAAAGTGCTGTAGGTTCACATGCTGTGCATACTCCTATCTAGTGTTGGGCTCAGACACGTGCAACTTGTTTTTCTTCGAAGTAGTCTTCGAGTCACAAGATATAGTGACTCCATCTATTGCTGGAAATACATGTGGGAATTGTCTTCTGCTTGGCAAGAGAGGATGAAAATGGAGCACAGAAGTGAAAGAAGATGGCCATGCAAGTAAATATAGAAATAAAAGGAAAAGCATCTTCAACAACCGAAGGTTTCTGGGGAGAGTGGGCGCATGTGAATCTACAGCATGACATGCTACAAACAGATGCTTACAGGGTAAGCAGCATTTTCAGTTAGTGGCGTGTGTAGATGTAGATACACAGGGAAACATCCTGAACTACTCCGGAACAACGAGTTCCAGAGTCATGCAAGTGGAACAACGACTTGCCCGAACGATGACTCAGCCTTAACCACGCAAGTGTGTGGTTAAGGCTGATTCGGTCTAGTGTATGGGCAAGGCGGAGTTCGGAGGAGCGTCGCAAAGGAACAGGTAAGAGGGGTTAATTTTCAGGGGGTGGGGGGGGTTTGGGGATAGTTTTTAGGGGTTGGGGTTTAGTTTTTAGGAGGTATGGGTAATCGTGTTTGTTTAGAAGGTGTGGGAGGGATTCGTTTTAAGGGGAGTTGGTGATCGAAATCAATGTTAAGGTGGGGCTGATTTAGTTATTAGGAGGTGGGGTAATCGTGATTATTCTTAGGGTTGGGGGAATTAGTTTTATGGGAATGCAGTTTGTCTTTAGGGGGTGGGGGTTTGGGATTAGTTTTTATGGGGCTATGTTTGTTTATATGGTGTGGGGGGGAATTCGAAATTAAGGGGTTGAGTTCGATTTTTGGAGGTGGGGTGATCGTGATTATTTTTAATGGGGGGAATTAGTTATAAGGGGGTTGCGTTTGTTTTTAAGGGGTAGGGGTTAGTGATTCATTTTTAGGGGGAATGGGTGAAAGGGTTTGTTAATAGGATGTGGGGCGAATTCGTTTTTATGGGACAGGAGGGTTTGGCGTGGGATTGGAGTAGTAGAAGAAAAGCATTTTTAACGCATTCCTTTAACACGAAAAATCGTGGTAAAGGAATGCATGGTAAAAAAAATTGTGGTTTAGACTAGGTCGTGGTTGTGACCTCGTTAGGGAAGTCGTGGTTGTGGAACTCGTAGTTCCAACATACAACCAGATACACATGCTGTGCATTGATTGTAAAGCAGTTCCCCTGTAAGGCAGAGAGGAGGTGGGGAGGAAGGCAGAGGAGGAGGGGGTGAGAGATGTGTGGCTTTTGTCGATGAGGCAGAAGTAGCAAAGTAAATGGTGCCTCGGTCTTAGCACCACTTCACTTTTTGGCTGTGGCTTCACTGGCATGTTGAGGGCTTCCTTCAAAGTCAGTTTCCTTTTGGGAGATGGGGAGTCTTCTAGCGCCTGTGGTGGATTTGAAAGGATCCGACCAGTCTGGATGTGAATTACGATGCGCTTCTGTAAGGCAGAGTGGAGAAGTGTGGCTCAATGGTTAGAGCGGCAGACCCTGATGAAGATGTCTGGCCCGGGACCAGGGTTCAATTCCCCGCCTCGGCGGGTCTTGAGCTCAAAATTCCACGGATTTGATAATTCTCGCCTCGGTGCCTATTCCAATCATGGAGTCCCACTCTGCAACTCTGGGCAATAGCTTGCTTAATCTCCACAACGGCCCCCACAACGCTAAAGGATGCCTGGCCTCCACCTTGGGGGTGCCCAGGAGTGGACGCCTCACAGGGAAAGCCAGGATGGGTTCCACAGCGGTATTCGTACAAGTGCCTTGAGACCCTTGCGGGTGAGTAGTGCGATATACAAGTATCAATTTACATTTACATTTACAATTTACAGAGAATTCATCTTTGAGCCGTTGTTGGATAGGTTGATCCTTATCCTTTGAGTCAACTGAGGACTGAGCCCAGTGCTTAGGCATTATGGGTAGGATCTGCGCCGTTGGCACAGAGATGTGTTCCAGGCCCAAGGTGGTGTTTTCCACCAGAAGCATAGAAGTGGCTTCCGACACTGGAGATTTCTGTGCCAATGATGGGTTCGCGGGCGTCTTCAATGTCGGTGGTGAAGATAAAGTGAGCGCCAAGCTGCGTGGCTTCAGGATCCGCCTTGGTGCCGGAGCTGACTGGGTGCTGGCTCGAAAGTGGGTTTTCAGTGATGATCATGGCGAGAGGATTGACTTTAGAAGAGGCACACCACCTGCAGAATACTTTCCATTTAAGCGAGTAAGTTCTGTTAGTGCTGTCTGCTCTTGCTTTAGCCAGCACCCGTCTACACTCCTGTGGGATCTTGAAGTGTTGAAAATCCTGGAACTCAGGAGCTAGGCTGACAATTTCAGGGAACTGGAATACGGATGGCATACGTGTCCCTGGTTCATCGTCAGAAGGGACGGGAATGGTCTGACATGGATCGGAGGTTTGACTGGAAGTAGGTGAAGTCCTGTGTACCAGTGCTGGCGAGGACAGGCCGGTGCGGTCAGAATGATCTTGTAGGGTTCTGTATTTAACTGTTTTAGTACTTGTGGAAAGAGAGGAATGGGGAGGGGGGCGTAGCCAAATATGCCAGACTAAGCTATGGAAAAGGCATTCCCCCATGAGCCCTGCTGGTGATGCCATCTTGTGAATTACAGGCATTTCACGTTGTCTGGAGATGCGAACAGATCTATGTTTGGCTTGCCCCACTGGGAGAATATGTTGTTGAGAGTGCATTAGTCTAATTCCCACTCGTGCAGGTGGTCTTCCGTCTGCTCAACGTATCTGCTATGACGTTCTGTTTTCCTGGGACGTACTCCATTGATATATGTACTTTGTGATGAATCTTGCAGTGCCGGATAAGTTGGGCTTCCTGAGAGAGCAGGCGAGATCTTGTTCCTCCTGGTTTGTTCAGGTAGTGCATTGTAATGGTGTTGTCGGTTCCGAAAAGCACCAATGCGTTATGTATTCTTGGCAGAAATGCTTGGAGCACCAGAAAAACTGCTCTTAAATCGAGACGATTGATATGAAAATTTCGGTGGGAAGGTGGCCATCTTCCGCTGACCTGCAAGTCTTGACGGAAGGCTCCCCAGGCCTCTAGAGATGCATCCGTTGTGATCACGAGAGGAGCAGCCTGAGACAGGAACGATAGACCCTGTGATAGTTGGCGAGGTTGCATCCACAAGTCCAAAGCCGTTATTATGGGAGGAGTCATTCGGATCAGATGGCCGAATGTGCCCGTTATCAGCTCCCATTGTTCATTTAAAACCTCTTGAAGAGGGCACATGTGGAGACGACAATGAGGTATGAGGGGAATACAAGAAGACATCATCCCTGGGAGTGATTTGAAAAGGCGTATGGAAAGAAACCATTTTTTGGACCCAATTTGCCAAGGATAATATACTTTGTTGTCTCTCCAGAGTGGGGCACCTAAAAAAAACAGTCAACGGGATGGTTGCAGAATTGCTTTCTCTACATTTAAAGTGAGGCCTAATTTCCTGAATAGTTGCAGGCAGGCTTGGTGGATGTTTTTGCTGCATCTTAAGTGGGGGCTTTGAGAAGCCAATCGTCTAGGTAGGGAAACATTTGAAGGTGCTGTTGCCTTAGATAGGCTGCGACTGGTGCTAGACACTTCGTGTAGATGTAAGGAGCAGATTTTAGCCCGACAGGTAGGATGCGGACTTGGTAATGACTGTCCGCCACCGTGAATCTTAGAAATTTCTTGTGCTTTTGGCATATGAGTATATGAAAATATGCGTCCTGGAGGTCCAGAGACCCCATGTAATCTTTTCCGTTGAGGAGGTGTAGCACATCCTGAATAGAGATCATGCGGAACAATTGATTTTTGAGGAATTTGTTTAAGTTCCTTAAATCTAAGATCAGTCTCCACTTCTTTAACTTCTTTTGGATCAAGAAGAAACAGGAGTAGAAACCTTTCCCATTTTGCTTGAGGGGAACTCGTTCTATTGCTCCTTTCTTTAACATGTTGGTAACTTCCATCTATAAAAATGAAGGTGATTTTGAAAACGGAGCAGAGGAGGAGTTGGTGGAAGGATCTTTATAAATTCCAAAGAGTGGCCGAATTGGAATAGATTTAGGACCCACTGGTCCGATGTTATGACTTGCTACTGCTGAAAATAATGGGATATTTTGCCGCCCACCGAAGATGGAATAGGCAGGATAGAGGCCGACAGCTGTGAGAAGTCTTTGGCGGCGACCGGTCTCCTTACCCTGGCGTCCAGATTTTCCTCTAAAGGAAGACTTGCTGTAAGCCACCGCTGGTGGTCTGTATTGTTGAGAGGTGGAAGAATAGGCTGGGCAGCGAGATTGTTGGCAGCCTTCCCTTTAAGATTGGTAACCTCTTCCTCGGGAGCCACGAAAAGGCAGTTTTCTGTACTGTAAAGTACCCAAAGACTTAGCCATATCCGTGTCTTTTTTTAATAGCGTGTAAAGCTTCAATGTGGCTGTCATATAATTCTTCTCCATTATAAGGTAGATCAAGAATCTTCGTCTGTACCCCAGGCCTGAATGAAGTGGCTTTCAGCCAACCTAGACTCCTCAAGACAGCTGCTCCCTCTAGCTGCCGGATACCAGTGAATGTTACATCCATAGCGCAGTCTATTACTTCAGAGGCGGTACGCTCGCCCTCAAGAAGAATTTTCTTAGCTTCCTCCTTGTCTTCTGGTGGAAGTCTGTCCAAGAATGGTGCCAAATATGACCACATTTGCCTATTTTAACGGCCCAGTAAAGCTAGATAATTTGCAGCTCGTACTGTCAAGGTTGACATAGTCGAAAAATGCTTCCCGAAGTTGTCAAGTCTTCTGCCTTCTTTATCAGGAGGAGCAGTGAGAGGAGTTGAAGAATTCTTAGATTGTCGCTGCGCTGCTTGCGAGATTACTGAATCTGGTTTTGGATGACCTATTAAGACAGCGGGAACGTAATTCGGAGCTTTATATTTTTTGTCTAGCCTTGGCAACACAGTTGGAACAGTAGCTGGATTTTGCATGATTCTCAGACCTTCTTTCCACATATAATCAATAATAGGCATAGACCTTACGGTTCTCTGTAAGGCTCTTTAAAATCGTACAGGAAACAATCCTGCTGATGTACAGGCATCAGTAAATTAAAACGCTTTGCCGCTCTCTCCAGAGGATTATGGAAACCGCCAATATCTTCCGGAGGTGAATCTGCTTGTGGGAGAGATGGAGATGCCGGAGTGGGAATGATGTAAGAATTACATTAATCCTGATGAATCTCTCCTTCTCTCTCTATTTCCTCGTCAGTGGACGACAACTGTTGCACAGGCACAACTTGAGGAGGAGGCTGAACAATTAGAGACCCCTGCTGGAGAAGAGGGGAGCAAACCTGTGCCTGTGGAAGGAGGAAGAGGAGGGGGAGGGGAAGCCTGTTGGAGACTCTTCTCTGGAGAAAATCTCCTCTTATAGCCTGCCAGCATAAATTGTAGATTTGTCATCAGATTTGAAGGGAGGTACATCATCTCCTGCTGTTGATATTGTTGTTGTGAATGGTAATATTGATGACCATAATAATCATCATCCTCCTCATCAGAATCCTCCTAGTATTTGACATTAAGGTCTGATGGGCCTAAGGTTGCCCCAAAAAGACATCTTCAGATCCCTCTCCCTCCAAAAACTGTGATGGTAAAAGAGACTGCACCTGACTAGTTGAGGTTAAAGCTGGTGTCAATTGAATGTTTGCAATTTTAAGTTTTTCTTTCCTCATCGACGGTGTCGTCGACGAGCCCGTCGACGATTGCAGCTTCACGGCCAAGTCTTGGTTAGTTGATGTAATCGCCTTCGTCATCAAGGACTGCTTCTCTTGGGCCGTCGATGGAATTGTCTTTGTCGATGAGACAAGGATCTTCGTCGACAGTAACACCAATGAAACTTCTGTCGCCGACGAGGGTCTTCTCTTCGATGGAGTCGGCGACGAAGTCAAGGTCCTCCTCAACGAGAGCTGTATCATCAGCGGATGGACCATCGTCAGACCTTTTGACGACGATGATGACTTCGAAGAAACAATCTGCTTCAACGCTAAAGACACAGTGACAGTAGTGACTGTAGACACTGTCGATGTGACCAGAATCACCTCAGGAGAGGATTTTCTTGTTGATGGAGGTGTTGTCGACAAGCTGCTCATCAGCGGAGCTGAAGGAGTAGTTTCTTACCTGTAACTCCAGTTCTGTAGTAGGGGTATCTCTGTTATAGTCAATCTAGTGAATAGTCCCGCTCATGTGCGGGGACCCCGGAGCAATTAAAAATAATCTCTTAATCGGTCTTCTTTGCAGTACTGCATAGACACTTAAGAGAAAATTAAAGACCAATAATACAGCCTATACTTGCAAGGCTACACTGTCCAGTACTTCAACTAGAAGAAATTCAAGGATATTCCAAATATATCCCACTTTAGACCTGTCTGCCAGGTTTCACCATGGAGAACACTCCCCCCCCCCCCCCCCCCCCCCCCCCCCCCCCTTCACCAAATCCTTGGAATGATAGAGAGGAAGGACAGGACAGACAAACCCCCATAGGCTGCCATTATGTGGCTTAAAAAGGGATACCGTGCCTTTAAGGAAACTTTGCAGAACTCTCCTGGTATCCCAGAATGCACAGCAACTCTCTCCACTTTCAGTTCTTTTTGGAGGTGTATCAGCTAGACCTGTAGCATTCATGATTTCATCACTTTCTCCACCGGGGAGGAGGGTGGGCGCTTATGACTATAACAGAGATACCCCTACTACAGAACTGGAGTTACAGGTAAGAAACTACTCCTTCTGTAGTAGAGGATCTCTGTGTATAGTCATAATCTAGTGAATAGAATGGCAAGCCCATCCAAAAAACACCCGGCGGTGGAGAAAAAGACAACACCACTATTTGCGAACAGATTTCGCAGCGAAGCCTGTCCGACCTGAGCATCTGCCCTGGGATCAGAGTCCAGACAGTAATGTTTAGCATAGGGATGGACCAACTTCCAAGTGGCAGCCTTGCAGATCCCTGCAATGGAAACATTACGAAGCAAAGCAGTTGTGGCCGTTTTGCCCCTGGTGGAATGAGCCTTAGGCTTACCCCCTAAGGTCGTATTCGCTTTCTGATAACAAAGCTGGTTACACGACACAATCCACCTAGAGATAGATTGCTTCGAAGTAGCCAGACCAGTCCTAACCGACCCATAGTTGACAAACAATTGGTCGGACCTGCGAAATGTCTTCGGTCTTATCCAGATAGATTTTCAACACTCTCCTAACATCCAGGGAATGAAGAGACCTTTCCGCTGGAGTGGAAGGATTCTTGAAAAAAGTTGGTAAAGTTATCGTCTGATTAACATGAAAATCAGAAATCACCTTGGGAAGGAACTTGGGGTGAGTACGCATAACAACCTTAGCAGCATGAAACACAGTATAAGGTTCTTGGCAACACAACGCCTTAATCTGCTGCAGCGAAGCCTTGTGAATAGGCTCAAAAGGTTCCTTCATCAGCTTGGACAGCACCACATTCAGTTCCCATGCCGGCGAAGGAAGAAGAACAGGAGGGAACACCTTCTTCAATCCTTCCAAAAAATCCTTAATCACAGGGATCTGGAAGAAGGATGTCTGCGAAGTGCATTTTCTGTAAGCAGTCAATGTAGCCAAATGAACCTTCATGGAATGGAAATTAAGGCCAAACTGAGCCAGATGCAGAAGGTATGGAAGGATGACATCCTCCTTGCAGGTCGTAGGATCATATTTCTTAGACATGCACTAGATGCAGAATCTCTTCCATTTGTAAGCATAAGAGGTCCTAGTAGACGGCCTCTTAACCTCCTTCAATATGTCCATGCAATCCTCAGGAAGATTTAAGTGGCCATATTGCACTCTCTCAAGAGCCATGCCGCCAAACTCAACGACGAGAGGTTGGGGTGCACCATCTGCCCCCGAACTTCGTGAGAAGGTCCGGCCGACACGGCAGCCGCTGATGAGGCAGAATCGAGCGATGAAGCAGGTCCGTGAACCACCACTGCCTGGGCCATTCCGGAGCAATGAGGATCATCCGCGCCCGGGACTGGGCCAGCTTGATGAGCACCGCCGGAATCAGGGTAATGGGTGGAAAAGCGTACAGAAAGCTGTTCGACCAGTTGATCCATAACGCGTTCCCCAAAGTCCCCGGTTGGTAATACCTCAAGGCGAAGTCGCGGCATTTGCTGTTTTCGGCGGTGGCGAACAGATCCACGTCTGGAGTGCCCCACACGGCGAAGATGTCTTCGAGCACCTTGTCGTTTATGACCCACTCGTGGTTTCTTGCAGCAACCTGCTGTGGGCGTCCGCCTGAACATTCTGTACACCGGGCAGATGAGTCGCCATTATCGTCAGTCCTCTGGCTAGCAGGCAGTGCCAGTTCGCCTGTGCCTCCTGTGACAGTGTGCGCGATCTCGAGCCCCCCTGCTTGTTGAGGTAATACATCGTGGTCGTATTGTCCGTCCGTACAAGCAAGGAGCTGGTCTGGAAGGACGGAAGAAAGGCCTTCAGTGCCAAGTGAACAGCTCTGAGTTCCAAGAAATTGATGTGATACGCGGACTCCGCCGGAGACCACTGTCGTTGGATCTGCAACTGGTCTGAATGCGCTCCCCAGTCCAGGAGAGAAGCATCCGTCACAATAGTCCGAACCGGGATATCCTTGCGGAAAGGAACCCCTCTGAGTAGATTCTCTGCCGAGCACCACCATCTCAGGGACTGTTGGACGTGAAGAGACAACTGAATCCGGTCGTCCCAACACCCTTTCCTCTGGTCCCACTGGTCCTCCAAGCATTCCTGTAGCGGCCTCATGTGTAGGCACGCGTGTGGAGTAAGGAAGATACAAGAGGCCATCGATCCCAGTAGAGAAGACACCATCCTCACTGTTGTAGATGGAGCAGCTATGAGAGCCTGAGCCTTCCGAAGAATGGAGAAGCGTCTCTCCTCCGAAGGAGACACGCTTGCCGACAACGTATTGATGGAGGGTTCAAAGTACTGCAGGCACTGAACAGGAATCGGGACAGACTTGGACAGATTTATGTGCAACCCCAGACTGTTCAGCAGGACAGCCGTCCTGTTGAAGTGCAATTGTGCTTCCTGGAAGGTGGAGGCCTTGATCAACCAGTCGTCCAGGTACGGGTAGACAAACACCTTGATCTTTCTCAGGTGCGCTGCTACCACAGTCATGCATTTTGAAAAAGTCCTGGGTGCAGACTTCAGTCCAAACGGTAGTACGGTGTACTGATAGTGATTGGTGCCGACTAGGAAGCGCAGGAACTTCCGATGTTTCCGTGCAATGGGCACATGGAAGTACGCATCTTGCAGATCTATTGTGCACAGCCAGTCTCCCCTCTGCAGCTGAGGATAGATCTGGTGCGAAGACAGCATGCAAAACTTTTCCTTGCGAATCCACTTGTTTGCTTGTCGCAAATCCAGAATGGGCCTGAACTCGTTCTTGTCCTTCTTCTGTACTAGGAAGAAGCGTGAGTAAAGACCCTTTCCCCTTTGAGACAGAGGGACTTCTTCCATCGCCCTTTTTCTTAACAGGGTATCGGCCTCCGCCTGGAGCTTGCGCAATCGGAACTGCGAGCCGACCGGTGGAATTGCTGGAGGCGGGCTGGTGAAACGAAGACTGTATCCATTGCAAAGAATATTCAGCACCCACTTGTCCTGAGTAATGTTTCTCCACTCTGCCAGGTAATGTTTGATGCTTCCCCCCCACCGGAGCGGGTAACGGATGAAGGGGAAGTAACAGCTCAGGGCATAGACCCAGCCGGGCCTTTGGTCGCGGATGAAGCCTGCCGACCACCACGGCCCCGCTGGCGCTTTTGGAACGGGTGCCGCTGGAACTGCTGCTGTTGCTCCTGTTGTCGTTTTCCAGCCTGGCCACCTTGCCCTCTACCTTGCGCCCCATACCGTCTCTGGAACGAGCAGAAGGTCTTCTTCTGTTCCTTCGGCTTTTCCAATCCTACAGCCGTCCAGGTCTCTGCCTCCCCCTTCATACGGGCCATCTCCTCGTCTGCGTGTTTTCCAAACAGGTTCTCCCCAGAGAAGGGTAGCTGCGCCTTGGGCTTCAAGGACGTCAGACGCAGCCAGGCGTGGCACCTCAGGTTGAGCCCATGTCAGTATCCGTGCGCTGCCAGGAGGGATGAATCCGCAGCCGAACTGATCACTTGGTTGAAGACCATCAGTCCTTCATTAAGGATTTCTTGGAAATCTTCCCTATCCTCCCGTGGAAGACGCTCCACGAACCGCGTTAGTGACTCCCAGAGGGACCGATCATAACGTCCCAACAAGGCCGAGGCACTCGCGGCCTTCATAGACGTGGCTGCCGTCCCGCAGACCTTCCTGCCTGCCGAATCCGTCCAGCGGTTCTCCTTGTCAGGAGGCAGTGTCGATGACGGGGTGGTTGCGTGCTGCTTCCTCGCCACCGTCACAATCTCCGAATCCGACGCAGGGTTCAAGCGAAGAAACGCAGGGTCTGTGTCAGGGACCCGATACTTCTTCTGCAGTCTGGAAGGCGCTGCTTTAGTAACCGTAGGGGTGAGGAAGAGCTCCATGGCGGGTTCCACCAGCCCTGGCACCAACGGCAACAATGGGCGAGACAATTGCTTCTTGTGAAGGGTCTCGAAAATAACGGAAGTCAAGGGCGTGGGCGTAGTGAGCGTGATGCCCAGCTTAGCCGCTCCTCGCAGCAACACCTACTGGAAGGAGACAATGTCGTCTATCGGGGACACCCTCGTCCGAGGGGAGTCCGACAGGGTCGGCAAGTAGTCCCTGGCACTGGACGAGTCTGTGTGGCGCGATCTAGATCTGTCTCTCCTATGGCGCCGTCTGGACCTCGTAGATGAGCGATGGCGACTCCTAGACCTATCTCTCCGCCTTGAGCGAGACCTCGATCTCCGCGGCCTTGGACAGTCTGCGGGCCGGAAAGGAGGGCGCTGTGGAGGCCGAGCCAGGAGCCTAGGCTGTGGAAGCCCCGTAGGCGGAGTTGGCAAATGAGGCAGAGAGACAGACCTCGGCGGGGGGTAAGGAGGAACCGGAGGAGGATCCACGGGTAAAGGAGGAGGTGTAGGCGACCTCGGTTTGGAGGGCGAGTAGACTTGAGAGTACTCCGAGCCCAGAGACTGTCCCACACTCCTTTTCTTCTTCTTCTGGTCAGAGGGGGGCGATCTAGAGGCCCTCCCCCCCGTGGACGAGCGACGGCGCCGCCGCGACCGTGTGCTTGCTGAAGCCGATGACTCAGTCCTAGTCGTAGAACATCTAGTCTTCCTCCTCGACGCTGAGCGTCCTTTCGACGTTGACGAACGTCTCCTTGACGCGACGCCAACGAGCGTCTGCTCGGCGTCGACGAGCGGTGCCTCGACGTCGATCGTCTCCTCGGCGACGCCGATCTCCTCGGAGTCGACGACCTCAGTCTCAACGCTGATCTTAGTCTCGCTGACTTACGTGTCGACGTACATTGTGACCGGCGTGCCGCCTCAACGGCGAGCGCCGGCGTCTTGACCCCTCTCAACGTCGATGATAGCTCGACGACGAACCAGTCCTCGACGTCGACCTCGTCGGAGGTCTCGACGTCAGTCCCCTCGACGTCTAACGTCGACGACGCTTCAACCCGGAGCCCCGGGGAGACGGGGAACAGACTGTGGTCATTTCTTTCGATGCAGACGTCGAGGGTATTGACGGAGACGGGTGGCGTTTTCTGGCGACAGAGGTTACACACCAGATCGAGGTCTGTCCAGAGGGATTTGGTGTGACATTGAGGACAGTACCGGAATGGGGTTACTTTCCATCACGGATGGGACATTCTTGGTTGCCAAAACTTCGAGTAGACACCAAAGGCCAGGATCGGGCAATCAAGGAACCTAACGAGGAAGCACGGTGAGTCTAACGATACGAGACACTGCAACTGTTCTACAGATGGGTCTAAAGAATCCGAACGGGCCCGAAGACAACCCCATGATGCGTTGACCCAGAGCTCAGTGAAAACACATCCAAACTGGATGGCGGAATAAAAACAATTAACGGAGCAAATGCCCACGTGCATTACCAGCAATAGGTGGAGTCACTCTACCTAGTGATCTTCGAAGAAAAACAAGTTACACACATTCCAGCCAAACACCAGATGGTACGAGTTTGCACAGTATGTGCATCTACAGCTGCAAATGCCACAAATAAACGGTTAGTCATTGAATAATCCAGTGCAAAGAGATAATGAACAGTAAGCAATCATGGGCAGAAAGGGCTGGAATGAGCAAGAGCCAGCTCAGGGGCCCACAAAAGAAGCTGTGCTGAGCAGTCAAGAGTATTTGGTTGAAGCCCACCGACAGCCATAAAAATACAAGACATGGACCACCATGTTAGGGATGAGCGAAATCAACCACTAATTAGGAAAGTTACTCAGACCAGCTTCAAAGCACTCCAGGCATGAGGAGAGGAGAAAGACGACTTCTCAGCAGCAGATTACTGCAGGATTTGCATCTTACGAACAGACACCCAAAGGAAGAGGTAGCTGAGACTAACATGGGGACCTCAGAAAACCTGACCTGGGATGGATGGAGTAGAGGGAACTATGATTATTCACAGGTGCTGGCAAAACATTTTAACATGCTTATGAATATTGAGTACCCCCACAATTACCAAGTTCGAGAGATAGTTCAGTATGTAGCATGCCCCACATGAAAGTTAATTTGCTCACTCTGGTGACCTAAGTGAAGAAATCTGTATCATGGGAATTCCATAGAGACTTTCAGTATGGACGGACAAACAGCTGGTTAGTAGGAGTACAGCTTCCAACCCACCAAAGGTTTTAAACGTTCTCCTAGCTGGTCCAAAAGGCAGGAACTAGACACCCACACCAAGATTCCTTAGACTATTCAGAAGTTAAGGGTCATCTGCATACACTGGTCATCTGTACACATTGTTGTATCTGCAAACACTGCTCCCAAAATAGCATTTCTGCTGGAGTCCCTCCTGAAACTGCAGTCACACAACTTCCAGTTTAGCATCACGGAGCAGCCCATACAAAGAAAGGAAAATGCTACTTACCAGTATGCATCTGTTCTTGGCATGTAGAGCTGCAGATTTCTACACTTTGCATTAGATCGCCACCTGGTGTTGGGCTCGGATGATTGCATGTTGTTGTCGTCTTGGAAGAAGTCTTTGTAGTCACGAGATAGGTGACTCACCCTTTGGACGAAAGTGAGCATGGGCATCGGCTCCGTCCTTAGATTGTTTTTTGTCATGATGGGAAATGATGGAGTTAGTAGAAGTAAAGAAGGGATGTCCATGCGTGTATATCTGTGTAGAAATCTGCAGCTCTACATGCCAAGAAGAGATGCATACTGGTAAGTAGCATTTTCTGTTCGAGGCATATGAGCTGCAGATTCTACACTTTGCATTGATTGTACAGGAGTGTCTCCCCTAGTGGTGGTCACCTGTATCTGTTGCAGTAGTTTGAAAGAGTTTTAAGGACAGCTTGGCCTACTGCAGCTTGCTGCTTGGCTTGTACATCAACACAGTAGTGTTTAGTGAAGGTGTGTGTTGTAGACCATGTTGCTGCCTTGCATATGTCTTCTAGGGAAATGTTCCCTAAGAAAGCCATGGAGGCTCCTAGTTTGCGTGTGGACTGCGCTCTAGGAGGAACTGTTAATGTACGTTTTGCTTTTTGATAGCATATTTGTATACATTTTACAATCCACCTTGCAATTCTAGCTTTGGAGATGGGGTTGCCTTTATGTGGTGGAGAGAAAGCTACAAACAGTTGCTTTGTTTTGCGAAAGGATTTGGTCCTATCTATATAATAGAGAAGAGCTCTTTTAACGTCCAGGGTGTGTAGAGCACTTTCTGCTACAGAGTCTTGGTTTTGGAAAAACACTGGTAACTCTACAGATTGGTTTAAATGAAACGGAGTAATGACTTTGGAAGGAATTTAGGATTTGTTCTCAGAACCACTTTATTACGGTGTAATTGTAAAAAAGGGTTCTTGTATAGAGAAAGCTTGAATCTCACTGACTCTCCTAAGAGAAGTAATAGCTACCAGAAAAGCTGTTTTCCATGTGAGGAATTGCAATTCACATTTGTGTAGAGGTTAAAAAGGTGGTCCCATGAGCCTGGTAAGAACAATGTTTAGGTTCCATACTGGAGAGGGTGGTAACCTGGGAGGAATAATTCTTTTTAATCCTTCCATAAATGCTTTAATAGCTGGCACTCTAAATAAAGACAGATGTTGTCTATTTTGTAAATATGCTGCAATTGCTGCTAGATGTAGGCGTATAGATGAGTATGCCAAGTTACATCTTAGTAAATGTAGAAGGTAGCCAATGATATTTTGGATGGAAGCATCTAGGGGATCAATTTGGTTATTGTTGCAGTAAATGGCAAATCTTTTTCCATTTAGCAGCATAGCATGCTCTAGTAGTAGGTCTCCTGGCTTCTTTAATAATATTCATACAGTCTGGTGGTAGGTTAAGATAACCAAACTCTAAGACTTCAGGAGCCAGATCGCCAGATTCAGTTGGCTTGGTTCTGAATGTCTGATGTCTCCAAGGTTCTGCGTTAACATGGATGGTGTCAGACATAACTTTTGGTGTGGAACTAGGGATAGTTCTAGGAGTGTTGTATACCACGGTTGCGTGCCCATGTGGGAGCTACTAAAATCAGTTTGAGCGACTGTTGTGGTAGCTTGCGCACCATTAGTGGTATTAGTGGTAGTGGCGGAAAAGCAAACGCAAATCTGCCTGACCAGTTCATCCATATCGCATTGCCCTTGGACAGCGGGTGTGGAAACCTGGCAGCGAAGGTTGGGCATTTAGCGTTTGTTTGTGTGGCGAACAGTGTGAGAAGTTGTCCTGATATATGATGTTTCCAATTCTGGAACCACCTTGTATCAGTCCAAACAATCCCTTATGGTGTCTGGTTGTAAGTCAACCTTATTAGACAAGCTATCTTAAGGGTAGCATAGACTAAGCAGCCTTAAAGGCTTAACTCAAGAGGTTGTGTTAAGCGAGCTGTTTTACCAATCACAGTCCTGTAATACCAAATGAAAGGACACCACACAAGTATATATTATAAAAATATATGTATTTATTTCTAAAATAATCCCCAGTACTCTTTATGAGCAAAGGGGCACAAGCGTTAAATCAAAAGCACAGTATAACATACAAAGTTGCAAAATTATGGATGAGGGCGGGTGGCCACTCAAACCATATAATAAAAAAGTGGTATAAGAGATACCAATCGAACAGTGGTTAGGCCTAGGGCCTAGGGAATCGCTGGGAGCAGTCAGGACTAGCAATGCTGAAGTCGGGAAAAGCCCGCTGAATTCGGGTGCAGCGCTTAAAGCGCGGCTTGCTCCAATGCAATGTCAATGGTGCGTAAAAGTTACACAAATAGAGTTTAAGGATACTTCCGCTGAACCTAGAAAGACCAAACTTTAGACACAGACCCTAGAGGTGTGTACCAGTGTGGGAACACCGGCGTTGCAATGTTACCTCACCCACAGGAAGCGGGTGCATAGGGTTGAAGTGGCGTCGGGTTTTGTCACGCAGGTTCTTGGTGCTTGAAGCTGAAGATGCTGCAGGCGATGGGAAGGAGAAGTGTCCGGTGTGATCCAAGGGTGGATCAGAGTAGAAAAGTACCTGAAAGCAGAGGGGACAGAGTCTGGGTCACTCAGCAGTGACCAGGGTGGAACCAGGACAGAACCAGGCAATGTCGGGCGCAATCAGGTGGTCGTCTAGGAGCTTCTCTCCGCTGCCACGTGGGCTCTGGGGCATCTGCGACGTCCAGGAGCGGGTCACGAGCTGTCCCACGCAGCCTCTCACCGTCGGCGCGGTCGGCTTCAAGATCAGAGTCAACAATACTTGGCAAAAGCAATCCACGCGGGATTGGGAGATCGCTTCTCACTCGGACCAGGTGGGTCAGAGTGGGGGCTCCTTTTCAGAGGAGCTGGTGCAAGTCTGGAGCAACCAGAATCGCAAGTCGGTTTTAGGTTTTCGTCGGCACAGGGGCCACAAGCCAGCTGGCAAGTGACCGGGCCAACGCGTTGAGCCAAAGAAAGCAGAAGGGCCCCACGCAGCACTCGTCGATTGTAGAGGGGTGAGCTTCGGTGCAAGAGTGGCTCAGGGTTGGGGCTTCTCAAACCCTGGTGTACAGCTTCGAGGGTCACTCGTAGGCTGCACTGTCAGCGTCTCGTGGTCTTTTCAAGATGGCGTGCCCCACGCTTCCGGTCGCCTCCACGGGTCTCAGCTCTGCAGGGACTGTGGATCGGGCTGTAAGAAGGCGGGCAAGCTTGATCTCGTCGATCTCTGTCGCTCGAGTCCTGGCGGGAACTGCAACAAGGCAGACGTCGAGGTGCTGGATGGTGCCTGTTTGCACAGGCTGGTCACTCCTTGACCACAAGGGAGATTCTTCAGTCTTCTACGTTGAGTAGGATGTCGAAGGGTTCAGAGTTTCATTTCAAATGTTTCATCAGGATAATCTGAGTGCGTTGGCACTGCTCCCATTCTTATACCAATCTAGGGGGCAGGTATACCTGCTAGGTCCTCTCCTATGGGTGGGACCCAGGAAGGGGGTGGATACACCCCTTTCCTTTGATCCAGGCCGCGCTGGGACAGGGGCTGGTGTGCCCCAGAACCGGTTTGGCCGGATTATGCAAGGGGCAGCCTTGTGCTCCCCAGGCAGTGTCTGGTTTCTTTCAAACCTCCCTGCTACAATCCACTATCTCCTGTCTGGGGTGGTGTGACACCTCCCTGTGACAGATAACCCTTTGTCCAGGCCTCCTTGGCTGAGTTTCGGTCAGCTGCAGGAGGTCAGACTTGTGTCTGTGGCAGAAGCATCCATTTTGTGGATCTGAGGCTCTATTTAAAATCAACCGCGTTTTAGCAAACATGTTGTCTCCCTCTAGAGGGGTGGAATGCTACCACCGTCGCCAGGACTGGCGAGGGGGTAGTATTCCAAATCGTATGACACCTTACACGACATGTTTTGATAAAGCCAAACCAAAGTTACTATATAACCGCGAGGATTATAAGGCACTTAAGAGTATATGGTATGGCATTATCCCGGAACAGCTTAGGGAATTGGTCCCGACAGCTGCAGACAGGCTCAGTTCATGCTAGAGCACCATCTCACATAAAACCAAGCACTCTGCCTCCAGGATTGTTAAGGCCTGCCATAGGAGTGACTGATAGGTATATATGTGTCCAGATAGGTTTAGATATAGGCATACTATATCTAAGCAAGGGGTGATTACACCACCTTGCCCCAGCTGAGTGATCAGCCAGTTGTGTCAATTTTAGATAGCCAGGCCAGGGGTGGCAAAAGATATGCTGCAGCCCCTGGATGGCCTTGGATGCACCTATGCCCTGGGCACCTATAGTGCTCTGTACAGGGGCTGATAAGGTGACCCAAGCCAATCTAGTTATGCACCTAGGGTACATGGAATCCATTTTACAGAGAGAGCAGATAGCCTGGGGCCCTGATTAGCAGGGAACCAGGCCAACTAAGTCGAAAACCAGCTAAACACAAGGCAAAAAATCTGGGGTAACCATAGTCAGGTAGCCACCTTCCTACAAACAGATCTATGTCTGGGTGACCCCACTTGTGAAAGAATGGTAGAAGAACCTGCGGATGTAGTTCCCATTCGTGAATCTGTTGTGTTTGCCGACTTAACAGATCTACTATCTGATTGTGTAGTCATGGAAGGTGTTCTGCTAACAGATATATGTTTTGTGGAATGGCCCATCTCCAAATGTTCTGTGCAAACTGGGACAGTAGTAGAGAGTGTGTCCCCCCCCTGTTTTTGTATATAGTACATGGCTGTCATGTTGTCCATTCGGATTAAGACAGCTTTGTTTTGTACTTGAAAAGTTTTGAGCACTAAGAATATTGCTAGTAGCTCAAGGTGGTTGATATGGAGTGATCTTTGCTGAGTTGTATGATGTAGGAGATGGGCTCCCCATCCTGTGAGAAATGCTTCTGCAGTAAGTATTATTTGTGGAACAGGTTCGAGGAACGGCCGCCCTTTTGTCAGGTTTTTGGTGTTCCACCACTGCAGAGAGCAATGTGTGCGGCTGTCTACCAACACCAGGTCTGTTAGTGTCCTTGAGCCTGATTCCACTGATGTGCTAGACATTCCTGTAACGGACACATTTGCAGTCTTGCATATGGTACAATGAAGATGCATCATGCCTATTAGTCTCATGAACACTCTGGCTGGGAGAGAGTGTTGATGTTGAAACTTTGTGACTAAGGCTTGAATGCTCTGTATCCTTGCTGGACTGGGATACGCTAGAGCTGTAGACGTGTTTATTGTAACCCCTAAATATTGATGTACATGAGAGGGCTGTAGGTGAGACTTGGTGTAGTTGATTGTGAACCCCAAGTCGTGCAATGTTTGAATTGTGTGAGATGTGTGTTAGACACACTGATTGAATGACTTCGCTTTTATGAGCCAATTGTCTATGTATGGGAAGACATGTATATGTTGTCTTCTGAGATGTGTGGCTACTACTGCTAGGCACTTTTTGAACGCTCTTGGCGCAGTTGTTAACCCGAATGGAAGGACTTTGAATTGATAATGTCCTAGTACAAACCTTAGATACTTCCTGTGAGAAGGATTTATAGGAATGTGGCAGTAGGCGTCCTTTAGATCTAGTGTTGTAAGGAAGTCGCCTTGCTGCAGTAATGGGAGCCCTTGTTGTAAAGTGATCATATGAATATGATCCGAGTGTATATAGTGATTGAGGGGCCTGAGGTCGAGAATTGGTCTTAGTGTCTCGTCCTTTTTAGGTATTAGAAAATACAGTGAGTAAACCCCTGTTCCTTGATGTTGTAAAGGTACTTTTTCTATTGCGTCTTTTTGAAGAAGTGATAGGACTTCTTGTTTTAGCAGCGTAATATGTTCTGCAGACATTGGACGTTGCCTGGATGGTATGTGTGGAGGGGTAGCTGTAAGTTTGAGGCAATAGCCATACTGGATAATTTGTCTTACCCACTTGTCTGTTGTGATGGAATTCCAGACAGGTAGGAACTGTGTTAGTCTGCCCCCACATGAGTGGAATGCTGTTGGGGGAGCAGAGGGAAGTCACTGTTTTATGGTGGAAGAGGTTTGATTATTGTTATTACCTCGACCTCTTCCTTTATTGTTGATGCCTCTATAGCCTCCTCTAAAATATCCTTTATTGGAGGATGTCTGTGTATTAGATTTGAAGGAAGCTGAATTGTCTGCTCCAGACTGTTTGGGGCTTCCTCTATAGAAGGAGCGACAAAAAGACCCTCTAGCTTGTGTGGATTGCAAAGCTCCTATAGATTTGGCTGTATCGGTGTCTTTTTTCATTTTCTCAAGTGCTGTGTCTACCTCTGGTCCAAACAATTGATGTTGATTAAATGGTTGATTTAAGATGGTAGTTTGCACTTCCTGCTTACATCCTGAAATGCATAGCCACACATGACGTCTGAGTAGTACACTAGTGTTTAAAGCTCTAGATGCAGAGTCTGCTACATCAAGTGCACACTTGATTGAGGCATTTGAAATTAACTTGCCTTCTTGTATAAGGTTGTTTGCTTGTGCCTTATATTGGTCAGGTAGATGTTGTAGTAGTGTCTCTAACGGATCATAGTGAGCCCGGTCATATCTTGCAAGGAGGGCTTGTGTGTTAGCTATACGCCATGAATTGCTAGCCTGTGCAGCTATCCTTTTGCCTGAAGCATCTAATTGTGGGTTTATATAGCGCTAGGATAGACTCCCGGAGGAGTATCTCCGCGCTTCGACCGCTGCGAAACCCTTCCTGGCTTCCCTGAGAGATGGTCCCTTAATGGGTATCTCCAGGGTGAGACCAGGCATCCCCGGCGGTCTGGTGGGGCCGTTAGTGCAGATGAGGCAAGCTTATGCCCAGAGTTGCCGAGTGTGATCGCTGATCAGAGTGGGCACCGAGGCGAGAGAATTATCGAGTCCGCTGACCCTGGTCCAGAAACCTGCCGCGTCGGGAATCGAACCCTGGTCCCGGGCCGTCCTCTGCTCTCGGGTCTGCCGCCTCTAACCAGTGAGCCACACTACTGCACTTTAGATTCTTAATCAGGGGGTGGTGCTTCACCTGATGTCTGAATTTGCTCTTTTCCTAGCATTTGACACGACCAGGGAATCTAAGGGTAGCTGTCCTTTTATGTAGTCAGGATCCCCAAGAGTGGCCTGTACTTTTTCTCAATTCTAGGGTTTAGAATCCTAGCACGTACAGGATCTTTAAATATTTCTGGAGCATGTTTGATGTCCCCTTTAATCATAGGCAGAATTTGAACAGATTTTTGTGATTGTTCAAACGTGTCTAATAAAAAGTCTTCCTCTGCCTCATCTGAATGCATGGTGACGCCATGATAGATGGCCGCCCTAATTAATAAGTGTCCAAAACTGTTAGAACTGGCTATTTCTGGTAGGCTAAGGCTGACGCCAAAGCCAGGCAGAAACCACCATTCTAGTCAGGGCAAGGAAGTCACACGCCAAGATAACCCCTGCTCACCCCCTTGGTAGCTTGGCACAAGCAGTAAGGCTAAACTCGGAGGCAATGTGTAAAGCATTTGCGCCAGCGCACAACAGCAACAACATACTAGGCACACCACAAAAGAGACTACACACAAGGTTATTATAAAAATAACTTTTGTATTGTAAAAACATATCAGATAGAGTCACATATATACATTGTGCCAACTGGCACGGGCAATATTCACAGGGATTATGTACACCAGACAGGGCCACATGGGCGCCTGTCAGAATCAGATATAGTACTTCTAGATAAAATGTAGAATATAAAATCACTTCTAGAATAAAGAATAAATGTAACATAAAATAATAATCAAAGATAACAACCAGTAACCACTGGTAACAGGAACCAGGACCTTACTAGGACCACCTGTACTAAAAAAAGAACCACCTAAGTATCACACAGCATTTAGGGGTCTAAGAAAGAATACATTACTCATGATGCAATAAACCTACATTCAGAGGAGTAGAAAAGACAAGCACCTAAGTATCACTCAGCGTTTAGGGGTCTAGGAAAAGAACACATTACCCATGATGCAATAACCTACATTCAGAGGAGTAATGTGCCTCGCGCCCCCTCCGCTCGCCTCTGAAGGCCACTCCTCTCGCTGCAGGGCTCCCTCCGCTCACGGGAGCCCCGCAGACTAGCTGCCATCACTCTTCCTCCTCTTCTCCCCGGGCCCGGCGGTGATTACCCGGCACTTCGGAGATTCCCTCGGCGAAGACGGGGTCGAACGGCTGACTCTGCTTCCGGATCCTTGCTGGGGCGGCTCCACTGGTGCGGCCCAATCCGGTCGCGGCCCCTGCGTCGAGCCTCCACACACGCCCAGCTTCTGCGGGCAAGGCATCCAATCGGAGCGCGGCTCTCGGGGACAGGCCTACTGCAACGGCCAATCAGAGCACGTCTCCTATCAACAGAGGACCAATCAGGTCGCGGCCCCTTCGTTTCTCTCGCCTCAGCTTCCGATCACTTTCAGGCCCCCGGGCCGCAGCGGTGAGAACACGGGGCAATGCCGGGTGGGCACCGGCTCTTCAGTTAGTTAACAATCGAGGTGGCCACTCGATCGGGCCCTAAACGAAAGCGCTCCCCAGCGCTAGGACCACCCATAAAGTGCTCTCAAGCGCTTGGGGAAAATAAAGTGCTCCAAAGAGCTAGAAAACATGCAGAGCGCTCCCAGGCGCTCAGGGGGAAGCACAGCGCTTCCAGGCGCTAGAAATACAACACAAGCGCCCTCCACAGGAAAATGCAGCTTCTCCATGCTGCAAAGGTCCCAGAGGTTCCCAGGGGCCAAAGCCAAGTCCCCCCCATCAGCCCAGCAAGGCAGAGGGGTCCCCCAGGAGTCCAGGAAAGTCCATCAGAGGTCCAGGAGCTGGGCAGGGCCCAGGGATTCCCCTGGGCCCCAGCAGCAGCATGCCCCTGGCAGATTCAAGTTAGAAACAAGAACATTTTGGAAGGGGACACAGCCCCTTCTTATACACAGAAAAGTATTTGAAGTCCTTTGAAGCAGGCAGTGTGAGAACCAGCCAGAACTGGTTACAGGGAAGTCCCTTCAGTATCAGGGACAGAGGTGACAGTCGTCCAGCGGGAGGTGGAGCCAGCTTTGTAGTTAGGCAGGCACAGCCCTTCACTCTCAGGTGCCATCTCCTCCCACTTCCCTGGCAGCAGATGCTGCCTTTCATCCATGGGCTGACTTCAGACAACCTCCTGGGCTCTCCAGCCCCTGTCATCCTCAAACCAGACAGTCAATCCACAAGCAGGCCCAGGCACTCTGGGCCAGGCTCACCAGCCAATCACACGCCAGCACCAACATACACAAATATGCCAACTTCCAAAAGTAGTACTTCTAGACTAGACACAGTCATGCCGCATATATCATTTTGCAGCATTCATTCTCACGAGTTCATACATACCAAACTCGCCCCTGCACTCCCCACACATCAGGAACTACCATGGGCATACATATTCCCCATTCATTCCTATGGGAGGGCAGGTCACTCACCACACATACAGAGAGCTCAAGCACTTTACACTGTACCACAGTGAAAAAGTGTGCAGAGGCCTAAAATCCCCAACACCAGGTTCCATAAACAGGCTAGGAAAAAGCAAAAAGTCTAGGGGTTAACCTGCCCAACGGGCCGGGTCCAACAAAAACCAATATGGTCTTCTGGGGGAAAAGGTTTTGATGAATATGAATGTGGGTCAGGGATATCTGGCACAACCTGTGGGTTTGGGTACTCCCAATCTGGATCATCAATAGGGTAGGGAAAAGGGTCATCTGTGTCTACCCCCCCCATGTTGTACTCATTGTCCTTTGGAGTAGATTTCGGCACAGAAGGTATTGTTTTCGGCGTCGTAGGCTGTTTCGAGGGCTTGAGCATATCAGAATCAGGCCTTGTAGGTTTAGGTACCGAAGATATTGTCTTCGGAGTAAAAGCTGGTTTAGTCGGCCTCGAGGCGTCAGACGCTGGCTTCAAAGTTTTGTCGCCGGCTTCGGAGCCGGGACTTCTTTCAGTTTCGGTGCCGAGGGAGCTGGTGGGATCAGCATGTGCAGTTTGCTCGGCAAGGAGCTACCGGAAGGCTTAATTATCTTCTTTGGAGCCAGGCTCAATGGCGGGGCTTTCGAAGTGTTTTTTCGGTCTCGACTGGGCCCCAGAGGCGGAGTGTTGACCTTTGCCTTTGGGGTAACGGGCAGGGGCAGTAGTACTCACGCGCTGACCCGATGGGATGAGTCATGCCCCGGATATGATTTGGAGATCGTCTGAATCTTCTTCTGGAATGAGCGGAACTTCTTCGCTGTCAAAGATATCCACCGTTCTGGAGCCGATCTCTGCATGTCGTGTCGACGGGCCTTCTGATCTCGAATGGTCTTCTTGGATCGAAAGGATGCACAGGCTGTACAGCTGGATTTGTCGTGTTCTGGTGATAAACCCAGGTTACAGACCTTGTGATGGTCAGTGTGTGGAAACTTTGCTCCGCACTCAGGGCATCTTTTGAATGGCGTCCTTTCCATGAGTTGTAGGCCTCACAGCGTGGATATGTCCAACAACCCGCGTCGACAACCGGAATCGAACAGATGAAGTCGAGTCGATGTTTGTCGATATCGGAAGTTGTTTCTTAAGTTTTTTCGCATCGAACTACCATTAAAGGTAGATTTGGAACCGGAGCGAAAAAGTTACATCCGGACCCAGTTGCGGAAAAAAACAATCTAAGGATGGAGCCGATGCCCATGCGCACGATCGTCCAAAGGAGTCTCGTGACTACAAAGACTTCTTCCAAGACGACAACAATATGCAATCATCCGAGCCCAACACCAGGTGTCGATCTAATGCAAATAGTAGAATCTGCAGCTCATATGCCTCGAACAAATGCGTATCATCCCCATACTCACAAGTGAGCTTGGACATACTCTAGCTCAAGCCTGGTTTAGGCATGCCTCGCATCTCTGTATTCACAAGTAAGTGTGGACATACTTTTGCTTATGCAAGGTTTAATCATGCATGACCTAACTATACTTACAAAAGAGCCTGGACATGCTCTGGTTCAAGCATATCTGGCAGCTTTGTATTCACTGGTGTGCGGGGACATGCTCTGGTTCAAGTGAGGTGTAGGAACACCTGCCATCTTCGCATTCACACGTGTGCGGGGACATGCTCTGGATTAAGTGAGGAGTAGGCACACCTGCCATCTTCGCATTCACAAGTGTGTGTGGACATTCTGTGGTTCAAGTGAGGTGTAGCCACACCTGCCATCTTCGCATTCACAAGTGTGCGTGGACATTCTGTGGTTCAAGTGAGGTGTAGCCACACCTACAATCTTCGCATTCACAAGTGTGCAGGGACATGCTGTTGTTCAAGTGAGGTGTAGCCACACCTGCCATCTTCGCATTCACAAGTGTGCAGGGACATGCTGTTGTTCAAGTGAGGTGTAGCCACACCTGCCATCTTTGCATTCACAAGTGTGTGTGGACATGCTCTGGTTCAAGTGAGGTGTAGACACACCTGCCATTTTCGCATTCACAAGTGTGTGTGGACATGCTCTGGTTCAAGTGAGGTGTAGGCACACCTGCCATTTTCGCATTCACAAGTGTGCGCGGACATGCTCTGGTTCAAGTGAGATGTAGGCACACCTGCCATTTTCGCATTCACAAGTGTGCGTGGACATTCTGTGGTTCAAGTGAGGTGTAGCCACACCTGCCATCTTCGCATTCACAAGTGTGCGTGGACATTCTGTGGTTCAAGTGAGGTGTAGCCACACCTACAATTTTCGCATTCACAAGTGTGCAGGGACATGCTGTTGTTCAAGTGAGGTGTAGCCACACCTGCCATCTTTGCATTCACAAGTGTGTGTGAACATGCTCTGGTTCAAGTGAGGCACACCTGCCATTTTCGCATTCACAAGTGTGCGCGGACATGCTCTGGTTCAAGTGAGATGTAGGCACACCTGCCATTTTCGCATTCACAAGTGTGCGCGGACATGCTCTGGTTCAAGTGAGGTGTAGACACACGTGCCATTTTCGCATTCACAAGTGTGCGGGGACATGCTCTGGTTCAAGTGAGGTGTAGACACCTGCCATTTTCTCATTCAGAAGTGTGCGCGGACATGCTCTGGTTCAAGTGTGTAGACACAACTGCCATTTTCGTATTCACAAGTGTGCGGGGACATGCTGTAGTTCAAGTGAGATGTAGGCACACCTACCATCTTCACATTCACAGGTGTGTATATGGACATGCTCTGATTCAAGTGAGGTGTAGGCACACCTGCCATCTTTGCATTCACAAGTGTGCAGGACATGCTCTGGTTCAAGTATATCTGGCAGCTTCACTGGTGTGCGCGGACATGCTCTGGTTCCAGTGAGGTGTAGACACACCTGCCATCTTCACATTCACACGTTCGCGGGGACATGCTCTGGTTCAAGTGAGGTTTAGGCACACCTGCCATCTTCGCATTCACACGTGTGAGGGACATCCTCTGGTTCAAGTGAGATATAGCCACACCTGCCATCTTCACATTCACAAGTGTGTGCATGAACATGCTCTGGTTCAAGTGAGGTGTAGCCACACCTGCCATCTTCGCATTCACATGTGCGGGGACATCCTGTGGTTCAAGCAAGTTTTAAGCGTACCTGGCATCTCCATACTGACAAATGAGCATGGACACACTCTGGCTCAAGCCAGGTTGAGCCACGTCTATCATCTTTTGTACAAGTGGGCGTGGAAGTGCTTTGGCTAAAGCCGAGATTTGAGCATGTCTGGCGTCTCCAAACTCTGGACAGAGTCGGTGACCTCTGGTTCAAGCAAGGTTTCACGCATGTTTGGAGTCTATAAAGAGTGGGCACACTCTGGTTTAAGCAACATTTTATAGGAAGTGACTTTCACTGAAAATCTTGGTGCGATCTCCCGGGCAGTCAATCAAGGCGAAGGAGCACTCCCACCTACTGAGAATGCCTTTAGGTTTGAAGAATGTGAAAAAACGATGTCACTTCCTCTGTACGATTCAGAAAAGGGGGTGGTGATGAACAGAGTGTCTGAATTAAGCAAACCACTCTTACCCAGTCCAAAGATCAGGGCTTGATCCATCACCGTTATTTATCTCACTGCACCATCCCAGCTCAGAACCTGGCTATGTGCAAATAAGTCTGTCCCTGGCCCAGTGCATCATGGGAACAGGGCAGACTAAACTACCAAGCCAATTCTTCACCAGAAAGGAGACAAGCTACCGGGGACCGGTTTCTGGCATTTCAGCCGTCTTCGGCCCGGCTTGCTTGAATCCTGATGGTGCAGTGAGAAAGGGACTCATGTCCGAGTATACCCTGCCACACCTATAGTGGCCAAAAACGATTCAGAAAAGGGGGTGGTGATGAACAGAGTGTCTGAATTAAGCAGACCACTCTTACCCAGTCCAAAGATCAGGGCTTGATCCATCACCGTTATTGCACCATCAGGATTCAAGCAAGCCGGGCCGAAGACGGCTGTAATGCCAGAAACCGGTCCCCGGAAGCTTGTTTCCTTCCCAGTATAAGAATTGGCTTGGTAGTTTGGTCTGCCCTGTTCCCATGATGCACTGGGCCAGGGACAGACTAATTTGCATGTAGCCAGGTTCTGAGCTGGGATGGTGCAGTGAGCTAAAAAACGGTGATAGATCAAGCCCTGATCTGATGACTGGGTATGAGTGTTCTGTTTATTTCAGATACTCTGTCCATCACCACCCCCTTTTCTGAATCGTTTTGTCCACCATAAGCGTGGAAGGGTATACTCAGATGTGAGGCCCTTGCTCATTGCACCATCAGGATTCAAGCAAGCCGGGCCGAAGACGGCTGTAATGCCAGAAACCGGTCCCCGGAAGCTTGTTTCCTTCCCAGTATAAGAATTGGCTTGGTAGTTTGGTCTGCCCTGTTCACATGATGCACTGGGCCAGGGACAGACTAATTTGCATGTAGCCAGGTTCTGAGCTGGGATGGTGCAGTGAGCTAAAAAACGGTGATGGATCAAGCCCTGATCTGATGACTGGGTATGAGTGTTCTGTTTAATTCAGATACTCTGTCCATCACCACCCCCTTTTCTGAATCGTTTTGTCCACCATAAGCGTGGAAGGGTATACTCAGATGTGAGTCCCTTGCTCATTGCACCATCAGGATTCAAGCAAGCCGGGCCAAAGACGGCTGTAATGCCAGAAACCGGTCCCCGGAAGCTTGTTTCCTTCCCAGTATAAGAATTGGCTTGGTAGTTTGGTCTGCCCTGTTCCCATGATGCACTGGGCCAGGGACAGACTAATTTGCATGGAGCCAGGTTCTGAGCTGGGATGGTGCAGTGAGCTAAAAAACGGTGATGGATCAAGCCCTGATCTGATGACTGGGTATGAGTGTTCTGTTTAATTCAGATACTCTGTCCATCACCACCCCCTTTTCAGAATCGTTTTGTCCACCATAAGCGTGGAAGGGTATACTCAGATGTGAGTCCCTTGCTCATTGCACCATCAGGATTCAAGCAAGCCGGGCCGAAGACGGCTGTAATGCCAGAAACCGGTCCCCGGAAGCTTGTTTCCTTCCCAGTATAAGAATTGGCTTGGTAGTTTGGTCTGCCCTGTTCCCATGATGCACTGGGCCAGGGACAGACTAATTTGCATGTAGCCAGGTTCTGAGCTGGGATGGTGTAGTGAGCTAAAAAACGGTGATGGATCAAGCCCTGATCTGATGACTGGGTATGAGTGTTCTGTTTAATTCAGATACTCTGTCCATCACCACCCCCTTTTCTGAAACTTCCTCCGTACAGTGCTGTGGCTCTTCTGCAAATACCAAGAATGTTTGGGTCGAAATATAGTCTTTCACAAGAATGTGCGTAAACGCCATTATTTGTGAAATTGTGGAAGTCAGAATGTCTAGACACGCCTATGAATGTTCAATCCCAGCACTCGGAGGTCCGAAGGAACAAATAATTGGGCCATCATCTTGCGAGCATCTCTCTGGAGGCTTTAAACATGAACTCTTGTTTTAATAGCTCCCTGTAAAAGCATAGTCATTGCATTTAAATGTACGTTTCTGGAAAAGCAACCAGTATTTAAAAAGCTCACTGCCCACTACTATATTCCATAGGCTGTGGTGAGGTACACAATATATGGTTTCTTTTGGGTGTTTTTCAAAAATAAAATGATGGAATCCACACATGATCAGATAGAGTGTGCCACAAGAATATTTTAAAGTGTCTGGCATAAATAATGCATATTTGAAAATTTATACCCACTCCAAAAGTAATGTAAAGTCATAATGAGCAACACAATATGGAAGAGTGAAGTCCTTTCCACTGGCATAGAGCAGGCTGGCCTATCATTGTACAGCCATCCATTTCCCTTAGCCCAGAAACATCTAAAACACCTTCGGGCACCATAAGACAGTGTGAGACTTTGTAAGTATGTCGACGTTCATGTGAACACTTGAGGTGCGAAAAGCAGAGGTGGGACAGATTTGTAGCAGTGACATCTTGCCTCAAGTTTACAACCTTCTGCTGTGCTAGCACCAGTACTTGCCACAATATATTGTTTTTCAAAGAAACAGTGTTGGGCCGACAAACATCTATCGAAAGAAACATTACAAGAACGGATTGTGTTTTTGTATGCGGAGCCCAAAGCTCCTATCCTATAATCTCAGATGGGTATATGAGACCCTGGGCAAGAGATATGTCCATGTAAACATAATTTGCATTTGTGAAGCCCACTTTCACTACTTGGGGCCATGTGGCTGTAATACCAGATGTTTATGGTTACCCCAACTGTGAGTATCTGATATCCTGTTTTTTTATTCTGGCCCCTGCTCACACTAATCTAGTGTGCGCACAGAAGCCTAGGCCGGTGTCTTAACATGAGTGATGTCCGGGACCATCCTGTGACCCGGAGGGGCGCACTAAGCGTCCCCTCATTTTACTGACAGTGGACTACAGTCCTCGTCTTGGGTTTAGCATGTAGAACAGTTGTGGGGCATACCATGCTCTGTGAATCCCTATCTGGATTTAAACTTTTCTGGTTGATCTGACTGGAACCGAAGCCTACTGGCTCACTCATGTAAAGTTCTGCCTCTATGCCTACCAAGCGTAGGTGGCCTGTGTGGTACATGCATTGGGTGTTTGAGGAAGCCAGAGTTCAGGCGGACTGTAGGTTCCATTTTGGGAGCCCCTGACCTGTTCCCAAGCACAAGATGGAGGTGGGGTTGTTTTCCAAGACAGTGGAAGTATATTGCCGACATTGCTCATGCTGGAGGGAGGAGACTTGGGACACTGAAGTGGTGAGAGAGGAAACCAGGCTACTTTAGAAATCCCTTTACACCTTTTGCTGAGAGGAGCTGAGCTGCTGGTTCGTCTTCCTGAGCTCAGCCGTTTGGTAGATGTTGGGTGAAGGGTGTGGCTGCAGTCTCTTTTGTTCAAAGGACCCTTTAGGTGAGGCCAGCCCTTCATTTTCCCGTTGATCCTTGTTCAGTATTGTTGATGATAGCCAGGCACAGATATTTGACACCTTTTCATGGTTCTGTTATGGGTGCTACAGGTTGTAGACTACACAGCTGTGAGGAGCATCACTTTACACAAACGCTCTGTTTGGAGTGCAGTCTGGGAAGGAATACCGCCAAACCGGTTTTTACAGTGCAGAGAGTGGATCCACATCTTCTGTTTGCTTTGATTGTGTAAAAGTGAGAACCACCGAGTCATCTGTTCAGTTCCGAGGTCTTTTTCCCAAGGAAAGAGATGCTCTGCACATTACACAAAGGACTGCTGGGAAACCAGAGCTGAGGTCTGCCAGCTTCCCAGAGGTGAGGGGACAACACCGGACCCCGTGCCTTGCTGGAATCTGTTCCTCTGGCCTGAAGCGTCTAAAGGCTAGCCTGTATGCTGAGAGCGGGAAGGAGCCTGCCAATCCTGCAGGAGGTGTGAAAGTCTTGGCTTGCTAAAGACCTTCAAGACCCCAGGGTGCTGAGAGGGTATGCCAGGGAGAAGGAAGACTGCAGAGAGTGATGGGAGCCCAAGGGGCTGCTTGCATAGTTGCAAAATGGTCTTTCCAAGCAGCAATCATGGATTGACAGCTGACCTCACTTTTGTGCAAGAAGACCAACCGTGCCTCACCTCGCTACCATAACCAAGACCTGGGCCTGAGGTGGACACGGCCACCACATTATAGAAGTGTGCCTTATGGCTACCATTGAACCACTGCAATCCCCATCCACGTAGGGGCCAACTCGCTACACAACACTGTGAAATGCAGCAGTGGGTCCAATGCCGGAGGTGGGCCCTACTGAAGCCCAGTACCTGGGCTCACTGAAGGACTTTAGGCAGCGGCTCCTCCAAGAGAAGCATGTGACTGCTTGCCATTGCTACTACTGACCGTCAGGTGCTGAAGGGGTTGTACTCGACCCAGTTTGCCCAGCCGTTGCAAAAAGGCCCAGGCAAATCAGAGGAAAATGATTGCAGCCCACATGGCAGCGGCCCAGTAGTCTTTGCTTGCCAAAACCCTCTAGTGGGGCCTGAAATTGGCAGCAAGACGTGTAAGATCCTACAAAAGGCCGTTTCTGCATACTGCAAGTAAGCAGTAAGTTGAACTAGTAGGCCTTGAAATCTATGCAGGAACATGATAGATACAAGGGTGATTATGGTAGACCCTGACACCCTGTCCTGAGATCAGTTGGTGGATCTGTTTCGACAGAGCATGGAGGGTCCCCAAGAACAAAGACAGTGAAGTCCTTGTGAATTACAATAGAGACCATTTAGAGAACCTGAGTGGGACAGAAAAAAACTGTGATGGACTCTGGAGATGGTACCATGATAGGATCCCAGGAAGGGAGTGCTGTGGGGCCATTCTCTCTTAGCTCAGTTTTCCCAGACACATCATGTGTGTATATCCCCAAATGTGCTTCCAATGTTTCCCCAAGGCAATCGCCACAGCTGATTTCTGGGTACCGTGTCACTGACTCCAGAAGTTATTGTCTTGAGTGGGTTAAGTCTAGCTGAGACCCTAAACTTGTGGCTGGCTCTCTAGAAAGCGTTGCTAGTCAGGAGAGACCAGGAGAGAAGACCACGGCGTCTTTATGCCATAGCCAGTTGGAGGTGTTCCATTTGAGCGGGTGGGCATAGACATTGTTGGCCTATTTTACCCCAGCAAGAACAGGCAACAAGTGTATTGTTGTGGTGGATCATGCCTCTAGGTATACAGACGGGGTACCTATGTGGAGCACAAACGCAGTAACTAGGGCTTTTCTAGTGATATTTTCCAGGGTTGGATCTCCAAAGGCTTATTTCCAACTATAAAACCAACTTTCTCTACTCATATGTTAAAATTGTGGGACCTTGAGTGGTTTTCATGCTCCTCAGAGGCAGAATAAAAATATTATCATATCTTTTTCTTTTTTAAGTGATACTTTTCCAGATATACTCACTGAACAGGTCAGTGGAAAGCTAGTCCTAGTAGGTGCTTACCTTGGGCCTTCCAAGCATAGATTTGCAACATAAGCAAACATGCCCAATGGCTCCGGCCATCAACTGCCCATGAACTATATCCCTCTGTAGCTATCCTCCGATCATTCACAATCGTTACGAGTACCATATTACAGCACACTGTTACACGTTCCGAGTCAATACATTTGTAACGTCAGTTCTCAATCAAGGCTATATTTACTAAAATGAAACATTAGAATATTGCTGCACAAATATAGCACTCTGGGATGCTACTAGAGCAGAAGAAAAATCTCTAAAGCCACTAACAATGCCCATGTAGAGGTCACAATCTTGATGCTATTTTATCTTAGCAAATCTTACTGGGATTAAAACCTGAAGGTGGAGCACTGCTGCTAAACTCGTTTGCCTAATCTCTATTTAAACACATTTATCACTGAAGATTTCAAGATGGAGAATTGAACCTTTCCAGCAGGCAGATATTCTCTGATGTTTAATAGATGGGAAAGGCAGAATGGCAAGTCGGGTATCCTGCCATTTGTTGAAATCTGTTTGTGTCTACTTGCTGTCAAGCTCCTTTAGGCAGGCAACGCCATTAGTAACAACCACAGAATATGGGACTACCTTAGACAATTTTTGGTGAGGGGATGGAGGACGAGGGAAGACGAGTGAAGATCAAGTGGTCATAGAGGAAGGACGAAGAATGTAATGAGGATGGTGTGAAATCGAGGAGCGATAGTAGGGATGATCGGTTCTGCCAATGCTTCCTTCCATCACCCCTATTTCACATTTAAAGAGCTCAGAAGCTTGGAGACTGACAGTAGTACCAACCACACTTCCTCCCCTTCTGCATTCCCTCGGTTTGTGGCTCAGGTGGAGGGGATAGCAGGGGTGGTTAAGTAGCTTATCAAGCCTAAAACAGAGCATCCATCATTACGTCGGGCACAGAAGAAAATAATGGATAAAGGAGAGGTAATATAGTCAGATCTGTCAGTCGGGTACGGAGGGCGTACACAGGCTGGAGGAAAGCACCATGCCAAGTACCACAAAAGCCTTTAGTTTTCACAATTCTAATATCATAAAAGCACCTGAGTGACCCACTGCTTGGAACATTTACTTACTTGAGTACTCCAGGAGCTCCGGCTGCAGAGAGTGAGGGACCAAAGGTTCAGGCAGCTCGGAGAGGAAACCCTTCAGAGCCCCAGCAACAGCATTCACTGTGACGGACATGGACAGAAGGTTGAGATTGCGGTCTGTAAGACAAAGAGCTCGCAGTTAATGGCATGGCTCAGGAAGAATGTATGCACCCCAACAAAAGCGATGATTAGAAATAATCTGTTGTAAACAGCGTGCGGCAATACAGTCCAAGATTCGGATGTATGATTGAACAACTACTGCCTAAACTACGAATTCCTTTAACTACAAAGGCTAAACAACGAGCAATGCCAAACAACTACATCGTAAACAACGAGTTCCTAAACCACAAAGAAAAAATGTTATTGCTCATTACCCATTTTCACCACTATGTTCTTGCCCATCACATAAACCACCAGCACACATTGGCTGAAGCCAAAGCATTCCCTGCACTCTATGCCCCGATGTGCTGCCAAGCTGGCCCTGGAAGGATGTAGGGCTGTAGGCAGTCTGCAGCCCCACGCTCGTTAGAGCCCACCAGCCTGGAGCGTAGAGTGTGCTCTTGGGGGGACAGTTAAAATGCGTTTAGCTTTTTGATAACATATTTGAATGCATTTAACTATCCATCTGGCTATTCCTGACTTTGATATGGGATTTCCTTTATGTTGTGGTGAAAAAGCAACAAATAATGGTTTTGTTTTTCTGAATGATTTAGTTCTGTCCACATAATAAAGCAGAGCTCTCTTTACATCTAGTGTGTGTAGGGCTCTTTCAGCTACCGACTGTGGATTTTGAAAGAACACTGGCAGTTCTATTTATTGATTAATATGGAAAGTGGATATGACCTTTGGCACGAACTTAGGGTGTGTTCTAAGTACTACCCTGTTAGCATGTATCTGCATGAAGGGTTCTTGAATTGTTAGTGCTTGTAGTTCGCTAACTCGCCTGAGTGAAGTAATGGCAATCAAGAATGCCACCTTCCATGTTAAGAATTGCAATTCGAATGAGTGTAGAGGTTCGAAAGGAGGTCCCATGAGTCTGGTGAGTACTATATTTAGGTTCCAGAATGGTGAAGGTGGGTGTTTTGGAGGAATCACCCTTTTGAGATCCTCCATAAAAGCCTTGATTGCTGGTACCTGAAACAGTGAAATGTGTTGTCTGTCTTGGAGATATGCTGCTATAGCAGCGAGGTGTAGTCTTATAGAAGAGTATGCTAGGTTGCATTTTTGAAGATGCAACAGGTAACATATAATGTTATGTATGGAAGCATCTAACGGGTTGACTTGGTTATTGTTGGAGTAAATAACAAATCTCTTCCATTTAGCTGCATAGCATGCTCTAGTAGTTGGTCTTCTTGCCTCCTTAATGATATTCATGCAGTCTGGAGGCAAGTTAAGGTATCCAAATTCTAAGACTTCAGGAGCCAGATCGCTAGGATTATCTGATTGGGATCTGGGTGTCTGATTTCTCCATGGTTCTGAGTTGGAAGATGGGGTGCGAGGCGTAGCATTTGATGAGGAACTACTGAAAGCTCCAGGAACGTTGTGTACCATGGCTGTCGCACCCATGTGGGAGCAACTAGGATCATTGTGAGTGACTGTTGCTGTAGTTTGCGTGCCACCAGCGGAAACAGCGGTGCTGGGGGAAAAGCGTACGCAAATCTGCCTGACCAGTTCATCCATATCGCATTGCCCTGTGACAACGGATGTGGGAATCTGGCGGCAAAGTACTGGCATTTTGAGTTTTCTTTTGTGGCAAACTGGTCTATCTCTGGGTGACCCCACTTTTTAAAGAAATGCTGGAGAACTTGGGGGTGAATCTCCCATTCGTGTAGTTGTTGCCTGTGTCTGCTGAGCAGATCCGCTATTTGATTGTCTTTTCCTGGGAGGTGTTCTGCCAGTAGAAAGATGTTTTTGGAATTGCCCATTTCCCTGTTCTGTGCCAAGTGGGACAGCTGTGGAAAGTGTGTTCCTCCCTGTTTCTGGATATAGTACATGGGTGTCATGTTGTCCATCCGGATCAACACAGTCTTTTGTCCCGTGTCAAGGTGGCGGGCCTGGGGGGCTCGCTACTGGCCTGGCTTGGCTCCTTACTGAGCGACCGTACCCAGGCCGTCCACCTGGCTGACTTCTCTGCCACCCCTTGTAAAGTGCAGTGCGGTGTCCCCCAAGGGTCCTCCTGTTGTGTTTTATCTAGGACCCCGATCAATATTGTGACCTCAAGCCCCTATACGACTATAATCAATACATATCCCTATAATGGCATAAACGATCAGAGCCATATTTCAGTACCTCGTCTCTGCAGCTCATTACAGTACATGACACAGCAGAAGCCACTTCCTTAGATTCCTAGATAACACACCGAGTTCTTTCGACAGCTCAAACCCCCCAGCAACCTGGGAAAGCCCCGCTTGCTTTGTTTTGATTAGTAATAGAACTCTTGCAAGCACTGTAAGAACGACCAGTTCTTAGTGACATCTTTATGAACGTCTTATGTCCAAAAACTTACGCCAAAGTCGGCACCTTTCAGGTATAAATATGCCAACGTTGCCTTAAGCAAACACGGTGGTGGTGAATACTGGAGCAGAACAGCTGTCCCTTGCAGAGAGCCCAGCAGATGCGAGAAACCCACGGACGCTGCCCCTCCTCCTTGACGCGCTGAGAAAGACGCTGTCTTTTCCCCTGCCGAGAAAATCCAGCTCCGGCGTTTCCAGCCTACCCTTGCGGGTAACTGGAATATCGAGTCCTGAGAGGAGATACCAGACCTCCAACATTCTATTCTAGAGGTACGGTGCTGACTAAACCCTTTGAGAGAAATCTTGATGCAAACCCTTGGCAAAACCAACTTAACATAAACTGCTACTTACTTACTCCGTCCCTCCCACGTATTAGGCTTAGGTCAGGTACACTGGGGTAGGCGTAGTTAGAAGCACCAGTTGAGGACGTTAGCCAAATGTATATATGAATGTATATATTTTATTCGTTTTAACCATTTTATGGCTAAGAAACCATACCAATGCTTTTACAGTATTATTTCGCAATACTCCTTTTACTGTACGCACTTTTTATAATAACCTGTCTTGCAATTGTAGCAATTCATTTCTCTTGCATGAGAAAGAAGACTGTTCAATAAATAATACCTTTTATTGAAAACGCCTGTCTCTCTATTCTCTGCATAACTGGTGAAAGTAATTCTGCACAACTGACTGAGTGAAATAGATGTCTATTGTTTCACACAACTCTAGAAATTGACTCTTATTCTGAGGAGCAAAGTTGTCATGTTAATGCGGTTGTTGGAAAACTGAATCCCTTCTTGTCTGAGCCAGGGAAGCTGATCACTTCCTATTCAGTCAAGAAAGTTTCCAGTGACCTCTGAGCTAGTTGGTACAAAACCAATTAAGTCTAACATAGTCAGTAGAGACCTAGAAGACCGCAGTCCTACGTCTACACTGCTGTTTATGTTATTCCAATGCGCAGGGCCTATAGGGAAAATAGGAACTACACTACATGGCGCCCAACGTTTGGTAAGGCGATAAAACTAAAGCAAGACGTTAGAGTAACTCAGTCGTGCTTTTTCACACAGACCCTTTCTCCCGTAAATACTCCAATAGACGTCTGGAGTGGGTGAAAGGTTAAAATCCGCCTGAACTTAGTAGGAAGAGATTCCTATGTAGAGTTTCTGGTTTATTCAACGTTGAAGGATACAGTGTTCCAAAATATTGTGCACCTAATCTTTGTTTCCTTGGAAACCTGCTCTGCAAACCTTCATTAATAAAATGTCAGTAAATGGCAATAGCAACGGAACCAATGAAGTCGCGGTAGACGCGAATCAGGAGGGTCCCGATGATACAGGAAATAATGAACTGGATGCGATTATCATCCCGGTAAACATAAGAAAAACTATAACGCTAAAACTTATAGAAAACGGACTGACCTCACGAGGAGGTACCGTCATTTTTGTGATAGAGGCACACGAATATCGGCAGACAGAGGTATTCTATTTATGGATAAACTTTCCAGCGGCAAACGCTACAACAAACGAATTCCACTATTACAAAATAGAGGAAACACCGGATGAGTACGCTCCTTTCGAGGAGATTGGAATTCCATTAAAATACCAAGAGCACCTGCTCTGGTTTAAAGGCGCCCTAAAACACAATGATCACATCACCAGGCTCGGTCCACTAGGTAGACCAGGAGCAACGTGGTCGGTTCTAGCCAGCTACACACCACACCCGGACATTGAAAAAATGTCTTGCGAAGAGCTGTTAGCACAGCTAAAAACATTAATTAAAATACATAGACAGATAGTCCAATATGTAATGCGGACTGCAACAGTCCAAACAGCTGTTAATGTTCCACAGCTGACCCCTCATCGGGGGAACACAAATAAAATTACACCACAGAACATACAATCATGTCTTGGTAAAACACCCATAAAACGGGAACAAACCCCTTTCTGGTTAGCACAGAATATTACTCATATAGAGGCAGTATTCCCAAATACTACCCCTATTGAGAAACAGAGAATTCTGACTATCTGCCTTCCAATGGGGGTCGCACCACACGTGGAGGACTGTGACACTTAGGGTACAGTCTTTGCTTCCATTTACACAAAAACACATGGTGTTCCATCCATGGCGGTAATACCAGATGTGCTAAAACAAATTCAGAATGAATACGGTCAAGAACCTGCTTTAACTCTTGGTATGAAATTACTGAAAGACTTCAAGCAGGTCCTGGCTATATTACTAGCCAACATAAAAGGAGAAGCAGCATCTGTGGCGATCCACCAGAAATTGAAAGAAACAGATATAACAGATCAACCAATTGAGCTTGCCAGAATTATAGAAAATGCTATGAAGAATTAGGTAGAGATAGTTTGGGTGGGAAACCTGTAAAACCACAACTACTCGAAAATCCTGAAAAATTATTTATTAAAAATAATCTAAACACTCCTAAAAAGAGCTGGGATGGAAATAAACAGTCCACTCCCAAAGAAAAAGTTTTCCAGTCCAGAGGAAGGTCTCCTCGGCGGAGGGAAAGAACTCCGACTCGAGAACACCAGTCTCCCCAGAGGGAGCACTCTGAGAAAAGATATAACCTTAGAAATAGGGATAACTTGAAAAAGCCTGATAGATATCAAAGTATTGATACACGTCCCTCTCGATCTTTTTCGCAGAAATCGGAAAGAAGAGGACGGTCAGACCCAGGAGAGCACACCAAGTCCAAAGACAAGGAACCTGCTCAAAGTAAAAAATTACAATTTCCAAGAAAGAAGGTAGCCAGTATTAGAGTAATCGAACATGCCGAGAATACTGAGGACACAGCTGAAAAACCGGAGAGTGGGCACAGACAATGCTAGACAGTGCAGCAGAAATCACCATAGCTCGCAAGATCCTGATGAGTCATCTGGAGACAGTGAACAGGAATGAATACATTCAGGTAGAAACTGCAGATACCAGAGTTAGCGAACCTCATAAGATATACAAAATAACATTGCGTATAGAGGGAGATAAGACTAGAAAAATAAAGGGTCTATTTTGGGATAAGCTCTCAAAAGGCTATGACATCCTGTTAGCTGAGAAAGATTGGCCCCCGGAGTTTGTCAGGGAGTGCCCTCATGGCGAAGAAATGATTATGCCTGCCTTCTCAAATCACATTCCAATTCACACTAAATATATATATGCAAGGAAATGGGCAGTAGCCCAGGCACCAACATTATATAAAAATCATGTAGGATGGGATGAGGACTCTCCTCCCCACAAAATCCAGTTAAAATGTCAACCTAATGCACAAAGGCAGTACCCTATTAAGCAAGAAGCTAAAAAACAGGTCAGGGAGATTTTAGATCAACTTGAATACCAAGGGGTGATTGAAACATGCACCTCTAAAATGAACAATCCTTTGTTTCCTGTCTCGAAACCAGACGATTCGTATCGTCTAGTCCTGGACTACAGACACCTTAACTCGTGTTGCAAAACATTTGCGGTACAGAACTCGCACAGGGCGGCACTGATGAATAACATAGTTCGGAAAAAATACAAAACAACATTAGACATATCTAATGGATTCTTTTGTCAAAATATTGCACCAGAAAGCAGATACCCGACCGCTTTCTCAATAATGGGGTCACAGAAAAATTTCTGTAGGCTCCCACAGGGGTTCAAGAATAGCCCGGGATTATTTTCAGCCAGAGTAACAGAATTACTACAAATCTATGATGATGAGGCATTATCTTATGTCGATGACATCTATCTCACAGACGACGACTTGGATACTCACTTGAAAAGGGTGAACACCATAATACTTGGGTTCGCTGCAGAGGGTTACAAATTCAACTTTAAAAAGTCAAGAATTGCCCATCTGACAGTCTTATTTTTAGGATACGAATTATCAAGTGAAGGAAAAAGCCTAGCGGACAACTTCTTAGAGAAGTGCGCTGTACTCCAAGCACCAAAAACGTTGAAGAACTTACAATCGATTCTAGGCTTCCTGAATTTCGGAAGAACTTACATTCTGAACTACGCAGAAAGGATTAAACCTCTCTACGACTTAATTAAACCTGATTTTAAACCAATCAACTGGACTCAAAAACACAGAAATTTTGAGATCACTGCAAACAGACATGTTAGCAAAAACAAAATTAGAAACACAAGACAATACACGCAACCTTGTAATCCGAGTAATCCCAGGAAGATGCGGATTCACGTACCTGACCTCGAATGAGGGAGAAACGGTACCAATAGCTTACAAATCACATTTGTATACAAAAGCTGAAATAAAATTCAGTTCAACGGAAAAAATTCTAACTGCGGTTCAGACTGCTGTAGCAAAAGAAAGGGCCCTAGCACAAGGTAAACGAATAAGAATCGTTACACCTATACCTGCCCTACAAGCGGTAACAAAAGCGAGCATTCCAAATGCTAAAGCTCTGCATCCAAGATGGATCCAATGGGTTAATTCTCTTGCTGCAACAGACGTAGTATATGAATTCGATCCTAACCTAAAGACACAGGAATTTTTACAATATGAATATGAATGTCCACTGCCAATTGAAATTCTCCCTCTAGAACAATATGAATGTATCATATATACAGACGGATCAGCAAAACCCGCAGTTGGGGGTAAACAAGCGTATAGTGCTGCGTGCGCGATTGTTAAAGGTCGTTGGCACGAAGGAAAATTTAGACCACTGGTCACTAAAACACATCTCTAGGAGATTGTACAGCTCAGCGAGCTGAACTACTAGCATTTAAGATGGCGCTTGAGAATACCGATCGCGAATTCCCCACACTTATAGTGTGCGATTCATATTATTGCGTTCAATCTTACAATGAATACTTGCAGAATTGGGTTGAAAACGGGTTCAAAGATGCAAAAGGTGGCACAATCAAGCATAAAATGCTTTGGGAACAAGTAGTTCTTTTACAGAAAGAACTACGAAAGACTCACGTGATACACACTCTGAGTCATCAACGTGATGGCGTTCACGTTGCAGGGAATTCATTGGCTGATGAAGCCGTGAACCTGGTTCCAACCTTTTTCGGTTTGACGACCTTCTTTGGGTCGACGGCCTTCTTTGGGTCGACGGTCTTGTTCGGTGCCCTTCGGGTCGACGGCCTTCTTCGGTTCGGCGCCCTTCGGGTCGACGGCCTTCTTCGGTTCGGCGCACTTTGGGTTGACGGCCTTCTTTGGTTCTACGGCCTTCTTTGGTTCGGCGCCCTTTGGCTCGATGGCCTTCTTCGGGTCGACGCCCTTAGGCTGTACGGCCTTCGGGTCGACGCCCTTCGGGTCGACGACCTTTTTGGGTTCTAGAACCTTCTTTGGGATAACGTTACTTGGACCTGGGGTCTCTGAAGGCTTAATCTTTGTTTTCGGAGCCGGGCCAGACGGCGGGGCTGCTGAATGATGTTTTGGATCTTGACTAAGGCCTTTAGGCGATGCCTCTACCGGAGCCTTTTGTAACGGGGTAATTGGTGTCGGGGGCAATGTACTCACGGTTTGCCCCGGTGGGATTTGATAATCAGAGTCCGAGTGGTCCTCGACGGTGACAATCTCTAGATCCGAATCTTCCGCTTCTGGAAGTTATTGTTCATCCTCGAAGATGTTGTCTGGTTCCGGTGCCTGTCGCTGCATCTGTTGCCTAGCGGCCCGTCGAATCCGGATGGTTTTCTTCGAACGGAATTGGGCACAGGCTGGGCAGATGTCTTTCTTGTGGTCTGGTGATAGGCACTTGTTGCATACTGTGTGTTTGTCAGTATGTGGGAACTTGGAGTGGCATTATGGGCACCTTTTGAACAGGCTCCTTTCCATCGACAGCAGGCCCACGTGGCGTCGAAAAGGCCCAATGGCCCGCGTCGACGACCGGGTCGAGATGGAAAGCTTGATCGAGTCAAGAAGTACTGAGTGAGAACAATACCGTCAAAGTCGAAGGCCTTTTGGCCTTTATAAAAGTTTTATTTCGATTCCGAAGTTGGAGTATAGGAATAACATCCGAACCCAATAGCGGAAAAAAACAATCTGAGGATGGAGAAGATGCCCATGGGCACTGTAGTACAGGGGAGGAGTCACCTATTTTGTGATACTTCGAAGATTCTTCCAGGACCACAAGGTGCAATCATCTGGACCCAACACTAGGCGGCGATCTATGCACAGATATGAATTCAGCAGCCCACATGCCTCGAACCATGCTTTCCGCGCGGACCCTGTACCCCTTCATCAAACATCCCCGCATTCTAACTACCTAAGCAAGCATCTGCCACCGGCAGGATGAAGGCAGGCTGGAACGTAATTAGTTTTGCGAGTTCTTCCTCTGTTTTTCCCAACATTTTATGCGTGTCACTTCCCCGATGGCTCTGTGCCCTAGGGGGAAGTGAGGTATTCAATGAGAGGCTCGCCGTGAAACAGAGCTGGAGAAGTCAGAGTTGTGCCCGTCTCCTGCTTTGAAAAACAAACCAGCTCCGCGGCCAGCCACAATTCTGTCTCTCTCCGTTAAGGGGAGAGACCTCGTTAAAGCTAGCGGTGTCTTCCACGCAGGAGAGAGGCCTGTAAGAGCACCTTGTCAACTATTCCCCATGTCGGTGAAATTGGATTTGTGACGCCTCGGGCGCGGTGGAGGTGCTCTCTCCTAGAGTGCCGTGCGACTGGATGGTTAGGAGTAGGAAGGGCTGGGGTGTCTAATGGACGGGGGAGGGTATTAGAAACACGAGACGGGTTGGTCAGCATCGGCTGTAATAGTATGTATTTTTCTTGCAGTTTTATATAGCGTGAACTTGACCCAGGACATTAGAGCGCTTTATATGAGCACTGGGTTACATAACACAAGGTCAGATACATTTTTAGTTCTGGGTTACAGAAAAAACTATTGTGAGTTTACAGTGGCAGTATATACCGCCCGTAGTTTACCTGTGGCCGCTTTATTGTCACTTTATTCCCCATATCTGGGAAATTGGATTTGTGACTCCTTGGGTGCGGTGCACGAACGGAGCCCCACTGGAAACTTCTCTCCCTTCACTTATTTGCTAGTATTTACCTCAATAAAATCACATTGGAGCCCGCATGCAGACGTGGTTTTTGTAAGTCGTTGTTAAGGATGTCGTCATTAACTGATTGGACGTAGTTCGGGATTCGTGGTTCCCGTCATTCGTTAATCAAACTTCGTTGTTAAGGATGTTTCCCTCAAGATTCACATGGATCAAGCAGCTTCATCGTGCATGCAGATTTGCCCCTCACAGCCTCAGCTCAATCCTAAATACGCTTCACACGAAGCCTGTAATCTTGTTGAAGCAACACAAGTACTTATGGACTCCATTTTCACATTTTTCAAAGTACAATAAAGACTTCAATAAGAACATCGGCTTTGAGTGCTGTTAGTCCAGATTGTTCCATGTCAAACAGCAGGGCAATGCATGATAAAATAGCCACATTTCTGCGTTCATAACTTTAAATCAATCAATCAGGGTTTGCAAAGCGCGGCTACTCATGTGAGTGTCTCAAGGAGCTTTGGGGGGGGGGGGGGGATTAGGGAGCGCAGATGATCCGACTAACTGCTGAGTTCATCCAAAGAGCCAGGTCTTGAGGTCCTTCTAAATTTGGTCAGAAAGAGTGATTTCCTGAGGTGGATGGGCAGGGTGTTCCATGTGTTGGAGAGGAGGTAGGAGAAGGACATTCCTCTGGTTCTGGTCTTACGGATTTGTGGGACAGCAGCCAGGAAAAGCTGGGCGGAGTGGAGTGCTGTTGGGTACTTGGAATGTGAGGGACAGATTCAGGTATGCGGGTCTGGCTTTGTGAAGGGCCTTGTATGCGCGGGTGAAACTACTGCAAAGACTACCAGCGGCTCTTATTAAAACGTTATGTCACTGATAGCTAGCAGCTAAATAATGGGCTGTGGGTGGATTGCTAAACACAGGTAGCAAATGTCCATGGCACACAGTCTGCACGAGTAGGAGGCTGGGGGAGAGTATGAAAGAGAGAGTGAGTGAGTGTGAAAGAGAGAGTGAGTGAGTGTGAAAGAGAGAGTGAGCGAGTGTGAAAGAGAGAGTGAGTGAGTGTGAAAGAGAGAGTGAGCGAGTGTGAAAGAGAGAGTGAGCGAGTGTGAAAGAGAGAGTGAGCGAGTGTGAAAGAGAGAGTGAGCGAGTGTGAAAGAGAGAGTGAGCGAGTGTGAAAGAGAGAGTGAGCGAGTGTGAAAGAGAGTGAGCGAGTGTGAAAGAGAGAGAGCGAGTGTGAAAGAGAGAGTGAGCGAGTGTGAAAGAGAGTGAGCGAGTGTGAAAGAGAGTGAGCGAGTGTGAAAGAGAGTGAGCGAGTGAGTGAGAAAGAGAGAGTGAGCGAGTGAGTGAGAAAGAGAGAGTGAGCGAGTGAGTGAGAAAGAGAGAGTGAGCGAGTGAGTGAGAAAGAGAGAGTGAGCGAGTGAGTGAGTAAGAGAGAGTGAGCGAGTGAGTGAGTAAGAGCGAGTGAGTGAGAAAGAGAGAGTGAGTGAGCGAGTGTGAAAGAGAGTGAGCAAGTGTGAAAGAGAGAGTGAGCGAGTGTGAAAGAGAGAGTGAGCGAGTGTGAAAGAGAGAGTGAGCGAGTGTGAAAGAGAGTGAGCGAGTGTGAAAGAGAGAGTGAGCGAGTGTGAAAGAGAGAGTGAGCGAGTGTGAAAGAGAGAGTGAGCGAGTGTGAAAGAGAGTGAGCGAGTGTGAAAGAGAGTGAGCGAGTGTGAAAGAGAGTGAGCGAGTGTGAAAGAGTGAGCGAGTGTGAAAGAGAGTGAGCGAGTGTGAAAGAGAGAGTGAGCGAGTGAGCGAGCGCGCGTGCGTGTGTGTGTGTGTGTTCGTTCGTTCGTTCCGGTTAAAAGAGGACCTGGATTGGCATTTTGGGCTGGACTATTGGTGCAGGGTCAAGAATCATTTGCCTATAGATGGGTCTAATCTGAGGTGGCATGGTGAACAAAAGAATGATGAGTTGGAATGCTACCCTGAGCAATTACCAGTGCTTGAACTTATAGCAAGCATCAACCCATCACCTTTTGAGTGTTTGATGTAACCCCCTTAGTGGGCAAGGGTATGCCCAGATGTGGGTCCTTCACTCACTGTGCCACTGGAACCAAGCTACACCATATTGAAAAGCCATAATCAGGACGGAATCCGTCTTGGGTTGCTTTTTTTCCGGTTCCAGAAACGACCTAGCTTGGAAGTTCGGGCTGAACTGCTCCTGCTGGAGCAGGGTCAAGACTGATTTGGATATAGCTCGGCCTATTTAGAGGTGGCATGGTGGGTTAAAGTGCGATGGGTTGGAAAGCTACCCTGAGCGATTGCCAGTAGTTAGACTTATTGCAAGTATCCTCCCATTACCATTTGCCTGTATAATCTGCTCAACTCCTAGACGAGGGAATGACAACGAATGCAGAGGAAGTGTGGGAATCCATTCTCAAATACCAACCAGTGTGCCTGGACTAGTATCCTCTAAATGCCCCTAGTTAGGTTCTGATGACTCAGCCAACAAACACTGGAAGTTGCGAGGGAGGCAGAAGGCGACCTTCTCAACTGCAGAGACTCCACTGGTAAAACTAACTATGAACATTAAGTGGGAAGTTTGGTCACTGCCAAAAATGATGGCAGGCTGGCCATCCAGCTTAGGTTCCCTGGTACAGGACCATTTTTAGTGGAACATATTCTGTGAAAGGCAACCCTGTACCTACGCCAGTCACGGCTGTCAGAGCACCCGCAGTGCATGGAGGTGGTTGCGCTAGAAACTCACTCCGCCTTATGAATCTATCCCAGCAGCCATCTGTTCATGGAAATGTAATCATGCCATTCTTGCAAGGTTTCTAGCCTACACCGTAGCACGGGTGGAACGTCCGGCGGTGAAAGTTCAGATGAGGCTAATACAGCTCAATTGGCATCAAAACGACTGTCACTGTCAGATATTGCCCAAGCTCTGGCAGCTGCCTCTACGATGACGTATGAGACACCAAGTGTGCAAACAGATCTACCCACAACAAAGTTTTGAAACCGAGAAGCTAATAGGTGGACAGTGTTTAGCCCCTAGGCCAAATCAGTTGAAGATATAGGAGCAGTTTAAAACCTGTAATGCCCTACATGGGCATCAGGGGCTTCTCGTGAGGATTCTTCAGTAGCCAAGTTCCTCAGAACTCTGAAAACAGCACTGGGTGTTAAAAACGTTTTTGAAGAGGACGTTTTCTGAGATAGTGTAATGGTGAAAGGGACACACATGAAGCGAGGTCCCTTTTGGAGGAAAACTGGAGATTGCTTATTGGAGGAGGGAGAGAAAATCCATGAGGTGGCGGTGAGAGGTACTGGTTTTCTCAGCTAATAGTTCTGATCCATGGAAGTGGCAGAAACCCAAAACAGAACTTCAAGAAGGAGAATGTTACTTATCCAGCAAGGCTCTATAGTTTGTAGTGCTGTAGAGTCGCATGCTCTGCACATTTCTGCCACCTAGTGTTGGGCATGGGTGTTTGCATGCAGTCTCTTGTGACTCCTACCCCAATACCAGAATACACCAGGATAAAGACTCCATATTAAACTGTTTCCTCCCGCATAGCCCCAACCAGGTGAAGGTAGTAAACGAGTAAGAGAACCAGAAGAGTGAAAATGTACAGGTGCATTGTGCAAGTGAAAAGTAACCTCTGAAGCATCAATTTGCACTCGGGGAGGCGGGAGGGTGTCTACAAGCTACAAATCGATAGTTACAGGGTAAGTAACGTTTTCCATTTGAAGTATGTTTTGGTGCAGATCCCGTGCAGAGGATAGCGAGTTGATGAATAAGATGTCTGAAATAAAGTTCTGACTACTATATGCCAACTTAAGCTTCCTGTTGGGATCGAATGGCACCCAATAGTGTTTAGTGAAAGTGTGTAGCTTACTCAGTAGCAGCCATACAAATGTCTAGTATTGGTATGTTACTTCAAAAAGCCCATGTTGCAATGTGCTCTTGGCACAGAATGGAAAGTTTGTTTTGCTTCCCCGTAAAATACTTTTATTTATGTATTTATTTATAAAGTTTTATATAGCGCAAACTTGACCCTAGTTGTAGGTTTTGGTTTTCTTTTTTGGAAATTTTTGAGGTTTTAATACATTTAAATATCCACCTTGACAAACGGACTTTGAAATGGGATTTCCCATGTGAGGTTTAGCAAATATGACAAAAAGCTGGTTTGTCTTACAAAAAGACCTAGTTCTATAAATGTAAAACATGCTTTTTTTTTAAACATCCAGTGTTGCAATGCTCTTCCTGCTACTATTTTGCATGAAATGGGGAAACCAGCGTGTGAAGAAAACTGAGATTTGTTCATAAAATAACTATCATGGTGTACCTAAAGAACAAGTTGCTTACCCTCGATAACAATATATCTGTAAGAGACATATCAGTGATGTATTCCTTACCTTAGAATTACCTCTAGGCGTCAGACTGGATCGGGAGAATTTTTCTTCAGCAGTACCCCTGTGCGGTTCGATAGGTGGCGTCGGTCGACTCCGCATTCATCATTGGCGTTGTGATCGCCAGAATGACATTGCGGTATTTACGTAGACGCCGCCCCTGCGCGCTGATGTCAGTTCTTTGCACTATATTCAACGACAGAAGTGCAGAGCCATGCAAGACACTGACCACTGGTGCATAAAACTAGGGTCCTGAAAGGGAGTCCTTTACCCTAGAAATCAGTTCGCAGAACGGGGAAGATGGATGGGGCGGTAAGGAATCCATAACTAATATATGTCTCTTACAGATAGGTAAGTAACTGAAAGAGACTATTAGTTATGGATTTCTTACCTTAGAATAGATACCGAAGCAATACCAACCCTGGAGATGGGTCTGCAATCCAAGTTCACACAAGGAAGTCCTGAAGAACGGAGCGGCCAAAGAAGCCGTCTCTCCGGACTTGGCTGTCCAGGAAGTAATGTTTAGTGAACGTGTGCAACGAAGCCCACGTGGCAGATGTCATGAAGGAGGACTCCACATCCCAAAGCAGTAGTGACTGCTATCGCCCTGGTGGAATGGGTGTGCAACCCTACTGCAAGTTCCTTTTTCGCCAAGGAATATCACATTTTAATGCAAAGAACGACCCATCGAGATATGGCTTGTTTTTCCACGGCCCGCTCTTTCTTGGCGCCCACATAGCCAACAAAGAGCTGATTATCGACCAGGAATTGTTTTGCGTGGTCAAAATAAAATGAAAGCGCACGTTTTAGATCCAGAGGGTGGAGCCTCTCCTGCTCTTAAGAAGGATGCAGAGGTGGAAAGAAGGTGGGCAAAGTGATGGTATGTCCTATGCGGAAAGAGGAAACCACTTTGGGAAGGAAAGAAGGTCTAGTGCGAAGGGCAACCATGTCCGAAAGATCAGCCAGGAAAGGAGGTTTAGAAGAAAGAGCTTGAAGCTCACTCACCCTGCAAGCAGAGGTGATGGCAACCAAAAAGGCAGTTTTGAGGGTCAATAGTTTGAGAGAACAATTATGTAGCGGCTCGAAAGGAGCACACATAAGGTAAATCAGAACAAAGTTCAATTCCCACCGGGGCATTACGAAAGGAATCAGAGGGAACAGGTGAGTAATGCCCTTTAGGAAGCGATTTACAATAGGGGACTTGAAAAGAAAAGGCTGATCAGGAAGGCGAAGAAAGGCTTAACTGGCCGAAAGATAGCCTTTAAGGGTGCCCAGAGAAGAGCCCTGCTGGGCCAAAGAAAGAATGAAGAGGAGAACCTCTGAAAAAGGAGCAGAAAGGGGATCCACAGCC